>NC_066621.1:123774405-124431182 GCF_025201925.1 Gopherus flavomarginatus | reverse complement strand
TATATCCCAAAATGATTTTTTTCTTTTTTTGCAACAATGTTACACTATTGACTCATATTTAGTGTGGGATCCACTGTAATCCTCAGATCCTTTTCTGCAGTACTCTTTTGGAGGCAGTCATTTCCCATTTTGTATTTGTGCAATTGATTATTCCTTCCCAAGTATAGTACTTTGCATTTGTTCTCAATGCAATGCAATTTGTTCTCATCCTATTTATTTCAGACCATTTCTCCAGTTTGCCAAGATCATTTTAAATTCTAAATACTCCTCCAAAGTGTTTGCAACTCCTCCCAGCTTGGTATCATCCAAAATCTAGTTTGATTTCAAGAAGATTATTTGAGACAGTAACAAAAACCTTGCTAAAGTTGAGATATATCATATTCACTGCTTCCCGCCAATCCACAAGGCTTGTTAACCTGTCAAAAAATAATATTAGGTTAGTTTGACGTGATTTGATCTTGGCAGATCTATTAGGACAGTTATGTATCAATTTATAACCTTCTAGTGCTTATAAATTGATTGTTTCATTGTTTGCTCCATTATTTTTATGGATACCAAAGTTAAAACAACTGGTCTATAATCCCTTTGGATGTTCTTATTCCCCAGTTTACAGATTGGCATATATTTGCCCTTTTCCAGTCCTCTAGAATCTCTCCTGTCCTCCAGAAGTTCTCAAAGGTAGTCGCTAATGGCTCAGAGATCTCCTCAGCCAGTTCTGGAAGTATTCTGGGATGTATTTCATCAGGTTCTGCTGACTTTAAGACATCAGACTTGTTTAAGTAATTCTTAACTTGTTCTTTCTCTATTTTAGCCTCAAATCCTATCCCATTATGCTGATGTTCACTATGTCATGCATCCAATTACTGCTAACTTTGTTGGTGAAAACTGAAACACAAAAGGCATTTAACACTTCAACCATTGCTGCATTTTCTGTTATTGCTTTTCCCTCCTCATTGAATAATGGGCTTTTCCTGTTCTTGGTCTTCCTCTTGCTTCTAATACATTTGTAAAATGTTTTCTTGCTACACTTTATGTCCCTAGCTAATTTAATCTCATTTTTTGCCTGGGCCTTTCTAATATTGTCCCTACATGTTTGTGTTCTTTTCTTTTTTACAAATATTAATCCTTTGCATTTTTACCTAGTTTTCACTTTTGGCATGACTCTTTTTTGAGTTTCAAGTTGTTGAACATACTTTGGTTAAGCCAGGGCAGTCTCTGATCATACTTCTTATCTTCCCTATTCATTGGGATAGTTTGCTCTTGTGCCCTTAATAACGTCTCTTTAAAAACTGCCGACTCTCTTAAACTTTTTTTTTGCCCTTACAGTTGCTTCCCATACTGCCTACCATTTCCCTGAGTTTGCTAGTCTGCCTTTTTGATGATCCATAATAAGATTATTTTTGTTTATGGATTTGTCTTTGTAATAGAAGCATGACTATAAACTGCCTGTCATTCATCTGCAGATGTGTGCATACAAGGAGCAATGAACAGCAACATCAGGAAGATTTCTCTCTCTAGCTTTCTCGGGGTATGTATGTGTATGTGTGTGTTAAAGCTAAATTTTGTTGAAAACACTTTATAAGAAGCTTCTGTGCAAACAAAACTTTTAGTAAGTGAAATGGTCTATTCCTATCCCAGATGCTTTTAACAACTGCTCTTGTTGTCCACAGAAGAGGCAGTCAAATGAATTTTCACACCCTGGATTGCAGGAAAATGGCTTTATGGCTGCTCAATCCCAGCAGCTGATGCCTGAGTTACAGTGATATTCCGAAAGAATGGATGGAATACAAACAGCAACCATTTTTTTTCTCTCTCTCTGTGTTTAACTAATAGGGGAGCACCAGGTGGGCATTATGTTAAACAGTAGGCTACCCAGAGAGATTGATGTCTGGCAACAGTTGGGTTCATTTACTATGCCACTTTCTGGAAGTCTCACAGAATGTACACCTGCACCCAGTAATTTACTGGCCATTCCAGGCTCTCTTATCACATTTCACTATTTAATATTAAACATATCTGCTTTCACTGGAGACCAAAGTATCCTTGTTCAGATTTGCATATGGATTTTCTGATTACCATTTGATGTAAGGCAAGAAGGAAGAATTATGACCAAATAGAATCGATCTGTTCTCTGAATGACCATTGTGGACTTGCCTTTTGTGAGTCTTTTATGTATAATAAACAACTTTTATAATAGAGGCCAGATTAGACAAGTGAGGTAGCCAGTACATTGCAATGATATAGTAAGGATGCTGCACTCTATAAAAGGTTAATAGGTCCCTGCCAGTCACATCAAGTATAAGAGGAAGGAGAAGTTGGATGAAAGGGGAACTAAGAGATGGAAGGGTGTATCCTCTGTACTCCTGGTGGGCTAAAACAAAGAAAGTCTATAAGAATTACCCATCAAAGCGTATGTGCAAAAATCAGCCTTGATGTAAAAGGGTGCAACTCCTAGACACTGACCTCTTTGCCAGCCAACATCTCACTTGTGTTTAAAGTACATACTGTCATCATCATCAGTGAATATGACTTTCATATTATATGATGATTTAAATAGTTTAAATATATCAATTTCATTTAATATAAATTTAAAAAAATATTGTTTGCCTTCTTATAGCAGTTACCATCCAAGTGTCTCAAAGCAATTTATAAACCTCAGACATGCCTGTGAGGTAAGAAAGTATTATTTTATCCAGGCTGCAGATCAATACAATAAGGCAAAGAGCCATTTCAGTTACTTGTCCACAGTGGGTCAGTAATGGACTCAAGAGTAGAACCTCATCAAAATTCCATTTCTGTGATGTTCACTTTTTATTAGGTTAAACTATTTAAATCCATGCATGAAATAAACTCGAATCCACGGTAGAAGCTGGTTTATACATTTAACAAATGTTGCTGTCAGAGTGAGGTTCAAGTATTTATTCACTGATCAGATCCATAAAACAACATCTGGAAATAAAAATAATTTTCTAGATCAGTTTCTGGATCCCCAAGGGTTGAATATATAAGTAATCAGATATTAAGTAAGGAGTTGATCCAAAGACTATTGAAATCAATGAAATGTTTCAATTGACTTCAGTAGGTTTTGGATCAGGCCCTGAAAAGCATAGTTAACTTAGCAGCCATTTAATCAGAAAAGTACTATATCAAAATTAGAGTACTTCCTCAGGGATTATACACATGCACTGTAGTCATCAAAATATCATGTGCACTCCTGCATTATTTTGTTTTCAACAGGAATAGTGGGTTGGACAATATTACAGTCATAGAAAGAATGTTCTTTTTCCATCTCCTCGTAGTATCATTTAACACATTCTGCGTTTGTATTTCAAGATTGTTTTAAATTTCTTCCATTTAAAAATTGCGGAAAGAGAAATGGAGGTATATGGGAGAAAGAGAATTTACCTATTGTAGGTTTTTATGCATGGATGTGAGTGTGGTATGGCCCATTGTACTATGTTATGCCATTTTGGAGACAGCAACATAAAGCTGATCTTTCTTGGGTGATTATTGGGAAACAGGACATGTTGGTAATTGAGCTTGTATGACTGTAAGGGAATCTGAGTTTAAGGAAGATGGCAAAATTCTGATGTCTTTAACAATTTTGCCTGAACTAAGGTGAAGCAAAAAAACAAAAACAAAAAACTCTCAAACACTTTCAAGATTTGTCTGTAACGGTATGTATATTTTCTGAATTAGGCACAGGCTGTGTATATTTAGTAATCCTGTTCTAAAGTATATGCCTATAAATGGTCTCCATTGTATCTATGATATTAATAAATTCCTGGCTCTTCTATATATGTACATGCAGTGTTGGCATAGCTGTGTTGGTCCCAGGATATTAGAGAGACAAGATGGTTTAGGTAATATCCTTCATTGGGCAAACTTTTATTGGACTGAACAGAGACACTATATCTATGGCTTATTACAACAATCTGTAACTCACTTACCCCCCACCCCCACTCCTTTTTTTTTTGGTCCTATGCCTGAAGAGGTGTTAACAGGCCACTCAACCTTGAATGATCCCTTAGAATATGAGCTAACTACCTATGCTAAACAATCTGTTCCACCTTTTATTTAATTGCGGGGGTTCGAGTACCTTTCCCAGATCCAAAGAAGAGCTCTGTATAGCTAGAAAGTATGTCTCTCTCACCAAGAGAAGTTGATCCAATAAAAGATATCACTTCATCCACATTATGGCTATTATGTAGTTTTCTTCATACATAGATTTCAAAGCCTTTCATAAAGGAAGGGAAACAACACTATCCCCATTTACAGATGAGAAAGTTGAGGAACAGAGAGGTAAAATGACATAAGTAGATGTTCCACAGAGAATCATTTACTTTTCTTAGGTCCACAAAGAGTGTGACAGATAAATACTGACTGGTGAATATCT
Source organism: Gopherus flavomarginatus (assembly GCF_025201925.1). Classification (NCBI taxonomy): domain Eukaryota; kingdom Metazoa; phylum Chordata; order Testudines; family Testudinidae; genus Gopherus; species Gopherus flavomarginatus. The sequence goes on along the minus strand of NC_066621.1, from coordinate 124,426,786 downwards.
GAAGGTTTGCCTACACAGTCAAAAATGTGAAGGCTTTTCCAAATTATCAGAATATCCTGTATCCACAAAATGGGACTGGAAGATGCTTTATCATAAGAGTTTTTGGTATTTTGTCATTCTGGTCATGCCGGAAATATCATCAGCAAAACCCTTATCCCTGTATTTTGGCAGTTGAAATGAAGTACAGAGGTAGAGAAAATGAGTTTCTTTCTCTCTTTCTCTCTTTCTAAGACAAACACTTTCAAACTTCATAGGTCAATTAGTATTTTAACTGGATCAGTTCATCCATCCCTAATAAGCACAATATGATTCTGGTCAATGTAATGTAAAACACCTTTGATTTGAATGTGTGTCTACAATTCCTATATGGTTTAAGTTTCAGGCACTGATTGTTGAAGTTGGAGGGCAATTATAGAAAATCAACCTTTATTAAACAGCATCTGTTTAGAAAAGGACTCAAGTGGGTGAAAAATAAAGTTCACCTTTATTTTTTTTGGAGGAGGCATAGGTTAGAGTGGTTACTTTGTAAAGAAAATTCTTTGGAAAGCTGGCCTCAATTTTTTCTGTATTCAATATCAATATTTAGGTGCTGAGGGAAAATATTTTGTGGGGAAAAATTATTTGACCCAATGTTAAGTGATATGTCACCCATTCATTGCCTTTCATAGAACAAAAAAATTCTGAAAAGAGCTCCTTTGTATTATGAAGGACTGTTCTGTAGAGATTTCCTGAGGGAATATTTTCTCAAGTGCTTTATAAATATTGATTTCAGTGGTGAATTTTGCAGGTTTTTCTTAATTCCCGGTTCCCTTCAGTTTCTTTTACAAGACAATCCTTATTCTGAATAATTGAGCATTCAGTCAAAGCTCCTTAGCTGCCTTTCCACTCAGCTGATTCAGGTTGTGACATAGTGGTTAGGAATGGCATAAGGGGAGCTTGCGATGATACCACCTGTGCACATTCATTCATACAGACTATTCCTCTGACACCCTTCACTCTCAATGGCCTTTGAACAATTTAATCCTGAGATTACAAAAGGAAAAAAATACTTACCTTAGATCATATAATGTAGGCAAATATCTGAGTGAGGTGCAGAATAGTTAATGGTTTAATAAAACTCTAACATTGTGATCCTGGTAACACAGATGTACACACTTAGCTTTTAGAAAATCAAATATTGTTCCTGTTGATGTTGTGACAAGTAATTTCAACAACAATACACATTTGGCCGACTCAAGAATGTAGTATGCCTCATCCTTTGTATTGTGCGTGGTTTGCACTATGCTAAGAATGACAACAATTACAGAACTCGCATGCATCTGCCAAGTGAACAGATGGCCTTGTAGATAGAGAACAATGGGAAAGAAAGAAAGAAAGAAAAGACAAGCTAAAATAAAACCTCAAATCACAAAGATAGCTAAACTAAAAACAGATACACGGGGCAGGGAAAAATTATTTACAATCATTTACAGTGTCAGGAAAAATGGAAATTGCACCTTTGACATTTTCAGAGAAGCACAAAAGCATTGGATTGAGATATTTTGGGCTCATGATCCACCACTTCTAATTCCAGCACATTTGGTGTGTGTAGGCCATTGTTATATCTACAAAAGTAATGCTCCTAATTCTGATCCTGATAATACTGATGTGTAAGGACTTCATTAGGAGCAGATTGTAAAGCAACTCTTAGTATTTTTGAAAAAAATAAGGTAGACAGATCTGGAGAATGAAGAGGTCTGTTTATCCACTGAATGTGTGTTGCGTGGGTAGCAGAAGTACAAGCTTCCCTCACACAGCACCATCAATGGGCCTCAGCCTTGTTTTTGGAGACTGCTTTTATCATGAACTGGGAGTTCTGTCTCTGTGGCTTGTTCAGCTCCAACTACGCAGAGCATGGCAGTTAATTTAGTGACAAACACAGAGGAGGTATTTATGACATGGACAAGTTTCCAGCAGGAACATGTCCAAGAATGCTAAAGAAATTTCAGAGGCCACCAGAATTACCTGGTTTAATAATATTGGTTACTGCAGCTCCGAGATTGATTTAGACCAGTGGAAGGCTTAAACTGATGCACTCTGACCATCTCATCTCCCCAACTCAGCAGTGTGTTTTTAGTACCCCAGTGACCAATGGTAGAAAGTATGATTTCACCAGCATACTGATCAATGTCAATAGCAGATTATGAATTATAAGCCCTAACGATTATCAGTATCACTATAATTACCATAGTTCCTAGGAGCACTAGTCATGGACTAGGACCAATTGTAATATGTACCGTACAAACACAAAACAAAGACAGTCCCTGCCCACAAAGAGTTTATGATGTAAGTATAAGACGAGACAGATGGATACAGACAGATAGACAGGGGAGTACAAGGAAACCATGACACAGTGTTGGTCAATAGACTTAGGCTTGGAATCTCCTGCATCTAGTGACACATGAGGCAACCCATTTTTCACACTGCTTTCTGTCTAGAGCAAGAAGTTTGACTCCATCGTAAGTTGTCTCCATGATGGCAGTATCTCTTTTGATCGTCCTGTGACACGTCATTCTTCATCCTCCAGTCCTTGTCTTCCCTTCAGGTGAAATCCTGTCTAAGACATACTTTCTGCTTATGCCACTGTAGTTTGATGACATTGCTAAACTATCATAGTCATCTCTATCCAACTATTTAGTCCACAGTCTGCTGACTCACCCAAGTGACATAGCTTTTCCACATTGGTTACATGATCTCTCCAATGAATTCCCTAAATTCTTTTTAAACAATGTTGGTGGAATGCATTCATCTTCATTTTGTGTACTTCAACCGTCTAACACATTTCTGAGGCATACAATAGTGTTGTGCAATCTGATTTTGGTATGTGGATGTATCTTCTTATTCTTTCACATGTTTGTTTGACAAACAGGAAAATGGTCCACTGGTTTTACCAGTTCTAGCCTTCACCTGTTTAGTGATCTGGCCATTAGAAGATATTGTAATTCTATTATAGACTCTGAGTAATCTACTCTTTGGTACTCTTCTCCACCAATCACACATCTACCAGCGTTGACAGAACTCTCCTATCTCCGAGTTCCAAGGAGGGTAACGAGATAGCTTTGTGCATGTTTATGGGGAGCTCATCCCAAGAGTGAGGGACAGCATGGGAAAGCCTGAAGGTGATGCTTTGAAAATTTAACAAGTGCTTAATGGAGGCTGGCATCTAGTAATAATGAATTGCAATAATCCAGCCTACAGGTCACAAAGGCATTGATCATCATAGAAAGTCACCATTTAATAGTAACAGCACTGAGAAGTCTTAAAGAACTCCAAGGCATCAGGCTGATATGATAATCTGGCCTGGGAGCAAATTAATAGAGGGTGACATACAATTCTTTAAAAACAGGTTGGGAGTGTGATCAACCTTACAGGAAGAGGTGCAAGAAGCGCATATTTGCGGCTTTCATCACCAGGTAAATAACTACTATATAGTGCTTTCCTCCTAGAATGCATCAGAACATTGCCATTTGGTCACTTCAGCTCTGTAATCCTATTTCTCCTCACATCACCCTTCCAACCTATACACAGAGGAGAAAGAGCATGAACTTGTCCTCAGTACTGGAAAAGTTTTGCACGTTTCTGTGCTGCAAAGCACAACTGGTAAAAAGAACTCTTTGCACAGTAGCATCCTAGTCAAGTATGTTTGTGTCCTGAATATTTTCTTTTTATACAAACCTTACAATCAACAAAGTTAATGACACACCACTGGTATTTTTAATCTGAAAACTCTGGCAAGGTAGTTGAGTTCCTGTGTATGATTAATCATGGAAATGTGGAAATATTAACACATTAATGTGGGAAAAATGACTACAGACTGGAGGTCTTTCCAGATTTTCTTTGGCTTCATACTATATTTCTTTTAGTTACATTAAAAAAAGAACAAACAGACTGAACTCATTCTTAGGAGAGGCAAGTAAAATAATGTATATTAAATAATTGGAGACTGTGAACACAGCAGGGCATATTCTGATCTCACTTACTCTAATGTGACTCTACAGTAACTTCATTTATTTCAAAGTCGGAACTCCTAGTTTACATTGGTATTAGTCAAAGTACAATCTGGCCCACTGATTTTTAAAGATCAAACAAACAAAACAGGCTATCCTGGTTCAATGTGACCCACAGATTTTTTTCCTTCTCACACATACATATTGGCTATATCTGCAGGTGCTATAAATCAACATTGCCCCACTGAAGTCACAATGGAGCTATGCCAATTAATATCAAGTGAGGATCTGGTCCACCGACTTCAGCAGGAGTTGCATATGCATATATGTGGCAGAATTTGGTTCACTGTATGATGATCTCTCTACTTTTCCATATATACTGTATGTCATCTCTTTCTATATCTCTTCTAACTTCCAAATATATATTATACTCAAAGTATTTATTCTTTTATCTGATTGTTTGGACAGATGTCAATATCCTAAGAGTTAAAAGCCACTAATTTTGTTGAAAGAAGGATTGGGATTTGGTATTTGAAAATCCATCCATGTGAAGATACACTAACTAATAAACTAGCTTCCCTGATGAGGTCTTGAGAATATCTCTTTATTTTCTTTAAGAAAAATCTATCTAGCTTTAAAGGTCAAATGTTAAATGACTGCTGATGTTGATTTATGGCAAATAGTCACTTAATTTCTGTTATGGGAACTCTGAGGACAGGCTTGGTCTCCAGGCTGTGATAAAATGTGGTTTAAGTATACCATTTATTACTTGTCCCTTTATGATTAATTGATCATTTGAAATGCTGATTATTTAATCATCCAAAATATTAATCAGTAGCCAGTTAGACAATAGCCATAAATTGCTTTAATACCAATGTCCAGGTGGCAGCTGGAAGAAAAAAATCACTCCAATTTAAGGGCTGACTTAGATTTTGCTGTCAAATATGCACTAAGAACATTATCACCTCACCACTTACTGCTGAAAGCTTAGCACAGCTCAAGCATTTGACCAAAAGTAAGTCTCTGAAACTTTTGAATTAGGACTTTTACTCAGCAAATGTCTTAGATGTTTTAATTTCCAAGATAAGTTACTGTGCACCATGCAGTCCATGCTCTGTCTGACTATCACAGGAGCTTCTGTTTGGGTTGGCCACGTAAAAATGTACAAAGTCACAGTAGATCAGGACATCAGTGAAGTATGTGACAGTTCAAACTGCTACTGTAGTGGCAGCCAAATTCTCTCTTATGATGTAAGGAATTGCATGTTGTCACAATTAAGTATGTACTCCCATCCAATGAGATGGAATACCATTTTTGGAATCCTTCTCAATAATTCAAGTTACCATTTTGTATTGTTCTATTGATATATGGTGGGCCAAATTCCACTTTTGGTGTAGATCTAGTGTAACTGAGAACACAGTTTGACCTATGGAGTCTCTACCTGAAGAAGTAGCATGGTTTAGAGTTCAAAGCAAGAAGCTGGGACTCATCATACTTGGGTCAAAATCCCATATCTACCACTCATTTACCATGAGGCCTCTGTTGTGATAATTGGGCCTACAAATTTACCTTAAATTGTAAGCTCAACTATAAAAATAAATAAATAAGGTGAATGAAAATTCCTAAATTGTGCCAATGACTTGTTATATACAATTGTTTAAGAAAAGATGTAAGAAGGAAACCAAAAGACTGATTAAATTTAAGCAAAGGGTTTTACTGCTACCACTCAAGGACTGTGTTAAGATTATGACTGGTAAACAAGAGGAGTAGAGGACCAGAAATCAACTAACCAAAACTGACCTAATGGTTTCAGAAATGCAGCCTATAGATGGACAAAATAACTATTTCACTCAAAATTTCCTTTTGAGCTTCTCAAAAAGGAAAGACATTAGGACAAATAAGCAGAGGAAAGTGGCTTCAGAGCTGCCTACCAGAATACTGGCTGTCTTAAAGATAAGACAAGGGGAAGGAGTGAGCTTTTTCATCAGGGCTGCTACCCACACTGTCTCCTGGGACCCTGGACTTCATCAAGAGATTTCCTGACCAGACTGGGCCAGACAGAGGGACCCAGATGACGTTGCCTCCTTTATCAGTGCTCCAGCTGGATCCCAGACATCAGCTGGGATGTGAGACTTTGCCCCTCCCCACCATGCGCTCCTTCCCCAACTGTGTCCTTTTTCTTCTCTTTCTTATCCCTCTTCTTTTACTTAGCCAGCCAAGACTGCAGGTTTTACAAGACTGCTGTAGTCCTGTGACCAGAGAGGCAACTCAAAGCAATGGCCTAAACAGCCTGATGTGGGAAAAGTTTGTCAGGTCTCAGCATGGTTGATAAGACAGTGTGCTTTGCCTGTATTTTTCCAGCAGTGATGCTGCAACTGAGAGTCAAAGCTGAATTTTCTGTCTTTGCTAATCTCTTCTCTCCCCTTTTCTGTGTGTGTCTTATTTTATCTTTTTAGGAAATGGGATCAGACTTTAACAACAGTAGCAATAACAACTAAGGGCTTTTCTACATTGGCAGTTAACAGCACTGGAACTTTCTCGCTCAGGGATGTGAAAAAAAGCTTATGCTGAAATAAATATGTTAGTCTCTAATATGCCACAAGTACTCCTGTTCTTTGTGCAGATTCAGACTAACACAGCTGCTACTCTGAAACCTTTCTTTTTAAAGACTCTCTCCAGCTAAAGGGAAAGGGACCTAGGGACATTGTTAAAATGAAAGCATATATTTAAATTTCAAATGCTTTACCTGCTTTTCCTTCTTTTCTGTATCTTTAACAAATGGTTAAAAGGATTTTTAATGTTGTGTTTGTCCTAGTAGTAAGCAGGCTGACGTTTCCATCTGCCATTTCCTGAGCTTTGTTCAAAACTGGTTAATGGTAGAGAGTGACTCGATTATATTAACACCTTTCACTTTTTGGCCCCATATGTTCCATCTAAATTAATACAACCCCTCTCTATGCCTCAGTTTAGCCATTTATAAAATGGGTATAATAATTTTAACAGTTAAAACCAATTTTTAATAGTGAGAGTGGGTAACCATTGGAACAAACTACCAAAAAAAGTGGTGGATTCTCTATATCTTGATGCCTCCATATCAAAACTGGATGTCTTGTCTTGTCAAATCTGGAAAATATCCTTCAGTTGAACACAAATTAGTAAGCTCAGTAGAGGGGTAACTGAATTAAGTTTAGTGGCCTATTGCATACAGGAGATCAAACTAGATGATTTAATAGCCACTTCTAGCTTTAAACTCAATTAATCTGTGAACTCTATGCATCCTTACCTTTTTCACAAGGGTGCTGTGAGGCTTAATTAATAAACATATCTTAACATACTTCTAGCTTCTTAGATAAGTTAATAATAGGCTCTAATACATAATTGTATATGTATTGCTATAATAATAATCAAAACAGTTCCTATGCTCTAGCCCCTTGTTTGGGACTCTAATTTCACAGACCGTTGCTTCAGAATATTGTACAGCTCATAGTGTAAACTAACTTACTTCATGTATAAATAATTATTATGGTAAATTGCAGAACTTTATTGCACATCTTTGGTATCCTATCTCCAAAGAGAGGAGAGAGGTTGTTGAGGAAGATAAGGGTAGAGGGGGTGGAGACATTAGCCTGCTGCTGGCCTATATTTTGTTTTAATCTGAAACAACTCCTATATGAAAATAAAATCCTTAAACAATATCATAAAGCTGCCATATCATCTGGCACAACTGGCATTCCCTGCTCAGGAGAAGCCCTGCACACAGGGTACATTTGCAGAGCAGGGCAGTGCAGGGGCCCAGGACTGGGATTTCAGGGCCTGCATATGATATAATTGAGTAACACTCACAGAAGTGTATGGAAGAAGCTTGAACAACACCTGCATTTACTATTCTTGGCTCAAACTGTGTGCTGTTTGTCATTTGTCAGGGGCACCAAATTTCTGAAGAATTAAAAAAGACCTCCCATATATTTGAAATACCACAGAGTGTTGTTATCCTTTGAAAATGTAAAATCAAAGAGTATGTTCCTTATGCTAGTATGCTAACTAAACAGTGTCTCATTTCCCATTCCAGAGGCCCTATAATTATTCTCCAGAATAACAGTGATTTTTTTTCTGAATGTCATCAGTTTAGTGGTTTCTGTCAACAGGCATTTTCATCAGTGTTTCTTTATGGCTGTTCACAGTTCCCTGTTGGTACGTGGCTCACCTCCTGATGAAGACTGGAGAGGAGTGTCTCAGTGAAATCTGCATCGTTCAACCTCCTTTAGATGTGGTGCAAGACCATAACTAAAAACTTAATTGTACATTTGCTAACCAAGTCCACAAAAAAAGACATTGCAAGCAAATAATTATGATTTATTGGCAGCAATGAGTTAAGCCTACAAGGGTCAAAGGTTCAGTCTGGATATATGTCTGAATTTATCTTAACTACAATAGTCTAGAAATGCAAAAATCCCAAGAACAATATTTTCCATGTAAATTCCTGTATTTCAGGGTCTGGTAACATTGGGAATAGTACTTGTCTTTTTTGTGGCACTTTTATATCTGATCCCAGCCAGATTAAGAGGGAAGAGATGCCACCAGGTTTTAAAGATTTAAAAAAAAAAAATTCTGAACCTTAAAGGTTTGGTTTTTTCTTATTTTACATGGACAGCCATTCTAACTTCTCTCATTGATCTAGATTTCTGTTATTGGAAATGCTGTATTTTTGTAAGCTTCCTATTAATTACTCAGAGGAGTTTTACTTTGTCTGGTTCTTCAACGATTGCTATACAGCAAATTACTACCTGTGCAGAAGGCTACAATGGAGCAGAGCATCAAAAATAACTAGATTAAGCACAATATGTAATGAACACTAAATAACACGAGTGAAATCTTGGCCCTATTAAAATCAATAGCAAACCTCCAGTTGACTTCAGTATGGACAAAGTTCGCTATTAATACCAGCTATTAAAGTAGGTTGTATCCAAAACTATCATTATATTAGTCTGAGCTGGTGAAATTGTTAATAATTATAGTTTATCAGACAAAAACGACATTTTCAGTATTGTCAAATAATGTCTAAACTTATCTTAATTTCTGCACATGTATGAGTCATTCTGAAGTACGGTACTTGCAAAATAGTTGACACAAATAATCTTCAGCATATGGGGCATTCACAGATTATTCCTCCTGACTACTTGTATGACATGACATTGTTTATGCTCCCTGGCTGGATCACTTAGTCTAAACAGGAGAAGAAAAGGAAATAACAAATAACAAACTTTTGAGTGTGAATTTTGTACAAATATTCATTCATGAAACTTTTGGGTCTCACAAATATTTCCGTGAATAACCTATGTAAGTGCTGTAATCCTTGCAAAGAATAAATGGCAAGTGACCCTATGAATAACATTAGAGTGAATTTGCTGCACATATTCCTAACATCATTCCAACATCTTTATTTGGGCTTGTGACCAACTCTGCTATTAATGCATTAGGTGAGTGTGAATGTTTCCTCTCTCACACAGATATTGGAAAGAATGTCACAATTGGTATCACTGTATTTCAAGGACATGTCCTGGGAGATACTTGGCTGAAGGATGTTCTAAATACCTCTGGCATGTTGAGAAAGAAATAAGAAAGGAGCAGAGTGGAAGAGAAATACGGAAAGGTATAGGATGTTGAAGAGTGAGATTGTGTTACTAGTAATAATTATGGAGTAGATTGTCACTGGTAAGCTTGCAGCCTTGTGCTGGGGTCAAGGTGGAGCTTTGCTACTTCTGAGGGAGAGGAGTTCTTGATTCATGGCGGGGGACGGGGGGGGCAGAAGAAGTAATTTATGACATCATGCTATAGGATGAAGAATCCTTCCCACAGCATGGCCACTCTGTCAAGCATGTGGGGAAAATTGGAGCCAAGTCTTTATCTATTCCAGACACACCTGACCCCTTGTGGAGAGTTGCTACTAGGGGAGAGCAACTCAGTAACCTCTTTTCTCCCATGAGAGGAGAGGAGCTGTGATTCTGGGCCAGAATGCACACCGTGCCAGGTAGTCCATACGCCATCATGTACACCTACATGGGCATTATCTAGTTTTGTACTTTTAAAGCTTCATCTTCAGCACAACTCTATTAAAATTTAAAAAAATATTTAGTATACCACAAAATATACAAGGCCTAATTTTGAAAATCAGCTCCAGTTTTTTAAGTCCCAGTTTCTTTCTTTAGAATAATTGAGGTCAAATGGTATCTGTGTAGGCACAGTTGATGGTGGGTATAAAACTGTGCCTGCAATTACATAGACCAGCTTGAGACACTCCTTTTCAGAGGAGGTCAACTGTATAATAATCAAATAAGTGACTAAAAAGCTAGAGACAGACAAAGGAAAAGGCATTTGGCTCAACCCTGTTTGTCATATAGAGGGCCACTGTGATACCAGGCTTTTCAGGTAGATGCAAAAAGAAAAAAATGCGGAATCCTGAGGGCTCCCAGTTAGAATTCTTGCCGTTCGAGTAAAGAAATATGGTAATGGCTGAAAAAGCTGTCTCCAGTATAAAGAACAGCCTGTGACTCAATACTCCTAAAAGTCATAGTTTGTATGTGACAAATTACAGTCAATGTATTGGGTTGTACCTGAAGCAAGCCAATATTTTTATACCTGTCACAGGTAGAGCAAGCAGAACCTATGTGATTTTGTGCTGGTAGCCTGCGCACTTCACAATATAATATTGTCCCTTTGCTAATTAGCATGGGACTAAAAGCTCTTTCAGAAATTCCCTCTGCCTCATCCAAAGATATCCATCCAAAGTTTTACACAGCTGTAGCCCTATTTTAAACTTGAAGATAATATTGTTTCTATTTTAGATCATGAGGGAAGCTTCTCTGAAAAAAAGTGAACATGTTAAGCCTGCAGAAATGGACTGGAAATTTCATAGGAAATGTCTTTCCTGGGGTATCTTGGTGCTCCAGAGTTTGGTCCAGGCTGAAAACTGGAAGGGAACAAGCAGTTTTTCTAAACAGTTCAGAATCTTGAAAGTCTTCAGTAACAAGGGAATTTTGCTATTGACTTTAATGAAGTCAGGATTTTACGCTTTGTAATTCTAATAGTAATAATAATGCTTAGGCCCAGTCTACACTACAAACTTAGGTTGACATAAGCTGCATTAAGTGGCTCTAATGTATATGTCCAGACTACTGAGTTCTTTCCCCAACCTAAGTGGCCCATACTCTATACTCCACCTCTGCGAGAGGCATAGCACTTGATTCAACATCCATGGGTTGACACTGCATTGTGTACTTCAAATGAATTGGTCTCCAGGAGTTGTCCCACAATGCTCTGCTGTGACCACTCTGGAGAGCACTTTCAACTCCCCTGCACATCAGCCAGGTACACAGGAAACAGCCACTCCCCTGTTAAAGCCCCGGGAACGTTTGAATTTTAATTTCCTGTTTGATCAGCATGAAGAGCTGATCAAGGAGACTCAGGCCACAAACACGCTTTATCATGAAGTACATAGGAAGTGATGGATCTTATTGCTGTGTGGGGAGAAGAATCTGTGAAGGCAGAGCTCCAGTCCAGCAGAATAAATGCAGACATCTATGCCAAGATTGCACAGGACATGGAGGAGAAGGGCTACACCAGGGACATGCAGTGGTGACACATGAAAATAAGAGAGCTTTGGCAAGCATACCAGAAGCCAAGGGACGCAAACAGTCATTCTGATTCTGCCTCACAGACACTTTTTTGAGGAGCTACATGTAATTCTCAGCGGCAACCCCACCACAACCTTAAAATGCTCCAGTGATACCTCCTAGGAGCTCTGGCTGACCATAAGCAACAATGAGGAAGACATTGTTGATAAGGAAGAAGAGGAGGAGGAAACTGTGAGGCAGGAAAGTGGAGGATCCATTCTCCCTGACAGTCAAGAACTGTTTTTAACCCTGGAGCCCATCCCTTCACAGGACCAGCTGGTGGCACAGTGTGATGCTGGAGTCAGACTGGAGGGGTTATTATGCTATTATTTTTTAAGTTTAATCTGAACAAGAAAGTAGATGTAGTGGGTACTGGTGGTCACTCTAGCTATGCAGTCTCTGAAAAAGACTGTTTATGTGCACAGGGATGGCCCTGGAATCCTCCATGGAGATCTCTAGAAAGCTTTCATGGATATACTGTGCAATACTCTGCAAAAGGTTTCTGGGAAGGGCTGCCTTATTTTGTCCACCCTGGTAGGACACTTTCCTGTGCCACTCCAGTAGTAAGTCTACAGGCATCATTGCATGTGAAAGTTCTGCAGTCACTGCTTGTTATCCCATAGCTGCATAGCAATGTGGTCCCACCAGTCAGTGCTTGTTTCCCGGGCCCAGAAATGGTGCTCAACTATGTCAGGGTGATGCTTGACTGTCGCCAGCAACTGTGAATTGCTCTGCTCTATGTCTTCCAGCAGGGCTGCTTGCATGGCATCACATTGTTCCATGCGGCGGCTTCTGTATCGGCGCAGGTAAATCAGGCTCATGAAAAACAGGTGTGAAAAAGGCTTGGTTTGTTTGCCATTAATTTCAGGGAGTGAGGGAGGTAAGTGCCTCATGGGAGGCTAATGCCATGTTCCCATAACTACCCACGCCAATGTTTTGGTCTCACAAGGCATTGCAAGATCAGCCCAAAATTCCACTCAGCTACGTGCACTGTGGGATAGCTACCCACATAGCAGTGCTCCGTGTGTCGATGTAAGCCTGCTAGTGAGGCTTCACTCCGCTGACACAATGAGCGTAGTGTGGAAATGCAAGATCAACTTACTTAAATCGGAGGCTCGATGTTGACTTTCACAAAGTCAACTTAATTTTGTAGTGTCTACATGGCCTAAACAGTTACATAGCAGTCTATATTCAAGTCATTGGGGTTGATAAGTCAACAGCAGCTTTCCAGTTAAAACTGGAAACTTTGGCTTGTAGCTCCTGCTCCCTCAGTTACAGTTTGGCTTTATAATATGTACTCTATGATAAAGTGATTTAAATACTTCTAAACTTCAATAATATGTAACATTGTTAAATACTGGTCTCAGTTATGAAATCCTTGACTCACGGTAAGCAGTTACTCACATTAACTGTCCTAGTCAATAGTGAGTAAATTTACACAGTAACACCTTACAGAAGAAAACATAAATATTTGTTGCCTATGTTTTGCTGCCTTATGTTTGTCCCTAGGAAAATCAGTAAGAAGTGATAGAGAGTTACAAAATGCAAACAAATATAAAATGTATTTTAAATAAAAAATAGTATTAAAATTCCATTATATTCCATGAACACAATTATTTAATTATTTTGGGTTTAATTTTTAATATATATTGTATTGATTTTAACTGTGCACATACAAAGAAAACAGTAATAACATTTTTGAGCTCAAATAATCCTACCATAATTTGCAAAACCAGACACATGAAATCCTTATAAATGCTTTAGTCTAATATTGTCCAATAAGCAGCAGAGATAAGGCCCAGAGAATAAACCTTATTGCATATTATTATTGTCCCTGTCCATTAACAATTCGACAGGTCAGAAAAGGGAAAACCCATTTCTTTCACTCATTTTTATCAGTTTGTTATTAATTGACTTTTGACCAATAGGAGATGGTGAATTATTAGGAGTCATTGATTCTTTTGTGAAATAAGGTGGAACTGGAAGTCCAAGAAAGCATCCAGTTCACAATTTTGTATCAATATCTCTGAGAAGAATAAGCTAGTCTTTCATTTAAAATACATTATTTGGGTCCAGTTATGCTCTCATTTACATCTCTCTGGCCCTGTTGTTAAATCAATAAAATGATAGCAAAATTGGACCCAGGAGTGCTGCCATTTGATCCAGTATTGAACCTAAATCCCATTGTGATATTGTTATGTGCCATTAATCCTAGTGCCTGATCCAGAGGCCACTGGAATCTAAAGTCACCTCTAGTTCAGCGGCCAGGGACCCCACGTGATCTACTGGACCATACACAGTATTCACAGTCAAGAGCTGTGGGTCATGTTCCCAGTTTTCCACTGAGCTGCTGCATGATCATGACCAAGTTACTTCATTCCTCTGCGCCTCCATTTCCCTTTCCCTTCTTTGTCTGTCTTGTCTAATTAGTTGTAGAGTCTTTGGGGAAGAGACTGTCTCTCTTTATGTTACTTTGCATAGTGCCTTATACAAGAGGGCCTGGATCTCAACTGAGGCCTCTAGATGCTAATATAATACGACTCAATCATGTAATATCAACAGCACATATGCAGCATGTATATGTACAGAATAGGTATGTAACATGTTATCTCCAACTAAAGGCTATTTGAAGTGTTAAAGCTAATGTTGAAATTACCTAATATACAGGTTAAGGAAGGAATGTCTGTACATCCGGCTATAATGCTTACATTATCCAAAAGTACAAGATTTGGTTTAAAAGTCATAAAATACATATAGTACATAATCTGCAATATCTCAAATTAAAGTTAATAAATTTAATGATACAGTTAACATATTAGCATCCTAATATTCACATACATCACTCATAAAATGTTATCCTAAGAGTAGCTTGTGGGAAGCAAATATAGCAATGAGTGTAGACTGTCCCTCAGTAATTGAGAATTTAGGATGGGTTGTCTCTCAGTAAATACAGTCCATCAGAGAAGTATTTCAGTTACTTTCCTGACTTCACTTCTCAGTGGCACTCCAGCTCATTGTTCCTGGTATTGCTGATGTCCAGTGATATGTTCTAAAAATAGATGTCCCTTGACCATCTGATGGCATCAGACACTGTGAGTTACTGCATCATCCAAGCACAGTGCTGACCAATTCTGCGTACCCACAACTGGGGTCCCATGCAGCCAGGGCTCTGACAATCAGCACATGTGTTTGAACCTCTTAAACCCTAGGAAATATCTTTCCTGGGGTCTGTTGGTGCTCCAGAATCTGAGCAAAAATCTGAGAAGTGATCTGACCAAAGTCTTAATTTTAAATTATAATACACTGATTTCATCAATATTTATAAAACAGAAAAAAATATTTATTCCTTTCAAATGTGTGAGGCTATATATCAAATCATTAAAATTATAATGCTTAGAAGTAGATACAGATGCGCAAAATTAGACATTTTGCATATATCTGACATATATAATAGGAGAGAGAGGGATTTGAAATTATTTTCTGTCTTGAATGGGGATATCGTCATTGGCTTGAACATATGCAGGCATGATGTTGATTGCAGAGAGGATCATAAAAGGGTTTGTAATGAAATCAGAACTAAACCAAGACTTTAGTCATTATCATCTCTTTCAAATGTAGGAGAGCAAATAAGAAGTTCTGTAATGACTCAGAATTATGAACTGCAACTTTTACTAGTGCACAGACGGTCTTCTGTTTTTTGTTTTTTTTTTGTTTTTTGTTTTTTTTTACAGATTCTAAGATGCCCCTGTTCACAACTCTGAATATTTCTCCAGATACAGGCTCATATATCCACCCATGATGTGTTAACTCTTCAGGAATCCATGTCGACTTCAGAGCTCTTCTGATTCTCTCAGACAAATTATGACCAGATGTCACTCACATAAAATGCCAATGAGATACAACATAAAAATTAGGACCCAAATTCTGCCTTCAGATGTGTGTTCAAGTCCCAGAGAAGACAAGGGAAGTTGTGCATGAACATCTGAAGGCAAAATTCAATTACCCTTGTACTTCAAATATACTACAGTGAAAAACAAAATGTTTAATATTCTAGAATGTATTCAGACCAAATCATAGAAACATATTAAATGAATGAATGTCTAATATTATACCTAACAATGCTTGGTATCATGCTGATTGAGTGTTTTCTTAATATTTGTTGATAAAAACCCTAATAAAAATAATTGTAATACATAATGAGATGAAGAGATAACGAGGTACTTTATTTTAATCTGATCAATGAGAATAGTAACCAAAAGTCACTGCTATACAAAATGAGCTGTTGGCTTTAGCCTTGTTCATAGCAGTCCTATGCCCAAATAAAAGCAAAACAAGATCAATTACATTTGGCATCCCCAATGGCAATGTCTCAATAGAGAAGTCAAGAGCTGAATAGGATATGGAGAAAGTCTTCTAACCTCTAATCCTAAGAGCGATCGATCCAGCAGGGGTCAATTTATCACATCTAGTGAAGATGCGATAAATCGACTGATGAGCGCTCTCCTGTTGACTCCAGTACTCCACCGGAGTGAAAAGCATAAGCATAGTCGATGGCGGAGCATCGGCAGTCGACCTACCGCAGTGAAGACATCGCAGTAAGTAGATCTAAGTATGTCGACTTCAGCTATGTTATTCATGCAGCTGAAGTTGCGTAACTGAAATCAATCCAGCACCATTAATTTGAGCTTGAATAGGGACTGGGAGTGGCTGGCTTGTTACAAAAGCAGCTTTGCCTCCTCGTCATCTATTATTGAGAGTGGATTACATCTACCCTGATCGAATTGGCCTTGTCAACACTGGTTCTCCACTAGTGAGGTAACTCCCTTCTCTTCATGTGTCATTATATAATGCCTATATCTGTAATTTTCACTCCATACATCTGAGGAAGTGATTTGTATTTACCCATTAAAGCTTATGCCCAAATATATCTGTTAGTCTTTAAGGTGCCACCGGCCTACTTGTTGTTTTAGTGTCTCTGTTCCTCAGTTCGCCATCTGTAAAACAGTGATAGCTGAACTTCTGTACCTTTGAGGATAAATACATTAAAGATTGTAAGACACTCAGAAATAAAGGTAATGAGACCATAGAAGTGCAGAAAAAAAGGGCATTGCAACCTGTCACCCCATCAGAAATGGATAGTAATGACAAACAGACATAGGGTTACACATTCCCCATACCCAATGTGTAACTCTATACAGGTTGGGTCATGCCCAAACCTAACAGACGTTTGAGTGGTTTTATCTTTTTCCTACATTTTGACAATACTTGAATTGGTAGTCATGCCAAAAAAGTCTCATTGCATTGTATGGGAAAGGCTATGCTAATTATATGCGTTACATGAGCATGCCCACTGTGAACAGGATATTTTTAGAAGCCTTATTGAACAGAGGGGGAATTGCCTTTTGTATCACCCACTTTACTCCTGAGTGTTTAACAAATATTACACCACTGTCCATGCTGCAGGGTTTCAGTGAATAAAAAGAACAACAATATTGACAACATTGAAAACCAGGCTGCCACTGAAAGCAGAAAAAAGGATTAGAATTTATTGGAGATATATGGTTAAAATGTGTAATATGTTTACCCACTATTCAAAATCCATGACAATTTTCATTTGCTAGATTTTATAGGCCTAAATTGAAACCCATATGAGTCTGGGTTTCAATAAAAAAAATACGTTTCAGATATAATGGCTTGTTAGGCCAGTTCACATTATCCAGCTTCTGGGAATACCATGTCATATGGCTCTGGCGAGGAACAGGTATCAGAGATTCTACTCTCAGCCATTTGTCTTCCAAGGCTAATGAGCTTGGTCTGCTAAGATTTCAAATCAGAGATATCCTTCTCCTAGACAGACTTGTTTAAAGAGGCTAAGCAAGCCCTGTCTGCATCTGACTGAAATCAGAGTTTCACTTTTCCTCAATGCACTTTGTTCACAATGCCTTATTTTGTAATATTTAGTGCAATCCTTCTGGGTTTCCCCAAAATGGACTACCCTCACCCAGGGCCGGCTCCAGGCCATAGCGCGCCAAGCATGTGCTTGGGGCGGCAAGCAGCGGGGGGCACTCTGCCGGTTGCTGGGAGGGTGGCAAGCTGCTCCGGTGGACCTGCCGCAGGCGTGGCTGCCGACGGTCCGCTGATCCCGCGGCTCCGGTGGACCTCCAGCAGACACACCTGCGGCAGCTCCACTGGAGCCACGGGACCAGCGGACCGTCCACAGAAACGCCTGCGGGAGGTCCACCAGAGCTGCGGGACCAGCGAGTGGCAGAGCGCCCCCCCCGCAGCGTGCCACCGTGCTTGGGGCGGCAAAATTGCTAGAGCCGGCACTGCCCTCATCCACTAGATGGAGGACACACCTCTATGCTCTAGAGCAGTGGTTCTCAAGCTTGGGCCGCCGCTTGTTCAGGGAAAGCCCCTGGCAGGCTAGGCCAGTTTGTTTATCTGCCGCGTCTGCAGGTTCGGCCAATCGTGGCTCCCACTGGCTGCAGTTCACCGCTCCACACCAATGGGGGCTGCAGGAAGGATGACCAGCACGTCCCTTGGCCCATGCCGCTTCCAAGATCAGTGGGACATAGACAGCCAATCACTGATGAGATGTCGGGAGCTTATACTCAGGGACATAACCAGGCTGGGCTTAACGGAGGAACAAGCCATGAACAGGAACAAATGATGACACTGTACTGCTCCCCAGGCCTGTAAAGATGCTTGGGGATAAGAAAAAGAAGAAGATTCAAGTGATCCTTTTCTCTGTCTGATACAAAGGAGAAGCAAAAATATAGCAAACCTAAGAACAGTGGAATAGTAAGGGTCTTTTATTAGGAGAAAGGTGCCTAGTGGCTACACAATATGTGTCTGCATCCTACCAGCTAGTTGCCTCCGTCACTGCTGAAAAATATATAGAAGATGAGATCTAGGAGTCTCAGGGCATGACCTTCCAGAACAGAAGGTGTCTGGGCAATTGGCATCCAACGTATCATGTTTCCATCCCAGCTCTGCATCATTTATTATACAATCTGCATTGTAAACTATTAGTGCTCTGAGCAACATATATCCCCCTGCAGCATGGTTGACAACTTTCACTCGGTAAATAAGCACCCCGACTTTCACAATAAGTCAAAAATTGAGCTAATCCCATTTCAAAAAAAGTCCAAAACAAGCCAATCCCTAAGAGCCCCAACACTCTATGTGACTAAATCTCCCTGGCATGCAGTCTGAGACTCTGGAGGGCTTGCTGTGCATCGCTGACTCTCTCTCCCACTTGCCCTCGCTTGCCCCTCCTTGCTGCTGTTTGCCTGGAGCGGATTTAAAAAAAGAAGCAACAAGCTACAACAAGCTTCAAGCCAAACAAGCAACAAGCTACAAGCCAAAAACTAGCCAACAAGCAACTCACAAGCCAATTAAACAAAAAACAAGTCCAATTTCTGAGGCTTTTTTTCCGCGGGTTTGGCATGTCTGCTCTGTAGCTTTCATAAAACTTGGATGGAGTATGATCAAGCAGTAGGTGGGGATTCAGCAAAGACAAGCTCAATACCTGCCACCGATGTGGAAAGGCTAGAACCAGAATGGTGGTAGTGTAAGGACTTAAATGCACAGGTTCGGAAAATACATTTCCCTTAAGTCTACTAGAAACTATGATCATGCCCCTTACTCTTCTCCATATCTATACTAGGAATAATGGTGTATTTATAACACCTCATAGATAACATATGTTAAAATCCTAGTGTTAAGAAGGCCGTTATAGTTTTACTGAGTTAGCTGATCAAGGTAAACCTTGAAAGAACTATCAACTGAGAGCTTCTGCTGCTCATTCATGTATCGCTCTGCCTCATTGATTCTTATCATTAATCCTGACTTTGACACTAACTAACATTAACCAAATTACTTAACCTCTTGTCCTTAATTCTCTGAGTGAGATCCTCACTCCTTCTCTGGCCTCTTCAGACTGAGTAAAAGGGACAGAACAGCCTAACAGGAACCCCAAAAAACTCAAATTCTGTGTGGGAGAAGAATATCTTAGGTCACAGGCACTGTCAAAGAGTCTACCAAAGACCCCATCATAAGGCCCAGGATAAGGTTTATATTGGAGAGTGGGGGGTAGGAGACTGTGTAGAAGGTGAGACCATAGCATGAAGAGCAAGATTCTGCACAGTATTGTCACCTTTAGGGCAGCCTCAGGAGGTTGCCCTAACTGAGGCAGGCCCTCAGAGCTGTTTAAGTAACCCTACAGCCCCCTGAGAAGCCCAAGATGGAGAAGATGCAAAGATGGTTTAAAGCCTCTTAGAGGTGTAGCATAGAATCTCATCCTCCATCTCTAAACTGTTGATAAAAAACTCCATTCCCTATCTTCCAGGGCATTTATGACAAATGACGAATTAGTGTTTATAAAGTCCTGTAAGAGTGAGACGTAATATTGGGCCAGATACTGAAGCTTAACCCAGTTTTCACTCCATTTTTACTTAGACTAAATTCTCTCAAAGTCAGGACTGAACAGAGAATAAAGAGCACAGGATGTCAGCTCTTGTTTATGATCATAAAATCTCCCCACTTCTTTGGAAAGCCTTTTTTATCTCAATACCTCTGTTCTTGAAAAAAATCCTACAATATTTCAGCATTTTCTCTCTCCATTTTTTTTTCATGGAAAGACTTTTATTATTCCACTATTTGCCCTTGTCCAATTAAAATCCAATAAATATAGGAAAAGCCTTTTCTTCATCTTTCTTTTTAAACAACAATCTGGGATAATGCATTTGCTTATCCATTAATATCTATTTTCTTTCCTCTTGATAAATGGAGGAAAACAGATCCAAGAAAGCAGTAAGTGTTTACATATCTTTCCTCAGGAACGTGGACCTTTTTCCTATTGGATGCCTGCAACCAAACACCTTGCTGGGACCCCTAAACTATCTGTTCTTATCTTTGGTCGCTTAATTAAGCACGAAGTGGTTTATGACAGGAAGTCCAACTCAAGGGCTTTTAATGTTTTTAATTTTTGTTTGTTTTTTTTGCTTTGTTTTTGCTTTTAGGGAGATTCATTGGATTCAGACTAGATTTAAAATAAATAAATAAATACAGGTTAGGCTAATTAAGTTTGCTTTTGTTGAAATGAAGTACCTTGAATGTGAGAAAATCAGGATTTTTTTTTCAGTTGCCATGGGATAGTAATGCTGAGAGGTTTTGATTTGTGGAGCATTATATTTTGCACTATATTTTTATTGGCATATAAGTGTTGTATTGCTTTTTGGTTTTTATAAATGCATATATATATAAACTAACAACACTTTCATCTCGTATGAGGAGAGATTAAAGAGGCTGGGAATTTTCAGCTTGGAAAAGAGGAGACTAAGGGGGGATATGATAGAGATATATAAAATCATGAGTGGAGTGGAGAAAGTGAATAAGGAAAAGTTATTTACTTGTTCCCATAATACAAGAACTAGCGTCCACCAAATGGAATTAATTGGCAGCAGGTTTAAAACAAGTAAAAGGAAGTTCTTCTTCACACAACACACAGTCAACCTGTGGAACTCCTTGCCTGAGGAGGTTGTGAAGGCTAGGTCTATAACAGGGTTTAAAAGAGAACTAGATACATTCATGGAGGCTAAGTCCATTAATGGTGTTCCTAGCCTCTGTTTGTCAGAGAGTGAAGATGGATGGCAGGAGAGAGATCATTTGATCATTACCTGTTAGGTTCATTCCCTCTGAGGCACCTGACATTGGCCACTGTCAGCAGACAGGATACTGGGCTGGATGGACCTTTGGTCTGATCCAGTATGGCCATTCTTATGTTCTTATAACAAAAAATAGCCACACGATAAGTTTCCAGGGGAAATCCTTATAGGGTAGGTTCTGGTGTTCTTATCCGTGCTGAACAGTACATTATTCCACAGCTGGTCCCAGTGACTGTGTTTGGTGCTACTTGTGATGTATGGTGTTGTATGGTGCTATTCAGTCTGAATAAAGACCTGTGAGTGGAAGAAAAGTGAGCAGAAAATGAAATATCAAAGAGACTGGCAGAGAGATATAGCAGGCAGAAGTGAATAATAGGCAGGTACTGTATGTTGGCATTGCCAGTTAGATGGCATAATGTTCAAATGACTAACAATAACTACCATTGTTGCAGAATAAAATATTATCAAGGCCATATTAACCAATATGTCCATGAAATCCACTACTAAGATTCAATGTTTAGTGGTGTACCATTCTGGTGAGGCAGGCTCAGGTAGAACCATGCACTAGGCAGAAGGACCCTGAAGACTGGCTGGCTGCTAGGCATTCATATATATGTATGTGTCATAAACAGATAGTTAAGGGTTAATGTCTCTTTTACCTGTAAAGGGTTAAGAAGCTCAGTGAACCTGGCTGACACCTGACCTAGGATGGTTAATTTCTCATTTGTTTAAGATCCAAGGAGTTTAGATTGATGTGAAGCTTCTCAAGGCAACCCAGGGAGAGGAAAACCTGGGGGGAAAAGGATGGGGGATGGTTTATTTCTCCTTGTTTTAAGACCCAAGGGGTTTGGGTCTTGGGTTCCCCAGGGAAGGTTTTGGGGGAACAGAAGTGTGCCAGACACAGACTTCTGGCTGCTGGCAGCGTACCAGATTTAAGCTAGTAATTAAGCTTAAAAGTGTTCAGGCAGGTCCCCACTTTTTGTACCCTAAAATTCAAAGTGGGGGAAGAAACCCTAACAGTATGTAATATACCATAAATCAATAAGACTAGGAATACTGTGTTGTAAATCAATATAAAAGAGTAAATCAACAATAAAGGTACCAATAATGCCAAACACTGAGGATAACTGTAACTGTGCTCACTTGAGTAGTTCCACTGAAGTCAATGGGACAATTATTCATGCATTTAAGTGTTTGCAGGACCATGGTCTAAATGCCAATTTCTTTTAAGTTTCTTATATGGGTGGAATTCTCATTGTCCTTGCAGATGTTTGTAATAGTGATATATGCTGAGTATACTATGTATGACTTCTGACATTTTCTAGTTCTATGCCCCCGTTACCTCCTCACATGCACAAACAAAAGATCTGCATGTCAAAGCCCCTTTGCCTGAGATAAAAAATAAAGCATTACTTTTTCTGATTCTTCTATAAGAATTGTAATCTCAGGCCTTTTCCAAACAAACAAGATACACAGAAAGAAAATCTTCTTGCATTTGCTAACATACAGCTCCTTGATATGTATACATTTGTTTAAAAGGTTCACATGTTTCTACACTGAGAAAGGTTGATAAATTTCAGGGCTTCTTGCTGATGATTTTTCTAAATTTTCCTCTCCCTCCTGCCCCAAATGAATATATAAAATTAATATAATTAACACACACTGGAACTAATGTGACTCATGTTGTATGAGTCAGAACCCCAGCAGCACTATTTGGAAAATTCGAATTCCCGAGGCCACCTTTTTATTTGTTGTCAAATAACACCTTGCAGCATAAGTGAGAGCACCTATTCTCTGCCTGTGGCACATATAAGTTCAGTTGCCTGTGGGCTATAATACTTTGGTCTAATTTTGGTTGTTAGAATTCATGTATGGATGCTGAGTGGTATTGGTGACCTATGGCATTTAGGTCAGACTAGGTAATCTGATGATCCCTTCTGGTCATAAACTCCGACTTTGTGGCCTGGAATCTGATAAAGCCTTGGTCAATACCAAGTTTCATTTACCAAAGTTTTACTTGAACTGGGCATCAGCACTTTGGTTCCCGTAATATCTTTTTAAATTTAAGTTACAGATTTTTTAGCTCAATTGAGAATCTTCTGCTTTACACAATTAATGCTGTGTTCTATGGATGCTAGGTGCCGGTAGAGAAAGTGACATCTCTTTTACACTACAGAAGTTCATAGTGAGCTATTTTTTTAGCTCAATTATTCCTGTGTAAATCTACAGTAACTGTGCTGGCTTCATTTACTTTGGATTTACACTGGTACAGTATATCTGAGATTGGAATCTATCCCAGAATGTTTTATTCTACTGATGTTTCATATGGCAGGATAATTTGTGACTCAAAGTTAGTAAAGGAGCAGGATTTTCTTCCAGACCTGTTTATTCTCTGATGTGAATGACACTTGCTCAAACTGTAGGTCTTGTCCGAGATCTGTAAATTTTTAATGGACAAATTCATACAAGTTATACATGTAGATGAGCAATTTATCTAGTTGAATCTCAAATTACTTGATTATGCATAATGCAAAATTTAGTATTTGAAATTCAGTTCAGCTCTCCATGTATTTGCATATAGTGCCCAGATGTGATACTATCTACACGGGTTATTAATAAAGTTCTTAATACTATCATGGGCAAAACTAACATTAATTTCAATGGGAGCAGGATTGAGCCTGTATTTCACATTGGTATCTTTCACAAAAGGATCCCACAACACTTTACTAAGATTAGTTTAGTAATTCTCACAACTCCCCTGAAGGATATATACCATATATACTCTTTCATAAGCCAAATATTTTTGGTAAAAAAGTGACCCATCAAAGAGCGGGGGTCAGCTTATAAACAGGTCTACACCAAAATGTGATGATTTTAAACTCTATGGAATCATTGAATTGAATATATAATACATTGTCATTTTGTTTACCTGAAGCGTCTGCAGGCGAACTGCGGCCACAGGGAGCTGAGCGGCTCCATGCCTGCAGATGCTTCAAGTAAACAAAACATCTTGACGCACCAGCGGCTTACCCTGATGGCCTGAGAGCCAACGTTTTCCAACCCTTGAAATCTAGGGTTGGCTTATGAAAGGATGATACAGTTTTTGCTATTTTTACATATCCATTTTGGGGAGCTGGCTTATAAACAAACAGGCTAATGAACGTATATATACAGTATGATTATCCCAATGGTACAGATGTCGAAACTGAGACACAAAGAGGCCAGCTTTGGGTGCCCTCATTCATGGTGAGTACAACCTGTCTCCAAGAGCAGTTCCACTGATTTCAGTAGGACCATTGCACTTGTAGAATAAGCATGAGGAAGGGCATCATCATCTGGAACTAAGTGAGATGCATAACGCCTGAAGCGGGTCAGTGGCAGAGGTAGGATTATAACTTTATTTCTGAGTCCTTGTTCTTTGTTTAGTCTATTAGAAAATGCTGCTGCTTAGGGCTAGTTTAGCTCCCTCATACAATGCTGGCTGCCATTATTTTCTCTGTTTGGTGCAACTTACTGAGCACAGTTCTGCTCCAACTGAAACCAATGTGAGAAAAAAATCCGATTAACTTCACTGGAAACAAGGCCAGGCAATGTTGTGTTAGTAATTTGGATTTTCCCTGAAGTCAGTGATAAACTGTCCTATTGACTTCCACATAACACAGGATTAGTTCCTAGATATCATAGCAATCTGCTCCAATACTGTGAGCTGTGTGGCACTGTTGGGAGAACCTAGAAAAAAATCCAATAGGTTCAGATATGGTGGAAGCCAAATCCCTGAAATTCTTAATTTAATATATTTTTTACCAGCAAGATCTTATACATTATCAGGATTCACAGGAGGGATTTGAATTCACATCACCTACCTCTCAGATGAGTCCCTTAATCATGAGCTATAGAGTCTTTTTTACTCTCTCTTTCTTTGGTCCAATGACTATTTAGCTATTTATAAAAAAGTGAACCAGCATCAGCAAGACAAACTGAGAGCATCTTTCCCCAGAGTAGCCTACAGCTGATGGCTAGGACACACGCATACATACACATGTTTTTTTGAAGCTAATCAATTCCAAATATTTTCATAACCAAAGTACTGGTAAATATTTGTTATGATTTTTCAGTTTGGTCTCCTTAACCTATAAGGCAGTCCCTTAGCACAATTTTAATGGAAAGTACTTCTTTGGCCTTCTTTTTCTCCTATGACATAGGTGAAGACAGTGACTCACAAGCCAATATTAGAGTGACTAATGATCACAGTTGTGATACTGTTTTCAGCATTGTTGAAGAAACTTCACAGTTTTGGCATTTGTGAGATGGCCAATAAAACTTACTTTGATCAGGAAATGATCACCAATCATCAAATGGCAGGAACATTAGCCCATTCAAGATACTCTTCTTATTGAATCGTTTGCTTCAGAAAACTTATTTGGGAGACCAGAGAACTAATATCAACAGTACAAATGGCAGACATATATTTCACTTCTGAACCCCCAATTTTCCTGGGCTGAAACTCTGTACATTGCCAGCCTGAATAGGCTAAGCTCATAACATCTCCTGGTACCCTCTTGTAGATCTTTTGCATTATATATTGATAGTCCTTCCAAATGAAGCAATAGTGATATAAACAAATGCTTAGCCTCCAGAAAAGATGGGCTGTTAGGGACCAGTGTGAACTACTGAAGAGTCTGGCATCATAATACATTAAAACAAGGTGTGTGTTTGTTTCTTTGTTATTTAAAGCAATGCCAGAATGTAGTGTACAGACAGGTCAAATAGGGGAGATTATGTCAGTTAGCAATTTTGTAGAATATCTTTTCCCACAACCTCATTTCACTTCCATTTTATTGCATGTAGTACAATGTGATTTACAGTGTAAACATAACATTGCAGCTGTTCATTCTCCTCTCTCTCTCTCTCTAAAGAGGAGAATGAACAGCTGAAATATATATATATATATATATATATATATATATATATATATATATATATATGTGATGGAACCATATATATATATGTGATGGAACCATCTAGATGAACTCATATCACAATTGTATATGTGACCTTATTACCCCACCCATTGTTTTTCAACTTGTGTGTGGAAAGGGGGAGGGGCATGGACTGCTGGTGAGAACATCAGAGGCAGGGAAGTTCTGGGCTGTATAAAACTGCAGGACACCAAATCTATTGCCTACACACACTACATACGTGCTACTGTGTATGAAAATATACTCAGTCTTCTTCTCCCCTTGTTTCCATTGTAGTTCCTTAACATAGCTGACTATGAGAACAGATCATATACACAGTGCAGCAGGATAAGGCAGTAGTCCACCAGCCCAAGCTTCTCCATCCTGTTCCTGTGCCACTCTGCTCAGCTTTGGGTGCATCAACACACAATATCCCAGCAGCGGCAGTGGGTCAGAACTGCTAGAGAGGGGAAGGGGAATGAGGAGAGGGGAAAGCAATAAGGAGAAAATGTGTAAATACTCAAAAATTAAGGGGCAGGGAGAAAGGGAAAAGATGACAAGGAATGGGGAAAAATAATAGACAGAAAAGAAAGCTTGAATGTGAAAATGGACAGAAAAAAAAAAAGATTCCAGCAGCTGTACCAGGGAAAGTGTGCAAAGGGTGCATATCTGCTTGTTAATCCTAGGGTAGCAGGATCCACTGAAAGAAGGTTGGGAACAACTGCTGCACTTCTGGTCTTTATTTATCTTATCTGCCTCTGTTGTTTGTTATTCTTAACCATTATGACATCTCCACAATTAGATGTATAGCACTTTGGGGTAGGGACTAAGTCATATAGAGTATTCAGTGAAAGACATCAGCTCCACTAACTTTCCCTGTCTTCTCTTGTTTTTTTTTTAAAATAGAATTCAAGAGACAGGATGTCTCTTAATCTGTCTCTCAGCTGGAGAACAATTTACAGTGGCAAATTAATCACAGACCAACCAATTCAACCTCCATATTTTTGGACGGCCTCTGATTTTCTGGGAATATAGCGTTTGAGTCTAATCTGTTGATCTGAACATCACCTCCTGAATTAGTCCCTTCGCATTATTATATTTTCCATCCCCTCCTCTCTGCACTCTGGTAGTTTGAAGTAATTACACACAATTTCTGGCTGTCTGCCCTTACTCTTATGACTATGGATGAGTGAATTGATTCAGATTAAATAAGAGTTGAACCAAACTTTCATTCATAAACGGAGTTGAAACCGAACACTTGGAGACTCAAAGAAGTTTGGCTCATTCTCTTTAGTCCATTATTTCTTCTTCTGCACTTACAGGTTGCATGCAGGAACAAAAGCAAGATGCTCTGAGAACAACCTTACAGAAGTTTTTGAGGGCTTTTGTCTTTAGTTCCAGCTGGACAAGAAACATAAGCATAAATAATTAAAAGTAATAGGGGAAAATTGCTAATCTATTTTCATGTGATGAGGGTTCTTCTTTTTCGAGCAATGGCTGAGGGGAGTCGTACTGTGCTCTGAACTGGTTCTCCCATCCTTGGTTAAACCTGCTGTAAGTATCTGAGAGACAAGAGTGGATCTCTTCCCAGCATACCATAGACATGTTGAGCGTATATGTGCTTGGCTTGGACAAAACTTAATGCCCTTTATTGATCCAAATGCTACTTAATTGCACATAATAGAAAGCAGTTATTCCTTAGTTATTCCTTCCTATCATTGATCATGAAGAATTAGTACTTTGTGCAGATAAAGCAACTGTCCTTTGCTGGCTGGATATTCAGTAATGGTAAATTTATCAGGTCTATTCCCTTGTGTGCTTATATTACACATGACTGGGCTTGCACATAATCATTCAGCTCCTTCCATACCTGATGGAAGGTGCTGAATGGACAAAGGAGGATTAGTGGGTTATAGATTACTGCAAAGGGGATATAAATGCAGTGGATT
Source organism: Gopherus flavomarginatus (assembly GCF_025201925.1). Taxonomy (NCBI): domain Eukaryota; kingdom Metazoa; phylum Chordata; order Testudines; family Testudinidae; genus Gopherus; species Gopherus flavomarginatus. The sequence goes on along the minus strand of NC_066621.1, from coordinate 124,398,555 downwards.
TATTAAGTCCATGATTTTTAGTGCCTAACAAAGTTAGGAATGTAAGTTCCGAGGGTTATCTTTTTAAGGTGTTGTGCAGGTTTCCCTTGAGGATGAGGACTCTGAGTTCAGATACAGACTGATGATTTAATGGAAAGTGTTCACCGATGAGTGATAAGGTGTTTTTGTCTTATCATTTTTCTGTGTGAGTGCATTAGAGAGTGTAGCGATTGTCTTGTTTCACCCATATAGTCATTATTGGGGTATTTAGTGCATTGAATGAAGTACACCACATGTTGTGACAGGCATATTTGGGACACAGGGATCTTGAAAGGTGTGTTGTGGTGGCTTTGATTATCATTGTAATGGAGATGTGGCTGAAGGATTTGTATCTGTTTTTATGGTAGGGTCTGGTGCTGCTTTGAGTTGGTATGTCCTGTCACATTTACTGAGTTAACATCACTGTTTCCTGCAACACCCTGGGGTCTCCTGGATCTCACATCTATGTCCAGATACTGCTTAGCATGTGACATCTAATGAAGTTACAACTACATTTTCTATTACCCTTGATTCTTCTCAATGATACTCTACAATTATCATTTACACTTATAATCATATCTGGAAACATGACATGAGGAAACAATGGAACAGTGAACTGAGGAAATAATCTAAAAAGCACAATTCATTATTATCACTAATGAACGCATTTGAAATTTGAAGTAAGTGATGGATTATATTGCTAGTGTGCTCTGATTATTCCATGGAGATACACTAAAAATGAAAAACCCAGAGAGAGGCTGCAGTAACAAAATCATTGATTAATCAATTAATCATCACAAGTAAATTAAATTCATCGGATCCAAACAACATAGACAAAACAGAGACTTTATATAAATGGAGCTGAGATTGTAGTGATTAAAAAATTGACAGTTGTTCTTGTGATGGATAAACTCTGTACTGTGCTGTTCTGTGTTTATGTGTGTATTTGTATATAAACTAGTACAGCCAATTATAAACACCACTTGCGTCTGTTAGATTAAGTAGATTTTATCTGATTAGCAAAGTATATTTTTTATGTCTTGCTTTATGAGAATATGCGAAGCTCAGGCTGTATTATTACCACATAATAAGTATTAATTACTTCTAAAGAGAGAGCTTTAAAATGTGTGAGGCTTATGGGATGTCTACCTTCCCTTTAACTAATGAGGTACTAGCACATCCATGTTTCAAAAAAGGACATTGAATCAAGATCCCTTCAGTCCCTCCATTTCATATGGAAATGTGTTGATTCCTAACAGGTTTTGAAAACAGTGGAGGGTAATTCCAGACTCCTGGAAGCCATTAATCCCTTCTCTCTCTTTATAAGTAGGCCCTAATGTCCAAGTTGCTAGTGAATTATTGCTGGGCGTCTAATGGCTTTCCCAATGAACTCCTTGTTAATATCTTTATAAAGCAATGAGTTGTGTTGTCTAGTGATTAGAGCAAGAACCTCTAGGTTCAATCACTGGCTCAGCTGCTTGGGAAAATCACTCTCCCTGCCTTAGTTTCCCCAGCTGTGACATGGATTTAATAATATTTAACTATCTCAGAAGGGTTCCAATCCATCTTCTACTGGAGCAAGCCCAAGTGGTATTCTCAGGTATGACACTGAGCTCTTTGCACTTTTGTTTCCTTTCTGATCTCTGAGTGAAGCCCCTCAGATGTTAGGCCTTATGGCCTTACCTGTGTAGGTGTGTTTATTATCATAAACCATATGTACAGCAGCTTCTCTACATAGTGTCTTTATTCAGGCAAAAAAAAAATATGTGTCTGCAGTGGTTAGCAGGACATCACCTGCTGCAGTTGCCAACAATGAACAAACCAAAACTAGCCAGCCACACGTTTCCTTGTTTAACTATTATTATCATACACATTGTAGCATTTCCTCCCATTTTAAGTATTTATTACCCAATTTACAAAAGCAACAATAATACTTAGTAATACATTTCAAATAGCAAATAATAAGCACATAAATAAATGGATGATCTCAGTCACTATTTACACTGTATAATTCCACTGTGTAGGTGGACCATTTCTCACACATAGAATGCCTCAATTCAATCTCTGCAAAAGGTAATTCCATCATCAGTGCTCCTTTTTCAGGAACAAGTTTTGGTTCAAACCTGTCATGCTGTGATATGGTAACTTGAACACTCTGTCCGTGAGGCTGATCTTGTGTCAGGCTTCTGCCCCTCAAGGCTTCCAGAAACTCGTGCTGAACCTAAATGGGGATTCTCAGTGACAACTCCATTGCTTCTATACTAACATCTCCAGTGTTTAACACAATCCTTTCTCTCAGTTGATCCACATGTCAGTATACAATCCTGCCATCTCCTAGAATTGCCATGTAGGAGACTGGTCCTGTAATATCTTGAATGATAGCTGGCATCCAGTTGGGACAAGGACCAAAGGTTTTAAAATAGCTTCACCAACAGTAAAACTATGTTCTTTAGCATGTTTGTCATGTTGCTGCTTTTGCTTCTGTTGTTTTGGTTGTAGTCTTCCCATTAAGTATGGATGCATAATATCTAACCTTAGTTTCCTTCCATTAAAATCTCAATGAGGGACAGGCCTGTGGCTGACTTAGGGTGACCAGATGTCCCGATTTTATAGGGACTCTCCCAATTTTGGGGTCTTTTTGTTATATAGACTCCTATTACCCTCCTCCCCCCATCCTGCTTTTTCACATTAGCTGTCTTGTCACCCTAGGCTGACTAGAGTGTTATCTGATGATTAAATAGGTAATGAGATGCTTTCATGTCTGTAATACATCCAGGTATTTTTAATAACCTCTTTAAATGATTGGATGATGGATGGTAAGGTGCCAACATAGCATGTTGGATGTTGTTTTGCTTCACAAAGCTTTAGAATTCCATGCTAGTAAAATAACTTCTATTATTTGATATGTCTTTCAGGTAAACCAGGGATACTATCACTAGTCCTTAGTTTTTCTAGTGACTTCATTAGTGGATGTATTCATGGAATAGATGTCTACCCATTTGGAATGTTTATCCACTAGTATTGAAAACATTTTTCCCAGACATGGTCCAGCATAAACAATATGCACACTCTTCCAGGTCTTATCTGGCCACTCCCAAAGATGGAGCAGGGTCACAATATAGGAGCTTTTTGAGTCTCTTGATAAATATAACAGCCTTGCACTTTACTCTCAATATCAGGCCAGTTTCCTATAACCTGTTGAACACTTCTGCTAAATGATGTAAATGTTCTGTGTCTGTGGAACCAGTGATTAGTATAACATTGAGATTTCTGCCATTTGTGGAATTCACTGAATCAATCCCTCCATGGTTCTTTGGAAAATAGCAGGAACTGAGGATACACTGAAAGCTAACTGATTATATTTAAACAGTCCTTCGCAATTATGAACAGTGACACACTGCTTGGAATTTTTTTCCAGAACAATCTGTTGGTTGACAAGGCTCATGTCTAACTTGGTGAACAAGCTCCCCTGCCAACACTGCGAACAGTTCCTTAATTTCTGGAATTATATACTATTCTAATTGTGAGACCCTATTTACAGTCAGCTTATGGTCACCACATATGTATGCGGAGTCACATGACTTCAACACTGGTATTATTGCTGCAGCCCATTCAGAAAACTTAACAGGTTAAATAATACCAGCTGCCTGTAGCCTTGTGTTTCCTGTGTGCTATTTTCATCTGCCCAGGCTCTTGTGGCTTGTGTTTGTAAATCCTGTTCAGTTTTATTTGCAGATCCCACAGCCTGGGCCAATTTTAGAGCTGTTTCAAATGTTAACTGTGGTTCAGACAATAATATCCTTTGCATTTTGTCATCATCAATGCCACAAACTAATCTGTCTCTTAGATTTGCGTCAGGCTCACACCATAATTACAATCTTGAGAGCGCTGCCTCAGTGCTGCCACGAATTTCCCTACTGTTTCCTCTGCTTTCCTTGACAGAGAGTTAAACTTAAATCATTCTATTATTTCACTGGGTGTTGAGTTGAAATGATTTCTTAACAGATTTACTAGCTTATCAAAAGTTTTATTTCCAGTTTTTTCAGGAGTTGATAGATTTCTATTTAAACTGTAAGTCTTGGCCTCTACACTGCTGAGTAGGATAGCTTTCTTCTTACCTTCATCAGCAGTGAAAAAACAAGACATTTCACAGTATTCTTCTCAAGTTTGGTGTTGCAGATTAAATGGTGAAATAGTCCTAGAGGTTGCAGCCATTTCCCCTGTATTTGTAAGAGTTTGTAGGCCTTACTTACAGATGACTTTCCAGGTCGTATTTCTTTCTTTCTTTCTTTCTTTCTTTCTTTCTTTCTTTGGAGGTTCATATCCATCTCGTTGCCACATGTTGTGTTGTAAACATACATACAGCAGCTTCTTAGGTATTAATAGTCTTTTTTTCAGGCAACACATCTATGTCTGCAATGGCTCTGTAGATCCCCACTTCCTGCAGTTATCGACAATGAACAAACCAAAACTAGACAGCCACTCATTTCCTTTTTTGACTATCTGCTCACTCCCCCAATGGTCAGTTCATTATACACATTATAATAGGGTGGAATTTCATAATTCCTCCACTATTAGACCTGCACCTGGTTACAACAACATGTCTATGTCAATGATTTATTAACATTCAGGTCCAACTAGACAACTAGCCGCCTTTGGGAGCTTGTGACCAGTGACAGTGCCAAATAGCCTTCTTAGAACACGTAGGTTAATGTAGCAAATGGGACAAAAGAGTAGAGAAAATTAATTTAAAATAACAGTCTACACACCTATTTAAATTTATTTAATTTTATGTTTCATTGAAAGCCAAGTTAGATAGGCTTCCCTCTTGAGTTACAGGAACAGTACAGACCTAACTTACATTCTTCTAGCAAGCCTAGGGGCACTTATGACCCATTCTGGTCTCACTTTCCTTCCAGATATGTTCCTCAGCCTACGTCTACACTTGTCATGAACAGATAGTTAAGGGTTAATGTCTCTTTTACCTGTAAAGGGTTAACAAACAGGGAACCAAATACCTGACCAAGGGACCAATCAGGAGACAAGTTACTTTCAAATCTCGGTGGAGGGAAGCCTTTGTTTGTGTTTTTTGGGTTTGGCTTTGTTCTCTCTGGGATCTGAGAGTGACTGGATGTACTACAGGCTCTAATTTTCTATTCAAGTACTAAGTGCAAGTAGAAAGGCGGTTTAGTCTTTTTAATTGGATTTCTTTATTTGCAAATGTGTATCTGGCTGGTAGAGGTCTAATGTGTATTTGGCTGGAAGTATTTTAAATTGTATTTCTGCTGGAGGAGGCTTTTTCTCCAGTTTCTAGAAGCTGACAGACCCTGTAATATTCCATCTTGAATTTACAGTGATTTTCTTTATTCTTTTTTTCTTTTATTAAAAGTTTTGCTTTTAAGACCTGTCTGATTTTTTTCCCCTTGTTGAGGCTCAAGGGAATTGAATCTGTACTTAACAGGGAGGTAGAAGGGTGGAATCTCTTTGTTTTAGATTCACTGAGCTTGAATCTGTATATCTCTCCAGGAGCCCAGGGAGGGAACACCTGGAGGGGAGGAGAAGGGGAGGGAAATGGTTTATTCCCCTGTGTTGTAAGACTCAAGGAATTTGGGTCTTGGGGTCCCCAGGGAAGGTTTTGGGGGGACCAGAGTGTATCAGGCACTGGAATTTCTGATTGGTGGCAGCTTATCAGATCTAAACAGGTAATTAAGCTTAGAGAAATTCGTGCTAGTACCCCAACTTTTGGACTCTAAGGTTCAGATTGGGGAAAGATACTATGACAACATTATCGACCTTACAGTGGCACAGCTGTAACACTGCAGATACACTGCTGTAAGGTCTCCTGTGTAGCCATTCTGTGCCAATGGGGGAGACGTAGCACTGTCCACACCGGTGCTTTTGTCTGTGAAACTTATGTCAGTTAGGCCTCTGTTTTTTCACATCCCTGACTATCATTTTGCCAAAAAAGTGCTAGTGTAGACAAAGCCTCGGTCTGTTTCCTTCCATTAGGGAAATTGCCATTTCTCAAAGCCCTACCTACCCTTAGAGCCCTCTCTCTCCCTAAAACCTTTGTTACAAGGCCTAGATATGAAGTTGTTCTTTTGCTGCAGACTGCTTTTTTCACTGTTGACCAGCCCAGCCCATCAAGGAACTGCCCTTGTGATAGTTGCTCCTTTGTTTGGCAGTTTGGTCTATTCAGCCTTCAAAGTTTACAATCACAGGCCTTATGAGGGTGTTTCATCAGTTAAGACTGAGCCGATCATAACACATCTTCTAATCTTCTCTTGCTCTGGCCACCCTTCGCCATACTTGTCCATATCTCCTTGTTAAGAAATTATCTCACCTCTTTGGAGGCTGACCATGTGACCATTTCAGTTCTTGCGGATACCACTCAGATATAGCTGCAGTCCATCTGTTGTCACTGAGTCGGGCCACATGTCCCCCCCACAGCATTTTTTTGAGCCTGCTTTTAACAACAACAACATCTCGCACTCCAGACTGCTGCCTAATTATTTCATTGGGGATGTGATCGTGGAGTAAAATGCCCAAAAATGTTTGTTCCATAGCCCTCTATGTGACAGACAGTTGTTCTTCAGTCTTCGTCAGCGACCATGTTTCACTGCCATGTAGCATTGCGGGAAGCATGGTCAAGTTACAAAGATTCACACAAGTTGTTTTCCTGATCTTTCCTTGGAGGATGTCCCTGATGTCGTTGAATGCACACCATCCAGCTTTTTTTCTGCATGACAGTTTGCCTTTCTGATCATGGCACATGTTGACTTTCTGGCCTAAGTTAAACGTATTTGTCGACATCTTGGATCTGCTCTCCTCCAAGAGTTATTTGGGTTCTGATCTCATATATTTTGTTTTCAACTGGTTCATTTTTATTCCGACTTGACTACTTTTCGTGTTCAGTTCTTTAAGCATTCTCTCAAGCTGGACTGTATTTTCGGTTATCAGCACTATATCATCTGCAAACCTGAGATGCTTTAGCTGCTCACCATTGATATTAATCCTGCCTTTCAGGTCTGCTCGTCGAAAAAGCAATTCAAGACAGGCTGTGAATAATTTTGGTGAAACTGTATCTCCTTGTTTCACTCCTTTCTAGTTGGGGATTCAGAGGGGAGTATTGAACAGCGATATATCAGTGCTACAGCCATGTCATAACATATTCCCAGATTTGGACCTTAGCGTCCAAAATATGGGTTTTAGCATGAAAACCTCCAAGCTTAGTTACCAGCTTGGACCTGGTAAAGCTGCCATCACCCAAAAATTAGAGTGTTTTGGGGCACTCTGGTCCCCCCAAAAACCTTCCCTGGGGACCCCAAGACCCAAATTCCTTGAGTCTCACAACAAAGAGGAATAAACCATTTCCCTTCCCCCCTCCAGGTGTTCCCTCTCTGGGTTCCTGGAGAGATATACAGAAGCAAGCTCCGCGAATCAAAACAGAGGGATTCCACCCTCCCTATTTCCAGTCCTGGAAACACAAGTACTTCCTTCTTCACCCAGAGGGTAAGCAAAGTCAGGCTTGTAAATCTAACACACACAGATTTCCCCCTGACTTCTTCCTCCCACCAATTCCCTGGTGAGCTACAGACTCAATTCCCTGGAGTTCCCCACTAAAGAAAAACTCCAACAGGTCTTAAAAAGAAAGCTTTATGTAAAAAGAAAGAAAAATACATAAAAATGGTCTCTCTGTATTAAGGTGACAAATACAGGGTCAATTGCTTAAAAGAAATATGAATAAACAGCCTTCTACATTTTAAGAACACTTTTTAACTCCTGGATTCTGGGAAACTCTCACGGGAGAGAGCATCAGCAACTTTGTTAGAAGCTCCTGAAATGTGCTGAATTTCAAAATCAAAATCTTGGAGAGCTAAACTCCAACGAAGAAGTTTCTTGTTGTTCCCCTTGGCAGTATGAAGCCACTTTAGCGCAGCATGGTCAGTTTGTATCTGGAACGGCCGTTCCCAAACATATGGGCGTAGCTTTTCCAGGGCGTACACAATGGGGTAGCATTCCTTTTCACTGACTAACCAGTGACTTTCCCTCTCAGACAGTTTCTTGCTGAGAAACACGACAGGATGGAAGTTGTGATCTGTTGCTTCCTGCATGAGAACTGCTCCTATACCATGCTCAGATGCACCCGTGGTTACTAGGAATGGCTTGTCAAAGTCCGGGGCCCTGAGCACAGGGTCAGACATGAGCGTTGCCTTAAGTTGGGTAAAGGCCTTTTGACATTCATCAGTCCACTTAACTGCATTTGGCTGGGTCTTTTTGGTCAGGTCGGTCAGTGGGGCAGCGATTTGGCTGTAGTGTGGTACAAATCGCCTGTAGTACCCGGCCAAGCCTAAGAAGGATTGAACCTGTTTGTTTGACTTTGGGACAGGCCACTTTTGGATAGCATCCACCTTGGCCTGTAGGGGGTTTATGGTTCCTCGACCCACCTGGTGTCCCAGGTAAGTTACTCTGTTTTGGCCGATTTGACACTTTCTGGCCTTAACAGGTAGTCCGGCCTGCCTGATGCGCTCAAAGACCTTTTCCAGGTGTAGCAGGTGTTCGGGCCAGGAGTCTGAAAAAATGGCCACATCATCGAGGTAGGCAACTGCATATTCTCCCAGTCCTCCTAGTAGACCATCTACCAGCTTCTGGAAGGTGGCGGGTGCATTTCGCAACCCGAAAGGAAGGACATTAAATTCATACACTCCCGCATGGGTGACGAATGCTGACCTTTCCTTGGCAGGTTCATCTAGCGGTACTTGCCAGTACCCCTTGGTTAAGTCTATTGTAGAGATGAACTGGGCACGTCCCAACTTCTCCAATAGCTCATCGGTGCGTGGCATTGGATAGTTGTCCGGACGAGTTACCGCATTTAGCTTACGGTAGTCCATGCAAAAGCGTATTTCCCCATCTGGTTTGGGTACCAGAACCACTGGAGATGCCCATTCTATAGCAGCTTGGGCATGAGGAGACACCCGGTAGGGTGGGGTTCTAATTGGGTGAGCATTACCTGTGTCGATGGAGTGGTATGCCCGTTCAGTCCGTCCTGGGGTGGCTGAGAACAATGGGGCGAAGCTAGTGCACAGCTCCTTGATTTGTCACCTCTGCAGATGTTCCAGGGTGGTTGAGAGGTTCACCTCTTCCACGTCACCGTCTTTTTTCTCGTTGTAGTAGACACCGTCAGGCCACTCAGCATCATCTCCCTGGACTGTAAACTGACAAACCTGTAAGTATCGGGAATAGAAAGGCTTGAGAGCATTAATATGGTACACTCTGGGCTTTAGTGAGGAATTGGGAAATGCTATGAGGTAGTTCACAGTTCCCAGGCACTCTTGGACCGTGAATGGCCCTTCCCATGATGCTTCCATCTTATGGGCCTGTTGTGCCTTCAAGACCATAACCTGGTCTCCTACCTTGAAGGAACGTTCTTTGGTATGTTTGTCATACCAGGTCTTTTGCTCTTCCTGAGCATCTTTTAGGTTCTCTTTAGCAAGGGCTAAAGAGTGTCGGAGGGTGTTTTGTAGGTTGCTTACAAAGTCCAGTATGTTAGTTCCTGGAGAAGGTGTAAACCCCTCCCATTGCTGCTTAACCAACTGTAATGGCCCCTTAACCTCGTGACCATACACAAGTTCAAATGGTGAAAACCCTAAACTGGGATGTGGTACAGCCCTGTAGGCAAACAGCAACTGCTGCAACACTAGGTCCCAATTATTGGAGTGTTCGTTGACAAACTTACGTATCATGGCCCCCAAAGTTCCATTAAACCTTTCCACCAGGCCATTGGTTTGATGGTGGTACGGGGTGGCAACCAAGTGGTTCACCCCATGAGTTTCCCACAGTTTTTGCATGGTCCCTGCCAGGAAATTAGATCCTGAATCTGTAAGGATGTCGGAGGGCCAACCTACCCTGGCAAAAATGTCTGTTAGGGCCAGGCACACAGTGTTAGCCCTGGTGTTGCCTAGAGCTACTGCTTCCGGCCATCGGGTAGCAAAGTCCACGAAAGTCAGTACGTACTGCTTTCCTCTGGGCGTCTTTTTTGGGAGAGGACCCAGAATATTCACAGCTACTCACTGAAATGGGACCTAAATTATGGAGAGTGGCTGGAGAGGGGCCTTGACCTGGTCTTGGGGTTTTCCCACTCTTTGGCATGCCTCACAAGACTGGACATACTTGGCAACGTCCTTGCCCATCCCCTCCCAGTGGAAGGACTTCCCCAACCGGTCCTTGATTCTGTTCACCCGAGCATGGCCACTGGGATGATCATGGGCTAAGCTTAAGAGCTTCCCCCGGTACTTAGTTGGAACCACCAACTGTTTTTGCGGCTGCCATTGTTCCCAGTGTCCACCAGAAAGAATCTCCTTGTATAAAAGTCCTTGGTCTATAACAAACGGGGATCGATTAGAAGAGCTGAGAGGCGATGGGGTGCTCCGTGCCGCCGCCCAAGCTTTCTGAAGGCTGTCATCTGCTTCCTGCTCAGTCTGGAACTGTTCCCTTGAGGCTGGGGTCACCAGTTCTTCCTCAGACTGTGGACTTGGGCTTGGTCCCTCTGGAAGCGATGTAGGTGATGGGGCTGTTTCCGTTGCTGGTGAACCGCTCTCCGCTGGCGCACCTGAGGGTATTTCAGGCTCTGGCTGAGCCTTTTGGGTATGGCTGTCTGTTGCTTCTGCCAGTTTTGACTCGCTGGCGCCCTCTGGTGTTGAGTTTGAAGATGTGGTTGCAATTGCTGTTGCTGGTTGCTGTTCCAGTTCCGGGCCTGGGACTGGAGGTGCTGTGGCTGTTTCAGTGGTTGGCATGGAATCTGGGTCCACTACCTCTGTCTGGGTCTCTGGTAACATGGACGGCTTAGGAACAGGAATGGGTCTGGAAGCTTGCCTGGTTTGGCTACGTGTAACCATTCCTACTCTCTTGGCCCGCTTCACCTGGTTGGCCAAGTCTTCCCCCAGTAGCATGGGAATGGGATAATTGTCATAAACTGCAAAAGTCCACATTCCTGACCAGCCTTTGTACTGGACAGGCAGTTCAGCTGTAGGCAAGTCTACAGCTTGTGACATGAAGAGGTAAATTGTCACTTGGGCCTTTGGGTTGATGAATTTGGGGTCTATGAAGGATTGGTGGATAGCTGACACTTGTGCCCCCATGTCTCTCCACGCAGTAACATTCTTTTCGCCTATTTGAGAGGCATCTGGGCCTGGGGATCTTTGGTGTGATGGTGGTGTAATGAACTGCACTCGGTTGGTGGTCTTTGGGCAGTTGGCCTTGATATGTCCCAGTTCATTACACTGAAAGCATCTTCCACTGGGTCGAGGTGGGTTACTGGAGACTGGTGAGGTGGGAGAATAGTGTGTCTGTGGCTTTCCTTGGGTTGTATGTGGGGTCTTTGGCTGTCCTCGGTTGTAGGGTTTATGGTCGGTGTGCCCCCCGGGGTATTCATTCCCCTTGACAGTAGCTTTCAAGACAGGCTGTGAATAATAATGGTGAAACTGTATCTCCTTGTTTCACTGCTTTCTAGTTGGGTATTCAGAGGGGAGTATTGAACAGCGATATATCCGTGCTGCAGCCAGAGTTCACTTTCTTTAATAATGTGATATATTTTGTGCTGATGCCTTCTTTTGAAAGAGCTTCAATAATGGCATTAGTCTCCAAGCTATCAAATGCCTTCTTATAGTCCATGGAGGCAATGCACAAAGGGAACTTGTATTCCCTTGAACGCTCTAGTAGTTGGCTTAAAGTAAAGATGTGATCTATCGTGCTGTAATTTCTTTGAAAACTAGCTGGCTCTCTACGTTGCTGTTCATCCAGGTTTCCCAACAATCGTTTTGTTATTATTTTGGTGAACAACTTATAGACATGCAAAAGCAGGCAGATCAGGTGATAGTTCTTTAGATTTTCTCAATCGCCTTTCTTATGCAGCAAGATGGTATTGGACTCTTTCCAACTGGATGGTATCTTCTGGATTTCCTGGTAATGGCTGAACCTTTGGGCGAGAGCTTTCCAGAGTTCCTGACCTCCCGCCTTAAGGACTTCTGCTGTCAGACAGTTCTTGCCTAGAGGCTTCCCCTCTTTCATTTGATGGACTGCATGATGGACTTTGCTGATGAGAACCGGGAGTATGTGTTCATTGGTTTGTTGAAGTGGTGGCATTGGGACATTTATATAGGATGCAAAGAGCTGGGTGTAGAAATCCCTGCAGATTGCCTCCATCTCTGTTCAGTTGGTTACTGATTCTCCATCTTTGTTCTTCAAAGCAGATAATGATGACCTATATAACGCCAGTTCCCATTTACATTTTTTGAGACTTTTACAATCTTCAGCAGCCTTTAGCAGCTTTTTGGTTCGAAATTTCTCGAAGTCTTCCTTCAGCTTCATTCATATGAGCTTGCAGAGAAGGGAGTACTCAAGCCTGTCACTGCCAATTCTTTTCATTTTCCTCCTCTTCTCCAATAAAGTCTTTGTATTCTCTGAGATTCTTCCATTAGCTCTTTTTGGTCTTTCACACTCAGCTGATTTCACGGATCATTCCAGTCTCTTGCTGAAGTTTTCATAATCATGGTCACAGTCATCCAAGAGGCTCCAGTCTTCCCTGGAAATGTTTTCTTTCAGGATTTCCTCGTCAAAAGCTACCAGTTGGTGCCTTCTGTTTGCCATACACAGCACCTTTTTCTCCACCCTCATAGTGAACATGAATCTGGCTTTCAGCAGGCGATGATCACTACCGATGTTAAATGATGGCACTACTGAAATATCCACCACATTGTGTTGTCTATCTATCAGAAAGTAGCAGATTTCAATCTTTGTCTTCATGTTTGGTGAGATCCAAGTCCATCTCCTGTTGGCCTTCTTTCGGAACACTGTGCTACCAATGAACATTCTCCTTTTCTCTGCCAATATAGCTAGTCTTTTTTGCGCATTTCATTCTCTGATACCGTACCTTCCTATGAATTTTTCGCCTTCTCTCCCTCTTCCAACCTTGGCATTAAAGTCTCCCATTGCAATCGTATATGTGGAACTCTGAACGAGAGTTTCCTCCATTTCCTGAAAGAATCCTTCCACATCATCATCTTTGCATGCACTTGTGGGAGCATAGATCTGGATGATTTTGAGGGTGCTGTTTCGGTTCAGTTGGACGTAAAGCACCCCGGTACGCGATGACTTCAAATGGCATGAGATGATTTCCAAAGACCATTCCTTGTTTATGATGAATCTGACTCTTCCAGCTGTCCTCATGCCTTCTCCTTTTCCTAGAATGACCCTGCTTCCATTCCTCCATCTGACCTCCATCTCCTTCTTTGCTTGTGTTTCACAAACACCCAGCACATTACAGGCTGTTTTTGCCTTTTCCTCCATTAGATGGTTTATTGATTCCTCCTTCGTCAGTGTTCTACAGTTATAAGTGGCAACCTGGCACCTGGCACCTGAGATTCTTTTCAGCCTCTTGTCTATCAATTTTATTTTTCCTTCGATAATATTTTATCTCTGTTCTGGCTTAGCACCTCCTGGTTCTGGCCTAGACCATAAGTAGAAATAGACAAATACCGATAAAAAGGTTGTCCTTGTCATAGTCCTGGGCCAAACAGAGAAGGAATTGATAGAAATATCATGAGTCTATCTTTCCAGTCGATTACTTCAGACTCAAGAAGTTTGGTTAATTTGTTAAATATCTGAATGTTTTTGTTCTTATCTGGAAAAACAAAACAAAACTGAACTTGAAATATTTTAAGGTCCAGCCATCATTAGTCATGAGTAAGACCCTGGCCTTGTAATAAATGTCATAGAGCTTATGGCCAGAAGGAACCATTAGAGCATATACTCTGGCTTACTACATACCATAGGAAGTGAAACAAATAAGTAACTTTACTCTGACTTTATGATAGAACACAATTCACATTCATTGACATTGTAATGTTCCCGCTAATGTGAATGTGCACTGCTGCCCTTTCTAGGCGGCATCAGAACTATTCAGCTGTCTCTCATACTCACTAGATGACTAACAATGAAAGGAGGTTTACCTTTAGCTCAACTGGTAGGGGCCTGTGCTTTTGGAGCACGAGGATGGAAATTCTTTTCCCATTTCACATGTGGACTTCCAAAGGGCTATAGTGTGCAGCATGGTGACTAGATTATCGCTGTGAAATTGCTAGAAGCCAACACATTCGTTGCCACTCTGATTTATATAGACCAGGTCTTCAGTTATCACACAGAAGTTACTTGTAATATTATTTCATTAAAAAAAAGACAAAAACACCATTCAGTTATTTTTGTGTGTGTGCGTGTGTGCACTCACCAAATAGCTGCTTTAAAAGGGACATATTCTTCAATTGAATATTATATGCAAAGAATGTGTAAGTGCAGTTACCATGGTCACCTTGTTGGATTCCCAAATTGCTGGTGTATCATGTAATTTTCCCCAGGGATATCATTTGGAATAAAACCTGCTCTTTGAATAGAGATGTAAGTGAAACGAAATTCTTTGGCAGGACTCTTGACTGAAAAGATTTCTATTAGAATCCAATTATGTTAAACTGTGAAATGTTAAAAGCACTTCATCACAATGTACACCTCCCCACCCCTCCTTAAATACAACCCTATGCTTAGTTCATCTGCGGCCCTCTTTTAATGGGAGCCCAGAGGAACTGTGCTATGGAGCTGGGGAAACTCAGAAGTAGTCATCTCACTTCTTTTAAAGCAAAGTTCCAACCTCTTTAATAAGCATTCTGACAAGGCACTGTGTATACTCCCTGGGTAATCAACCAAGTTCAAATGAAAGCCATAAGAGAGCAAAGCAGTGCTACCACAGTGATCATACTCAGCTTGAACAGCACCATTGTGCCCACAATAATGGTAAAGAGGTTGCTAGCTGAGGGTGGAGTACAGTTTGGGGGTGATCTGCTAAGCTCTTTATACTGCACTTCCTCGTCAGCACACATTAGGGTGTAAAATTTACCACACACCAATGCAAGTGGAGCCTGAGTGTAAGAACAAGTAAGATTATGTCTTAGGAGGAGCCCTCCAGTGTCAGAGGGTAGCTGACCCTTTGACATCTTTTATTAAACACACCAACCACTATAACAATAATTTCCGGACAACAAAATGAAATAGAAACATCCAAAATATGTAAATGTAAAAAACAAAGACCAAAATTAATGCAAGAGAACACACCCTGCCGTTCCCTTTTATCATCTACAATTCCCTTGGCAGAAGAACCCTGGCATTGAAGACTTCCTGCATCCTCCAGATACAGTCCATTTGGCATCTTAAGTCCAGCGAAAGCAGAAGTCAGCCACAGCTAGTTGCCTCTGCTCAATCCCATTATGGGTCCTCCATCTCTCTGTTAAGTGCTCAAGATTCTGCTTCTGGGGTCCTCCCAAGACCTGGACACAACTCCAGGTCCTCAATACACAGAAACAAATCCTTCCATGGAAAATAAAAGACAGGAAAAACAAAAACAAAGGAAAACAATCATACCTAACAACAATAGCAACATACTCACAATCATTTCCAAGGCCCTCTTCCCCCTGATGTTATAGTCCCTTGGATATTGACAGAAGTACAGTGAACTGTACTGTTTGTCCAGCATAATTCTCCCCACCAAAAACAATAATCTCTTTCCAATTTCCATCATATCACAAACAAAATCACTCCCCCAAATCCTCTTATTCCTTCACCCATTTGCCCTGAATGTGCTCTGAAAGGTTTCTGGGTCAAAAGGTGAGAGGCCAGACAAAAACTTGGATATACCTCTTCTACTTCCCCTAGGCAGTGCTTTCTCTCTGCACACCTCAGCACCCCCAGCTTCTTCCAGATTGTATCCACAAACTCATCCAGACAAGCCCAAATCAGTGGGGTCTCTGGAACACCACCTCATACCTCACTTTCCAGAGGGACATACATACAACTACATTAATGAAATAGAGGGTCTCCTTTACCCAGGGCCATCCAGGGGAAATCAGCCTGTGCGGGGCCCCCCTTAATATTTTTTATACAGGTGTAATCTGGTTACAGTGAAATCAAGGACAGGTGCTGACCTCAGGTTAAATATTGATGGCACAGAACTGTATAATTATGATGTTGTTATATTATATTGTAGGTCTTTTTTTATAATTATAGTGAAGTTCATATAATTTAAAAAAACCTTACTAATCATCATCAATGTCATGCTGCTTACATTCTGAAATCCACCTTCCTCGACTTCCTTGCAGCAAACTCACTTCCCAGGTGTATATCCTCTGTGTATTTTTAAAAATTCAGTGACACATTCACAATACTGAGAGCCCATGTCTTGGGAACTGGGTGGCTCTTGAAGGGCTTATATGTGTTCTGGTGCTGGGGGACCCCAGAACCCTCCAGCATGGAGGAGAGGCTTTAAGATTTACTTTTTCTGGGGGTTAGGAGGGGTGGGGAGGCGGAAAAGCAAATGGATGGAGTACCCCTGTCCTTGTGAGTGGTAGAGAGAACAGAGTTGTGGGACCCCAGGTTTTGGTACTGCGGGGTTGGGGACTCCAAACCTGGAGAGCTGAAAGACAAGGAGGACCCTGAGGCAGGGGGGTAATAAGGGCTGGCCCTGGCCTGGAGGTGGCATTGGAGGACCACACCCAGTGCTGGGAGAGGGGAGCAAGGGCAGTGGAAGGAGGAGGTGTGGGGCACTGGGGGGACAATAGTGCTGGGTGATGGGAGAGGGATGATGGAGACTACTGGTGGGCACTTACCCATGCTAGAGGTAAAGGGGCCCCCTGTGCTGGAGGAGGGTCCTGCTGGACCTTCTGAGGCAGAAGAGCAGGGTCAGGGTCAGCCTGGTCAGCCAGCCCTAGCACTAATAGTAGGGGGGCACTAGGACCCTGTGGCAGCAGGTGATGCTGGGAGGAGGCAGAGCGGAGCGGGCTGGGGCCGGATCACTCACTGCTGCTGCTACAGAGACTGAGCCCAAGGCCAGGAGGCTGCAGGCAAAATAAAGAAATAAATGCCTGAGCTGGTGAGTGCAGGGGATGGGCCAAGAAGACTAATGGCATATTGAGCTCCACTAGTAGGAGCATTGCCAGCAGATCGAGGGAGTCTCCCTCAGAAGCAACACAGATTTTACTTGTTCAATAAAAACAAAACAAAATGAAAAAAGAAAAACAAAACACTTTCTATCAATAGCAGATGTGTTACCAACCTGAGACTCTGAAAGCTCCAAATTCACTGGTAATGTCAGCTCAGAGCAAGAAATCTGGGGGCTGGAATAAATAGAATCTTTTAAAATCAATACTATATAGACATGATGTGCTTCTCAATACCTGTCATTTCAGTTTCCACAGCATCTAATTTCAAGCTGCTGGCTCCCAGCAGATGTGCTTTTGTAGTGTATTTTATTTTATTCATCTAAGCATTTGGTATAATTACTCCAGATTTTGCTCCTAGTAGGAAACACAGAGTCAATGATCTCCTCCATTATATTATATCCTGCCATGGAGCTGGGCTGGAGGCATAGAAAAACAAATATTCAAATTAAGAATCAGAGTTGGTTCTCTAGCCCAGTACTGTAGAGTGATGCCCAATGTGGGCCCAATTCTCAAATATGGAAACCTGAATTATGGGAATCCTATATTTGGATACTTAGGTCTGAAAATTAGGCATTTGTCCACATAAGTATTCATTTGAGCTAAATATGAGGTTTTGGATTTCCTGTTTCATTGCCCAAGTCTGAAGGCTGGGCTTCCCTGTCTTACTACAATCTTGGACATTTATGAGTATACCTATTCTTCTGGAAGAAAGCATCATCTTTAGAGGAAATCAGTGTTATATAATACAACTCATCCTACAAGGCAGACATACTCCAGCAGAACTGAGGACCTTTTCAGTCCATAAGGCTGTAATTCCAAGTGAGTGAATATGGATCCGAAATCTAAAGGAAAGGAGAGGAAAGCTGGAGGAGTAAATAGCATCTTCATGAAATATGGGGATGAACCTAATTAGGAATGTCTAGTGCCTAGCAGCAAGGTCCACTCATCACTGCTGGGAATACCTTAAATGGGGTCAAGAAAGAGAGACAGAATATAATATAGCTCATCAGCCGTGGCCTAATTAAAGCTGAATGGCATGATCTGTATTTAAAATCTGGGGCACAAGGCCACCGTGTATTTTCTTAGCTAAACATATGGTCAGAAAACATGTGTTTGACTCACTCCTGTGTTTTGCTTTGGAATGTGACATTGTTCTTTTACGTCTGTTTGTAGGATGAGTTAAATTAAGCTTGAAATTGCATGAGAAAAGTCTGGCTCACGGAAATTCTGCAGCTATTATGACCATGATTTGACAGTGGCAGAATGTACTGCAACTCTGTAACAGAGGACTCAGAGCAGCAGGCAAGAGGCACAAAGGAATAAATGAGACTCTGGATACCCTGTCCCTTTGCTTGGAAAGGCTTTTGAGACTCTCTGCTGAAATTCACAAGCTTGTCTTTAGTGTGTCAGGGTAACAAAGGACAACAATAAAAAGTCATGGTCATGAAACAATAAAAAGGAATTATTCAGAAATACCCATTAGGTCCCCCCTGTTTTGCCACTGGTATACTCCTGTGGCTACTAGTTTGAAATGCATGTCTGAAAGTAAAATGGGGAAGGGGTTCTAGTGGCAACCACGATGTACATGCAAAGTAATATGCTGATCAGTGGTAAGGCAGTAATGAAAAAATGATCATGAGCATCTGAGACGGTTGTACCATTGGGCTAAAATAGTTTCTGGATCTTGGATCCCAGCTATAGGAATATACTGAATTTATTGCACTCATTTTCTTCCTCCCTGTAGCTGGTGGGTGAGAAAGGGATGAAACCTTGGGTCCATGCTTTCCTTCCCCCCGCCCTTCCCCTACTCTCTGTGATTGCTGGCCAGAGTGGCTGAGTGAGTGCAAGAGTGAATCGGGGTGGAGGTGAAGTAATTTACTGCTTGTATAGACCAGCAGTAGATTCCACCAGGAGGAAGCAGGAGGGCATTGTAACTCAGAGGCATGTCACCTAATCACAGTTCTTCCTGGAGTGAAGTAGTTTATTTGCCACCCCTTGTCAAGGTTTCACCTAAACTAAAAATCTAGGTCACAGTGGGTTAAGAATGACTACTAGTGATTTGCCAGAGAGTCATGTTTTGCGAGGGTCAATGTGTAATGCTTTTTCTGAAGCAGGATGAGTTTATGGGGATTGGTCCTATAGTCATGTAAAATGTTTGCGAGTTCTAGGGTCAACTTTCTTCTTGTGAGGAAAACAAGCCCATTACTAGTTTTCATGTTTTTTCTTTCTTGAAATTTGAAGCCACCTATTCAGAGGGTCAAGGATGTGAACACTGTAGGTATATAGATGAGTACTCTGGGAATGCACAATGAATGAAGGCGGTGCAAAAACTCCTACCTATCTTACAATAAAAAAGTAAAAAGAACAGGAGTACTTGTGGCACCTTAGAGATTAACAAATTTATTTGAGCATAAGCTTTCGTGGGCTATAGCCCACTTCATCAGATGCATGTAGTGGAAAATACAGTAGGAATTTATATATATACACAGAGAACATGAAACAATGGGTGTTACCATAGACACTATAAGAAGAGTGAACAGTTAAGGTGAGCTATTATCATATCAGCAGGAGAGAAAAAGAACTGTTTGTAGTGGTAATGAAAATGGCCCATTTCCAGCAATCGACAAGGAGATGTAAGGAACTGCGTGTGTGGGGGGAATAAACGTGGGGAAACAGTTTTACTTTGTGTAATGGCCCGTTAGGTAGTTTTCTTTACATTCAGGAATTATTTTCTTCTAAGTTATATAGAAAAATTAATAAATGATTCTATTTGTATATAGTATAATTTAATCCTGATACTGGTTCTAGTTGTTAGATGTCTTAAATCTGTTTTCTTTCTCTTATACTTACTTCAACATCAAATGCAACATTTATGGTCCACTCAGGAGTATTTAACAAGTGTAGTAAGCAGATGACAAAGCCTTGTCTATATTTTCTGGCAGCAGCCGTATCTCGTTGGGTCAGGTTTGGGTTTCCTAGCAAGTTTCTTGTCTGTTTCCTTTCCTGGTGGAAAACTAGCCCCTGGAATAGAGACTAATTTTCTTATTATTGTTGATTTTTGCCCTGGGAAATCTCTTATATTATAAGAAACATGGACCATATTGTGATGTTGAAAAGAAAATTGATGATTGAGCTCTTAACTTTCCATGCTTAGCTTTGTTTGTGATAATAAGATCTGAATACTTGTCCTAATGCCCTATGCACATTAATTTCCACCTCTTTATACCATTTCCCCCAGTAAAAATAAGTTACCAAAAAGTGTTGTTTCACCTGTGTCCATAATCTGGGTAGAATTCTGTTGTAGTATTGTAAGACTGTAATGAGGAGATCTTTTTCTGCATGACATGCTCAAGAGGAAAAAAAAAATCATAGTTGGCTAATATGCCATTTCCATGGGCACAAAATATGAATTAAAGGTGGTCTTTTATACTTTTGCATGCTTCAAAGTGAAAAAAAAAACTAGCTGGATGTGAATTTGCCTCAAACAAATTGGTGACGACTTGCCACCATTTCAAAGCACTAGATATTTATTATTTAATACTTTTTGCTATTTTCACTATTAAATCTGACTAGAAATCCTGCTTTCATAAAGTTCCCTCCTGATTTCTGGACCCAAATGTTTTAGATCTATTCAGATAATCTGAAAAAATTTATAATATATTCATCTAAATGTATTAGATGAATATAATGTATTGTATAAACTCCTGGAGGTTTGCATATCCTTGTTTGAAGTCTAAACAATTTGCTTGCGTACACATTTTAGTACCTAGATGCAGACTGTGTCTATTTAACTACAGTAGGTGGCCTGCTGTAGCTGTGTTGCTTATGACCTGTAACCTTAGATTCTAAAAGATATGCACATGCATGAGATCATGAACTCTATATAGCAGGATAGACGATGAACCCAAGTGCCAAGGCAGTTAGCAGATACATGGAGTGGGTGTGGGAACAATCTTTTAACAAGGTTGTAGGATGGCTGCAAAGCTGCTACAGAAAGATTACTTAATTCTCATAGTCTTCAGGCTGCTTCTGGGTGGGGCAGAAGGACAGGAGAATTGATGCTGTGCTGAATATTCCAGCTCTGGATTTACCCCTTAAAGAATAATAGCTACAATGAATATAGTAATAAATATACATGTTTCTTCAAGAGGCTAACCACCATTCAGTAAAATTGGTAGTATAAAGTACTGTAGAAAGGGTAAATGAGGAAAATAATGGAAATCGTGTGTTTCAGTTCACTAGTGGATCCAGCCAGCCCCGGATACTTGTTAAATGGGTTACCTAGGGATGTGGTGGAATCTCCTTCCTTAGAGATTTTTAAAGTCAGGCTTGACAAACCCCTGGCTGGGATGATATAGTTGGAAATTGGTCCTGCTTTGAGCAGGAGGTTGGACTAGATGACCTCCTGAGGTCCCTTCCAACCCTGATATTCTATTATTCTATGAAAATAAACATATAGTAGAATTGGGTAGTATTCCACTGATAACACTGAATATCATAGTTTGGTAGTTTTGATAAATTGATATTAAGACTGAATTTACTGCATTAATAATGGTTGGATTGAAGACTAGCCAAGAAGAGTCTTCCTCCAAAACACAAAAAGGAATCCTTTACATTAGAGGAAGAAAATGAAATTTTGACACAAGCTATTTTATTCCCAGTGTGAAATCTAATAACTGAGGTTGCATAGTAGACCTAAATCTTTGTTCTGCTGAAGTGAGTGGCTAAAGTTTCCTATTTTTGGTCTTTAATCATAGAATCATAGGACTGGAAGGGAACTTGAGAGGTCATCTAGTCCAGTCCCCTGCACTCATGGCAGGACTAAGTACTATCTAGACTACTCCTGATAGGTGTTTGTCTAACCTCCTCTTAAAAATCTCCAAAGATGGAGATTCTACAACCTCCCTAGCAATTTATTCCAGTGCTTAACCACTCTGACAGTTAGGAAGTTTTTCCTAATGTTCAACCTAAACCTCTCTGGCTGCAGTTTAAGCTCATTGCTTCTTTTCCTATCCTCAGAGGTCAAGAAAAGCAATTTTTCTCCCCTTCTAACAACAACTTTATTTACTTGAAAACTGTTATCATGTCCCCCTTCAGTATTCTCTTTTCCAGACTACACAAATCCAATTTTTTCAATCGTCCTTTATAGTTCATGTTTTTTCTAGACCTTTAATCATTTTTGTCACTCTTCTCTAGATTTTCTCCAATTTGGCCACATCCTTCCTGAAATGTGGTGCCCAGAACTGGATACAATATTCCAGTTGAGGCCTAATCAGAACAGAGTAGAGATGAAGGATTACTTCTTGTGTCTTGCTTACAACACTGCTGCTAATACATCCCGGAATGATGTTCACTTTTTTTTTTTTTTTTTGGCAACAGTGTTACACTGTTGACTCATATTTAGCTTGTGGTCCAGTATGACCCCCAGATCTCTTTCTGCAGTACTCCTTCCTAAGCAGTCATTTCCAATTTGGTATGTGTGCAACTGACTGTTACTTCCTAAATGGAGTAATTTGCATTTGTCCTTATTGAATGTCATCCTATTTACTTCAGACCATTTCTCCAGTTTGTCCAGATAATTTTGAATTTTAATCCTATCCTCCAAAGCACTTGCAACCCCTCCCAGCTTGTTTCATCCACAAACTTTATAATTGTACTTTCTATGCCATTATTTAAATCATTGATGAAGATATCAAACAGAACCGGACCCAGAATTGATCCCTGCAGGACCCCACTTGTCATGTCCTTCCAGGATGACTGTGAACCACTGATAACTACTCTCTGAGAATGGTTTTCCAACCAGTTTTGCACTCACCTTGTAGTAGCTCCGTCTAGATTGCATTTCCTTACTTTGCTTATGAGGTCATGTGAGACAGTATCAAAAGCTTTACTAAAGTCAAGATGTACCACATATGCCACTTCTCCCTTATCCATAAGGCTTGTTACCTTGTCAAAGAAAGCTATCAGGTTGTTTTGATACAATTTGTTCTTGATAAAGCCATGCTGAGTGTTACTTACCACCTTATTATCTCTTAGATGTTTGCAAATTGATTGCTTAATTATTTGCTCCATTACCTTTCCTGGTACAGAAGTTAAGTTGACTGGTCTGTAAGTCCCCAGATTGTCCTTATTTCCCTTTTGATAGACTGGCACTATATTTGCCCTTTTCCAGCCTTGTGGAATATCTCCTGTCTTCCATGACTTTTCAAAGAGAATCGCTAGTGGCTCAGATATCTCCTCAGTCAGCTCCTTGAGTATTCTAGGATGCATTTCATCAGGCCCTGGTGACTTGAAGACATCTAATTTTTCCAAGTAGTTTTTAACTTGTTCTCTCCCTATTTTAGCCTCTTCAGATTCTACCTCATTTTCACTGTCATTCACTATGTTAGACATCCAATCACTACAAACCTTCTTGGTGAAAACCGAAACAAAGTCATTAAGCAACTCTGCCATTTCCTCATTTTCTGTTATTATTTTCTTCCTCTCATTGATTAATGGGCCTACCCTGTCCTTGGTCTTTCTCTTGCTTCTAATGCATTTGTAAAATGTTTTCTTGTTACCCTTTATGTCTCTAGCTAGTTTGATCTCATTTTGTGCCTTGGTCTTTCTAATTTTGTCCGTACATACTTGTGTTCTTTGTTTATATTCATCCTTTGTAATTTGACCTAGTTTCCACTTTTTATAGGACTTTTTAAAAAATATTTTCATAAACATCTGAATATCCTAACTTTTTTCATAAGAGAGTGATTTATTGGGGTAGCAATATGGCAAGAACTAGTTATTTATTCTTTCATTTGTGTCTATAAAAATGTACCTATCCCAATGGCTCCTTCAAAAATTATATTCAAAACATATTGTAACAACAGAAAGAAATTCTTGCAAGACAATAACCTTGCCTTCTTAACTTCTAATTCAGACCTAGCCAAAGCAATATGATCACCCATGATGACATGCAAAGCACCTCTTCAAATATGTATATCGTGTAGTCTAAATGTACATGCTTTTGGTTGCTGTAAGTGAGCCAAATCCTTACACATTTAGACATCATGAAACCCAGCAAAACATTCTGATTGCTCTGGCCACAGCCAGTAAGAATATGATAAACACTTAGAATATGAATACCACACTGGTGAGTGCTGCTAGAGAGAAAATACTGAGAGAGAGAGAGAAAGAGATAGGTAGATAGATGGAGTTCTCTTTGAAACAATTTGTCCATCTGATTCTTGCATTTTATTAACCAGGAAACTGGAGCTACGTTGCTGCTCACACAGTCAAAAATTAATCAAATATTTCAACGTTTTCCACTACATTAACATTCTGACCGGTACTAGAATTATAGATTTTATTTCATCTTGAACCACATAACTCATTCTCATGCATGACATCCCAGCTGATTGGAAAGCTGGGCTATAGCTGGAAGGGATCCAGTTGAGCCAGATCCAGCAGCAAGTGCTAAGCTTTAACACATTACCCTTGAAGGGAATATTTGAAACAAAATTAAAATTTGTCTGCCAAAATTGAACATGTTACACTATTTAGTATCTAATTACTAGGGGCATCTCAGAAGTGAGAGTTTATCTCTGTCCCAGTCCACTCATTTTAAACTGTTGACTGTGGATTCTATAGTTTGTACTAAATCCTGTAGGTTTCCAGATGAAATAAGAGCTCTTCACATAAATTGCATGCTTAGAAGTCTCCACTTTTATCAGGAAACACAGAATAGAAAACTATGGTATGATGGAAGCAGTCACTTCTCTATCATAGTCTTTAATGAAATTTCATATCCATGCAAATTTGCCAGTGTAACAACATTAGGGGTGAAAAGTGTAGACAAGGTCCATTAATATTCACTTGTCTCTTGTCTTATCCTTAAGTTGTAAGCTCTTTGAGGAAGGGACAATATGTTCCTTCTGTGTTTGTACAGTGTCTAGAACAATGTGGACCTAGTTGATGATTGGGGTTTCTAGGCACTACTGTAATATGAATAACCAATAATAATAATAACAAGGCTCCAGGAGGCCACCAATGTTTTCAGCACCATGTTACACAGCTCTCTTAAGCCTGGCTCTACATAATACAGTGCTTAAATGGTGGTGCTCTGGGCTATGCTGTTGCTCCCTCTGCTGTGACCACCTTGTGGATCTGAACTTGTGTTAGCAATGGTGGGGTATATTATTAAAAATATGTCCCAGTGTAGATAAGTCCATGTCAAGAAGCCACTTCAAGGAAAAATTAGAATTCCAATTAAAACATTTTAATTAAACAAGATAATTACTAATATTAAAAATTAGAATGAATTATTTATGGGAGGTATTAGAAAAAAGCCACCTTGAGCTTTTTAAAGCCACCTTGAGCTTACATACAAGGTCCTGATTAAGGAGAAACTATTTTTACACAGAATGAAGGGCCTCATCCAAAGTCCATTGACATTAATGAAATCCTTTCAGTTCTCCTAAATGGGCTTCATATCAGCTTCTCATGTAGTAAATTTGAACTAGTGGAGTTTGCAGAAATAGATGGCACCAAGATCCTGCATTCACAGCCCATTTTGAAACTCAAGCTTGTTACCACCATGAAGTGGAGATTGCTGTTAATTGGTCAGGAACTCAATGGAGAGTGACACTATTCCATAAGTGCCCAGCCGGCCTCCACAGTGCTCCCAGCTCCAGCAACCTGTACTAGCCTGGAACTTGTGAGACTTGGGTTCAGTTTCTTGCTCCATAACAGACTTCCTGTGTGATACTGGGCACCTTAGTTTCTCCATACCTTCGTTCTGTGAAAGATACTTCCTAACCT
This sequence comes from Gopherus flavomarginatus, assembly GCF_025201925.1. NCBI lineage: Eukaryota > Metazoa > Chordata > Testudines > Testudinidae > Gopherus > Gopherus flavomarginatus. The sequence goes on along the minus strand of NC_066621.1, from coordinate 124,372,705 downwards.
CACTGGAGTGTTGTGTAGATAAATAAATAAATAGAGTGTAAGGTGCTCAGATACTATCATGATGGGGACTGTATGAGTAACATAGGTAGAAATAAAACTTGACAGGTAATTGAGAGGCTGTTCCTAGAATAAGTGATGGTGTCAGAGACAGCAGCAAAGAGAGCCTAAAGAGCAGGAAGGAGCCCAAGAAGTAATGGGGAAAAAATATAGGCAGAAGAACAGTTATGGCATACTTTAGTGCTTCTAAAATAAGGAGGAGGAAGATCATTTTGATATGCCCTTCTAGAAGAACCTTATGACCATTAGTCTGCTTATGACCATTACTCTAACTGCTCTACTTTCGTGAGTCATTTTGCATCCATGCATCTCTGCTTAAAATGAGACCAAATCTGTCCTCGTGTGCATAGTGTCTGACAGAAAGACATCAAAGTGAGCAAAAGAGCAGATCACATAAGTTAACATAATGAATTTAAATAGGTGTATTTTCAAACTTTTGTGCAAGGTTCTATCCATCAAACCTCAGCTCTCATCAAAGTCAATGGGATTCACTCAACTAAAACTTCACATCATACTTTGAAAATGTTTTTCCCTCAGGAAACATGTTGGGAAAAAAATAAAAAGAGTTTCGTGTACAGCCAAATAACACCTAATTTTTAATTTACTTGTCAGATGCTAATTTACTTCAAGTCTTCTAATCAGGCATCATACTCTGAAACAAAACTTACTTTAGAAACAAATTTGCTTAATCTGATTTGTCCTAATCAGGCCTGGATCATAAAGGTTAAATTTTGAGTACTTAAATATTAAAGTGTTTTCAGTAGTATTCATGTGCTTTTCTCTTTCTGGAGTGAGTGCTTCATGAGAATCAAAGTCTACAATAGCCTAGATGACAGTTGAACTGCCACTTGTTGATCACCTTTCATTACTGGACTGTCCTGGGGAGCCACCTCTGTAGATTTTTGAATTTCATGCACTGGACATATTACAAACAGCTTCACTTCAAAGATAACGAAGATTCCTATGAAACAGGAGTGTATCTGTGGAAAATAAGGACTTGACATAGAATATGAGAGATCACACATTGGCTAAGATCAAAGGCTTGTCTAAATGATGAAAAACTGGCTCATCAAAGCTTTGTTTAATCTTTATGCGCGTTAAATATCAGCTAATTTTCTTCTAACAGAAAAAGAATCCCTGGTTTTCTGTGGGCGGGAGCAGGAGGGTAAGAAGGCAGGGACCTTATCTTAGCACAGGGTCTGTAGTATTCAATATCATTTTATTAGCCAGCATACAGTTCCAAGGATCACATATTGGAAATGGAAAAGATCTTACTGCAGTAACTCTTCTTATTAAAGTGCCTAATTATGGCTCAGTTGCCTAACTTAGATACTCACATTGAAAATATAGTTTTATTTACCTGACCAATACTACCAAAGTGAAGCAAATGGAAAGTCCATATAGGCAGAAGCTGCCATGGAATTTCCAAATCCTGCAAAAAGCAAAGAAAAATGTTTGTCCCTTCTTTAAAAGGAATAATGTTCATAACATCTGAGCCTGAGTCTTGACAGACTTAGTCATCTGCTAAAGCTATTTCAGACTTCTTTCTACCATTAACATTATTAAGCCTAACAACATACCTCCCTACCCAACTCTATTTGTGAAACCTCATTTCATTACCTTATTTTTCTCCAATTTATGCCATAGTCTTATCTGTGTTTAATAGTGCAGATGTTTAACAACATGTCATAATAAAATACATAATAATGATGTGTGGCACTGTTCAAACATCAGTGATTTAATTATAAATACAGCAATATCTAAGTTCAGAAGTTATGGGAAATTAAAGACACAGTGATGCAAGATAGCTTCATTCTTTAAGGAGCTGGCCTCTCTTTTGCATCATTACATGGATGCTTTTGTCTAGGCCACTCTTGGATTTTACAAGTTAAATTTAACATAGACTTCTGTTGTTCTCTGTTACAAAGACCTAGTAGAGAGCTCTCCAGGTGGAGAAACTGCCATGGGGAGTTGAAGTTAGGAAGGCAGAAAGTAGCCATAATCTCCTCTGCACTGAGAGGCTAATAGGGGCTATGCATTCTAAAAAAGTGGGCAGAATTGGCTAGGAATCACCAGCATGTCAATGGGATGTGTTTACTCAGAATTTCATTACAGTCCCTGTTAATAGGACTCCTCTAGAGCCCTTGGTGGGATTGAAAGACTTCTCTATCTGGTAAAATCTGACATGGAAGTCAGGCATCAACCCTGCCTGACTGTGCCCCTGGGTGAGCCCCTATCTGCCTCATGGAAGAAATAGTTCCCAACTCACTGTGCCATATTCAGTTGTTCTACAATACAAGTGATGCTAAAAGAAGCAAAGGTTCCCAGGTCTTTCAACTGTATCACTTTAGTAGAGTAAGACATCATATGTAGCAAGCCAATGAACTCTAAGTCTCTGTGCTGAGGCCTGGTTAGCCTTCACAACCTGATGCCCATTTAATTGTACATGGTCTAAAGTGCAGTGGAACAAGGGCCACTCTGAATCCAAGAGTCTGAGAGACAGGGAATTGAAACAGCCCAAGCTTCATTGTATAATATATCACATCTAATGAATTACAGAAATCAGAGAGCTGATAGCCCTCTTAGGTCATTTCTGTCTACCGGCAACAAAAGGCAATTCCCTACAGGAATATTCTCTAGAGGTGCTTTATCCAGCCTAGTTTCATAAGTCTGAGGCTATGAGATTTCTATGTTGCTATAGCCTAAGAGATCTCAGTGTCAGGAAACTTTCTTTGATGTTTAAACTTTTCCATTCTGATTTTATTTTAATGAAAGATAAATAGTAAAGATACTCTAGAGTCTAGTACAGGTAGTGAGCAACAAGGTCACCATTTAATATTGGCTTGGGCAGGAGTTGTAGTTGTTGCCTGATCTATTGATTGTGTATTGATTACTTAAGAACTCCTAGTTAACACACTGACGTTTGGTGGGTTATTGTCCCCAAATCAGGTCCATTATTATTAGAATTACTGGTCAGTTGGAAACCCCAATGTCCACAACTGCAACACTCACACTTAGGTTAAACCATCTGAATTTGCAATAGTTTTATAAACACAATTAGTAAATTCACAAACACTCCAGTCCAGCAAGGTAGATAGAAATAATACAGAATGTATGTCTGAGCATCCATATAATTACACCATCCCTTGCAAAAGGAGCTAAAGTGTTAGCCATCATCCTCTATCATCAGACTCACCATCACCATCATTGCCAGTGGTCACCATCTGGCATCTCCCAACAGTTACATCTCCCACGGCACACAGGCTGGGATACAAATTTTATAATGTGCTACACTGATGCCACTATGCCTAATGCGCATCCAGTAGGGGTTTCATCCCCTTTTTCTTATTTGTATTTCCTCACCCTACTAATACTGGGGTGCACTTCTCCTATATGTTACTAGGCCTTTTACCTCAAGCTTGACAGGATACACATCAATTAGTTACCAATAGAAGTTGGTCTAATAAAAGATATTGCCTCACCTGTCTTGTATCTCTAATATCTTGGGGCCAACATGGCTACAACAACACTGAAGACAATTAATTACCATGGCATTCTCATGGTCAGATATCTGCTGATGTACTCAACTTGCAATATATGAAGCTGGTACAAAGGAGTATCTTCTGGTTACCTGTGTCAGCAGTTTGATCATTACAGCATTATGTCTTGTGATATCATATGATCTAGGGTTACTCCTGGTTAACTGTGTATGATAGGTCTTTGGGGCCTTATACCTTGTTTATCTAAGTTATTGTCTTACTGCCCTGAGACCTGTAGGCTCATTGCTTTCCTGCCTTAACTTATGCCTATGAGTTACCTAGGAAATTCCTCTACCCACAGGCTACATAGTTAAGACCAAAATGTAAGGGAAAGATGAATAGCCCAGGAACAGTGGCAAAAGTTGAATAACAAGTAGTGGTGCACAGTGTGTCAGTGATTGGGAGCTGCTGCCAGCTGGGATGACTACTGTCTCCATAACTGACTCATCCTATTACAAAGCCCTTTTACCGCTCATTGCCACTTAGAGTTACAAAAATGATACCTAAACCAATCAGCATGAGTTATAATATCCCGGTCTCTACTGACCTACATAATGAACTCTACACTTGCAGTGATCAGATCAATTACTTTGCTAACCCAGCTGTTTTTTTTTCATACCTAATCGATAAGAGAACAAATGAAGTGCTCATTCCCTATTTCCTTGCTGTGAATAAATATAGTTTTGTTCATGAAATCAACACAGTTTCTGCTCTGAGGCTAGGCTACAGGGTAAGTGGATTTCTCAACTCAGTCAATTGTCCAGAAAGGTAAAAAAAGGCCCAAGTTCTTCACCACTGAAGGCAATTGGAGTTTTTCCACTGATTTTAATTAACTCATTATCAGGCCCTTATGTTGGGAAGTAGACTCAAGATACAAAAATCAGATCCTGATCAGGATTCTGAACACTTTAAATTTCAGAGTCATCCATAATTGGAGGTTTGCTTTAGCCTATTATAAAGGTAGGGAACAATAGTCCAAAGATTGTGGATGTTTAGGGCTAGTATTTTAGTTCTATTCCATCTGTAGCATCAGTAAAATTGGAGGAGTGATGACAAACTTTTGGGTGGATCATGTGTTAGTGATCAAATTAAACAAGCCCATTATTTATGAACAATCAATGTGTGGTTGCTTCATGTCTCTTTGAACAGTTATGTACCTAAATAAATGTGACTTAATTTCCAAAGGTGATAAGCACCTGAAACTCTCATTGAAGGCAGTGGTAGTTACTTAGGACCTCTGATAGGGTGACCAGATGTCCTGATTTTATATGGACAGTCGCAACTACAGGGTCTTTTTCTGATATAGGCTACTATTACCTCCCATCCCGTCCCAATTTTTCTCATTAGCTATCTGATAACTCTAACCTCTGATAATCAAGTAACTTATTTTAGTTGCCTAAATCCTTTCTTTTCTGTGGTAAGGGAGTGTTTTTGTTTTTTTAAACAGAAACTCATTGTAAACAAACCCAGTTCACCTGCAGAATAGAAAGTCCCCAAGAAGACAGGTGGAATTTTAAGACTCCACTTGGAGTTTACAAATTTAAGTACCTAATGTTAAGCCCCCACATTTGAAAATATTGGCCTTAGTATTGATATATTTCATTCAAAGGTTATTCTGTAATTTTAGATGTGCAAATGTGCACAAAAGTCAAGTTAGAGTGTCTTAAACTTCCAGCACCAACAGCTGTATTGGCAGCTAAGTAGGAGCACAATGGTTGCACCTATTTTACTTATCTATTACATACATTTAATAAAAAAAATAAATACCCACAATATGATCTTTTAGTTAGATCTTTCCTGATATATTGATAGAAACAGATTGTCTTCATCAGTTCTGAAAACAAGAAATGGTTAATGTATTCACAGAATCATTAGGGTGAAATGGAGAAGTTGGAGTCACTTCAATGGTATTCCAGTGTGGGCTTCTCCATATCATTAATATATCAGAAGATGGTCAGATAAGTTTGTCATAGTATATGGTGCCAAAACTTGAAGACTTGTCAAGACCCTGCCATCTAAACTCCAAGTTTTTATAAACAGCTGCCTTAGACAAAAATCCTTATCATCAGATAGCCAGAAATCACAAATGAAGAGCTTTGGATGAGCATAAGGCAGAAACTGAAAAGACAGGAAATTATTAAATGAAAATGGAAATGGTTAGGACCCACGTGGCTAGAATAACGAGCACTGGACTGGAATCTCCAGGGCAACAGGCAACAAAGTAGACCAAGGACAATTTGGAAATGAACAACTGCAAGTAATCCAAATGACATAAAAGCAGCAAAGAATCCTGTGGCACCTTATAGACTAACAGACGTTTTGGAGCATGAGCTTTCGTGGGTGAATACCCACTTCTTCAGATGCATGTGGTGGAAATTTCCAGGGGCAGGTATATATATGCTAGCAAGCAAGCTAGAGATAACGAGGTCAGTTCAATCAGGGAGGATGAGGCCCTGTTCTAGCAGTTGAGGTGTGAAAACCAAGAGAGGAGAAACTGGTTCTGTAGTTGGCAAGCCATTCACAGTCTTTGTTCAATCCTGAGCTGATGGTGTCAAATTTGCAGATGAACTGAAGCTCAGCAGTTTCTCTTTGAAGTCTGGTCCTTGAAGTTTTTTTGCTGCAGGATGGCCACCTTAAGGTCTGCAATAGTGTGGCCAGGGAGGTTGAAGTGCTCTCCTACAGGTTTTTGTATATTGCCACTCCTAATGTCTGATTTGTGTCCATTTATCCTTTTCCGTAGAGACTGTCCAATTTGGCCGATGTACATAGCAGAGGGGCATTGCTGGCATATGATGGCGTATATTACATTGGCTGTTTGAGGGTGGATCAACGTAATCCAAAATCTGACCAGGCCACCTTCATGGTGCAGTGTGAGAGCCAGCTCTTTGTAAAACATTTATTTATACCACAACCAGTATGATGATCAATAGAGAGATTACTCCCCAGTTATAATGTCCTTTAACCCAAGAAAGGAGAAGAGTAGTAAACTCCATTATATTCACTGAGAATCTCATCATACAGATCGAGTTTAGTCACAATATGCTTGGATATGGCAGTGATGAGCACTATAGAAAATCTAAGGTAGGCAGGATGGCACAGAGGACTGGGCGATAACTTGGCCTTGGATAGTTTAAAGCAGAGATCTTAAGGAGGAGACAAGGTCTACTGGCCCTGGGGTCTACTATGGACTCTGCCTGTTGCAATGTGTGTCCTTGGACATCAGTCATATACTCCCTGTATCCCTCAATGTATCCAACTGTAAAATAATGAGATGATAACACTTATCACCCTTGCTTGATATAAGACTTGATTAATCAGGGCCGTACTGAGTAGCATCATACTCCACAGTTAGTCCCATTGGTTTAACTGGGACTATTTGTGAAGCAAGGTACTATTCAATATGACTAAGGGAAACTTAATATTAGTAAAGTGTTTTGATACCTTAGAATAAAATAATCTACTATAAAATATTTTGTTGGTGGCTTTATTATTATCACCTTCATCATGCAAAGTCATCCTATTTAACTTTGGCCTTTCAGATGGGATAACCCTTTGAGCTTATGGTCCATTCTACCATACTTGCTCCCCTGTTTCTTCATGCATCTCTGAGTTATCCTTGTTCTCAGCCCTCTCAGCTCCTGTATAAACATTTAATAAGTTCCAGGTAACTGTTTCATGTCAGGCTGCTATTTTACTGACTGTTCATTTTAGTCAAGTAATCATTTTAGAATATGTTAATTATCATCTTCTACTGCTTTATAGACAGAGCACAGTGCACAGTGAATCCGAAACATGTAAATATCACAAAGCAGTTTTTAAATGTAAGAGATTTGTCCAAAAGAATCAAGGAAACCACAAAGCCACAATCAATGTCATAAAAAAGGTACAAATTAACAACAAGCTCTATAATTACCTTACAGTTTAGAGCCCTCATATATATGCAGATAATATGCCTTTGTAATGTGACTGAAATTATATTTCTGAAAACAGATGCTTTCTCCTACCATCTGTGATAAGCCTGTCTGTACCCCTGCCTTACTCCTTGCCTAGAAGCCAAAATAAATAAAACAAAAATTGCTTCCTGAAAGGCATTGGTAAAGTAACCTCAGTTAATTAATTTTCATATCACATCATTTTTCCATTTCTGTGCAGACATCACTCCTCTCTGTATTATTGGGAGCCTCTATTAAAGTTAACCAACTAGTAATTTCACCCCACTGTAATTAGGACCAGACTGCACCAGGCTTTGTATTAGGAGCACAAGTTGGGAGAGGGAAAAAGAAGTTTGAGGAGCCTTCAGGCCACTTCTTCCCATGTTCAGGCCCCAGTCAACATTATGATCATTACACACTTTAAATGCAAGGATCCCAGGCCCTGGCAGTTGTGCTAGAAGCCCAGAACAGAGTGAGGAAGGGCTGGGAATGGATGGGATATGGCTCTCTCTAATGCATATTCCCTGACATATGCATTTGTCAGAAAGGCTTGCTCAGGATGTCAGAAAGGCTGCATCCTTTCAAAAGGCATTGTAGTGTCTATTTTCTCTTGGCACTCCTGGACACATTGTAGTTGCCATATGGGTATGTTTATTCTCAGCACTGTCCCATTTACAGCCACAAATTAGCTCTTAGACTTTAAACTCCTCTCTGTCAGGAACTTTATCATTCATTATATTTGCTTATAAAGCACCTCATACACTTTTTGCTGCTACACAAAAAATTCTCAATATAACCTTCAGCACAGCTGCAGACAAGGTTGAGCGGCAAATGAATAGGCACCACAGCCATGGTGACCCTCCATCCAAAAGAGTGGGACTGAGCAATGTTGGCTACTAATTCATTTTCTTGAAACTTGCCACTATGCATTATTATCATAGCCAAGTTTGATGGCTAATTAGTAGCTTTGCACATGTTTCATTTATACTCTCTCCCTCAGTGATATGAAACTTTTTTTACCTTTCTCCACTCCCTTTACTTTTTCCCACAAGAATCTCCTATTTGAAATGCAGATATAGGAAGCAATAAGAAAAGAGTTACAATAAAACCTTGCCTTGACAAAAATTGAGAAAACCATTTGAGAGAGAAAAGAAAAGATTCTCTGCTCATCTGAGTGTAATGGTTCAGATGACTGGGGATTCAACATGAAGTTTATTTCTGTCCCTCATGCTTTGTTTGGAAGCCTCTGAGAATGACACTTCAACATTTTCTCATTTAGTGGTTGTTTGATAGAAAGGACAGCACTGTGTCCCTGAGTCTTTTTATGGCCAGGATATCACTGTGTCACTGATCCTTTCTGTTTCATTATAGACTGAAGTAATTGTTCTAACTCAAGGTGATATGGGAACCATCACAGGTGCTAAATGTAGAGAGTGAAAGAAAAATACTTCAGATTCTCCAAAAGTTTCTAAAGTTTGGTGCTTTCTTTAAGCTGAACCTTGGTTATGTTGGAAGGGGATGAAACACAATGGTGTCAGACAGTAAGCCTTTAAACATGTTGGGTCATTTATTGATGTTTTTTAGTCCTTTTAAAAAACACCATTAATTGAAATATAGACTAGGCAACCTATCTTCGATACCCAGAAAGATACTGTATTAAACAACCAATTTGTTCAACCAAATTGATAAAGGGATGCTAAGTAATGGCCAATATGGATTAGTTAAGAATAGATCATGCTAAACAAACTAATTTCCTTCTTTGACTGTGTAACCTGCCTAATGGATTTGGAGAAGCAGTAGTTGTGATATATCTGAGCTTTAATTAGGCTTTTGACACTACCCCACATGGAATTCTCATAAAAAACTAGGGTACTATGATCCAGATGAAATGAATATAAGGTGGGTGCATAATCAGTTGAATGTTGTTTTCAAAGAGTAGTTATCAGTAAAAGCAGCAAAGAGTCCTGTGGCACCTTATAGACTAACAGACTTTTTGGAGCATGAGCTTTCGTAGGTGAGCAAAGAGTCTAAAAGATGCCACAGGACTCTTTGTTGCTTTTACAGATCCACACTAACACGGCTACCCCTCTGATAGTTATCAGTGTTTCATTATCAGGGTGGGAGAACATATCTAGTAGGGTCCCAGAGTGGTCTGTCTTCAGTCTGATACTACTCAATATTTGTATTAATGATTTGGATGATGAAGTGGAGACTATACTTATAAAATTTGAGGATAACACCTCAAGTTGGGAGGGGTAGCAAGTACTTTGGAGGGCAGGATTGGACTTCAAAATTACCTAATAAATTGGAGAACTGGCCTGAAATAAACAAGATGAAATATAAGAAAGACAAGTAGAAAGTACTACAAGTAGGAAGGAAAAATCCAATGAACAAGTACAAAATGGGAAATAACTGGCTAGGCAGTAGTACTGCAGAAAAAAATCTGGAGGTCATAGTAGATCATAAATTGAACATGAGCAGACAACGTGATCCAATTGTGAAAAGGCTAATATCGTTGTGGGGTCTAACAACAGGTGTGTTGTTATGTAAGACATGAAAGATAACTGTCCTGCTCTACTTATCACTGCTGAGGCCAGTTTGGGGCATCACATAGGAAAAAAGATGTGATCAAATTGAAGAGTCCAGAGGAAAGCATCAAAAATGGTGAGAAGTTTACAAAAGCTATGAGGAAAGGTTGAAAGGACTGTGCTTATTTAGTCTAGGGAAGAGAAGGCTGAAGGAGGCGAGGAAAAACATGATAACAGACTTCAAATATGTAAAAGGTTATAAAGAGAATGGTGACCAATTGTTCTTCATGTCTATCAAGGTAGGACAAGAAGTAATTGGTTTAGTCTGAAGCAAGACACGTTCACTTTGGCTATTAAGAAAAATGTTCTAGGTTTAATGATATTTAAGCACTGGAACAGGTTGTCTAAGAATGTTCTGAAATTCCTATCCATGGAGGATTTTAAGAAGAGATTAGGCACACATCTCAGGGATGATCTAGCTAGGCTTGATCCTGCCTGAGTGCAGGGCAATATCACAGGGTAACAATGAACATTTAAGAGGGAGCGGAGCCAGTCCATCTTTATGTTATCAGCACACTATAGTTTGGTCATTTTAGAGGCACCTGGGCCTACAATAGAAAAGAGACCCAGAGAGAGAATGAAATTTGGTGAATCGGAGTTGCCTGAGTGAAAGTCAGAGACAGGCAAGAGCTGTCAGGGACCAGGAGACTATGAAAGATCCTGGGCCAGAAGAAAATCGATGATGGTAGAAGGCTGAAGGCAGGGGGAGCTGCAGGAGGGGTTTGTCGGCTAACATTTCCAAGCCAGAGAGCCAGGGCACGAGGGCTGGAGAGGGCTTAAGGCAGGGAAGCAGTGGAGGCGCTTACCCTCTGACATTTCCAGGACATGAAGGCTGGAGGAACTGTGAGAGGGCCAGAGAGAGTAAAGGATGCTCCCTGGCAAGGATGCTCCCTGCAGGGAGGCTGCTTCCAATGGGGAAGAATGGGGTTGCACTTGAGCTGGAAAGGCTGGGATGGCTGTCCTGTTAAAAGGACAGGAGAGGACTGGTAGAGAGTCAGGTGAGATTGAAGGCACTAGTGAATAATATGTGGGACATCAAGGAATGAGATGTCTTGTGCTTTAATGACTGTTTGCACTGGGGTTAGAAATGGATTGTATGTTTCAGATTTATATTTTGGACCATTCCAGCTCTATGGAGGGCATTACTGTAGCAAGAGAGCCTGAGATGGAGTTACTGGGGACTCTGAAAGGGGAAACTGAAGCAGGCATGCCTGTCAAGCCACTACATTTTACAGGGATGGACTAGATGACCTATTGAGGTCCCTTACCACCTCCCATTTCTATAATTCTCTGGTTATTGATCTTTTTTCCTTTGGTTTATAATTTAGATGGAGTTATTTTCCCAAATTATATTTCATTTATATACAGTGGAATAAATTCTGTTCCATGCTACAACCTCAGGAAGCTGGTATTGTGTTCACAGTGGAAGATAGACATCAAAGTTAAAAAACATTTTTTTCATCAAAATATAAAATTAGAGCCACTCGTGGTGTGTTTATGGCATGGCATATAGTTTGTATTGGCATGAATTTGAATGACCATGTTACATGTGAGTGAAAAGCCATGCACAAGCTATGCAGGGTCACTACAATTGAGTGGTGAGAAAAAAAATGATGGTGAGAATTTTCAAATGTAGATGCCTAAAATTAGGCATTTCCTGACAAAAAGTTAGCTTGATCTTCAGAGGTCTTGAGCACCCTCCATCTCTGCGGAAGTAAATAGAGCTTATAGGTTTTCATTGTACCATACCACATGGAACTTAGTGCAATGAATGCAGGTTGCAGGAGGGAAGAATTTGGAAGCATCAGGATGTCAGTCTGCATGCACATGGCTAAAATGCTCAACTGTAGTTGCAAAAGCCCTGTAAATAGTTGTTTTAATAAACAAACCTGCCATGTTGTTATTTATAGCAATAGTGTATGAAACTCTTAACACTACTGAAGATTAGGCCACCACAGCCCCTATCAGAGCCATCTCTTGGGTAGGTTGAATAGGGGCGACTGCTCCAGGCTCCACGCTTTGGGGGGGCCCATGGGCCTGTGTGATTGCCCAGCGCAGTCGGTCCCAGAAGAGACGAAATCAGTCACTTCTGCGCCGGCCCTGCACCCCCCTAGGGATGGCCATGGCCCCTATCCTGCGCTGTTCAGCGTTCAGGTGGATTGCTATGCCTTCTCATAACCTCACTGAAATCCACAAGCTTCTACGAGGTGCAGCAGCCTGCTTGCTTGCTACTCAGTGCAAAGTCAGGGCCTTATTTAGATATATGATTATGGGTATAGTTTATTAATTCTGAGTACTCAAATAGGACCACATCACATTACACCACATGGTCTCATGTTTATAGCATAAATAACAGAGAGAGGATATTTTAGAAAATTTTCAGGTCCAAATTTGTCACTGTATGCTCTAAATTACAGCAAAATTTACAATTTTAAACATAAAACTGGTATAATTTGTAAATACCTTTGTTTCTAATGGCAAGTTGTCTTAATTACAGTATACTTATGGTGTAGTGGCAGAAGAGTTATTCCTCATTTTCAAAACCTCTAATTATTTCCTAAAATACGCTTTTAAAAAATCACCTATGTCACAATTATAAGGTAAATTCTGGCAAGAAGCAAGGGCTAGAAATAAATGCTTTATCCTATTAGATAGCTTGGCTTCCTCATTTCTTGTGCGATATTGCTTTCTTTTCTAATGCTGATATTTCACAAGATAGACCTAAAATTGTCAATGGTCCAGGATTTAAGACAAATGCAACTTTCAATTCTTGTTTTCCACAGGAAAGGAAAACAAAACATGTTTGGGGTAGATAATTTTTATTAAAACAATAACAATGATGTGAACAATAACAAGACTGGAATCTTATTCAGTAGTTTCAGCAAAGATTATTGGGCAGAACGCAGATGAGGTCAATGGTGAAAAATAAACACAATTTGGTTTTTGATGCAAGGTCTTTATTCTATTTCTGTAAAACACAGATACATTTATTCCTTTACTACCATGCTCATATAAGTAGTCCTTACACACTGTGTGTGTGCGTGCATGCATGTGCCTCTAATTAGAGAGAAAATATGGGGTAGTGAACTGATTCAAATAAAATACATTTAAAGACATTTCATATCCACCTGACTGCATTTAGCTGAGATTAGAAATAACACGGATGTAAATACAGCGAGAAAATTGCTTTCATGGACTATCCAACCCAATCACAAGGGGGAAATATTAGAAATTTTTCAAGAAAGCCTGATCCTTGCAGTGTTCCAGCTTGAAATGATTACTAGACCAAAGAGATTTGGAAATTTAAACCTTCAGAGTTATTGCCACAAATATGATTACATGAAAATTGATAATCCTGAAGAGACTTTAGTGGAGTATACCTCCAACCCATTTGAGGTTGACCATTTATGGAATGTGTGTAGAAATCTCCAGAGAAAGAGAGAGAGAGAGAGAGAAAACCCATGTGGACATATAGTGGTTAAAGTGGATTGAAATTGAATGAACTCTATATGCACCAGTCAGGAGGTATGGGACTTGTGTAACAGCACTGGTTATCCAAGCCAGGGAGAGGAAAGGGAGGTCTTTCTCTGTTTTGAACAGAGTGGGAGCTGTGCTCATCCTTTGGTCCCATTTACTGTAGCCTCTGCATATTCACAGAGTTACATACGGCCATATCCTCCCAGATGGAGTAAATTGACATAATTCCACCAAACAAAATAGTCTGTCTCATAATATGGAGACATGGAAAATAAAGGCCTGATGTCCAAACTTTCTTGCGTGCACACGCGCGCACGCACACACACACACACACACAGAGTAGCTAAAATAATTAACTAAAACCTTGTGTAAGGAAAACTACACTACAAATCTATCTGGGAAACAAAAAGATAGTGAATATGCTGTAGTCCTGCAATTTCAGCTCCCTCAATGCAGTTATACATTAATTCATTATGAATTGAGAATTAGAAACTAGACCATTCTTTTTAACAAGAGCTTTAATTTGAAACATTAGGGTCCAGCCTGCCTATGTTTTCTTGGAGCTGACATCGCTCCATTCCACCTATATTGACTTGTAGTTTGTCCAGGGGTTAGGATGCGACCCCAGGACTTGGCAGATCTCCTGCTTCACCAAAGACTTCCTTCGTGATGTGGGCTGAGTCACTTTGTCTCTCTGTGTCCCAGTTTCCTACCTCAGAGGGGTGTTGTGAGGATAAATACATTAGAGATAGTGAGACACCAAGATACTAGGGTAACGGGGCGGGGGAAGTACAAGTATCTAAGTTAGACAGATTGTGTGTCCTGGCAGACTTAGACATGAATAACACAAACTGCTTGTCTTTTATTTGTTTTTAGCCTCATTTTTGTCCGTGTGTGACTTTGGAGAATTTACATTTCAGATGCAACTTGATTGTTTTTCTGGTTTTGCCTAGCAATTGTAATTAAAGGTACCCAAATCTAACCAAGGTTCAGTGTAAAGTTCTATACTGGTGTTATCTTAAACTAACACCCATAGAGTCCTCAACAAGCATCCTTATTAATCCCATTGATCTTTCTAATGAATGACATTTAGCTATCTATTTATTCAGTTAGCTTGTCCCTATCCAGGTACCTGGTACATGGACTAACTTACTCACTTTTTAATACTATGTGTCCAATCCTATGATGTGCTGAGTGCTGTAAAATTTCTCATTGGGAATTGATGGCCATTCATAGGAAAGGCTCAGCTCCTCATAACATTGAGCCCAAAGTCAATCAATCAACCAATCAGTCAAGATGCCCATTCAGTAAATTGATCTAACAACAAGACTATGCATGTCATCCAGAGGGAAAGGACTGGTATAATCCAACACTATAGGAAGATGTGAAGGTCTGGCAGTGAGTAGCTCACATTATGTTTCAAAAGTGCATAATTTTAACATTTATAGATTAGTTTTAAATAATATCATATCCTATAGTGATACTTCTTCCAGAGAGGTTAATGAGGCAATGAGTTAAAGCACTAGTTTTACATTTTTGGAGAAGTGGCTTCAAATAACAATTAGGTTATAACATTACAATAATTTTATTTCAGTTACTTACTCCCTTTTGGGCACTTTTTACACATCACAAAAACACCACATAGTTAAGATAATTGGATCATTAAGCCTTAGACAGCATGTATTGCAGGGAAGGACTAAAGTACATTGGGATTAATAGATTTTAAGGCCAGTAGGGACCATGATACCATCTAGTCTGTATATAGGCTATATAACATACACTATGGAATTTTACCCAATTGTTCACTATTCAGCCCAATAATTTATGTTTCATTTAAACATATTGTTATTCCAGAGGATTGAGTGAAACCTCACTGAAGCTAGTAGGCATTACTGACACCTTTCATTCAGGGTCACTGTAATAAATAATCAAGATCCTTTATGGAACCAAATACCTAGCTGAAACAATAAGAGCCACCACCCAAAATACAGGCAAATGGCAAGGCTTCACTAGAAGCTGAACTCTGTGGTCCACAGGGTTTCCCTAGAAACTAATATTGCAAATGCAGAGGCTGGGGTACTGACTGGTGGAGCTCTGTGTGTGTGAAAGAAGCAGCAGAAACAAACAGAAGAGCACAGAGAAGGACCAAAGAAACCCCAGACATAGCCAGAGAAGCTCTATTAGCGTGACCCTAAGAAAAAAACTAGGACATAGAGAGCTTTTGGGTACAGTGAGGGCTGAAAAAGACTTGGAAGTAAAGAAACTATCATCTGTTGTTTGATTCCTTCTGTGATCAAAAGGGAACAGGACTTTAGACATTATTTATACATTAACAGGATTGCACCAAAGAAATACCTGACTCCAACATAAGTTTCTCCTCCTAACAGAAATACTTTGCTAGACTCCAAAAACTGTCCAATTGCATGAGTCAAAAAGTGGTAACGATATCTTCCAGAAAGCCATCGAGTCTTGAATTAAAGTCTTTGAGAGAGGGAATCCCTCACATCCCTATCAGTGAAACTTCAGTACTTTCAGGTCTTTGCTTTCAATAGCATCATTTACTTCCCTTCCACACTGCATCTTACTGCCAGATTCACTCACAGGATCCACCCTGCCCCCACTGAAGTTGAAGGAAGTTTTGTTAACTTAAATGAGAGAAAGTTCAGGCCCACATCCAGTATATACATAAAGGATAAAAACCAAGAGCAATATCCTTAACTGGTGTAACTAGTTGGGCAGGTCCATTGACGTCAATGGAGCTAGAATGATTTACACCAGGTCTGGATTCAAGTGAACTTCTACAACTCAGTTCATGCAATTAGTCCTGTTGAGTATGTCAATTAGACCATAGGTCAGCAGACTTGGGCTTGGGAGACGAGGCTAAAAATAGCAGAGTAGATGTTTGGGCTCAGGCTAGAGCCTGGGCTTTCAGACCTTTCCCCATCATGGGATCTCAAAGGCTGGCTCCTATATGGGCCTAAACGTTGACACTGCAATTTTATAGCCCCACAGGACAAACTCCATGAGCCTCCGACAGCTGATCTGGGCCAGCCAGGGCTGTGCCACCAATCTTTTATTGCAGTGTGGACATATTCATAGACACCAGTTGGGCTATTCAAAAAAGGGCTGCAAGATGGATCCTCAACTTCTTTCTCAGTATCTAATTATGGAATAATTAGCAAGAATGCTATAAATATTTTGTTTTACCTTTTAATGGTGAGGGTAGATCAACAGATGGGCTATCAAAAAGAACTTTGCTGCAGGATTAAAAAGCAAAAGTCAATAAAGAGAAATGTCTACAAAAGGCAAAGCTGTTAGCAGAAATTTATTGATGTCATTCAATAACTTGTCCCAGTCTTGCTCTTTATTGCTCTTTTTATTTCTGTCCTTGCAGGAAGGAATCTCTCAGATCCACATATGGAAAAGAAACAAAGCACCTACCACTCAAATCTCACTGCTTCCCTCAAAGCAACGTCTGCTTTCTTGAAACAAGTTGCTTTTGTCAAGTGCTGTGAGGCTGTGGTTTGATTCCAGGGGTATGTCTGTGAAGTGAAGAAAGCATAGTCACAGCCATCAGCAGTGTGATTCAACTTTCAACAGCCCAAACATAGTTAAGCCTCTGGAATTGTTGTCCCCTAAAGGAAGATAAAAACCAAGGCAAGAGAATTAGTGTGATCTTGCACCATTAAACAGACATGTGCACGACTGCGAAGGATTTCTGCTTTCTTATTGCTGCTATTTAGTATTGCTTTGAATAATGGCACCAAAGAACAGAGCACTAAAACAAAGGGGGAAAAAAAACAAGAAAATAAATATGATTAAAAAAAAAACCCCATCAGAGATGGGAATAATATAGGTTTCCCACAGGCAGTCCAAAAATATGCATGAGAGGAAGGGTTAGAGGAAAGAATCATGTCTGTGGTAAAAATCACTGTGGTGCTCATTGGCTAATAGAAACTTTCCCCTGCAGGGTACAGTAATTTATATGATTCAGCTTTGCTTTTAATTAAAAAGGGAGAGAGAGGTTTATACATTAACCATCATAAAACATATGCTTTATCGGACTGTTATTGGAAATTTGCACTTGGCAGAGAATGGCAGCTCTCTTTAAATACAAGAGACAGAGTTGAAGTGTGTGTTTCTTTAATCCTCCTTGTATTTTAGCAACAAAGGCAACATTAAGGCAGGGATTTAAACAAAGGAGCCTTCAGGAGTTAGGCACCCAAATCTCATTGACTTACAACATGATTTTGGTGCCTAGCTCCCTGAAGCTCATGTGGAAATCCCAGCCTAAAAGACTGGCATAAATTAAAACAGTCTCAATACTGTTCTAATTCATGTGTTACTGCTTGTGGCCCAGTTTAGGGACAGACAAGGCAGCAGGGCAAGAGTTATTCTGGCAGAGAAGGATAGTCACAGTGTAGGGAACCCTGGGCCATACACCCTTTAAGTTTCTTCCATACTCTTGGTCTAGGAGAGAGTGATATAGGACCTGCTGCAGCAGCTCTACTCCAATAAAGATTTTCCCTTAGTGGAGAAAATCTGGAGTGGTTTTAAAGTTTCTTTTGCACAGCTGGATCAGGGGTCAGGATCTGGCCCCGAGTATATAAATACACATATCGACTGCACAAAATGGAGAATACTATGTCTGCCAGTTATGAAATCTTGATGTGTTTTTGAATTTAATTCAACTTGCCCACATGTATTAAAGGAAGAATCACCCTAGCCTCTTTAATCTCAGTAATTATTCCCACTTGGTATAAACTCATTTCTAATAAGTGAAACCATAAATAAGAAGGAGATCATAATGTGGAAAAAGGAAGCCATGATTTTATTGACAGTTTAGCTATAGGTTCTTTATGTATTTATTTATTTAGTCTCTGGCTATTATTTAATTTTCAGATTAGTTTTGGAGACTCCGCTTGGAGGCTATTTCTTTCCAGTGTCGATGACATCTCTGGGAAAAGAGGATAACGGTAATCCCTGTGTTACAGTCCTGTTGTGAACTTTAATACGTTAAAGACTGTGAGGTGCTCAGATACTCTGGTAATGGAACATGTATGTACCAGAGAGATAGAGAATGGACTGGATCTCAGTGCAAGTGAGACATACATTTTTCTCAGAGACTAACTCATCTGATCACCCTTCTAATGCATATTCAGTCTCGTATACATGTTATAAAAAGACAAATATTCACTTAACTATAAATGATAGCTTCTCCCTCACAGTTCATTTCTGAAGAATTCCTCTTGGTTAATATCTTGTTGCTACTTCCATTTTCATCCTGTAGCTGAGTTAAAGCCTTGTTCCTTTTACAACCCACCTACTGAAGCAACACTCATCATTTTAGATTCACTTTTTCCGAGATTATGGAGTGGTGTGGATTGCCAAATTTCATACAGTATCTACCAATCTTTATGAAGGGAGAAGAAAAGGCCCTTTTAAAAAAAGTGCTTATGTATCACTGGAAACAAAATAAACAAAAATTTAAAAAAATTAAATAAAACCCCCACACATTCAAAGAATGTTTAAGGTGGCTAGAGAAAAAAATGAATGAAAGGAAATGTTAGTGAAGGGTGAAAGGTACCATATGTCCTCCAAAGCCTAGGCACAATGGGGAACCATCTTAATGGCTTTCTTAATGCACCCTGTTGTGCCTAGGTATTGAAGGGCATATGGTGAATTTCACCCTGAACTGTGAATTTCCTGAAACAGCTGTAATGTTCTTTTAATGTTTTTGTGGATAATTACATAGCTTCAGAATTTTTTAAAACATTTTCCCCTCACAGTTATTAGAGGGCACTTATACTTTGCAATGGCATACTATGCCTAACTATCAAAGCTTCCCTCTTGAATACTTTGACCTTCTGTTTGTTTTTGGTATTTATTATTTACTGTGCATACACTGCACCTTACTATACAGCCTTTATGTTGCATGTCCTTACATGGTGTATGCAGCAGGGAACGTGAGTTTGCTGTGTTCCAGCACAAGTGTCAGCAGAGGTGGTGCTTGGGCAGATGTGAGGTTAAACAATGGGTTTAGTCCTCTGCAGTGATTGGTAGTATGTTTCAAGCATGTTGTGTACTCACTATCCAGTACACAGAAAAAAAAGGAGACAGTGAATGACCACACAGTGGGTGTCTCTGAACAGACCAGAGATTAAGTATGTTTTCAGCTAAGCATGTTCTTCGCTGGCCTCTCTCTAACTACTAGATAGGACCAGTGTGCGTGTAGAAACGTGGGGAGCATGGGAGCGCATAGGGAAGGGTAACAAACTGCTCTTGGTCAATACCTAAAAAAGATTACTCCTTCCTTACACCCAACCACATGAGGAGAGCAGAGAAGAAACTGTGCCTCTCTTGTCAGAATTTCTTCACATGGTTCCTCCTGGGGCACAACTATATGTCACCCCTTATATCGGTCCACAGCATAACTCATTTTTAATTTTACCTGTAACTAGTAAATGCTGAATTCTGATTTTTTTATGGTCAGCTTTTGGCACGGTGGGAGCCAGCTTACAACAACTGCTATAAATATATGTAGGGAAACAATATCAAGGGACAAAACTTACTCACATTATGTGCAAAGTGCTAAAATAGTGGGCTTTGGCTCTGAAGTATGTCATTAAATAATTTTAGCCACTGTTGCATATTTACTTTTCTCATGTTATTTAAAAACACATCTATATCTATATCTATACATCTGGTTTCAGGACTAAAACCTTTTCCAAAATTACTTTGTTGGGTCTTAAAGAAAATTGATTCTCTCTTTTTATTTGGTCGTACCAAAAATGTTTATATGTACAAATATCTTACTGTCCTTTAGGAGAAATGCTGATTGACGAAAAACTTAGGCTGAATAAAGTTTTATAGACTGTTGTTCCCTTTTATTGTTGCTGTATTTTCCTTTCTGTTATCACCTACTTTACTTAAAGGTGACAATATGTTTCACCTGTCTTCCCCAGTCTCCTCACCACCTTTAACACACCTGCAGAACAATCCACAGGATGGATATATATATTTTGAAAACGTGTTCATGTTACTATCAACCCTAAATAATAAAAAAATCATGACACTAGTTCAAAAGTCATAAGCCTTTATGTTAATACATTCTAAATATGGATTTTTATTTGTTCTCTGGTTTCCGAAACGTTTGTGTGCTCTTGGGTCACATTTGCGACCATAAGGACTAGAAGCATTACTACTACTACTATTACCTAAAAAATAAAGTGTCCCATCTTATTTTTATAGGAGCACTGATTACATAATCAATGTTGCCAGCTATTGGTATTTTACACAAGTATTTCATGTACCAGGTGCTGGATAATATCATAAGAAGACTCTATGCTTATAAAACTAAATTGACTTGAGAGAACTATTGAAAAAGATGTCACAACTACAGACAGTATTGGAGCCATGTGTGCATAGTTTGTCTTCCTGGTGGCTTTTTCAACCTCTTCTAACCTGCAATATGTGCTCCTCCCTCAAAGTTCCCTACAGGTTGCTCCAGTGATTACTTATCAGTATGTTTTTCCCCCTAAAATCTCAGGCTTCTGGAGTCATATGAATATGTCTGAATCCCAGCTTTCATTTTTTAAGGGAATCTAATGGGCTTCCCTTCCCCTCCCCCTTTAGCTGGGTTGCCGGTGGGTGTGATTTGAGAGACATGTTGGAGGAATGGGAATTGAAACAAAGTCTTCTTTCAGTGGGTGCTGCTGCCTATCACCAGCTCTCTAGGAGTTAGGCCCTGTGGTCTGAGGGCTCTGGCTGCATTTTTGGATTTTTAGATAATGTGGTCTTGCATCATTCCTTCAGAATCCTTGATGTTACAGTTAGTTTCTAGCCCTCAGGGTTATGGAGAAACCCCCAATACACCTGAAAGGCTCAAAGAGCTCAAGGCTAAAAATAGAGCCCAGAATCTATTTTTTTTAACAAAATCATGATTTGTAAGCCTCTCTCATGATTTTGGAGGTCTGCCTCATGACTCTGGATTAGCTGGAGTTGGCAATACTCAATAATTAATACATCAATTAACAAAAATAAAAACAGTAAATACATATTCAAAGACACCTTCAAAATTACTACTTAATATAAACAATTTAAGCCCTTTTCTAGATCTTTATCTATTCCAGAGTCCGCACACGTTGCCCAGCCCCCCTCCCCAGGTTGCTCCTGTATAGATGAGTAATGAGGCTCTCTTTGAGACTCTTCCATGGGTTCAAAGTCCCAGTCACTTAGATAGGGCCTGATCTTCTGAAGTTCTGGTGCTGATCTCATGCAGTGCCTGAAATGTGCTTTTGCTCATCAACCAACACATGTAAAGTAGGTCCTGGAAAACATGCTCATGACTGAGTTTCACTAATTGTCCTTGTATCTCTCTGGATGTATTTTTTTTGCTTGAATGTTATGTTTTGCTTGCCAGGTTCTATATATCAAACTCTAAATCAATATAAGAAAGTTTGAAAAAAACTGTTAAAAATTCCATTCTCTCTCCTTTTCTCATCCCCCATCCACCAACTTTCCAGTACAGTATGTACTCATTTTCAACCCAAACACCACCTGTCATACATAGAAGCATTGATGGAAATGAAAACACCAGGAACTTAGACAGCAAAACAAATGCAGCAGTGAAAGATTTATGAACACAAGAGAATTTCTGAGCTTCTTTAAAGTTCAAAGCAGCTCTATCCAAACTTCCTTTTAAACACAAAATAACTAATCTGATAGCTCAATAGCTGCCTATGGCTTGAAGATTAAAAATAAGCTGATCGCTAAGGGTATGTCTATGCTGCAAATAGACAACTGTGATTGGCCCATGCCAGCTGACTCAGGCTCAGGCTAATGGGCTGTCTAATTGTGGTGTAGACATTCAGGGTTGGGGTAGAGCTTGGGCTCTAGGTCCCAATTTCTGAAGTACTTAGCAATTATATTAAGAATAAATTCACTCCAGAGAAGTGGTCCTGTTTAAAGCCCCATGTACCATTTAACTCCCTGAAATCCACCATAAAGAGTTTAAGGGTGGTTTAAATGATGCATAGGCCTTGTTAAACATTACAAAAGAAGACTATAAATTCGTATCTCCAACAAACATGATTCGGCCTGTTTTCTCCTGTTGCAAATTAATGAAAAATAGATCACATTTTTCTTTCACTTTTTTTGGTTGACATTTGCGGGGGGGGGGGGGGGAACTTTGACCAGATCTATTATTATTTGAAATGTCCATGCACACACACACATCATAACTATGTGTCCAGACATAAAATTGTTGAAAATTTCAGTTGGCTCTACTCATTAAGAAATGAATGTACAAAATTTTAGTGCCATCTATTGGTGAAAATATGGAGCTGCAAATTATTTTTATTTGCATAATAGGTTGAATTTTTTTTTATAAACTGAATCAGTGATGTCCAATCACTGGAATGACTTTAAGTTTACAATTACCACTGTATCCCAGTCAGTGATGCTAGTATGTCGGTTCAAGAATGGTTTCTTTCTTGATGGATGAGTTAACGTACGGGAGTTGAGAGTGTGCTTTCTGTTAACAAACACACTGTCTTAACAAAGGGCTAGGTTGCTACTATTTTAGTTAAGTGGAATAATACCTTATGTTTCAAGTAGTCTCATTAAAGTCAGTGAGTCTACTTGTTCAGTAAGGGTAATACTCGTTATCAGGAAGAGCGTCTGGCCCACGTTTATGGTTTCTTGTCTCTGTGACATCATACAAGTCCCAAATAAAGGAATTATGGAAGAAAATATTTTATAGTACACCTCTACCTCAATATAACGCTGTCCTTGGGAGCCAAAAAATCTTAAAGTTTTATAAGTGAAACCGTGTTATATTGAACTTGCTTTGATCCACCAGAGCGCGCAGCCCTGCCTTTCCAGAGCACTGCTTTACCACGTTATATCCAAATTCGAGTTATAGCGGGTGGCGTCATAGTGAGGTACTGGTGTATACAATTTGATTATTTCATATTAACATGGTTGTTCCTGGTTTTCTATTGGACTTTGCATTTATTTTGTATTATAAATAAATGTCTGCTTTAGAATTAGTCACTATAAAGAACTCTGAAAAGATGGTGGACTGATTGAAACAATAGATTCATGTTAAATTTCAGAAAAATAAGAGTGCATCTTTCTTTCCCACCATTACTGCTGAAGATTGAAAATGAACATTAGGCCTTTGGGCGTTATGCTACTGAAGGATCTTTGTGCTTATTTTATTTTAAGTGTGGAAAATAAGGCCCCAATTCTTCAATGATCTCCTTAGGACTACAATGATACACCCACACAGATACCACTGCAGGACTGAGGCATCATAAACGCAAAACCCACTATTTTAGAAACATATTAATATAGGAAATTTAAAACTGTAAAGAGTCAGTAAACATAGAGTTATGTGTCTCCTTTAACAACATTAATTTGGCTACAGTGCACAAACTTAACTTTAGTATTGTGTTGATATAGTTTATTAAATTACATTTCCATTTCTGTCTCCTTCAACTTAAAATGAATGGTGGGGGAGAGACTGAGGCCTTATCTTGACTAAGATAAAGGTGAGTTTAGGATGAGGTTTACAAACTAAGCCCAACCTAAATTTAGACCCCTTTCCTAGTGCAGATACGTGCCAGGCAACATCTTTTATTTTAGCCTGCAATTTGATCTGCTGAAATCAAGCGAAAAGTGCATCCACACTAGGAAAACTGGTCAAGTTTGACTGCAGTTTAGCTAGATCGTGTAACATAAACCTGACCTGAGCTTCCACTTTTCCTAATCAAGGTAAGGATAGAGTGAGAGAGCAAGAGAAAGATATATTTTGGCAGTGCATAATCTTAACAGGGTTCAACATTTAAATGCTTCCACTTAGGCTTTGAAGATTACATGATTGAGATGCAGAAATGTTTCATCTCACCTTTTGTGCTGCTGTTCTTTGGCTGGAGACAGTTCTCTGAATGACTAGGTAAACTGTATCAGTGTGCATTTGCAATGCAACAAGATCTACACTTCCATTAATAAAGATATTACATGTATAATTTGCAGAACACAACAAAAAATGTGGAGAGAATCTAAAATCATGGATCCACCTTTTGTTTTTACTTGTAGTTTTCTCTTGTGCCTGATGTTAAAGCAATTTTTGAAGCACTTTGCTGGGTGAGTTTCAGAGAGGCAGTTACAAAGTCTATCATGCAAATAATCCAACCAGTAGTTCAAAAGCAGCAGCCTCTGTGCCTGTCAGACCAAGGGCAGAGAATATGTGGTTTTCCTGTTCCCCATAAGATATGCAAAGGGTGTAGGGAATTTGTAACACTGCTAAAAATCTCATCAGATTTCCACTGAGCTTGATTTTCCAAACCTTTCTAACAATTTTATTTTTAGTCTACTCCTTTCCTCCACAGTTTCACACTTCAGCCATTTTTGTAGTAGCCACGCCTGGGGGGGGGGAGAGGGAATTATTCTATAATCCTTTACAGTGTAAGCATTTAGATATTTTTCACCCTTCCAGAAATCAAAAATAATTGAAATAAATTTCTTTAAATTACAAAAAAAAGCATTTACACACACATGTGTACACACACACACACACACACACACACACACACACACACACACACACACACACACACAAAATCTACTTTAACCCAGAGACTACATGTATGCTAGTTTAGCTGGTGCAAACCAGCATAGCTCAATTGAAATTAGTGGTCTTACATTGATTTACATCAACTGAAGATCAGGTCTCAAACATGGAAAGCTTTAGCCCAAAAGGGTTTTTTGTTTATTTTCCAGCGAGTTTCCATGAGCATCTGAAAAAGTGAAATTTAATGTAAAACATCTGTCTGGCAATTGCCTGTGAAAATTACTGTTGATTATTGACAACGATAGCACTCAATAGTCAAAATAACAATTATATTTTCCATTCTTAGAATGCAGAATGCAATACTTCGGAAAAGGTAGAAAGTATGAAGCATTAGATATTCATTTCTTTAGTGACATCCACTATTTAATAGAAGCCACATGGAAAAAAACAATTTGTTCCTGAGACTTTTCTTTTGGGATTCCCTTGACTGCAGTGGAACTCCTCATGTGAGTAAGGGCTACAGAAAGAAGCACACAAAATGGCTGCACAACATTATGTACTGCAATAGTGACTGATCACTCACACCTTTACTCATGCAAGAAATCTTTGCTTATGTGAATAGTCCTGTTCATGTCAGTTACGGCTCATATGAAATAAGGCTTCACAGGGTCCAGCCTAAGGTTTGCTTCTAGAAAGCCGCCAAAGTTCAGTTGCTTAAGTTAAACATTTTTTTTTTTAACTTCAGAGAAGGTTCAGTTTGGGTTTGATTTGAATGTTTGGGGTGAAGGATTGGGTTAGTTATTTTATATAAATGAGGTTGTCCATCCCTAAATGAAACATGCAGATAACTAGATATTTGGAATCGCTCATTTCTTTCTGATCTTTAATCTTAGATATTTTTAGAGTAACTGTTTTTCCCAAGTGCCCAATCTGCCACATATTCCGGCATTTGTTTTTAAAATTCAGTGCTAGGAAGGAATGTTATGAGTGAATCGTATGCAGTTTAAAGAAGAAATTGGATATGGTGACTGGGGAGATAAGACAACACCTACCTTCCCGCTTATTCCCAGAGAAGACAACACCTACCTTCCTGCTTATTCCTTATTCAATGTGGGTGCTTACTGTGTATCACCTTTGGCACATAAATGGGGAATCATATCCTAAAAATATATTATGTTTGGAGATTAAAAATTAAACAGAAGGGAACCTATGGAACATCAGATAAATCCTCAGAGTATTCTGATTCATTTCATTTTTTAAATTAAAATGAATGATAAAAAATGTGAGGATATTGATTAATATACTGAAAGAGTGGCATATCTAAAAGCCTCATGTAGTTTCATTGCTTATATGTATGGTGCATTATGAAAGACTGATCAAATTCATTTTTCAGAATAAATGCCAAATAACATGGCATTATGAACTCATGTGCCAATTGCCAATATACTTCATTCCTGACCCATAACACTTCCTTGTTATTTCAGTCTGCCTTGGCCTCTCTTGGACACAGATTTTATTGAAAGTGTGCCAGATTATGTGACTGTTTTTTGAAGTGGACTCATGAGGTGGTTAGATCTAGTATTCAATCCATCAGACACATTTTCTCTTATGACCTAATCCGGTAGCTTTCAGCCTGTGGTATATCCAAGATTTCCAAAGGGGTCTGCACCTCCATTTGAAATATTTAGGGGTTCACAAATAAAAAGAGGTTGAAAACCTCTGACCTAATCCAGTAATTCATCCCAGAGGTAGGTAATTGCACCAACCCACATTGTCATCTCCTACCCCTTCTTGAGTTGCAGCTGTACAATCACCATGCATGGAGGTTTTGTCACCTGGAGAATACTGGGCTTTGTATCATTTAAAGATGAGATCAGGTCTCCTACATCAGGAGAAAAATAATCACCAGTAAATATAACTTGCCAGATGGAATTCAGTTATAATGCAAAATGTGGACTTCAGTTATAATGGACCTGAGAGGTCCACAGAGTATGAAATATTTAACTATTTTGGGAGGTATATCCTGAGATGAGTTAAAATCCACAATGTCGGAAAGTATGTCAGAGTGGAAGTGAGCTGAATACCACATGCATATAGATATAGAGTGACTGGAAAGCAAATATTTCTTATTTGTAATAATTTGAAGCTATGCATGAATGGAGTTGACTTATGAAAAGCCTCAAAATAAGTATTGCGTATCAGAGGAGTAGCCGTGTTAGTCTGGATCTGTAAAAGCAGCAAAGTATCCTGTGGCACCTTATAGACTAACAGACATTTTGGAGCATGAGCTTTCGTAGGTGAATACCCACTTCATCAGATGCATGTAGTGGAAATGTCCAGGGGCAGGTATATATATGCAGGCAAGCTAGAGATAATAAGGTTAGTTCAATCAGGGAAGATGAGGCCCTGTTCTAGCAGTTGAGATGTGAAAACCAAGGGAGGAGAAACTGGTTTTGTAGTTGGCAAGCCATTCACAGTCTTTGTTTAATCCTGAGCTGATGGTGTCAAATTTGCAGATGAACTAAAGCTCAGCAGTTTCTCTTTGAAATCTGGTCCTGAAGTTTTTTTGCTGCAGGATGGCCACCTTAAGGTCTGCTATAGTGTGGCCAGGGAGGTTGAAGTGTTGTCCTACAGGTTTTTGTATATTGCCATTTCTAATGGCAATATGTACATCGGCCAAACTGGACAGTTGCTACGGAAAAGGATAAACGGACACAAATCAGATATTTTCACACCTCAACTGCTAGAACAGGGCCCCATCCTCCCTGATTGAACTAACCTCATTATCTCTAGCTTGCCTGCATATATATACCTACCCCTGGACATTTCCACTACATGCATCTGAAGAAGTGGGTATTCACCCACGAAAGCTCATGCTCCAAAAATAAGTATTGGTAACCAGTGGCGGTTCAGAATGCTAAAATGGCTAAGATACAGATGCAAAATTTATTCAAGAACAGTTCAGTTTAGATGGGGAACAGATGTATCTGCCAATTCCTAAATAGCTCAGGTAATGTTTTATTTATATATGAGGGTCAGGGTACTTCATATGTTATGATTATGTAGGGATGTACATTGATGCATAATAGCAGATTATTTTAAAATTGCATCATCATTGTGTTCCAGGATCTAAGTTTTTTGTCCCTATTAAGTCTCCAGTCTTTATGATTATGAAGAAAACCTTCAAACTGTGAATTAAATGTAAACTGATGCAGTGTGGTTTGCTTGAGTCTGGGGACAGCAGACACCCCACATGTTCATTGTTAATACAAAAACCTGAACTAGATCAGACACCGAACACTTTGTGCAGTGTAAAATAAGTGGAATGTTCTACATTTACAAATGGTCAAATTCAGCCACCTTTATTCATTCTGGTTGGGTGACGGGTTAACCCCCCCCCCTCCAGGGTGCCAATTGATGTGTTGGGGTCTCAAAGATCCCAGCCTGTCCCTGTACCAGCCTGGATTCCACTTACTCTGTGCTGCTGTGATAGGCTCTTAAGCCCCCTTCCAGAACACACACAGGTAGGGACACACCCAGCTGTAGAATCACACAGAGTCTGCAATCAGCTTTGTGTGAGAGGACTCAGCTCAGGCATTGCCCAGCACTCAGGTGCACACACCCTCTGGAGTGTAAACCCAAAATTATATTGTCTTGCACTGTATAGCATAAGCTATACACTATACACTATATAGCATAAGCTCATTAAATTGCACAAATTGGGTTTTAGAATAAACAAAAAACAAGTGTATTGGCTACAAAAAGTAAATTTTAAGTGATTATAAGGTATAGCAAACAGAACAAAGCAGAGTACTGAGAAAATAAAACAAAACATAGAAACTAGGCTTGATACATTAAAGAAATTGGCTACAAATTGTCATTTCTAACCTAAATGTTGTTTTATGCAGTTTGCAGAGTTTCTTGAAGGGAAACTGCACTGCTTGCAGCTTAAATCTCCAGGTATTTGTTTCACAGACTGATCTTTCTTGCCTGGGCTCAGCCCACCCCCGCCCCACCCCCAGCTTGGTTCTTTTGTTTCTTCAGGTGTTTTCAGCAGTCTTTCTTCTTGGAGAGGAGGCAGTGGAGAAAAGCTTAGATTAACTCACTCCCCAGACTTAAATAGCATTTGCATATGGCGGGAACCTGTTGTTTCCCAGTTTGGCCCCCAGACCCTTTCCATGGAAAATTCCAGCATTTCAGGATGGTATCTTGTACCAGGTGACATGATCACATGACCCTGCAGTGTCAAAGCAGCATCTCTGGAAACTTCTCAGGAAGGAGGGAGATTAGTATCTTCAGAGTCCTATTGTCTTTTCTAATGCCTATCCAGGCTATTTGCATACTGTCTGGTGGACGTTCCTCAGGTGAAAACACAGTTGTAATTATTACATAGTCAATATTTTTAACTTCAGATACAGAAATGATGCATGTATACAAATTACATAATCATATTCAGTAAATCATAACCTTTCCAATGATACCTCACATGATCCATCTTGCATAAAACATATCTTACTTATGACATATTCATCTCATAACAATATTTCTATGAAGAATATTAACAGGTGTGTTGTAAACAAGACACGAGAAGTCATTCTTCCGCTCTACTCTGCGCTGGTTAGGCCTCAACTGGAGTATTGTGTCCAGTTCTGGGCACCGCATTTCAAGAAAGATGTGGAGAAATTGGAGAGGGTCCAGAGAAGAGCAACAAGAATGATTAAAGGTCTTGAGAACATGACCTATGAAGGAAGGATGAAAGAATTGGGTTTGTTTAGTTTGGAAAAGAGAAGACTGAGAGGGGACATGATAGCAGTTTTCAGGTATCTAAAAGGGTGTAATCAGGAGGAGGGAGAAAACTTGTTCACCTTAGCCTCTAATGATAGAACAAGAAGCAATGGGCTTAAACTGCAGCAAGGGAGATTTAGGTTGGACATTAGGAAAAAGTTCCTAACTGTCAGGATAGTTAAATACTGGAATAAATTGCCTAGGGAAGTTGTGGAATCTCCATCTCTGGAGATATTTAAGAGTAGGTTAGATAAATGTCTATCAGGGATGGTCTAAACAGTATTTGGTCCTGCCATGAGGGCAGGGGACTGGACTCGATGGCCTCTCGAGGTCCCTTCCAGTCCTAGAGTCTATGAATCTATGAATCTATGGATATGGGACATAATGTCACAGATAGTATTTCACTCTGACCTGGAACTTACACCACTGAAGTCAATGGGAGCTTTGACACTGACCTTAATAAGAGCATGATCAGGCCTCTGTGAGCAGTACTGTTCATTCAAATGGAATATTAAGGTAGCCACACACTGTTCAGAGGAAAGGAGGTAAAATCTGGCCCCAAATTGATCAAAGTTTATTGTGTTCTTAAAACATTATGTACCAGATTGCGAATTTACATTTTTCTGAGACTCACTTGCTCTGTACTAACCCATCCAAGCCAGCTCAGAGGTGCTGCCAGTGTGTTGGGGATGTGGCACCAAGTTTCCACTCACTTTCCAACATTCTCCACACCCTACACATGTGCTCTGGGGTACACAACACCCAATTATCCATCCATACCTACACCCAATGTCCTGTGAGGGATATGAGGCTGTCTTACTCTCTTCTATGTCCCTGAACAAATGCATAGGCCAAGCTAGGATTTGTCCCTATATTCCCCAATATGATCAGTTACCACCATACTTTCTCATATGCTCTAACTTTTTACTATTCCTTTTATTGGTCTGTTTATTATTATTTTTGTTTTTGCTTAAAGAATACAAGGTCTTTATGGCAGAGGATGTCTTCTGTTATATTTAGAAAGTCCCTATCACATTGTGTATTTTCCTAGAAACAACTAATTAATAACAGGAATGAAGAGTGGATTCTTTAGTTGTGAGTTTACATAGCAAAGTTGGTGGATGAACACATGGGGTTTCTGAAGGCAAAAGAGAGCTCTCAATGTTAAACTCAAATTGTGAATAGAAATATCTCAGATATAGGAATACTTCATGGCTGTGACTGGGGCAGCATGACCTGGATTTGGCTTTCTTAGGGAAGATTCAGAATGAAACATTCTTGCATAAGTAGCAGTAGACGTTTGAGTTAAGTCTGTGAATTTAAGTAAGCATAGTATAAAAGTTCCCAACAGGATGGTTGCTTGTGTCTTATTAGCAAAGATGAAAAGCCAGTGAGTCTTCCAAGTGTGCACATCACTAAAGCTCCACAACCACATTAAAGCTGGAGAAATGGCTGAAAGAAAGCAATTTTAGAATTTTCTATTAGACTTGGGACTGCACTGAATTTTTAGATTGTAAATAATGCTACAATTATGGTTTAAACATCAAAAATCTTAATACTCTTGGACAATCTCATTTGATATGTTTTTGTCTGTCTCTGTTTTTTTCCTTTTCCCTCCCTCTACAGAGAGAAAAAAATGCTGTTTTTTAATGAGATTATGAGAACTTTCACAAAGAAAGTTTTAGCCTCAGAGCGAACCCTGATGAATGATTCAAATACAACACCAGTCAGATCCCTGAATTTGAATTGCTAATAATAACAACAAAATTTGCTGCTCATGCTGTTGTTGCTGCTGTTCACTCCTGCTGTGCCAGATGTCTATTATCCATCTTTCTGTACACAAATTAACTTCCTATCTTTTAGCGAGACTTTCTCCTGTTTACTGCACTGATTTCTAACATTCAGGGGCAAATTCATGCCTGGCTTAATCTCTGTTGTAAAACCGTTTTAGACTAGAAATGGTTTTGACTCAGAACCTTCACACATCGTATCACAACGTGCGTTAATATAATCAATGTGGATGGTAAACTTAACCTGCCTTCTAAATTTGATGTAACTGCACTTGGGTACTTAAAACTACTTCCCCAATGGTATGGCTCAGTTGGGAACATTGTCACTTCTGAGCCGGGCATTTTTCTTTGAAAGGTCTCCACCAGGACTTGGACTCATACTTAGCAATGAGCCAGTAGTACTGAATAAATCAGCTCTTACATAAAACAAAGACAAAACATTTTTCCACCTCAGGACAAAGATTGAAAATTAAAGAGATTATCAACCCCAAACTTTCATTTCTCCTCCATTCAAGGGATGAAATTTCATCTGTTAAATTCAGTCTCTTAGGCCTCTATCCTCCAGGGAAAAATCGAGCAGTTTTTTGGTTTACAGGTGCAAAGGTGGCTGAAAACCACCTTCCATGGTGACTGGGAAATCAACTCAGTGTTCAGGAGGCTCAGATGAGTGTAGGGAAATGGAGTAGATGTGACTATGGGAAATGGGCTTGGTTAATGCTCCCTTATGCCCTGGAGATCTCTTGGAGCTGGAATGGCTCTTGACACAGTGAGCCGCTCATGCAGTTAAAACAACCTTTGAGATGTTCCAATGTACTCCAGATCAGCACAAAAAAGATACCTGAATCTGAGAAACAAAAACATAGTTTAAAGCCTCCCTCTTGAGTATCTGTCAACCAGATCTCAGGATCAGAGTCCATCCCGCTAAGCCATACATCTTGCTGTCACCTGCAGGAATCCTAGGATATTGAAATACTTCCCCAGCCAAACAACCTCCAACTTCACCAATTTTATCCATTAGCCACATAAGTACCAGCCATGGAGAGTGTTATTATCAAAACTCAAAAGGACATTAGACCATCATTCTAGGGCTACATAGATTCAACTTTGCTGGCAGCACCTGAAGGATTCAGAAATGTTTACACAAGCCTTTTTCATATGAACACATAAATCTAGTTAAAGGTTAATCCTGCTCACATACCCCTGCCATTACACACACTATTTGAGGGGGCAATGAGGTTATGCCTTGGTTACTTTCAGTCTCATCAGGTTGAAACTTGGCATCCAAGCTGACAGCCTAGATATGATTTTCTTTTTATCCAAGAAAATGTCTTACAATCAGATGTTATGTTTAGTTTATTCTACCCAGGGAAGTTCAGTTCAGACAGCATCTGGTTTTCAGTGAGGACCTACTTTCTTTTGATCTCAATTTCCTAGCTTGGGTGTCTGAGACACAAAAGCGGTCAAATGACTTGCCTGAGGTTAAAGTGAGGTAGAAGGTGTCATAAACAGATAGCTAAGGGTTAATGTCTCTTTCACCTGAAGCACCTGACCAGAGGACCAATCAGGAAACTGGATTTTTTCAACTTTGGGTGGAGGGAATTGAGTGTCTGTGTCTTTGTCTTTTTTCTTTTGTCTGCCTGCCTGCTTTCTCTGAGCTTTGGAGAAGTAGTTCTATTTTCTAGTCTTCTGTTTCCAAGTGTAAGGACAAAGAGATCAGATAGTAAGTTATATGGTTTCTTTTCTTTGGTATTTGCATGAATATAAGTGCTGGAGTGCTTTGATTTGTATTCTTTTTGAATAAGGCTGTTTATTCAATATTCTTTTAAGCAATTGACCCTGTGTTGTATCATCTAATACAGAGAGAACATTTGGATGTATTTTTCTTTCTTTTTATATAAAGCTTTCTTTTAAGACCTGTTGGAGTTTTTCTTTACTTCAGGGAAATTGAGTCTGTACTCACCAGGGAATTGGTGGGAGGAAGAAATCAAGGGGAGATTTGTGTGTTGAATCGCTAGCCTGATTTTGCATTCCCTCTGGGGGAATAGGAAAGTACTTTTTGTTTTCAGGATTGGGAACAGAGAGGGGGAGTCTCTCTGTGTAGTTTCACAGAGCTTGTGTCTGTGTATCTCTCCAGGAGCATCTGGAGGGGGGAAGGGAAAAAGGATTATTTCCCTTTGTTGTGAGACTCAAGGGATTTGGGTCTTGGGGTCCCCAGGGAAGGTTTTCAGAGGGACCAGAGTGCCCCAAAACACTCTAATTTTTTGGGTGGTGGCAGCAAGTACCAGGTCCAAGCTGGTAACTAAGCTTGGAGGTTTTCATGCTAACCCCCATATCTTGGACGCTAAGGTCCAAATCTGGAACTAAGGTTATTACAGAAGGTCATCATCAGCAGTTACAAACATTTGGCCCCCAATCTTATCCTCTCCCCTCTTTTTTTCCATGGGTATTTAAAGGGTTTATATAACCATAAAAATGCAGTGATATGTGAGAATCACTCTCTGTGAGTACCAGTGAGGATTGTA
Organism: Gopherus flavomarginatus; assembly: GCF_025201925.1. NCBI lineage: Eukaryota > Metazoa > Chordata > Testudines > Testudinidae > Gopherus > Gopherus flavomarginatus. Next base: position 124,338,437 of record NC_066621.1, on the reverse strand, counting down.
TGGCTGAAGTCTTGTACATCATGTAGAGAAATGAAATATTGTAAATGACCACCCTTAACTACTAAGCTATAATCATAATGATGTGTTTGATTTATTTACATAAATGTGCAAGGCATTCAGTGCATTTTCCAAATGGAAAAAAAGGCATAATCTCTGCCTTGAGAAGCTCACTATCTCAATACAGACAAATAAATGACACATTATTTAGTGGTAAGTGAGCAAAATTTGCATAGTTATGTTCCTAGACTCCCAACGTGGTGACAAGACACAAGAGAGTGGTTTGTAGTTTGATAGTGGTAGCCTTGAATTTGAATTTTCTGGCTTAGTGCATGTTTTAATTAAGCCCTTATATTTTATTTTAACCCAGGTTTTCCCTTATTAAAGACAATTTTGATTAGGTGGAAAACTATTGCTGGTGTTCCTTTTGAGATAATTATTTAAATTATTCTTTAATATTGCCTATCCCATTTATGGAGGTACCTGAACATAAAGAAAATTGTGCAGGTCCACTAAACATGGTAGGAAAGCCGTGATTCAGGGACCTATCAGAGGATAACCATTTCCTGTGTAGTTAAGAATTTTGCACGATGGAGATTCCCTCTATCACAATTTACAGTAGTAGTTAGAGGATAGGGAATAAGGATAGCTTGCATTTGGGCTGAACTGTATCAATGCTAGCTGTAGGAATAGATATTGCATTATTAGTGTGGGAGTGACTATTCAAATAAGCATTGTAAATTTCTAAACATTCCCACCGTGCTGATGCTTCCAGAAGCCTGAGCTGATGCGGAATGAGCTGAGTGTTCATTCACTTAATAACAATGCTGTGCTTTCTCTCCTGAAAATCAGGACACCTTAACATTTACTAAACAACATATTAAGTCCTGAATCCAACTGGCCATGAAGCAATATGCCCTGTGAAATATAAAATAATCAAATAGTACGAAAACCCTTAGCATTCCAATGGTTTCTAACATTTGGCAGAAGTGGTTGGGAATAGGAAAATGCTATCATCATATTGGCTGCTATGAACTCTTGTCATATTCTGGAGTGCTACAGGTCAGGTACAAGACATTTGGACAGAGGCTAAATCCACATCCTAGCATCAATTCAATGGCATGACTATCGACACTAGAGATTAATTTGGCTGATTGCTTCCTGGGAGACAATGGCTTGACTTCAGTTGGCTTCAAGAAGACAAGTTTAAATTTCTATCTTGTTTAGGTTTTGTTTAACATAAGGTAAAAAAAATGATTCTCTTAGAAGTTTTGATTAGGTAATTCTGCATCAATTATTCCTAATTAGGGGGTAATGACTATTCTCCTGTCGTCAGATTAATAGCTTTCTGTTTCCATCTCCATGTACTTAAACAAAATTAATTATCAATCTGCACTTTTATTCAAGGAAAGAGCTCAAGAAACATCTCACATTGCTCATTGGGTTCCTTTTTCTTTCATTATTTAGTTAGAGACAGGATGAACTGCAGAAGGTTCAATCTGGACACACACTTTACATTTTGGATGATTGTCAGTCCAGGATAAAATAATGAAGCGGCTGATATGAGACTTGATTAATAAATAGTTAATGAAGGGAAACATAATTTAAAGCTAGTCAGCAAGGGTTTGTGGAAAATAAACACTATCAAACTAACTTGATATCTTTCTTTTTTTTTGAATTACAAGTTTAGTTGATAAAGGTAACAGTGTTCATGAAATATACCTAGACATGTATGAGTCCTTTGACGTTGTATCACGATATTTAAACTAGAATGATAGAAATTCACCAGAAACACATTAAATAGTTTAAAAACTGGCTAACTGCCAGGTCTCAATATGCATGCAGTGTAGTTGTAGCCATGTCATTCCCAGGATACTAGAGAGACAAGATGGGTGAAGTCATTTGTTTTGTTGTTGAGTGACAAACTTTCGAGCCACCCTGAGCTCTTCTTCAGGCACTTGAAGGACTTCAAAGTATAATTGGAAACAGAAAATCATCATCAAGCAGATGTGTTTCCTTCGGTCCCACAAGGATCAGTTCTTAGACTTATGCTATGTATCCTTTTTATAAAAAATCTGGAAGAAAACAAAATTATCACTGATAAATTTTGCAGATGACATGAAGGTTGGGTAAGTGATAAATAAGGAAGTGAACAAGTAACTTATACAGAGCAATCTGGATTGCCTTGGTAGTCTGGGCACAAGCAAACAACATTTGTTTAAATACAACTAGGAACAAAGTCAATACTTACAGGATGGAGGAACTCTATCCTGGGAAGCAGTGACTGTGAAAAAGATCTGGTGGTCAATGTGGATAATGAGCTGAACATGAGTTCCTAGTATGGCACTATGGCCAAAATGGCTAATTTGATCCTTGGATTTATTAACAGGGAAATATTGAAAAGGTATAGAGAGGTTATAGTACCTCGGAATTTGGCAGTGATGCAAACACTAGTGGAATATTTTGTCCACAATTTAAGAAGGATGTTGCAATATTGGAAAGATTCAGAAAATAACCATGAAAATGATTAAGGAGATCATTTTATTTGGTTTATCATAAGGAGGTTAAGGGCTGACTTAATCACACTACTTATATAGGGACCAGATAATGTACTCTTACTGTGTTTAGCATGTGGACAGGAGTGATGCCATTTTCTGTCTTAAATTGTGAAATGTATTGTAGTGTGTTTAAACCAAGATCTGGAATTACTTGGTCAAAAACAAATTAAACTGTAGCCAGAATGTGCCTGGTTTTGTCCTAATCTATATTAGATGCTCAAGAGCCACAGATACTTTAAGAACGTGACTAAAATCAGAATAGATATGTATATAAATGTTGATGGGATGTACATTGTATAATCATGTACAAAGGATATAATGTCTGTTAATTTTGGGTTACCTGGGGAATTAACTGATGTTCAGGTGTTATCCAGAGAACAGAATACCAAACAAGCATTAAACCTGTGTTCTTATTCCCTTGTGTTGCCAGCTTCACATGTGCAGTACTGTGGGCTTCTGAACCTAAAGGAAACTAATGCTGGATCTAAGACAGGCTATTGGTTTCTTTTCTGACCTGGAACATATTCACAGACTGAAGTTTGCATTTTGTACTCTTTGATAATGTGCTCTCCAGACTAGCAGACAAAGGTAAAATAGGAACAATGGTTGGAAGCTGTAGCCCAAAATATGCAGACTGGAAATAAGATAGCTTTTTTTAACAGTGATGATAATTAACCATTCAAAAAAAATTAACAAGGGTTATAGTAGATTCTTCATCACCGGCAATTTTTAAATCAAGATTGGATTTTTCCCCCCTAAAAGATATGCTTAATTCAAACAGCAATGTATTCAGGGAAGTTTCATGGCCTGTATAAAAAATGGGAAGAAGGAGAATCCAGGGAACTACAGACCAGTCAGCCTCACCTCAGTCCCTGGAAAAATCATAGAGCAGGTCCTCAAGGAATCCATTTTGAAGCACTTGGAGGAGAAGAAGGTGATCAGGAACAGTCAACATGGAATGCCCAAGGGCAAGTCATGCCTAACCAACCTGATTGCCTTCTGTGACGAGATAACTGGCACTGTAGATATGGGGAAAACAGTGGACATGATATATCTTGACTTTAGCAAAGCTTTTGATACCATCTCCTATAGTATTCTTGCCAGCAAGTTAAAAAAGTATGAATGGGAAGAATGGACTATAAAGTGGATAGAAAGCTGGTTAGATGGTCAGGCTCAATAGGTAGTGATTAACGGCTTGATGTCTAGTTGGCAGCCCATATCAAGTGGAGTGCCCCAGGGGTCGGTCTTGGGGCTGATTTTGTTCAACATCTTCATTAATGAGCTGGATGATGGGATGGATCGCACTCTCAGCAAGTTTGTGGATGACACTAAGCTGGGGGGAGAGGTAAATACGTTATAGAGTAGGGATAGGGTCCAGAGTGACCTAGACAAATTGGAGGATTGGGCCAAGAGAAATCTGATGAGGTTAAACAAAGACAAGTGCAGAGTCCTGCACTTAGGATGGTAAAATCCCAGGCACTGCTACATGCTGGGGACCGACTGGCTAAGTGGCAGTTCTGCAGAAAAGGACCTGGAGATTACAAGAGACAAGAAGTTGCATATAAGGGTATGGCTACCCTTTGAAATTTCAAAGCGCTGCCATGGCAGCGCTGCGGGAGCTCTGCCGCGGCAGTGCTTTGAAGTGTGAGTGTGGTCGGAGCACAAGTGCTGGGAGAGAGCTCTCCCAGCGCTGCACGTAAACCACATCCCTTATGGGTGTAGCTTGCAGCGCTGGGAGCCGCGCTCCCAGCGCTGCGGCACTGATTACACTGAGGCTTTACAGCGCTGTATCTTGCAGCGCTCAAGGGGGTGTTTTTTCACCCCTGAGCGCGAAAGTTGCAGTGCTGTAAAGTGAAAGTGTAGCCAAGCTCTCAATCATCAGTGTGTCCTTGTTGCGAAGAAGGCTAATTGCATATTGGGCTGTATTAGCAGTAGTATTGCCAGCAGATCAAAGGAAGTGATTACTCCCCTCTACTCGGCACTGGTGAGGCCACACCTGGATTGCTGCAACCAGTTTTTGGACTCCCACTACAGGAAGGATGCGGACAAATTGGAAAGAGTCAGTGGAGGGCAATGAAAAATGCTTACAGGGCTGGGGCACATGATTTATGAGGAGAGGCTGAGGGAGCTGTGGTTACTTAGTCTGCAGAAGAGAAGAGTGAGGAGGGGATTTTATAGCAACCTTCAACTACCCTGAAGGGAGGATCCAAAGAGAATGGAGCTAGGCTTGACTCAATGGTGGCAGATGACAGAACAAGGAGCAATGGTCTCAAGTTGCAGTGGAGGAGGTCTATTTCACTAGGAGGGTGGTGAAGCACTGGAATGGGTTACCTAGGGAGGTGGTGGATTCTCCATCCTTAGAGGTTTTTAAGGCCCAGCTTGACAAACCCCTGGCTGGGATGATTTAGTTGAGGTTGGTTCTGCTTTGAGCAGGGGGTTGGACTAGATGACCTCCTGAGATGCCTTCCAACCCCAATATTCTGTGATTCTATGATTCTATGTTATACAGGAGGCCAGCTTAGATGTTCACCATGGTCTCTGTTGGTCTTAGAATTTTTGAATCCTGAGGGGGTCTATGGGACTAGGTTGTATATATTGTTACTTGTGAGATCCTGGTACTTTATGCTTCCCTTTGGGTGAAAAACAAGCTGCTTTACTCATAGTAGTTTTGCACCTCTCCTTATGATTGTGGTGAGTATCAGGATATATATTTTTGTACATTGGCATTCAGTGCTTCCAACTAGAACCTTAAAGATAAATGTAAAACTACTTTGATGAAAGGATTTGTTTTTAAGCCTGGATGAAGTAAGACATCTTTTCCTTGCTTTTTTGCTCTTTAATTATTTACTTTCTTCCAAGTTAAAAAAAGCCCCATTCCTGACTCCCTGTATATTGTCACTGAGAAGGAAAATACTTTGTGCAGATGTGTGGTAGAATGCAGTGTTATTATATATTGTTTCTTATTTTTCCTCATTGACTAGCTATTTAATAATCAATTTGTAAAATCAGCTGTGCACATCCATGTATAGAATGGGCATGTGGTGTGTAAGCTTCTCCTGTGTGGTTTTGAACCTCACTTACTTTGGGCCTTAATTGCAACAAACTGTGCTATGGCAATTCTGGTCTAAGCAGCTCTAGCAATGCACCTCAATCTGAGGCAGTCAAACCCTTTTTGGGTTATGACTGAAGTCTTTGAATCTAGTTCTGTAGGGTTGAAAGGTGGGTGCACTAAGCTATTGCTCCATTTACCTCTCTACATAAGTACCTAATTCCTCTCCAAAACAGGCCTTTTCTGGCAAATGTCTATGGCAGTTTGCTTGGCAGCTGTAGACACAATCTGAGTCACTGTGATGGAATTTCACCGCCTATGTATATAGTCTGTGCCACCTCTGACACCATTATGTCATGAGCTGAATGCACAAGTGAGTAGAGGATGGTGGTGATTTATTCTGATAAAAGAGCCAGAATGACCTGAAGGAAATTCTTTACACTAAGGACATGGCATATAATTAAGAACATTTATGAGCTTAGGAGCTGTTCCTATGTTTCTTTCTGTATTTTCTCAAGACTATACCCTTAATGACCTCCTCTATAATTGAAAAAATGAAAAGTTTCTATAGATGTCTGTTAAACTAATGCAGGCATCAGAGAAGATATCCAAACACTATACAATACAGAAAGAGATATAGATACTATGATCCAGATCTTTAGCTGGTGTAAATTAATGAACTCAATGGAGCTATGCTGATTTACACCAGTTGAGGATTTGGCCTTCTCCATGTGCTTGGTGCCTCAGAAAAAAAGATACAAGACATTCCCCTCCTGTGGAGAAAGTTCAATCTAAATTCAGTATGACACAAATAGTGAGGATCATAGACAAACAAAACTGGGGGGAAGCAGAGAGGAGAGGATGGAGAAGGGTAGTAGTTATAAGACCATACAGTTAGTAAGTCATTGGCACATCTTATAAGCTCCATTAATTGTTGCTGCTCCCCTTCCCTCCCATCTCCCCCACATTCATTTAATACAGAAGATACAAATATAATTATGTACACATGACACCTCAGCTACTACAGCCATGAGTGCAGTAGAAGCCAGATCCTGGCTTTGTGCTACCAGAATGGTGCAAAAAGACTTTGGTTTCCCCCAATGTGAGAGGGATTTTTGATTATTGGAAAATCAGCATCTCTGGCTCTACATTTTCCCCACCTCACTTCATTGGCATAGGCAGTATGGCGAGCAAAAGAGAGGGTGTGCTGGGAGTCAAAGAAAATGGAGCTGGAGGGCAGCATTTTCCAGTAATCATCACTGGCATAAAGGCCCATGGGGAACTATTATAATCTGGTGGAAGTTAAAGGAAACTAAGGCCAATTTTGCTATCTCAGCCAGGATTATCTTTGCAGCCACCTTTGATATCCACGTCACCCAGCTACTCTGAAACTTGTTCCAGCACAACTGAAAATTTAGCCCTCAAATGCATAGTGAGATCATATGCAGAGCTGGCAAATATATATATATATATATATATATATATATATATATATATATATATATATAATATGTATGTGTGTCATATGAGAGCAACTAATATATTTGATTAGTTTGGAAAAGGATAAATGGACACAAATCAGACATTAGGAATGGCAATATACAAAAACCTGTAGGAGAGCACTTCAACCTCCCTGGCCACACTATAGCAGACCTTAAGGTGGCCATCCTGCAGCAAAAAAACTTCAGGACCAGACTTCAAAGAGAAACTGCTGAGCTTCAGTTCATCTGCAAATTTGACACCATCAGCTCAGGACTGAACAAAGACTGTGAATGGCTTGCCAATTACAGAACCAGTTTCTCCTCTCTTGGTTTTCACACCTCAACTGCTAGAACAGGGCCTCATCCTCCCTGATTGAACTGACCTCGTTATCTCTAGCTTGCTTGCTAGCACACATATATATACCTGCCCCTGGATATTTCCATTACATGCATCTGAGGAAGTGGGTATTCACCCACGAAAGCTCATGCTCCAAAACCTCTGTTAGTCTATAAGGTGCCACAGGATTCTTTGCTGCTTTTACAGATCCAGACTAACACGGCTACCCTCTGATAGTTTGGAATAATTACTGTCACATAAATCTAGCCCTTTCAGTAGCATGATCACTGTTTTCCATCATGAAGCAGAGGGAGTGAAATCTTATCTGTGTGTATAGAGTTGATCTTAAGATTTGTGGGATGCCAATAGAAAAAATAGATGATGGATCTATTCTCTTTCTAAGATCACTGTCAAAGTGGACTGATCTGGAGTTGGCATCAATTTTCTTGTTCCAACTAGCTCCTGGCATTAGAAAAGGACAGATCAGGCTGCCCTCTGTGTCAGCATGAGGCTTCCATAAGCAATATTGAAGTAATCATTTGTGTTGCTTGTGTCTCAGGCTGAACCTGTCTGCAGAGCACAAAACGATTTTCCTTTCCAGGATGGCATTATATGCTGTATGTGTATATATGAGAGATATTCATAACAAAGTCTTAACACTGATGAGATCAAAAACCTTCAGAACTTGCCTGATTTTCTGCTTTATTACAAAATGAACCAAATCACCTGGTAGGAAGAATTTAATTAAAAAAGGGTGAAAGACAATTGCAAATCATTTAAGAACACCTTATTAGACGGTCTAAAACCACAAGCCCATAACCAAGGAAGAAGGCCATACTGGTGAAAAAATCAACCTAGTTTAAGGAAGTGAAGTGGAAAAATTAATTAAATAAATAAATAGTAACGACAATGACAATAACAAATAATAAACAAATAATTATTAATAATTAATAATGCAAAAAGAGGAAGTTGATAGTAATATATATCAATCAGATATATTGATAAGGGAAGCCAATCGACACCAGGGGCAATCTATGGCCAGCAGAGGTAAGAACAACAAGGAGGTATTTCTTTTCATATATTAGGAACAAAAAGAATCCTGACCATGGTATTGGCTCAGTACTGGATGGAAATGGCAGAATTATCAATAATAATACCAAAAGCTAGAAGTGTTCAATCAATATTTCTGTTCTGTATTTTTTTCCTCCAAAGATCACATAGTCTCATCATATGGTGATGATAATACTCTTTCAATTCTATTAGTATTTCTGGAGGATGTTAAGCGGAAGCTACTAACATTAGACATTTTTTAAATTATCAGAGCCTAATAACTTGAATCCAAGAGTTGTATAAGAGGTTGCTGAGGTGCTTGTTGGACCATTAATGTTCTTTTTCAATACGTCTTGAAGAACCAGGGAAGGTCTAGAAGACTGGAAGAAAGCAAAGGTTGTGACTAGCTACTGCCAACAGTTTGATCAAAAACTAAAATAATATAAAATTAACATGGCATACATTACATTGATTAAAAACTGCCTAACTAGTAGGGCTCAAAATGTTCTGATAGATGTGTTTCCAATGGGGGCCCACAGGGATCAGTTCATGGCCTTACGCTATTTAGCATTTTTATCAATGACCTCGAAGAAAACATTAAATCATCACTGATCAAATTTGCAAATGACACAAAAATTGTAGGAGTAGTAAACAATGAAGAGGACAGTTATAAATAGGGTACAAGCAAACAATAAGAATGGCCATACTGGGTCAGACCAAAGGTCCATCCAGCCCAGCATCCTGTCCCAGCAACCAAAGTCATTTGCTCCAGGGAATGAACAGAACTGGCAATCCTCAAGTGATCCATCCCCTGTCGCCCATTCCCAGGTTCTGACAAATAGAGGCGAGGGACACCATCCCTGCCAAAATATGTATTTTAATACAGCTAATTGTAAAAGTATACTTCTAGGAACAAAGAATGTAGCCATACTTACAGGATTGGAGATTCTATCCTGGGAAGCAGTGATTATGAAAAAGATGTGGCGATCATGATGGATAATCGGATGAACATGAGCTCCCAGTGTGATGCTGCGGCCAAAAGTGCTAATGTGATCATGAGACGCATGAATGGGAAAGCTCAAGTAGGAATAGGGTGGTTATTTTACCTCTGTATTTGAGTCTGGTGTTACTGCTGCTAGAATACTGTGTCCAGTTCTGATGTCCACAATTCAAGAAAGATGTTGATAAATTGGAGAGCATTCAGAGAAGAGCCACAAGAATGATTTAAAGATTAGAAAACATGCCATACAGTAATAGAATCAAAGAGCTCATTTCACTTTGCTTAACAAAGAGAAGCTTAAGGAGTTACTTAATTACAGTCTATAAGAATACAAGAGTAGCCATACCGGGTCAGACCAATGGTCCATTTAGCACAGTATCCTGTCTTCCGACAGTGGCGAATACCAGATGCTTCAGAGGGAATGAACAGAACAGCTAAACACCAAGTGATTCATCCCTTTTCACTCATTCCCAGCTTCTTGCAAACAGAGGCTAGGAACACTGCAGAGCATGGTTTTGCATCTCTGCCCAGCCTGTCTAATAGCCATTGCTGGACCCTTCCTCCATGAATGTATTTAGTCCTTTTTTGAACCCTGTTATAATCTTGGCCTTTACAACATCCATTGGCAAATTTTCTATGGGTTGACTGTGCGTTGTGTAAAGAAATACTTCCTTTTGTTTGTTTTAAACCTGCTGCCTATTAATTTCTTTTGGTGATTCCTAGTTCTTGTGTTATGAGAAGGAATAAATAACACTTCTTTATTTCCTTTCTCCACAGCACTCATGATTTTATAGACCTCTGTCATATCCTCCCTTTACAGCTTGGAAAAGAGATGACTAAGTCCCATTCTTATTAATCTCTTCTCATAATCTACCCTTATGCCCTGCAAAGCCCTCCTGAAGCCTGAAATAATACATTCTCTCACTGTTTCCCTCCAGGTCCTTCCTCAAAATTCCTTCCTTTCACTTTGGTTTATCACACAATCCTCCACTTCCACTCTACCTCACTTTCTCTCTTTTCTGAAATTCAACTTTTAGTACAGTAAATCACCAACATATTTTTAAACACATTATTTTAAAAACAAATTAGAAAGTCATGTACGTAAAACACTTCATATTGTTTTACTGTAGTACCTGCAGTTTACATCAGTCCCTCTGGAAACTACATCCCCCAGAATGCTTTGATCCTGGTAAGGGGGCTTAACCTGGGCCTTCTCTAAAAAGGTCAGCACCCTCTGTTATTGAGGGACATTAAGTGGTTTCAGTGAGGGCAGGTGAAGATATTGCCAGGGACTCATTAGTGAATTAGGTACTGAAATTGAGAGATGTTGAATTCTTGCAACTCAACATCTCTGGATCTGATTTGTACCTCACTTACATGGATGTAAATCATGAGTAACTCCATTGAACTGATTAAAAACTACAGTGAAATGAGAATTTGGCCCAGAGGGCTTGATTGTGGGGCAGAGTAGTTTTGGAGTCACACCATCCCATGTCTTCAGCAGTTTGTTGTTACACCTGAAATTTCAACAAAAAAACCAGGAGAGAGAAATTTTCTGAATTATTTTCAAGAAATGTTGTTGTTTGGTTTTGACCAGTGCTAAAGAAAAAACTGGCCAATTGAGCCCAATGTCTTCCTCTGGCTATGTTCTCAGGGAAGGGATATAATTATTACTATACTCATTGCAGTCCTGCTTCATCATCATCCCTGGCCTCTATAGATCAAAAGTGAGGCAAATGAGATTAAACAAATATACATATGGAGGTTTTAAGGGGGAAATGTGTGAAAACCTCATAGTTTCATAGTTGAAAGTTGATTCAGTCCCATCTCTAGCCAGTTACGATTTCAAGATAAACACTGTCTGTCTGCAGCAGCTGAGTCTTCTTTTGTTTCAGGAAATCTGTCTTTAGCCCATGTAAAATGGATTTGATTTTGCCAGATCAAACTGGTTGCATTGTCAAAATAATGGTTGAACCTGCATTGCTTTAACAGGATACTTTCTCTCTCTCTCACTCACACACACATGCACACACACTGTTTTGATTCCTGCTACCTCAGTTGTGGCTGTCCTTCAGAATGTTTGACAATTACATTAAGAGTGGTTAACTCTTTTCCAGGAAGGATCACAAAATGTAAATCACTTTGGATAAAGAAGGTTTTGAATTCTCTTATGGGAAGCAAATTCCTCTGCTATTCAGAAAAGAAATAAAGCAAATAAAAAATAAAATGAAATAAATCATATTTAGCCATTGACAGAATATGAGCAGCATCAGAGGATTAAAGGTGATGAGTGCCACAGTTGAGATCATTTGATATTTCAAAGGAAGTTTACTGCTCTGAATTTTTTTTCTGCTCTGACTCAAACTGATTGGCATGCCCACCTTCAGGTTCCTTGAATTCGTCACACATTATCTCTCACTATTTCATAGGCAGACTGCTGAGGCTGGTATGATTTTTTTCACACCTGATTTCCTTAATAGAGTCTCACAACCTAGAACTCAGAACAAAGTAGAGGTGGGAAAGCTCGTTTCCTAAGAATGAGCAGTTAAAAATGAAAACTGGGCACAATGGAGGGAGTTTCACATTCTGTCCCCATTTCAACAATTAAGAGATCACAAGTTCACACACTGTTTTTAACCTATCAGGCTTGATGCCAGTTTGAGGTTGGAGAGAGTACAGATACAATACAGGCTTCTCTCTCTGCCCTATTGCAACTTATCCCTGAACTTGGGTGACTTGTTCTGGGGCAAAAGGACAAACTTAACCAGGGCCTCATTTGATGAAAGGCAGAAGATTGTGATCAAGTGCATATGGGATCAGGGTTGGGGGAGAGGTTGACATTTTTATGGAATAATGATGATTGGTAAAAGCAGACTTTTGTAATGTTTCTGTGAATGCCTCTACAGCCCAAACTTCATGGTGTCCACAGATTTATCATCTACAGACAGAAATATAACAGAGACTTTCAGCACTAAGGTATCTCATTTTGGGTAAATCCTGTCATAGAGCTGAAAAGCCTGTGCACCATGGACAGCAGGAGCCAAACAGGTCACTCAATGTTTTCCATTCTCATTTCATTCCTTGTAGAATCTCAAGACTTCAAAGCTGAATAGATCAAAGAACTGGTAAAATGGATTCAGTTTAGCAGTGGAAAAGAATATCAACAATCTACTAAGGATGGACAAACATATTTGGACGAAAGAGAGACTACAACAACTGACAAGTTACTGAATGGACCTGAATTTTTTAAGATTTTTGTTTGTTGCAGTTTTCTTAAAGTATTTGCATATGACTTTTACTTCATGGTTAAGGATAAAACTGGAATCAGAAATATTCCAAGAACTGACAAGCTATTCCAAACCCTGACCATAACTGGAAGTACTGACAACCCCATGAAAAAGTCTGTTCTCCTAAGCCTTCCTTGGCTAGAGCACTTTCTGGTCTAAAAAGACCTAGGGTATGTCTACACTATGAAATTAGGTCAATTTAATAGGTCAGCTTTTTAGAAATCAATTTGATACAGTCGATTGTATGTGTCCCCACTAAGTCAGCAGTGTGTGTCCACAGTACCTAGGCTAGTGTCAACTTTTGGAGCGTTGCACTGTGGTAGCTATACCACAGTTCCTGCAGTCTCTGCTGCCCATTGGAATTCTGAGTTGAGCTCCCAGTGCCCGATGGGGCAAAAACATTGTCGCAGGTGGTTGTGGGTACATATCGTCAGGCCTTCCTCCCTCCCTCCGTGAAAGCAACATCAAAAAATTGTTTCTCGCCTTTTTTTCCTGGGTTACCCGTGCAGACGATATGCCACGGCAAGCATGGAGCATGCTCAGCTGACTGTCACCATAAGTCTTCTGAGTGCTGCTGGCGGATGCAATACTGCAGTGCTACACAGCAGCTTCCCCTTGCTTTGCCTTACGGATGGCAGACGGTGCAATATAACTGCTAAATATTGTCTTCATCCCATGGGTGCTCCTGGCTGACCTCGATTAGGCAGACATGGGTGCTCCTGGCCGGCTCCTGGAAAAAAAGGGGAATGACTCTAGGTCATTCTCTTCTTTAAGTTTCGTCTAATGGAGATTCAGTCCTGCCTGGAATATCATTCCAGCTGGAGGCTTCTGCCTCAGGCTGCTCTCCCAGTTGGCAGCACTGCGCGGTTGCACCTACCCCAGCCTACCCCTTGCTCCCATGGCTCATGAAGCCTGGACAGTAGTAAGGAGCAGTTCAACTATAGGCTGAGCAAGTGCAAGCAAGTGCTGAGCAAAGGTGGTAGAATGTGCCTTTGGACGTTTAAAAGCTCTCTGACACAGTTTACTGACTCGGCTAGATCTCAGCGAAACCAAAATTGCTGTGCTGTGTGCTCCACAATATCTCTGAGAGTAAGAGGGAGACATTTATGGTGGGGTGGGAGGTTGAGGCTAATCGCCTGGCCACTTATTATGTGCAGCCAGACACCAGGGCGGTTAGAAGAGCACAGCAGGGCACGCTGAGCATCAGATAAGCTTTGAAAACCAATTTCATGACTGGCCAGGCTACGGTGTGAAAGTTCTGTTTGTTTCTCCTTGATGAAAACCCACCCTCTTGGTTCACTCTACTTCCCTATAAGCCAACCACTCTCCCCTCTTCCCTTTGATCTCCGCTTGCAGAGGCAATAAAGTCATTGTTGTTACAAATTAATGCATTCTTTATTAATTCATCACACAAATGGGGGGATAACTGCCAAGGTAGCCCAGGAGAGGTGGGAGAGGAGGGAAGCACAGCTATGGGATAGTTGTAGGGGCATCCCCTAGAATGGCGTTCAGCTCATCATAGAAGCATCATGTCCGGGGCTTTCACCCAGAGCGGCCGTTTGCCTCTCTGGTTCTTTGGTAGGCTTGCCTGAGCTCCTTAAGTTTCACACTGCACTGCTGCGGGCACTGTTATAACCTCTGTCCTTCATGCCCTTGGAGATTTTTTTAAATATTCCGGCATTTCGTCTTTTGGAACAATTCTAAGGAAGGGTAGAAGGGAGTACAGCAGAATAGAGACAATGCATTTCAGGAAGGCAGATTTTGGTAAGCTCAGAGAGCTGATAGGCAAGGTCCCATGGGAATTAAGACTGAGGGGAAAAACAACTGAGGAAAGTTGGCAGTTTTTCAAAGGGACGCTATTAAGGGCCCAAAAGCAAGTTATTCCGATGGTTAGGAAAGATAGAAAATGTGGCAAAAGACCACCTTGGCTTACCCTTGAGATCTTGCGTGACCTACAAAATAAAAAGGCGTCATATAAAAAATGGAAACTAGGTCAGATCACGAAGGATGAATATAGGCAAATAACACAGGAATGCAGAGGCAAGATTAGAAAAGCAAAGGCACAAAATGAACTCAAACTAGCTATGGGAATAAAGGGAAACAAGAAGACTTTTTATCAATACATTAGAAGCAAGAGGAAGACTAAGGACAGGGTAGGCCCACTGCTCAATGAGGAGGGGGTAACAGTAACGGGAGACTTGGAAATGGCAGAGATGCTTAATGACTTCTTTGTTTCGGTCTTCACTGAGAAGTCTGAAGGAATGTCTAGTATAGTGAATGCTTACGGGAAGAGGGTAGATTTAGAAGAGAAAATAAGGAAAAAGCAAGTAAAAAATCACTTAGAAAAGTTAGATGCCTGCAAGTCACCAGGGCCTGATGAAATGCATCCTAGAATACTGAAGGAGTTAATAGAAGAGGTATCTGAGCCTCTAGCTATTATCTTTGGGAAATCATGGGAGACGGGGGAGATTCCAGAAGACTGGAAGGGGGCAAATATAGTGCCCATCTATAAAAAGGGAAATAAAAACAACCCAGGAAACTACAGACCAGTTAGTTTAACTTCTGTGCCAGGGAAGATAATGGAGCAGGTAATCAAAGAAATCATCTGCAAACACTTGGAAGGTGGTAAGGTGATAGGGAATAGCCAGCATGGATTTGTAAAGAACAAATCGTGTCAAACTAATCTGATAACATTCTTTGATAGGATAACGAGCCTTGTGGATAAGGGAGAAGCGGTGGATGTGATATATCTAGACTTCAGTAAGGCATTTGATACAGTCTCGCATGATATTCTTATAGATAAGCTAGGAAAGTACAATTTAGATGGGGCTACTATAAGGTGGGTGCATAACTGGCTGGATAACTGTACTCAGAGAGTAGTTGTTAATGGCTCCCAATCCTGCTGGAAAGGCATAACGAGTGGGGTTCCGCAGGGTTCTGTTTTGGGACCGGTTCTGTTCAATATCTTCATCAACGATTTAGATGTTGGCATAGAAAGTACCTTTATTAAGTTTGCGGACGATACCAAACTGGGAGGGATTGCAACTGCTTTGGAGGACAGGGTCAAAATTCAAAATGATCTGGACAAGTTGGAGAAATGGTCTGAGGTAAACAGGATGAAGTTCAATAAAGATAAATGCAAAGTGCTCCACTTAGGAAGGAATAATCAGTTTCACACATACAGAATGGGAAGAGACTGTCTAGGAAGGAGTATGGCAGAAAGAGATCTAGGGGTCATAGTGGACCACAAGCTTAATATGAGTCAACAGTGTGATACTGTTGCAAAAAAAGCAAACGTGATTCTGGGATGCATTAACAGGTGTGTTGTAAACAAGACACGAGAAGTGAGTCTTCCGCTTTACTCTGCGCTGGTTAGGCCTCAACTGGAGTATTGTGTCCAGTTCTGGGCACCGCATTTCAAGAAAGATGTGGAGAAATTGGAGAGGGTCCAGAGAAGAGCAACAAGAATGATTAAAGGTCTTGAGAACATGACCTATGAAGGAAGGCTGAAGGAATTGGGTTTGTTTAGTTTGGAAAAGAGAAGACTGAGGGGACATGATAGCAGTTTTCAAGTATCTAAAAGGGTGTCATCAGGAGGAGGGAGAAAACTTGTTCACCTTAGCCTCCAATGATAGAACAAGAAGCAATGGGCTTAAACTGCAGCAAGGGAGATTTAGGTTGGACATTAGGAAAAAGTTCCTAACTGTCAGGGTAGTTAAACACTGGAATAGATTGCCTAGGGAAGTTGTGGAATCTCCATCTCTGGAGATATTTAAGAGTAGGTTAGATAAATGTCTATCAGGGATGGTCTAGACAGTATTTGGTCCTGCCACGAGGGCAGGGGACTGGACTCGATGACCTCTCGAGGTCCCTTCCAGTCCTAGAGTCTATGAGTCTATGAGTCCAGATTCATCTCCCCATATAAGGATCAGATGCAGTACCTCTCATTTGGTTTATGCTGGAGCTCATTTGTGATTCTGGGACTCCATGGTCACCTGTGCTGATCAGCTCGCCACGCTAGGCAAACAGGAAATGAAATTAAAAAGTTTGTGGGGCTTTTTCTGTCTACCTGGCCAGTGCATCTGAGTTGAGAGGGCTGTCCAGAGCCATAACAATGGAGTGCTCTGGGATAGCTCCCGGAGGCCAATACCATCATATTGCATCCACACTACCCGAAATTCAACCCAGCAGGGTCGATTTCAGCACTAATCCCCTTGTCGGAGAGGAGTACAGAAATCGATTTTAAAAGCCTTTTAAGTCAACAAAAATGGCATCTTCTTGTGGACGGGTGCAGGGTTAAATCGATCTAACGCTGCTAAATTTGACCTAAACTCGTAGTGTAGGCCAGGGCTTAGATAAGACTGAACATTTGAATATGTATGTCAAATAAACCTCTGAACTGTCTTTATAAAATATAGATATAAAGAAAAAAATAAATATGTTATTTTCTCCTCTTAAATAGAGACAGAAGGAAATGCTGTCTCCTGAAATCTGACTATGATAGGAGATCGGCATCTCTGTGGGGGACAGTCAGAGATAGGAGCCTGCAAGCTGACAGAGATAGAGGATCGGGTAGCAAAGACTGGGCCGATGAGCAGGGAGGATAAAGAAACGTGATAATGGCCTGAAAGAAAGAAGTGAAAGAGAAAGATTGTATGTCTGACAAATCAGAGAGCAAGGAGAAGCTGACAAGATAGAAAAAGACAGAGAGCATTATCAAGGAGATATTTCCTTGGGGCATACAGTATAGTATTTTCAGCCAAAGTGGCTATTTGAGCCTGAGAGATCTGGAGTGTGTGTGTATGTTTTTCTTTCACTCCAAAATGAATCAGCAGCTGGATCTGAAATCTGTTATGATCTGACTCGGGCTTGTTCTCCTTCTGTGTACAATGTAGGTCTTTAATCAAAGGAAATCCAGACCAGGGGACTTATAGCATTATTTTTTAGCAGCTTTGGGAGACAGTTGCTTTTAAAACATGCCAAGAATGAAGTTTCCAGTGGCAACGTTTAACACCATTGTACTTTATTCCCAGGAGGTCATGTTGGCATAGCTTTAAACATACTGTGCTGCTGTTTCTGAGTCTGTGACAAAATACAGCATAAGCCTCTCTCTCTGCTTCCTCTGCTTCTCATCCCAACCCCTAAGAGGATAATCTTAGAGGAGGAGCCTAGAGACTAGATCACTTTTCACCCCCAAGGTAGAGTCCTTTTCAAGGCAGAGGAAAAATGACAATGAACATAAGTTTAGACAGGCTATGCCATTCCTAAGATTCTCAAGGCACATTACAAACTTACAAACACATTGAAATACAAATGTTAAATACTGGTAGGGGCCTCCTCATCCATCACCATTAAAATGCAGTCACCTCAAAGATGAAATCTGGTAGCTGTTCAACAGCTCACATCAACACTTAACAAAGCTTACAACAGGAAGTGAAGATTCTGGGCTCAATTCTCAGTTGCTCCATTCCAATACTCCAGGCAGGGGCAAATGTGGCTCTTAGACTCAGCACTGCTCTGTCTTAAATTCTGCTTCCTATCACTAGCCAAAAGTGCAAAGGCACTCTAGCCACACTGCCCCTCTAGCTTCTACTCACCCCAAACATGCATACAATGCCCCCTAAATCAGGAGCTGGGAGCAGAGCCAATGTAGAGTCCTCGAGGTAGTTCTACACCACCCAGAGGCTCCTGTGCAGATTTTTTTTTTCTATTTTTTTAGGGTAACACTTATCCAAATTGCAACTGGATCAGGAAAATAGGATTAACACCAACAACTACTGAGAAAAGTGCTATGAGACCTTTAACAACCACCAATGATCAGAAAACACGGAAGTCTTCAGAAAGCTGGTGAAGCAGAACTTATTCATCCCCTAAGAGAGAGACTCCCATTTTCTTCTTCTGAACCTTTAGAAGGAAACACATAAAACAATCCTGGGAAAATAATTCCCCCACTAATAGTTTTAAGAAAGTCAATTATGTTAATATATCAGGTGCTTGAAAGTTTAATGAAAAATGGATTAGTTAGCGAACAACAAAAAGGCTAATCTTTTCAACTGAAGCTGAAGCTCCTCTACAAACCCCTCTAAATCTTTTCAGTGAAACATACTTTCTGGCTTACTCTTTGATCCCTGTCATTTTACAGTAGTATGCATCCAAGATATGACATTCTCTCCAGCTTGAAATGATGAAGCAGCATATCTGGCAGGGGGACATGTACTGGTACCTCTCCACCTGGGAGTTTCTGCATGTAACCCCATCACCGCCGTCACTTCCTTTGAACACACAGCCTTATTTAGAAGAAAATTTAGCAGTCTTTTTCAGATAAAGGTTATGACATTGCCCCTGCCTGATGAATCCATTTACTGACTTCTAGCAGCTCTGCGATTGGCACACAAAGAAAGATGAAATGTGTTCAGGATTCACTGAGTCAATTCTGTAAAAAAGTGATACTGTTTTTATTAAGGAAGCGGAACACCTTTTGTGATTTCATTTTATATTATGACTTTTCTTTGGCAATTTGAATGAAAGTTATGCAGAGACCTGAGTTGAATCTAAAGGGGCATGGCCCCTAAAGGCCTAAATATGGTATAATTTTTATCTTCTTATTTGCTAGAACTACTATCTATCTAAGATATGTATATGGCTACCACTACCATATTATCTGAGAACCTCACAACCGTTAATGCATTTATCTCTACAACATCCCAGGTTGTAGGGGAGTGCTTTTACCCCCATCTGCTACACTGAGACCCATTTGTAAGAAATGAGGCATAGTGAGACAAAATGATTTGCCTAGGTTCACTCAGAAAGACTGTAGGGAGAGCAGGGACTTGAATATAGGTGTCCAATGTTAGCTCCCCGCCCACTCAACCATCCTTCTTCTACACTAGAGAATTCTAAAAAAGCAGCAAAGAATCCTGTGGCACCTTATAGACTAACAGATGTTTTGGAGCATGAGCTTTCGTGGGTGAATACCCACTTGCTCAGATGCATGTAGTGGAAATTTCCAGGGGTAGGTATATATATGCTAGCAAGCAAGCTAGAGATAACAAGGTCAGTTCAATCAGGGAGGATGAGGCCCTGTTCTAGCAGTTGAGGTGTGAAAACCAAGAGAGGAGAAACTGGTTCTGTAGTTGGCAAGCCATTCACAGTCTTTGTTCAATCCTGAGCTGATGGTGTCAAATTTGCAGATGAAAAAAAGTGACACTGTTTTTATTAAGGAAGCAGAACATCTTTTGTGATTTCATTTTATATTATGACTTTTCTTTGGCAATTTGAATGAAAGTTATGCAGAGACCTGAGTTGAATCTAAAGGGGCATGGCCCCTAAAGGCCTAAATATGGTATAACTTTTATCTTCTTATTTGCTAGAACTACTATCTATCTAAGATATGTATATGGCTACCATTACCATAGTATCTGAGAACCTCACAACCGTTAATGAAATTCATCTGCAAATTTGACACCATCAGCTCAGGATTGAACAAAGACTGTGAATGGCTTGCCAACTACAGAACCAGTTTCTCCTCTCTTGGTTTTCACACCTCAACTGCTAGAACAGGGCCTCATCCTCCCTGATTGAACTGACCTCGTTATCTCTAGCTTGCTTGCTAGCATATATATACCTGCCCCTGGAAATTTCCACTACATGCATCTGAGGAAGTGGGTATTCACCCATGAAAGCTCATGCTCCAAAATGTCTGTTAGTCTATAAGGTGCCACAGGATTCTTTGCTGCTTTTACAGATCCAGACTAACACGGCTACCCCTCTGATACTATAGAATTCTAGAGTACACTATATCCTAGAGAATAAAACTCCAGGGATCTCTTTTTATGGCTAAGTCATTACAAAATACTCCTACCCCTACCATCTCATTCTTACTTCATGATTTTTTTGTCTCTATTTTTATTTTGACATTTTGGTTTTTGTTCTATTTTAGAGTGATGGTAACCGCCCTGGAGAAGGCAATCAATCTACCACTCCCATCATCTCTGGAAGCTGAACTAACCAAGAAACAGAAAAGTTGGGCAGCTGAGAGGAGTCATAAGAATAACAGAATAAAATAAGCTGCGGTACAAAGGTTGTAATAACAGGCTGCTGATCGTCTCTTCTGTTATTACTATCCGTCCCTGTCATATTCTCATCAGACTGTAATTAATGCCTATCACATGCCCTGAGCTCTTCCAGTTTTAGAAATCCCTTCCCACTCTCAGCTCATTTATTTCTTTGACATTATTGCAGTTCTATAAATCTGTGCCTTTTCTAACTGAAGTTATTATAAAAATAATACTTTGCATGACAGACAGCATTAGCGAATGATTATATAAGGGAACAGAGTCCAGAGACTGGGATTCAAAAGCTGGATCCACAATTGATTTACTCTATGACCTTGGCCATCATTTGTTTCTCTTTAGATCAGTGTCCTCATCTATGAAATGGGGATACTTGATACAAATGTACTATATAAGAGGAAAGTATTACTATTTATTGTCTATGACATGGGGACAATTATCCTTAGAAAGAAATCACTGTGTAAGTGCAAAGAATTATAACAAATTTCTAGATAGCACTTTCCCACTGGGGGACCTGAAAGTGCTGTTTAAATATGCATTAATTAAGACTTACTATAGTCATGCAAGGTAGGTAAAGGAAAAGTACTTATCAATAAATTTTGTTCTCTGAAGATATATATCCTAATGGATCATCCGTCTTGGATCAATTCTTTCTTACATGGCCATGCATTAACTCTGATAGCTGGTAAGTTCCCAGCTGTTAATTTATGGATGCATACACATACCCCTTAGATCCTTAGCTTCTCAGACTGCCTAGTACAGTTTTAGAGGAAGCCATTTTATTTTAAAGGAAAAGCAGGGAACTGGGAGCAAAACTCCTCAAAGAAAATCCAACTAAAATTAAAAAAGAATGTTTACTGATGATAAGGTATTACACTTGGCACTACATTGGCAGGGAATAATGCAGAGCATCTATAGAAAGTTAATTTCCATTCCTCATTGTATATATTTGCACTAGACACCTTATCCAATCAGATATAAACATGCCATGTGACCTGTGTATCTATTCAAAACAGCTCAAATTGTGAATTTCCAAAAATGGAAGAAATACTCATAACACATATACTTTCAATTAGTTCCCATAGGTTCAGGTAAAACACTGATGGGACAATTTTTGGGGGGGAAATGGTGGAAATTATGAGATGTTCACAGACAATGAAAGAAAAGAACAAAAGGCAAATGGGTTTAAATAAATTATTTCTATTAGTTCTCTCAAATCTAGTGCCAGATGATTATGACATATGTGACAAAGTTCCTCCTCTACCTTGGTGGGTCCTGCACTTATTGGCAGATTTGCTCACCTCAGTGATCTTCCCGTCTGGTGGAACCCACAGTCTGGGTCAGCTCCTCCTGTGTCTGATCAGGAGTTGCGAGGTTTGGGGGGAACTCGGGCCCACCCTCTACTCTGAGTTCCAGCCCAGGGCCCTGTGGATTGCAGCTGTCTATAGTGCCTCCTGTAACAGCTGCATGACAGCTACAACTCCCTGGGCTACTTCCCCATGGCCTCCTCCAAACACCTTCTTTATCCTCACCACAGGACCTTCCTCCTGCTGTCTGATAATGCTTGATTGTCTGATAATTCCTCAATCCTCCAGTAGCACACCATCTCAGTCTCAGCTCCTTGTGCCTCTTGCTCCCAGGTCCTCACATGCATTCCTTCTCCTCTGGCTCCTCTCTGCCTTACTGGAGTGAGCTTCTTTTTAAACCTAGGTGCCCTGATTAGCCTGCCTTGATTGGCTGCAGGTGTTCTAAACAAAGTAGCTATCTCCACTGCCTTCTAGAAAGATCTTAATTGGCCCCAGATGCCTTGATTAACCTGGAGCAACTGCCATTTAGTTACTACAGTACTAGGGATTTGTTTAACATGGGGCTAACATACCTGTTCCTCAGTACTTTACTGTAGCCATCTGGCCTTGCCCCATCACACTTACATAGTGGAGTACAGAAATATAGGTAATATCTTTGATAGCATGGACATAACCCACTAAGAGCTTTATATCACTTTCTCACAGCCAGCCTTAAAGAGACTTAGGAATGTCTCACTGAAAATAGAAGTCCTACTTTTGCATATTTGATTTACCATCTGCTCTCAGAAGTGGCTTAAAATGGAGCTAAAAGAGAGTTATATTGTTTCGATACATTGGACAGTTTGACCTCTTCAGATTAATGTCAAAAGTATTGGCATCAATCTTTGAAAGCATAGTGAAGAGAGGCTTTGCAATGAACTAGGCAGCATTGTGTCAACATGCTTTCCAGCACCATGCACTATCAAACATGCTAGGAATGTGTAATGACAATTGGAATTTTCCTGTATTTATCCTAAAGAAACATGGCTAGTCTGGTTGTTTTGCACTGACTTACTGCACGCAGTTCTGTCAAGATCTCAATACCACATATATGCAGGAGAAATTGCAATTAAACTAAAAGAAGCTCTTCTTGTTCTTTTTTTCAAAGCATTTTTTAAAGTGAAAAGCATAAAGAATATCCCTTACTACTACTCAGGGATGAGAAAGTTTCTTTATACTTAGCCTTTAAAACCACTGTGATTTATAATTTCATACTTTACCAGAAAAAAAATCATATTCTTCACTATCCATTGCATTATAAAGAAGGAATGTTAATTATACTTTTTGTACTTCGAATAGCAGGATAGCCTTAACTCTATCTACCCTGAAAATATGCTGCAACCACAAGTATTTGAAAGCAATGGAACACCTGTGAGTCACGCAAGACTGAAACAATGAAAGCAAAGAGCCAGAATTGCCCTTATTTGGCTCTTTAGTGTGAAATGTGTTAGTGGTATTAGCATACTGGTCCCTTGACATGAAAAAGACGTATTCACAAGTCTGTCTGTTACAGGCTTATGTCCTGTCCAAAGCCTCCTGACTTCAGTGGCCTTTGGAACAGGTCCATACTAAGGACCAAAATATCTGTTGGTGTAAACAGGCAACATGCAGTTAAAGTCAATGGAGCTACACCCATTTATGCAAGCAGAGAATACGGTCCTCGTATTTAACTATATAAAATAGTGGTCTGTGTCATATAAGGTATATTATCCTCAAAGCTGGCCAGAGGACAATAATTCCATTTCCCAACAACTTTTGAGGTTTCAAAATCCAAACCTTCTGAATGTTTTCACAAATTACAATTGTGTTGAAATGTCCATTTTTTTAATTTAAAAACTCTGTTTTTTATTCATCTCTTTTTCTCTCATAAATAACTAGACCTGGACCCAAGAAACATTGTGGTCAAAAACTTAGTTGAAATTAATATGTCTTCATGAAACATTTCAGCTTCAGCAAAAAGCATAATTATATTAAAATATATTTAATTGAAAATATTCTGACCAACTCTAATCATATTTACAAGTTAGGTATGACCCTGAGCTTGGATATATGTACTATAGATAACCCATCCCTGTCTATAATCAAACAGACAAAACTTTGGGAGACACGTCTTTAAAACCTGGCCCCACATTTTTCTCTCAGAATCTGAGGGTTCCATTTTGCATCCACAATTAGTTACAGGCATAATTTACATAATTTAGGACTAGAGTTTCAAAGTCCTAAAGCAAAATATTGTAGCCTGATCTATAGATTATGAATAAAAATTCCCAGTTATCACTTTGAGTGTTGACGGGTTCTTGTCTCAACATCAGGTCCAGTATTATTTAAATTATTATATAGTTGGGAACCCCAGTGTGCACAGGTGCAACACTCACAGTATAGGATGTCTTTTATATTTACAAATAAATAATTTATTAATATATTTACCAAAGTCACACATACTCTAACTCAGGTAGATAGAGATAAGTACATCTGAAAATCCATACTCATATCATCCCTTGTAGAACACCCTGCAATGTTAGCCATTATCTTCCTCATCACTGTCACCTTCCTCATCTTCACCAGTGGCCACCATTCTGGCCCCTCCCAAGGTCTACATCTCTCTCTTTCACTGCCCCCAGGCTGGGATGACACTTTTATAATATGTTACACTGAAGTTACCATGTTTAATGAATATTCAATAGGGATTTCGCCTGTCTTCCTTATTTGTATTTCCTCCCCTTATCAATGTTAAAGTGTCTTTCTTCTATAGGTTAGTGTATTTATGATTTCATCTCATTATCATATATGTCAATTCGTTGCCATGGCGCTCTTTTGGTCTCTTTCCATCCAAAACCTCCAAGAAGCTGGTGTTAGTTCGTGTTCTGTGGTTGGCTGAAGTCATCATGGACAAAATTCCCCCCTACGCTCTACTTCCAGTTCCCCAAAACTTATGAGTTACCTAAGTTTATCTATCACAAAATTCATAGGCCTCAAGCATAATGCTAACTGCTGAAGCCAATGTCTTACAGGATACAGGACTGTAGGTTCCTTGCATTATAATATGCTGAATATAATATGCTGAATATAATAAAGCAGAATATAATGCAAAACAGTGAATATAATAGAGGTAAGCTGATCCACTAGCTCACCATATATGTCATTTTTAGAAGGGCAGTTCTGACCTGTGCAAGACCTAGAAAGAAGGTATACATTTTTAAAGTGAAAATAATTAGCCATTGGAACAATTTACCAAAGATTGCAGTGGAGTCTCCATCACGGATAATTTTAAAATCAAGGTGAGATTTTTCTTCTAAAAGATCTGCTCTAGGAATTATTTTTGGGGAGTTCTATGGCCTGTTTAATACAGGAGGTCAGATTGGATGATCACTATGTCCTTGGAATCTATGAATATGCAGGTTCTAAATACCTAATTGCCCCCACAACTCAGGTATTTAGATGTCTAAAGAACCTACATTTCACCCTCAATTATTTACACTTGCAAGATTGTGGGTCCAAATCTGTCTATTTTGTCATTTATATGGTTTCCATCACCATCAATACACAAGAAACTCACAACCATTAGCAAATTTGTCCTCAGAACACAGCTGTGAAGTAAGGGAACATTAATCACATTTTGCAAATGAGGAACTGAGGCATGCAGAGACAGAATGACTTGCTGATGAGTCACTCAGGAAGTCCATGATCAAGAATTGAACCCAGGTTCCTTGAGTTCTGGTCCTGAATCATGAGACCATTCTTCCTCTCCAAGGACACTTGGGTAAGACCAGGCTGACAATTACACCTTATATATTCTGTGTGTATACTTCTTATTCCTTCAGAGTTCCTTGAAATTCCATCCAAGATTTCAATGAAGGCACATCCCACTCCCTATGCAGTTATTCTGTATCCTGAAACCATAATTTACTGAATGTTATATATCAGAGGGGTAGCCGTGTTAGTCTGGATCTGTAAAAGCAGCAAAGAGTCCTGTGGCACCTTATAGACTAACAGACGTTTTGGAGCATGAGCTTTCATGGGTGAATACCCACTTCATCAGATGCATGTAGTGGAAATTTCCAGGGGCAGGTATATATATATGCAAGCAAGCTAGAGATAATGAGGTTAGTTCAATCAGGGAAGATGAGGCCCTGTTCTAGCAGTTGAGGTGTGAAAACCAAGGGAAGAGAAACTGGTTCTGTAGTTGGCAAGCCATTCACAGTCTTTGTTTAATCCTGAGCTGATGGTGTCAAATTTGCAGATGAACTGAAGCTCAGCAGTTTTTCTTTGAAGTCTGGTCCTGAAGATTTTTTGCTGCAGGATGGCCACCTTAAGGTCTGCTATAGTGTGGCCAGGGAGGTTGAAGTGTTCTTCTACAGGTTTTTGTATATTGCCATGTTACTGAATGCTAAAGGATCCCAAATAAGGGGCTTATGAAATGTTGTGTTGCCATCATATGCAATAATATTTTGCTTTGATGGTGCAAATGCAATTTCATATGAATCCATTATATGAGATAAATTCTTAAAGCTTGTTCCCCTTTCTTCTCCATTTTAACTTGTTTGACTCTAAGTAGAACTCAGTGGGACTACTATATAAATTTACTCGTGCATATATGTATGACTAGGGCTTTAGACTGTCAGTTCTCTGGGACAGGGAATTTACTTATCTATGTCTGTCTGTAAATATATTTAAGTCTGTATGTAAATTTACACAGGACTTTTCTATGACCTTATTCAAAGCCTACTGAAGTCAATGAAAATATCTCCTATTGACTTCAACATGCTTCAGACCATCAGTATCAAATAATATCATGAAATGCATAATAATACCCACATAAGGATGTTAGATTATCACATTTTTGGCATTTTCTTTGGTCAAGAAATTGAGTAGTGAAGAGTAATATAGACATAAATATGGTTTTGTTCTTTCTGTTCCAGTGTTTAAAAATGAACTATCTTGAGCCAACACCACCCTGGAAGTGCAGCATCAGGGAGAAAGTGAACAAACAAAAATCATACATCTCAATGACAATTCCAAAAAGTGCAAAATGATAAATAGACAAAGCACTATGTTACTATGTTTCAAGGGGGAAAAAATGCTATTAGTACCAACCAGAATTTTTAATATATATATAAGACTTTTACTCAGATCTTTAGGGTCTGGTATGCTGGTAGGCTTGAATAGAGACTGGGAATGGCCATTACACACATTGAATCTATTTCCCCATGTTAAGTATCCTCACACCTTCTTGTCAAACTGTCTGAAATGGGCTATCTTGATTATAACTGCAAAAATTTTTTCTCTTAATTAATTAACCTCTTAGTGTTGGTAGGGTAACTCCCACCTTTTCATGTTCTCTGTATGAGTATATAAATCTCCTTCCTATATGTTCATTCTATGCATCTGATGAAGTGGACTGTAGCCCACGAAAGCTTATGCTCAATTAAATGTGTTAGTCTCTAAGGTGCCACAAATACTCCTGTTCTTTTTGAGAATAGATTGATGATTTTGTAAATGTTTATTAGATCATTTCTGGTTTTACCTATTCATCATTTATCACTGGCAGACTCTGTAGCATGGGGAAGACAGAAAATATTTTGTAAGGAGGAATTGGGCCAAAAATGAATTTTCCAGTATAGAGGGTTTGTCCCTCATACATATGTGGAACATCTGAAATGGCTTATTGGCAAGGAGAAATTTGGAAAGTAGTAATGCTGAAAGAGACTTAGGTGTATCTCAGGGACAGGGGTTTGTTCATGAGTTTCCAGTGTAATATGTTGGTGAACAAGATCAATGCAATTCTGAGGCTGTATAAGCAAAGGCAGCTTGTGACACAGCAAAGAGATGAGTCCTTCTCTATGTGGCTCTGGTTCAACCTCAACTGAAATGTTTTTAATTCTAGGAACTTCATTACCAAATCGATATTCATAAACTGCAGGGAATTTTGAGAACAGAATTACTGGAAGGTTTGACTTCAGGGATTCCTTTTGCAAGAAAATGCAAATTGCAGTCATCTGAGATTCTGAGGCCACTGTGTCCTGATGTGCTTCAACCCTTGCATACAGCATCCAGAGTGTGCATCCCATAATTGGGTTCTACTATGGAAAGGTTGATTTAAGTTGAGGTTGGGGCTTCCCAGCGACCCAGCTAAGAAATGCTGATTTATGCCTCTTCCCTGGTCAGTACTACACCCTTTGCAGGGTTTAGGTGACCAAGGCCTCCCAGCAGAGGGAAAGTTGTTGATTCTTTACTCTGAAACAACCTTCCCTCCAGATGAACTTTGTGCCCTGGCATAAATTGGATAGTCCAGGAATAATGGAGCCCTGTGAGAGCTAAATACTATGGCCCATATCTTCTGGTGTTGTATTTAAAGTCAATGGTAGCAATGCCACTTTACACCATCTGGAGTTATGGCTTTGTGTATATATAGCTTGGCCAGAGTGCAACTCATGAAGGATATGGTAACTTTCTGCAAGTATTTGAAGGCTGTAAACACCAAGGAAGGAGATTAATTATTTAGGGTGGCAGAAGGGGCCATAGTTAGGAGTGATGGGATGAAATTAAAAGAGGAGAAAAATAGACTGAATATCAGGAACAATTTTCTGACAGTGAGATATATTAGACTGTGGAAAATCAGTTTCTGAGGGGACAATCCATCACTCAATATCTTAAAATTTACACTGGACAAAGCACTAGTAAATGTACAACATGGACCTGTCCTGCATGGTCTAGGATAGTGGCTCTCTATCTTTCCAAACTACTGTATCCCGTTCAGGGTTTGTCATATGTGCCCTAAGTTTCAACTCACTTAAAGACTCCTTACTTACAAAATCAGACACAAAATTTAAAAGTATCACAGCATGCTATTACTGAAAAATTGCTTATATTCTCATTTTTACCATATAATTATAAAATAATCGATTGGAATGTAAGTATCGTACCTACTTGTCATTGTATCCTATATAGAATAGTATAAACAAGTCACTGTCTGTATGAAATTTTAGTTTGTACTGACTTTGTTAGTCAGTACTTTTTTATGTAGCCTGTTGTAAAACTAGGGAAATATCTAGATGAGTTAATGTACACCAGGGGTCGGCAACCTCTGGCACGCGGCTCACCAGGGTAAGCACCCTGGCAGGCCAGGCCAGTTTGTTTACCTGCTGCGTCCCATTGGTTCACCATCCCAGGCCAATGGGCATGACGGGAAGCACTGTTGGCCGAGGGATGTGCTGGCCCACCAAGATGCTTACTCTGGCGAGCCACATGCCAGAGGTTGCCGACCTCTGATGTACACCCTTGAAGAACTCTGTGTACCGCAGGGGTACATGTACCTTAGGTTGAGAATCACTGGTGTAGGACATAGACTAGATACCAGTCATCTGTAGTAAGGCCAAAAATTTTTGAAAGTGGGAAAAGCCAGGTAAATTAAATAAATAGACAAATAAATAATAATAATAAAAAACCTTGCTAGTCTCCAAAGCTTACACAAAGTATATATTTTTCTTCTTGTTTGGAGGTTTTGGTGTAAGTTAAAAGCCTTTTTGACACAAAAGCTGATTTTCCTGTAGAAATATCTAACTTGCTTTTTGTGCTAATGGCAAATGTCTGCTTCTGCATAAATGCACAAGTGTTGTGTCTGCTAGCAGCTCATGCAAAATTTCGTAAATTCAAGTCCACACTTTTTTCACAGTGAACACTAACAAAGCAAACACATCTAATTAATTTATTGCACTCTAAAGAATATTCCTCATTTTTGAAGTGATAATCTATAAATATCCACAAATGACACGATGCAATACAGTATTTGTTCTATCATCCAAAGGCACTATCAAAGCTTCTGAATAAGTTGGCCCTATGATCTGGGCTCCATGGGTCGGATACTTATGCATTCCTTATCTAAACTATTTGAACCATGTTGATGTGCAAAACTGGACTGGGAATTTCATAAGACCAGCTTTCTTCCTGAGACTTCCAGCTGCTCCTTCTTCTTCCAATTGCACTCTAAATAGTACAAGACCATCTCCCCACTCATCTGTACTTCAGCACTTCTAGTTCCAGGAAGGAACAAAAGGGGAAACTGTTAGCTTTATTTATAATGCTTAAAGTTTTGGGTTGGGTTTTATCCATGTGATGGCTGAAGAATAAGGTTATTTCTTATTTTATCTGTAATAGTTTTGAGCTGTTCTCCTAGGTAAATATAATTTATTCTGGCTTCAGTTTCTTTCCTTTCTCTGTTAGGTTGTCTGTGTGTCCATGAAATGCAAATGCAAAATAAACTCGAGTAGTTCAGAAAAAAAATCATATTTGATTACTGTGAAATCACAAAGGCAAATTAAGGGAAATGAAAATACGAAAAACAACCGAGCCCAGCAGAGATCTCTGTGCCGACAATATGAGATCATCAGCCCCAGGGATACAACTCCAGGATCACATAAATAGATTGGTTTACAGAGCACAGTACATGAAAAAATGCCAAGAAGGAGGAAGCCTAATGGATTGATCTCATGAAAGAGAAATTAATCCCCCTGAATCAGGAAATGTACAAAATTAAAAGAAATATAATAATGAGAGCATTCGAAGTAGTTTGGCAACAAATTGTTCTTACCCACTGTGGGGCTGAGAGGCAGACAAACCCTAAAAACTATGCAGTTTTTATTAGCCTACTCTTTCTGCTACGTGTATTCTACCTGGTCAAATTTTTCTGTCAGTTACTCCAAGGCAAATTTAAAGTAAGGTCATGTAAAACTGGATTGCTCAAATATTTCTGAGAAGCAAGCATGAGGAGGAAGGAATGAGGCCAAAATAAATTCACTTATTGGGCCAGATTCTCTGGTGTGGCCACTTTTCTCTGCAATGCTGGAGCAAACTGGCCCTAAGCCCAATATATTCAGTTCATGGGGGACAGAGACTGCACAGAGATTCTTAAACCACTCCCTCTGCCTGCTACGTGCATTGCAGGGAAAAGAATGTGGTGCAGATGCCTCTGCACCGTGGCTATTCTGAGCTGTGTTTTCAGCTCTTTGGGGCTATTTCATCCATAAGTTCCCATTAAACTGAGTGTGAGTTGCAGATATTCAGTGCCTCTCAGGATAAGGCCCTTAATATATGTGTGTTCTTGTAGCAAAAAAAAATATTATATGTGTAGAACAAGAAATCAGAAGTGAGAATGAAAGCTCTCAGCCATGACAGTTAGGGTCTAATCCATCAGCAATTGACAGACATGCACTTATGGCTGACATTTGCACAATAATAACCATGCAGTGTGCAAAGCACGTTTAAAGCCCCACTGCACTCCTCTGATCCAGCTGTTGCTGAATTCAGGTCCAATTTCTCCACTCCACATCAGGGTAGCCCGGTGGTGCTGAATTGTATTGAATGCAAACAGCCCCAGGACACAAAAAATACAGCTAAGTATTTGCATGAAACAGGTGAGTCTGTTGCCCACTTCTTTCATGGTTATTGATTTCCAGCTATTTCTGAATAAAGAGCTGGGGAGTTGTTGGGTTCAGTCCCAGGATCAGGCACAACAGAATCAAGTTATTAAGTTAAATATCTCAATGAGAACCCCAAAATGTACAACAGAGAGACTTATACTGAGAACAAAGCAAAGCTTTAACCACTTTTATACTCCTATTAGCATAATTAGTAAAGACAGAAAAAATCCGAAACACATAAAAAGATAGCAAAAATACAGAATTAAGGTGATATCTGGTACCACTACTCACTCATATGCTCATATATTCACACACTTCCTTTGGAAGCTGGGCGTAAGAAACAAAGGTCCAGCCCTATCCATGGCATGCCAAATGAGTCTGATGGTCCAGATTGCTCTCTTACATGGTGGTCTGGTGTATTATAGGACCTAGGGTTTTCATGACTATTCCTTCAAAAGCCCAGCCTCTCTTGTCCATATCTAACTTCCTCACCCCAATAATGTGGAGGTACCTTTATACTAGAGGTTAGCATATTAATTATTGCAGCTAATTATCATATACTTCAATTTATTGCCAAGGCAAGCTCACAGTTAAGCATTTGCCAAAACTTTTATTCTAAAATATCCAAGCCTAGTATCAATGTTCAATGTTCTTGGGGTTACCTGATATATGCTTCACCCTTAAACATGCCTTTCCCAGTTCCCCAAAACTCAAGGTGACTGTTCAGCCATTTATCTATGCCAAAGTTTACAGACCTCAAAACCTTATGCTAACTGCTTAGTTAACGTCTTACAGGACACAGTCCTGTAGGTTCCTTTGTGTTACTGCTGAGTACAATAAAATGGTAAAGCTAACTCTATTGGCTACACTGGCAGCAGGAAAGACACTGGTATAATTATGTGCTGTATGGCACTGGCAGATCCTCCTTGTACTGAGGTGATTAGGGATTTATGTGTCACCAGATTCCATCATCAAAGAGGCACAGAGTATCTGCACTGCGCTGGGGAATATGTACCAAAAAATCAATCAAAACTATTTGAGGATCAGAAGCAACTGGATAAACTCTGAAGGAAACAAAATTGATGGTTTGAACATTTCAGTTGCATTTTGGTAACTGGTAAAAGAGAACTGGATAAATTCATGGTGGTTAAGTCCATAAATAGCTATTAGCCAGGATGGGTAAGGAATGGTGTCCCTAGCCTCTATTTGTCAGAGGATGGAGATGGATGGCAGGAGAAAGATCACTTGATCATTGCCTGTTAGGTTCACTCCCTCTGGGGCACCCGGCATTGGCCACTGTCGGTAGACAGATACTGGGCTAGATGGACCTTTGGTCTGACCCGGTACGGCCGTTCTTATGTTCTTATGTTTTCTTTAGCACATTCAGTGCTTCGTGCTTTTTGGTTTACTGGCTTGAAACATTAGAACTTCCTTTATTAAGTAACATCAAAACAATCCAGTCTGCAATGTTTCAGTGTACAGTACCTGATTTTGTACCATTGCCATTTTATACCACTGAGTCTCTTGATTACATCAGTGTCTAGCTCTAAATGATAATAACCTCAAGGCTATATCTTGTAGTGCCTATTCACACAAAGCTTTCATAAAGTCCAAAGTGACTTTTGCCAGGAGAATAGAGGTTTGGCCAATAATTTATATTTTTGAGGCCTATTAGCATGGAAGCTTCTGCTTCTCTAAGAAATCATACTATTTCACCTTCTGAGGCCACTCATTATATGGTGGGTGAAGAACATTGGAATTAATTAGGGCAGCACAAGAGAAATATGCCTTTCAAAGGTGTCTCTCATGATAAATCTTTAGGTCTTACAGGCGATGTATTTTGCTCTAGTTTTTATGAAGTCAGATAGTGATTTATTATCTCTCATCTCTCTCTCTCTCTCTCTCTCTCTCTCTCTCTCTCTCTCTCTCATTTATTTATTTATTAGGGATGGCCATAAAACAAGATTTTCATTTCATGAAAAATTTGAAGGTACTGGCATTTGTTTTTATTCTGCATCACAACAAAAACAAGCTCTATCAAAAGTTTTCTCAAAAAGCCTGAGTGAGAGCAAGAGAAGAAAATGTCCTAACCTCTGGGCTACTAGCTATTGGGAAACTGGCTATTCTGGGGTCTCTCTCTCTTTTTTCTTTCCCTCTCCTTCAGGACCCAAAAAAACTTCCAGAAAAGTTGGCATTTTCCAACAAAAAAAAATCCAAAAATTCCTGACTTCTTGTATTTATTAGCTACCCACAAAGAGGAAATAAGTTGTAGGTATGTCTGTAGATAAGAAAAAGCAGCAAAGAATCCTGTGGCACCTTATAGACTAACAGACGTTTTGGAGCATGAGCTTTCGTGGGTGAATACCCACTTCTTCAGATGCATGTGGTGGAAATTTCCAGGGGCAGGTATATATATGCTAGCAAGCAAGCTAGAGATAACGAGGTCAGTTCAGTCAGGGAGGATGAGGCCCTGTTCTAGCAGTTGAGGTGTGAAAACCAAGAGAGAAGAAACTGGTTCTGTAGTTGGCAAGCCATTCACAGTCTTTGTTCAATCCTGAGCTGATGGTGTCAAATTTGCAGATGAACTGAAGCTCAGCAGTTTCTCTTTGAAGTCTGGTCCTAAAGTTTTTTTGCTGCAGGATGGCCACCTTAAGGTCTGCAATAGTGTGGCCAGGGAGGTTGAAGTGCTCTCCTACAGGTTTTTGTATATTGCCATTCCTAATGTCTGATTTGTGTCCATTTATCCTTTTCCGTAGAGACTGTCCAGTTTGGCCAATGTACATAGCAGAGGGGCATTGCTGGCATATGATGGCGTATATTACATTGGTGGATGTGCAGGTGAATGAACCAGTGATGGTGTGGCTGATCTGGTTAGGTCCTGTGATGGTGTCGCTGGTGTAGATATGTGGGCAGAGTTGGCATCGAGGTTTGTTGCATGGATTGGTTCCTGAGCTAGAGTTATTATGGTGCGGTGTGCAGTTACTGGTGAGAATATGTTTCAGGTTGGCAGGTTGTCTGTGGGCAAGGACTGGCCTGCCACCCAAGGCCTGTGAAAGTGTGGGATTTACTACCCAAGATCCACAAACCCGGAAATCCTGGACGCCCCATCATCTCGGGCATTGGCACTCTCACTGAAGGACTGTCTGGATATATAGACTCTCTACTCAGACCCTATGCCACCAGCACTCCCAGCTATCTCCGTGACACCACTGATTTCCTGAGGAAACTACAATGCATTGGTCACCTCCCAGAAAACACCATCCTAGCCACCATGGATGTAGAGGCTCTCTACACAAACATCCCACACACAGATGGAATACAAGCTGTCAGGAACACTATCCCTGATGATGCCACAGCACAACTGACTGCTGAGCTCTGTGCCTTTATACTTACACACAACTATTTCAAATGATGACAATATATATCTCCAGATCAGTGGCACTGCTATGGGCACCCGCATGGCCCCACAATATGCCAATATCTTTATGGCCGACCTGGAACAACGCTTCCTCAGCTCTCATCCACTCACGCCCCTTCTCTACCTACGCTACATTGATGACATCTTCATCATCTGGACCCATGGGAAGGAGACTCTGGAAAAATTCCACCACGATTTCAACAGCTTCCACCTCACCATCAACCTCAGCCTGGACCAATCTACATGGGAGGTCCACTTTCTTGACACCACGGTGCAAATAAGTGATGGTCACATTAACACCACCCTATATAGAAAACCTACCGACCGCTATGCCTACCTTTATGCCTCCAGCTTCCATCCCGGACACATCACACGATCCATCGTCTACAGACAAGCACTGAGGTACAACCGCATCTGCTCTAACCCCTCAGACAGAGACCAACACCTACAAAATCTCCACCAAGCATTCTCGAAACTACAATACCCGCATGAGGAAATAAGGAAACAGATCAACAGAGCCAGACGTGTACCCAGAAGCCTCCTACTGCAAGACAAACCCAAGAAAGAAACCAACAGGACTCCACTGGCCATCACATACAGCCCCCAGCTAAAACCCCTCCAACGCATCATCAAGGATCTACAACCCATCCTGGACAATGATCCCACACTTTCTGTGGGCCAGTCCTTGCCCACAGACAACCTGCCAACCTGAAATATATTCTCACCAGTAACTGCACACCGCACCATAATAACTCTAGCTCAGGAAGCAATCCATGCAACAAACCTCGATGCCAACTCTGCCCACATATCTACACCAGCGACACCATCACAGGACCTAACCAGATCAGCCACACCATCACTGGTTCATTCACCTGCACATCCACCAATGTAATATACGCCATCATATGCCAGTAATGCCCCTCTGCTATGTATTTTGGCCAAACTGACAGTCTCTACGGAAAAGGATAAATGGACACAAATCAGACATTAGGAATGGCAATATACAAAAACCTGTAGGAGAGCACTTCAACCTCCCTGGCCACACTATTGCAGACCTTAAGGTGGCCATCCTGCAGCAAAAAAACTTTAGGACCAGACTTCAAAGAGAAACTGCTGAGCTTCAGTTCATCTGCAAATTTGACACCATCAGCTCAGGATTGAACAAAGACTGTGAATGGCTTGCCAACTACAGAACCAGTTTCTTCTCTCTTGGTTTTCACACCTCAACTGCTAGAACAGGGCCTCATCCTCCCTGATTGAACTGACCTCGTTATCTCTAGCTTGCTTGCTAGCATATATATACCTGCCCCTGGAAATTTCCACCACATGCATCTGAAGAAGTGGGTATTCACCCACGAAAGCTCATGCTCCAAAACGTCTGTTAGTCTATAAGGTGCCACAGGATTCTTTGCTGCTTTTACAGATCCAAACTAACACAGCTACCCCTCTGATTCTAGATAAGGAGTAACACAGTGGTTATGGTTAAAGTGGGAGTCAAGACTGCTGCATTCTATTTCTTCCGATGTTATCAATCCTAGGGCATTAGGAAAGTCACTTATGTATTTCTTTAATTCTCAGTTTGCTCATCTGCTCATCACTTGGTCCTGTGGAGATGCCATGAACACTTCCATCAAGATACAGCCAATATTTGGCTCTCACTGATTTGATGAAGAATGGGGTGGTCCAGAAGGAGTACATCAAAGAAGGGCTCCCATCTGGCTCTTTTGCTTTGCATTGACATGACAATTCTGAGGAAGTTGCTACCTACAATATTTTGAAGGTATGGCTTGGTCCCCTGCCTATCTCTGGTACCTGATTGTTATACTTCCTCCGCTCTTCACTCTGGTTCTTCAGAAGCGTACTAGAAATTAGTCTTAATATGTTTGTAGAGTGATTAGAGACCCTCAGAGAACATGCTATAGAATGGCCCAAGGTACACAGGCTTTTGATAGGAGAGGGTTTCTTGCCCCTTTCTTTTTTGCATTTCTACTTCCAACCCTAGGACAGTCTGTCTGTCTATCTTGATTATTTATTGATTAACTGAAATCATCTTATAATCATTTAAATAAATTGTGTCAAATCACCCTCCCCTCCTTTTAACACACAATCTGAAATGTTTTATTGGCTAGAAAAGAATAGCTTGAATGGCAGCTGGTGTCATGAGGGAGACTTGGTGGAGATTTCAGCCACAGTAGGAGGATTCTTGGCAGCCATGTGGGACTTTATTAAGGTACAGGCAAGATGTGTTTTGGTGTCAGCTACTGAATTACTGCTGAAGCAAATGGATCTTCAGGATCTGAGAAATACTCCAAAATTTGGCTGGCTTAGCTTTAGGATACATAGGAAATGGAATCATTGTCTCAGTTTTCCTATATGTGACCATTTTCAGAGGTTTACACGGTCAGAACCAGGCTGGAATTGGAAACAAGAAAACCTGTTCAAAAATAGTGAAAAATAAAATCCACAGCTTCTGCAGAGCAGAATATTGTGACTGTAATGATCTTGAATGGCTCAGCTTTTGAAGAGAATTTGCAGTCTATCACTCAGGTTTACATGCACACTTGGTGATCCACATCTTGGGAACAAGATGTCTGCTAAGGTTGAGTGACAACAGATGGTTTGTGTGACTAGCCAAATGCCAATTGAAAGTCTCTGGATTTTCCTTTCTTTTTCATTTTTAATCTCACTGCAAAAAGAATTAAAAAATTACCAAAAAAAAAGTAATTGAATAAACAAGCTCCACTGCTCAGGAATCAAGCACAATCCATATCACAGAGTATATTTTATTCTTAAAATTTTGCAACATTTACAAAAGTTAATGGCCCCTGTAGGCCTACACTCCTAGGCTTCATAGAGATACACTGTTGTTCATGGTTATCAAATATAACACAAGACACAAAAATCCCAAAACATATAGACAATTTGAGATGGATAAGACTTACAAAGACACCTAGTTTGTTCTTTCACCCTTCTTGATATTGGTGCAGGATTTTACTTTAGGGTCAAGATGCAATGTATTCAATGATTCAAAGATAACTTTCATTTTCTTTTTGTCTTCCAGCGTTTACAGAAAGGCCATAACACTATCTCTAAGAAGCATGTCTTGCCTCTGTCATCTCACTCAGAATCTTGTAGACCCCACAACTCCACAATCACAGAACTTGACTTTTCAAGGTGCTATGAAATTCAGCATTTTTTACATGGAATTTGCCATTTTACTGTAGCAGATACCTGTCATTTTTTCCTACCTATCCAAGAGGGACCTGCCTGGAGCTACCTCTTTCTCTGCATCTTTCCAGAGGAGAAGGGCTTAGGTCGATTACTGTACATGCTACCTGCACTGCATCAGGAAGCCAGACACCAGGGGCGAAGGAGCCAGTGTTGGAGTCCAGTTTTCAGACAGGGAGTGAGGGTGGGAATCAGAAATGTAGGCTAGCCAGCAGGACTGCCTGACAAACAGCACAGAAGCCCAGGCCCAGAGAGACAATAAAGCTGACTACAAGTTCTTCACTTTCCCAGAACCCATGGAAGAAAAGAGGTTCTGTCAGGGCACCTGGACTAACATTATGACTGCCCATGGAAATGAAACATCTGGAGAATGCCACAAGAACACAAAACAAAACCCACCACTGAAAATAATCTGTGCTAAAAGTAAGAATTAGTGAATTTTACATCCATGAGTCTCGAAATGTGAGTAATAGCTGTGTGGATGTCTGGGGATGAATAGGTTGAAAAAAGTAAGACTATTTCATGGAGATAAAATACCTTTTCATTGCCAAGGAATTTAGGGGTGCTTGCTACAGAATTAGGTCCCATTGCAACATGGTTTTCATGTGGCCCTGCTTATGGTACATCCTCAAGGACATTGTAAAATTTCAAATGATTCAGGACATATGGTTTCCCCTTGGGAGACTATTGCACCATTCATTATTAAGAAAATGATCTGGACATGTGGGTGAATGATAGACAGACGCAGGGATGGATTTAAGCAGCAAACTGAAGCTTTATTAATTTAAAAATGGGCACTCAAACATCAGGGTGGCTGAGGTGGCTCGGGCTAGCAGCCTCAGTCCAATCCTGCCTGACCCCCTAGTAGGGCCTATGTCATTAGGAACACACTGCTACTTTTAGCACATCTGTCTATCCTGCTGAGAAGCATGCTCATGGCTGCTGTGTAGACCCTGAGTCCAGTGTGGGGTTACAGAACCCCCACCATTTAATCAATTACTCTAGGTTGACACTCTTAAACCTAACCTCTAAAACTCAGCTGACTACTTAATCCGCTTGCCATCCCCTCCATCAGGGAATTAGAATGTACCCAGGGGGACCTCATTCTACAAAGACTTCAGGTCCCTTTCTCCTTACAAGCAAAAGGTCCACCAGTTATGCCCCGGGTCTCATTTACCTCTGGTCCTTTTAGCATTTACTGGCCACAAGTTGCAATGAACTAATTATTCCTATATTTCTCCTAACGTTAAAGTTCCTAGTCCTAGCCTGTGCCTCCACAACAATACAAGGAACATGGAAAACCCTTCTGGACTCCTGCCAATTTGGACCAACAGGAAAAATGATCTTTCCTGGTTCCCCCAAAGAGACCTGAAATATCTTGGAAACATGGTTCAAAATACCGTAACTACAGTGATGGAGGAAGAACAGGGCATCAATCACAGCAGGTTGCCCCCTAGTGTCAGAAATCAGGGCCTGCAGCCAGGGCTTTGGAGTGGAGCCCAGAGCTGGAGCCCAGAGCAGTAAGTTTTTGCCCGGAGCTGGAGCAGAGGCGGAGTGGAGCAATTAAAAAATTTAATTGCTCCAAATCCCTGCCTGCAGCACAATCACTCACTGGGCAACCTAATAAGGTCAGCTAGCCTGTAGTAGGCTGCCTGACTGGCTGCACCACCTGATTGGTTGGCAGCATCAGCAGCAGGATCTTAAGCCCAGCAGCAGTTCAGCAGATGTTCAAAGCCTTTGCCCATGGCTATGATAGCTCCTATGCCTATTTGTTCCTACTCCTGCTTCTGTCTTGGCCCTAACCTTGCCCCATTCCAGGTAACCCTTTCCTTACCCTTGACACCAATTCCTAACTTATGACTCTGGCTCTGGGTTCCTATTCCTACTATCAACGCCTGTTTTAACAACCGGACAGAACTGTCCACATTGTGGTCTCTGACACCCACGTGCCTTGAACTGTGCCTTGTAGTTTTACCTTATCATTCATCCTATTTATGCCCCTTTGACCACACTAAACAATTGTCTTCCTTGGAGGAGTAGGTGAGAGCTCCTTAATAGAAATACCATGTGAATATTAGTACTGTTACTTTAAGCGCTAAATCTTTCCCTGACTGCCTAACAGAATTTTCCATCAATAGGATAAATGTCCATCAATAGCTTCCCATTGGTGGAAAGCTGTAGAGAGGAGGGCAGATGCTTTTAGTTTCACTTTAACAGCAAGAATTAAACAAAAGGTCTTTTGATATAAGAAGTTGTGTGAATACTCTACCATTTTTCATGTTATGTTAAAGCATAACTTTACAACTCTGGTTCTAGTATGGTGGGGAGAAAGCTCTGCTTTTGCTTTCAAGTTAAACCCATGCAATTTTTGGTGCTTTTTGGCTGTGGTTTGCTCTGTTTTTATTTTTATTTTGTTTTTTTTAGGGGTGGGGATGATTTCATCCAAACTTCAGACTGACTGGTTTCAGGGCTATAAACCCATATGAACTGAAACTCTGAAAAAAAAACATTTGCCAAATGTCCTGTGAAATGAACCTGCTGAATTCCCTACCACTCTGATATTTTCTCCTTCAAATGGGAAAATAATGAGGGTTCTTACAGAAGTAACTTTAGATGAAGGCCAATACAGATTTGGAGTTAATAAATAACCATGAGAAATAAAGACTTGCATGCCAGGGGGTTGAGTATTCGTAATTGTCTCTCATTTGTGATTAAACCTGCAGCGATAAAAGGCTCTGATGGAAGACCAGACAGTTTTTATTTCCCAGATTTAATAGTTGGAAATCAATAGAATCTCCCTTTATTTTATTAATTTCTTTATTGGCAGTATAGTAAAAAAAAACACCACCTATATATTGGCAGAGCATTTTTTTGTGCACTGAGGAGATGTTGTGTTGTTTGTCTGGGCAGGTTTTGCAGTTCATACACCTGGTCTTTTTTAGCCTCCCTCTCACTGACACAAAAAAACATATTTTTTTCTTTGCCTTTGATAATAGTTTGGGTAAAACTGACCAGAAAATAAAAAAGGACGCTGAAGATTTGATGAGTTTTCCACCTCCAACACTGCAGTATGTGACTCCTGCTTACAAATGTAAATTTGTTTCCAATTCTATTCTGCATGTTTAACAGTGACTGATGATGATGTCTGCTGACAATAGGCAATGTAATGGGGGAGAAGAATATGTTGATTTAGTGACAGCTGACAAGATAGATTATATTTCAATCAAATCTCTGATCTCTGAGAAAGCTTTGTCACTTAACTTCCAAGATGCTAATATGGCCTATCATTTATGCTTTACCTGTTCTAAAATCAAGATTATCAATGGTAATGAATATAAAATAGTAATAAGTATGAAATTCTTAAAATGGGACATAAGAAGAGCATAAGCTGTCTGGACAGGGTGAATTTCACATTCAGGATCACCACTCAGTAGAGACAGCAGGAATATATTTTGGGATCAAAGTAATTTAAACATGAATATATAATTTTTGATATAATCAAATCTTTGAATTCTGTTTAGAAGTAGGCACTGGGGAACCTCAAAAGGTCTGGAGGTTAATTTCAGATTAGCACTTTGATTGCAAAATTGGGATCTGTGTGAAGTGCTGAGTGGTTTAAGTTACCCTTGGTTTCCAGGAAGCTTTGATACTCTCAACAGATGCTCCTAAGATACAGCCCTTGGACAAAATATTTTGTGAAAATGAGATGTCTGGTTCCTCTTGCTTCTTGTCAGAATGGAATTACCACAACAGCAGCCATTCTTATGGTATTTGATCTGTATGACGATAGAGCTGTGTGGGATCCTTCCTCAAACTGGTGACTTCAGGAAGACTACTCACATAAGAGTGTGAGCATGAGTTATGGGATAGGGCTCATGAGGTATAAAACTACTTTGAGGGAAATATTGGTACAAGAAGAAATTCAGTTTAATTTGGAGCTATGTTGTGCTTCTTCTTATTATTATTTGATTATTTATTTATTTTTGGTAGTACCTAGAAGCCTCAGTCATGGATGAGATTGTGTGCTAGATTCTGTAAAAACAAGGAATAAAACGGTTGTCTCTGCCCTACAAAGATTACAATCAAAATATAAGATGAGATAAGCAGTGCAGCTGATGGAGATGTGAGGCTGACAAGACAACTCAGGTCAGAGCAATAGGCCAATTCTCTTGTCTGTGATTCACTTGAGTGTTAATTTAGTTCAAAGGACACATGAATGATATTGTTTTCACTTATTGACTGCTATTGATTTACATTATGTATATCCCTGTACTTAATTAACCCTAGATCAAAAGTGTGTTTTAGTATTAAGATGGTAATTTTTCTTGATGTGTAAATTCATGAAAACTAAGGAATGATTGTTTCTTGCTATCACTTTTTTATGTTTACCCATCAGACGAGATTGGAACCTTGAAAATATAAAATATTGCTAACTTCAAAGCATGGGCAATTTTTTTCAGTAATGGAAATTCAAAGACTCATTTACCTTTAATCAACAGAGGAATAGCCCATGCTGTGAATGAAAACACCTAACAGATTGCCTTACATGGACACACCCTATAAGAATGGATCCAGGTATCGATCTTGTATCTCTCAACTGTTTTGGATTCTAACAGAATAGAATTCTGAACAAGTGGACAGAGATCCCCAGAATTATCCTGCATAACTCTGAGGAACTTTTGGAAATCTAGCAGATTACTACAAACCTGTCAACATTTTGGACTTGCAAACTTTGACTCACCCATTAATGTATTTTACCAGCTCTAACTTCTAATTAACTGTCATATCTTTTCTTAGCTAATAAACCTCTAGTTAGTTTACTAGATAAATTGACTGCTAGCATTGCCTTCGGTGTGAGATTGAGAGTATCCATTGACCTGGGATAAGTGATTGACCCTTTGGTGTTGGGAGTAATCTAATGTGGTGTGATAGTTGGTATAGTGAAAAGTATCACAAATTTCAGTTTGTCTGGGTGGCACCATAGGCTGGAGAGCTTAAGAGATTCTATGATAACTCCATGGTAAGACTAACATAGTGTTTAGGGAGTGTACATTTGTTACTGGAGTAGTGAAATCTAAATATAGAATATACCACAGTTTGGGGTGACTGCCCTGTTTTCTGACAATCTGACCTGAAATTAGTTGTGAGCCACTTCAGACAGCATGATAATTGGAGTAGTCGGCACAAGATTCACAGGCCACAGGTCAATTGGGCTTAAAGATCAGAACCCAATTCTATTAAAGATTAACTTTGATAATGAGAGTTTTAAGGGTTAAAGATTAGTCACAATGAGTGAATCACAGTCATATGAGGGTCTTGGGAGAAAAGACCTTGAGGATTTGTGCTCCCAAAGAGTATTATCCTTAAAAAAACCAAAAAACGTAAAAACATAAAAATAAAAATTTAGATCAGGAATTGAGAGCTTGGCTCATGGACTTTGACCAGAAAGTAAGGTCTCTGCCACCCCATCCCCCATACCTCAGAGGCTGCAGATCACTCTGCAGCAGAAATGGTTTAGAAAAGGCACCTGAAAGCCAAGAATCAACATAAGCATGAAATAAGGAGAGTGGAACTCTGAATGGAGGCAAAGAAAGATGCTGTGGAAGCTGAGGACAAAGTCTGCCAAAGATGCAAAGCTGATGCTGAAATTGAGGAGAGTGCTCACCAAAAACTCACAGAGCAGTTGGAAGCTGAGAAAGAAGCTCACAAACTGCGGCTCCAAGTCTGGAGAAGCAAAAGGATCAGCCTCAGCCAGTGGGTACATCCCTTCTCAATAGCAAGGAATGGCATAAAGCCTGCCTAATTAGCAAGAATCCAACTGCATTGTGGAATTCATATTAATCTTTGACAGACTATGTGATATCCATAAGATTCCAGGGGATAAATGAATGCCTATCCGCTAAACAAATTGACTGAAAAGCCAGGCAAGTCTTTAACAAAACGGAGGTGAATGATGCTATAATATATAAGAACTTTAAAGAAGCTGTATTGAAAAGGTTTAAGATCACACCAAGTCCTAACCACGGAAGCTTAGAAATTTAAAAATGTCTGACACT
Organism: Gopherus flavomarginatus; assembly: GCF_025201925.1. Lineage (NCBI taxonomy): Eukaryota > Metazoa > Chordata > Testudines > Testudinidae > Gopherus > Gopherus flavomarginatus. The sequence goes on along the minus strand of NC_066621.1, from coordinate 124,294,142 downwards.
ATCACTCATGTGTAATATGTACATAATCTGTGTAGTTTTGTGAAAAATGGATAATTGGGTCAGGGGCTGATGGTAGCTTTGACAAGCTGTTAGATTTGGTGACAACGGGTAATTATTATGGATAATCTTTAAGGAAATAAAGGAGGACATCTGTGACAAAAAAAATCCACTATTGGTAGCAGCAGAAATTGCTTTCTTTGATAGGATAACGAGTCTTGTGGATAAGGGAGAAGCAGTGGATGTGGTATATCTAGACTTTAGTAAGGAATTTGATACGGTCACACATGATATTCTTATTGATAAACTAGGCAAATACAACTTAGATGGGGCTGCTATAATGTGAGTGCATAACTGGCTGGATAACCGTACTCAGAGAGTAGTTATTAATGGTTTCCAATCCTGCTGGAAAGGCATAACGAGTGGAGTTCCACAAGGGTATGTTTTGGGACTGGCTCTGTTCAATATCTTCATCAACGACTTAGATATTGGCATATAAAGTACACTTATTAAGTTTGCAGATGATACAAAACTGGGAGGGATTGCAGCTGCTTTGAAGGATAGGGTCAAAATTCAAAATGATCTGGACAAATTGGAGAAATGGTCTGAGGTAAACAGGATGAAGTTTAATAATGACAAATGCAAAGTGCTCCACTTAGGAAGGAACAATCAGTTTCACACATATAGAATGGGAAGAAACTGTCTAGGAAGGAGGACAGCGGAAAGAGATCTAGGGATTATAGTGGACCACAAGCTAAATATGAGTCAACAGTGTGATGCTGTTGCAAAAAAAGCAAACGTGATTCTCGGATGCATTAACAGGTGTGTTGTGAGCAAGACACGGGAAGTCATTTTTCCACTCTACTCTGCACTAGTGAGGACTCAGCTGGAGTATTGTGTCCAGTTCTGGGCACCGCATTTCAAGAGAGATGTGGAGAAATTGGAGAGGGTCCAGAGAAGAGCAACAAGAATGATTAAAGGTCTTGAGAACATGACCTATGAAGGAAGGATGAAAGAATTGGGTTTGTTTAGTTTGGAAAAGAGAAGACTGAGAGGGGACATGATAGCAGTTTTCAGGTATCCAAAAGGCTGTCATAAGAAGGTGGGAGAAAACTTGTTCATCTTAGCCTCTAAGGATAGAACAAGAAGCACTGGGCTTAAACTGCAGCAAGGGAGGTTTAGGTTGGACATTAGGAAAAAGTTCCTAACTGTCAGGATGGTTAAACATTGGAATACACTGCCTAGAGAGGTTGTGGAATCTCCATCTCTGGAGATATTTAAGAGTAGGTTAGATAAATGTCTCTCAGGGATGGTCTAGACAGTATTTGGTCCTGCCAAGAGGGCAAGGGACTGGACTCAATGACCTCTCGAGGTCCCTTCCAGTACTAGAATCTATGAATCTATATTTTCAGGGGCTTGAAAGGGACACAAACCTCATGAGAAGGATTATCCCTCCACTACTGAAATTAAAAGGGATGAAGAGTTTATAAGTAACCCCAACTTTGTTAAAAAAGTCTCAAGGGAGCCCCAATTTTAAAACCTCTTACCCTAAGGGAAAGCCAGTGGTCTACCATAACTGTAGGGCTCCTGGTCATATAAAACCAAATTGCCCAAAACTTAATGTCACCCCACAATCTGTGTCCCCAACCCCCAGTGAGAATGCCAATGGGACTACTGGTTTGCATGCAGTGTCTGTCCTGTTTTCTGACAGTCTGACCTGAAATTGTCACTCTCAATTGTGAGCCACTTCAGACAGTGTGACAGAAGGAAGAAAAGGAAACAATGAGACAGTATTGGTCAGCATGATAGGCAGCAGTTTTAGTACATCAGCTGACAAACGGTTAAGGTTTTTTTGTAGGAATCACAATTTTAAAGTAAGAAGGAAGATAATGAAGTAGCTTTGCAGATATTTACAGGGAAGTTTCTCCCAAACATGGCGGCAGCACGGGATAAAGCATGACTTCTGGACTGGAAGCAACAATCCTGTTCTAGCAGGGAGATGGACTGGACGATCTAATCAATCTTTTCTATTTCTAACTTCTGTGACTTCTTTCTTGCACGTGTTTTGTTTTGTTTTTGGTTTTTTTGGCTGAATGCATAACACACATTAAGAGGATCTTACAAGAATAGTAATTAGCGCTCTTGCATGATTTAATTAACAGTGAGAAAGTAAGATTGCCACAATGAATATATTTTCATGAGATTAAGTCAATCTTCTATTTATTCTGAAATATATGAAGATTTGTTAATTTCTTCCTGCCTACTAGATGTGGAGGAAGACATCCAGACAGTTTTGTTTTTTCTGAATAGGGGATGGATATCTTTATCTGCACATTCAGATCTTGAGAATTTATTTGCCACACTTAATTCATTTACAGGGAATAAAACATGAAACCACAGTGGTGTCCTGTACATGAGATCTGTTTGTTCAGCATGATCATTACACTGTCATTGAAGCCAGGAGATTTCATAATGAAGAATAAGAAATCTAAGCTAGACATACAACAACATTCTTCTGTCTTTTATCAAGCTGGGTGTCCGTGGCTCTTTGAACCTTGAGCTTTCAGTAAAAACAGCTCCAGCAATGCAGTTGCAATGTGCACATTTTTTATGAGATTTCAGTGCTGATATCCTTTACATTATCAAGAAAAAGAGCACTAAAAGGACAGTTTAAAAAGCGAATAAAGTCGTGATGTTATAATACCTGCTATTTATTATCCCTCTCTGTAAGCAAAGACATGGGCCCCAGCTTCTTGTTGATTTAAAACATAAATGTTACGCTCCAGTGTCTTTAAATTGCTGATGTAGCAGATGCTGCAGTGTCTCCTCTCAGCATTACATCAACATATATGAGTAGAATTCCATTAGCAATTGATAACAATTTGACATTTCTGTGATGCTCTGGGTTGTGAATCCCCATGAATGAAGTTGGGATTGGTGAGCTAATTCAAATACAATTAGAAACACATAGCCCTTTTCACCCACCCCGAACCCCCATTTTAAACTGGAACCAAATGTGAAATGAACCTTTTTTGAAGACATTAGCTAACTTTTAAAATATTCTATTTCATTTTTTAGAATGGCTGTTCAACCTGATATAAGCAGCAGAAATACCATGAAACAGGATGGTCTTCAGAGAATTGAGTTTCAAGTCTGAAGACTCAGGAGGTTGAGATATACATCTAAAATGAATCAGAATTCTCATACTGGATCAAATCAGTGGTCCATCTAGCCTAGGACTCCATCTCCAAGAATGATCAATACCAGCTGCTTCCAATAAACATCCTGGAAACTCTGCAGTGTGATGTTATAGACTAACTTGCCCAGGAGAAATGTTTGTTCCTATCTCCAGTCAGTTAAAGGTTGGCATAACCCCTAAAACAAGAGAGTTTATATCCTCCCCAAAAGGGCTGCCATTCAACAGTTTATTATAGTTTCCTCATTAGATTGATATTCACCTCTATTGTGAAAAAGGTGATATCATAAATCCTTATGTAGCATTGCTCACTAGGTGATGATTTCACACACAAAAATATGATTATTATCACAGATTCATCTTCTTGATGGATGACATCCTCATCTGAAAATAATGCAAAAGAATCCACAGAAAAGATATATTTTGTTTGCCAAGGTATACTCTTACATGATTAATCTTTTTCCCCATAAGCATAGCTGATATGATTGTGAATTATATTATGTAACCATAAAGGCATTGCTTGAAAAAATTTGTAATAAAAACATCTTGGAATTTTTTCTCTTTTAAGCTAGAATCTGTCTTGACGTTTTACAGCATTGACATCTATCTATTTCAATGGTTCAGATAAGGAATCATGAAGCACCGATTCAATAGTGAAGTTCTCCACATGAAATCTTTTTTCATATGCGGAAAGTGTGATTAAGTCACTCTGATGATATCTGCTGTTACTGAACTGATTATGGACAAAATGTACCCTGGTGACAATAACACCCTGGAGAAAAGTGTATTGGAAGGTGATAGACCAGACTAACCCAGTACAGCAGCCTTAAAGTGAAACAGAAGGTCCCAAGCTGCTGGTTCAATTTGACATTCAAATTAAGGTCAGTTATGCCTTCCAGAGTGATGATGGAGATATGAAGGAAGCATTAACACTTCAGAAATCAAGTGCGGAGTAGAGAAACATTTCATGTAGGGCATTTTGCCATGTTGGAATGTTGCACTGGTCACCATGAGCTACCATTGAAGAAAATAAAATTCTCATGAGACATTGAATTTGCTTTGTCCCACAGTTGTGGGGAGAATGCCTCACTAAAACATGCCTCTTGTGGCAAGAAGTATGTTTTAGTGAGGCATTCTCCCCATAACTGTTGCCTGCACTTCACCACAAGGGACATCATTTTAGATTCAAATTTGCATTTGATTCACACAAAGCTAGCAATAGCTCTCTTTCCGTATTATAGCTAATTAGCATTGTTATGTGTGCAGGATTACATCCCTGTACTATTTTGGATATTAAGTTAAACTACTTTGTGATATGACATATATTTGTATATATATTTTTTAATATTCACATCATTTCTTAATTCCTTTCCTTTGTCAAATAGACCAAGTGAGCCAAGAATAAAAGTCAAAGGAAATACATTGTAAGCAATGTTTTTAAAAGGCAAAGCCCTGAAGTCATTCTATCAAATATTTCCGAAGTCTGACACTTTTGGAAAAAAAACAGGCACACACACACAGAGAAATGTTTCGAATCTGTTTTAGTAATGTTACTGCTTCAGACAGACATTATCACGTGGAATGAAATAGATGTTGAACTCTATAAAAAGAAAATAAAAAAGGATAAAAAAATCTATTATTCACCTACTCTTAGGTGCCATAGCACAAAATCAATGAATTAATGTCACTGGGCTCATTATTAAGTAAGAATGCTTAGGGGTGGAGGGAGTTTGCTTTGGAAGTCAATGCACTCTGCTGATATTTGGCCACACTGCACAAGCATGATATAGTCTGTTCCATGTGTCTTGCCCTTAAGATATTATTGTAATATCTTTCCATTCCAACAAATCTCACAACCTAAATGTGGTGGGGAGGGAGGGAAGCAAAAACTGAAGTATAAAAGAAAAATAATATTAAATTAAAAGTTAAAATGACGTTGAACTAATTTTTTGCAACAGAAATCAGATCTAAAATATCAAGTCCATCCTAACAATTTTATTTATTTCTTTAAATTTAAAATAGTGTCTATCCAAACTCAATGATTCAACATATAATAATAATAATAATAATAATAATAATTAATAATAAATACATTAATAATTTGTCATCCAGATGGATGGTAATGGCCAATCTCAATACAACACTGAAAGTGGATAAATCTGTTTTTTGCAATGAACTTATTTTCACTCATTTGAGAAGAAATACAGAAAATTACAAAAATAAGTAAGCACTCTAGGTGTTTATACAACCACTATCACCATAGTATCTCAACATCTCCCAAGTATTTATGGATTTAACCTCACAAGAAATGGAGATGATAATAATTCTTCACTCACATCAGAGAAGTATTTATCTCCATTTTTTTCCAGAAAGTTTAATGGTTTAATCACGTTCCTCTGCGATCTATAAACTTTTTCCCATTGATTTCAACTGGACCAGGAGCAGATTCAATATGAATTTCTTAGAGTCACTCAAGAAGTCTACAGTAGATCCAGAAATTGAATCCCAGTTCTGAATCCCAATTCAGTTCCTTAATGGCAAGATCATCCTTCCACCTCTAAGAGAAGTTTTAAAAAGTTTACTTAACTTTTAATTTTTTTTTCTTTTCATTTTCACAGAGTATTCTGAATTTCCTGTTTCTGATTGGGACTAGAATTAAAAGAGGAGAAATGCCGTGAAAGAGGTTCTTTTTTTGATATTTATGATTTGACTGGAAACTGGAGCTTACAAATCTTACAAGGCAATGCAGTATAAGTGGCCAATAGGATAAAAGCCACAAGAAGCCATTTTTAAACACGTTAGAAACAAGAATAACCCTTGTTCGGGTTAAATATAGATGGTAAAATTGTAAGTAGCTATGTAGAAAAGGCAGAAATGTCCAAAAGATATTTCTGCTCTGAATTTGGATACATAGATGGGAATAAAATTAAGAATATACACAACTGTTTGTAGAACAAGAAAGTGTGTGTTGTTTCTCTTTATCAAAAATCAAGTTCGTTCTCAAACTGGTCTCACCCACACAAATTTCTTTCATCCTATGTTGTGTACTTCAATTCTGTTATTAAGCATTCTAATTCTATTCCATTCCTGAGCCAAGACAGATACACATCCCCAGTAGTTCTGATGGGTTTTCTGATGGTCAAAAATAGGAATTTTGATGAAAATCATCAGATTCATTTTCAGTTATGGCATGATAGGATCTGAGCTCAAATCTCCAGCTGTAGAAGTCTAATTTGTTAATTAACTGCACTCCAGTTGTCATCATTTGCAACACTGTAGGGTGAAGGCTTCACCCTTCACCTGAGAAGTGCAATGCAGATACCTTGAGCCAGCTGGTGTAAATCAGCCTAGCTTTACTGATTCACTGGAGCACCATTCAGGTACACCAGCTTGGGAGCAGGTTTTAACTTTTGGCTTCTAAATTCCAGCACAAACTTGACAGCATACTGCACATTCAGATAAACACAGAGGATTAAAAAGAGAACAATCCCTCTTCTTGCAATGTCAGACTGTTATGCTATAGTGGTTCATTGCTTTCATGTAAAATTCAGTTTCAATAAATCAAATAGAAATAAAAATCAGGAGCAGAACTTGCCTCAGTTAGGCTAGCTCATTGTCGGGCATGAGACTTCTGGAGGCAATGAAGGTTTGTTGGGGAATTACAAAAATCATTTTTTCTATTAATCAGATGCTGGAAATTATTAGCATCTAAAAATCTTACCCCACAAATCTAAAATTTGGGCCATATCCTGAGGTTGTTATTAAGTGTATATTCAGTTCTAATTCAAGAAAATCTCCCATTGACTTCAGAGAGAGTTTGCCTAAGGACTCAGGGTTAAATATTAGTTTCCCATGAATTTCTCTTGATTTATACCAGTGTAACTGAGGTTGCAATAAGGCCCTTAGTCATTTTTTTGCTAGCTTCTCCTGCCCAATACTATAATGTTTTAGCAAGGCTATATTCTGATCACAGTTACAGCCACTAAAATCGGTGAAGTTACTGCAGATTTATACCAGCATAGCTGACATCTGAACATGTCCCACACACCACTCTGTGCCTCCTTCCTTGAGATAGAAATAAATCTAGATTAAAAATATATCAGTTGGGTGACATGAAATTACAGTTTCTTGTGCCTTTCAAATGTACCAATCTGTAATTAAATACAAATAAAATATGTCATTCATTCCCTCCCAGGTCTACTCTTATGTGTTATAGAATTTCTATATTTTTTTCCTTGGATTTTTTCACACTGATTCATATTTGTCATAAAGCTATGCTTCCAGGCAAGTTTATATAGAGTACCATACTGAAGAATAAGAGATATCTTAACTGCTTTCTTATGGCACTATAGATTTTTTCTTTCTTTACAAAAACTCTTTTGCATTTTTGAGTTTTTGAGAAAGACTCTTTTCATGGTGCTTTGGCTCCATCTGGAATCAGGAAAAACCAGAAATACTGACAGATTTTTAGTGCAAGGTCCTGATCTTATAGACTCATAGACTTATAGACTCTAGGACTGGAAGGGACCTTGAGAGGTAGAGTCCATTCCCCTGCCCTCATGGCAGGACCAAATACTGTCTAGACCATCCCTAATAGACATTTATCTAACCTACTCTTAAATATCTCCAGAGATGGAGATTCCACAACTTCCCTAGGCAATCTATTCCAGTGTTTAACTGCCCTGACAGTTAGGAACTTTTTCCTAATATCCAACCTAAATCTCCCTTGCTGCAGTTTAAGCCCATTGCTTCTTGTTCTATCATTGGAGGCTAAGGTGAACAAGTTTTCTCCCTCCTCCTGATGACACCCTTTTAGATACCTGAAAACTGCTATCATGTCCCCTCTCAGTCTTCTCTTTTCCAAACTAAACAAACCCAATTCCTTCAGCCTTCCTTCATAGGTCATGTTCTCAAGACCTTTAATCATTCTTGTTGCTCTTCTCTGGACCCTCTCCAGTTTCTCCACAACTTTCTTGAAATGCGGTGCCCAGAACTGGACACTATACTCCAGTTGAGGCCTAACCAGTGCAGAGTAAAGAGAAGAATGACTTCTCGTGTCTTGTTTACAACACACCTGTTAATGCATCCCAGAATCACGTTTGCTTTTTTTGCAACAGTATCACACTGTTGACTCATATTAAGCTTTTGGTCCACTATGACTCCTAGATCTCTTTCTGCCATACTCCTTCCTAGACAGTCTCTTCCCATTCTGTATGTGTGAAACTGATTGTTCCTTCCTAAGTGGAGCACTTTGCATTTATCTTTATTGAACTTCATCCTGTTTACCTCAGACCATTTCTCCAATTTGTTCAGATCATTTTGAATTTTGACCCTGTCCTCCAAAGCAGCTGCAATCCCTCCCAGTTTGGTATCGTCCGCAAACTTAATAAGCGTACTTTCTATGCCAACATCTAAATCGTTGATGAAGATATTGAACAGAGCCGGTCCCAAAACAGACCCCTGTGGAACCCCACTTGTTATACCTTTCCAGCAGGATTGGGAGCCATTAATAAGTACTCTCTGAGTACGGTTATCCAGCCAGTTACGCACCCACCTTATAGTAGCCCCATCTAATTTGTACTTTCCTAGTTTGTCTATAAGAATATCATGCAAGACCATATCAAATGCCTTACTAAAGTCTAGGTATATCACATCTACCGCTTCTCCCTATCCACAAGGCTCGTTATCCTATCAAAGAATGCTATCAGATTAGTTTGACACTATTTGTTCTTTACAAATCCATGCTGGCTATTCCCTATCACCTTACCACCTTCCAAGTGTTTGCAGATGATTTCTTTAATTATCTGCTCCATTATCTTCCCTGGCACAGAAGTTAAACTAACTGGTCTGTAGTTTCCTGGGTTGTTTTTATTTCCCTTTTTATAGATGGGCACTATATTTGCCCCCTTCCAGTCTTCTGGAATCTCCGTCGTCTCCCATGATTTCCCAAAGATAATAGCTAGAGGCTCAGATACCTCCTCTATTAACTCCTTGAGTATTCTAGGATGCATTTCATCAGGCCCTGGTGACTTGCAGGCATCTAACTTTTTTAAGTGATTTTTTACTTGCTCTTTTTTTATTTTATCTTCTAGACCTACCCTCTTCCCGTAAGCATTCACTATATTAGACATTCCTTCAGACTTCTCAGTGAAGACCGAAATGAAGAAGTCATTAAGCATCTCTGCCATTTCCAAGTCTCCCGTTACTGTTTCCCCCTCCTCACTGAGCAGTGGGCCTACCCTGTCCTTGGTCTTCCTCTTGCTTCTAATGTATTGATAAAAAGTCTTCTTGTTTCCCTTTATTCCCATAGCGAGTTTGAGCTCATTTTGTGCCTTTGCCTTTCTAATCTTGCCTCTGCATTCCTGTGTTATTTGCCTATATTCGTCCTTTGTAATCTGACCTAGTTTCCATTTTTTATATGACGCCTTTTTATTTTGTAGGTCACGCAAGATCTCGTGGTTAAGCCAAGGTGGTCTTTTGCCACATTTTCTATCTTTCCTAACCATCGGAATAGCTTGCTTTTGGGCCCTTAATAGCGTCCCTTTGAAAAACTGCCAACTCTCCTCAGTTGTTTTTCCCCTCAGTCTTGATTCCCATGGGACCTTACCTATCAGCTCTCTGAGCTTACCAAAATCCGCTTTCCTGAAATCTATTGTCTCTATTTTGCTGTACTCCCTTCTACCCTTCCTTAGAATTATAAACTCTATTATTTCATGATCACTTTCACCCAAGCTTCCTTCTACTTTCAAATTCTCAACGAGTTCTTCCCTATTTGTTAAAATCAAGTCTAGAACAGCTTCCCCCCTAGTAGCTTTTTCAACTTTCTGAAATAAAAAGTTGTCTGCAATGCAGTCCAGGAACTTATTGGATAGTTTGTGCCCCGCGGTGTTATTTTCTCAACATATATCTGGATAGTTGAAGTCCCCCATCACCACCAAATCTTGGGCTTTGGATGATTTTGTTAGTTGTTTGAAAAAAGCCTCATCCACCTCTTCCACCTGATTAGGTGGCCTGTAGTAGACTCCCAGCACGACATCACCCGTGTTTTTTACCCCTTTTAACCTAACCCAGAGACTCTCAACACTCCCATCTCCTATGTCCATCTCTACCTCAGTCCAAGTGTGTACATTTTTAATATATAAGGCAACACCTCCTCCCTTTTTCCCCTGTGTATCCTTCCTGAGCAAACTATATCCATCCACCCAACATTCCAGTCGTGTGTATTATCCCACCAAGTTTCAGTAATGCCAACAATGTCATAGTTGTATTTATTTATTAGCACTTCCAGTTCTTCCTGCTTATTACCCATACTTCTTGCATTTGTATATAGGCATCTAAGATACTGGTTTGATCTTGCCTCCCAACTTTGCCCTGACCCTCCTTTCTCTCTGCCATTATAGCCCATGCTCCCTCCTGTTTCCAACCCATCTCCCGGGTCTTGTTCCCCACTTACATGTGGGCTTTGCTCACCTGTCCCCGTCGAACCTAGTTTAAAGCCCTCCTTACTAGGCTAGCCAGTCTGTGCGCAAATAAGGCCTTTCCCCTCCTTGAAAGGTGAACGCCATCTGTGCCTAGCAGTCCTTCCTCGAATAGCATCCCGTGGTCGAGGAAGCCAAAGCCCTCCTGGCGACACCATCTTCGCAGCCAGGCATTCACCTCCACGATGCATCTGTCTCTGCCCGGGCCTCTACGTTCGACAGGAAGAATCGAAGAGAATACCACCTGCGCTCCAAACTCCTTAACCTGTACTCCCAGAGCCCTGTAGTCACTCTTGATCTGCTCAGTATCACACCTCACAGTATCATTTGTGCCCACATGGATGAGTAGCATGGGGTAGTAGTCAGAAGGCCGGATAATCTTCGACAATGCCTCTGTAACATCTCGGATACGGGCCTCTGGCAGGCAGCATACCTCCTGGGATGAACGGTCAGGGCGACAGATGGGTGTCTCCGTCCCCCTCAGCAGAGAGTCTCCAACCACCACTACCCTACGTTTCTTATTATCAGTGGTGGCAGCAGACCTCTCAGCCTTAGGGGTACGAGACTTTGCCTCCTTAACTGTTGGGGGTGATTCCTTCTCTCCTGTATCAAGAAGAGCATAACGGTTATCTATTACCACAGCAGGAGGGTTCGCAGCAGGGGTGGAGCACTACCCGCTGCCAGAAGTAACCAGCTGGTTGTGTCCACCCTGAGCCATCTCCTCCTCCACTGGTGTGTCAGATACACCCTGAGCCATCTCCTCCTCCACTGGTGTGTCAGTAGTCCTGTGATCTGGGACAGCTACGTCAGCTGTCTCCACATGGATACTGTCCAGGAATTGCTCATGGATACGGATGTTCCTCAGCCTAGCCACTTCCTCCTGTAGCTCTCCCACCTGCTGCCTGAGAGATTCCACCAGTAGGCACCTTTCACATTGGATGCCACCCCCAGCCTGGATATCAGTAAGTGGAAATTGCAAATTACAGTCTTTGCAAGCCCACACCAGAATCTGGGTAAAAACATCCATGCTTTGGTGCTCTGTCTGGCTACAGGCGCAGGTGGAGGAGACAGAAGCAGTGCTGGCACAGGTGTTGCGGGTCCTCCTCACCATTGTAAACCTCCCTCTGTCAAACTCTCTCAAATTCCCGTCTGCAGCTCCCAGTCCGCTCTGCTCTGCTTTAAACAGAAAGGTTTAGGATGGGGCTTGGTTTATAGGTTCAGGGGACCAATGGGTCATGGATGAGACCGACAAGGGACCCCCACTCCCTTCCAAACTCCCTTGCGAAACTCCCTGTTAGCAGCTCCTGGTCGCTAAGCTCCCTGGTCGCTTGTGCACAGCTTTATACAGCCCTGGCCTGAGTGAATGCCCCGCCCACTGGTTAAGGCTCAGCCAATTACCAGAGGCTTCTAGCTTTCAAACCTTCCTTGGTTTGCACCCTTTCCTCATGTGATTAGACCCACTTGTCCTGATTCTGCTCTCACATTGAAACAACAGCATTGTCTTCAGTTAGGTTTCTCCTGATTTACAGCATTGTAAGTGAGCTAAAAATAGGTTTCAATTAAAATAATCTCATGGGAAAGGGCCACATATCAGGCTTCAAGTTTGCAGATTCAAGAGATTTGGTTGGTTCAGGAAAGCTTTTGACCCATGTGTTACCTCACACTTTCAAGGGTAATGTTTTCCTTTGGAAAGATATATATTTTCATGCACAGTGAAAGAAAAAAAAATGTTAAACATATTTTAATATTGTATTGAGCAGGCTTGAAATACATCATCCATATGATTTTTTAATTAAAAATGCAAATTACAAGTAGGCTATTTGTATTTAGTAGTCTTATAAATCACTTGAGCTGCACCACCATTGGCATTTCTTTGAATCATTATATATAATTGGTTAATGGTGTATTTATTCTTGTGTTATTGGATCACCTCCAGGGACAATTATTGATGAGTTTCAAATCTCCAAAAAGATTTCACCACAGAGATAAATGCCTTTTTTTTTTTAGATAAAATCAATTACTTTTATTTAAATTATTTTTTTCCTTTTTAAGTAATAGGTCTGTTTTAGGGCCTCACTGCCGTTTCAAGAAGTGATACATTTATAATAAAAAATAAAATGTAATGGAGATATACCCATCTCCTAGAGCTGGAAGGGACCTTGAAAGGTCATTGAGTCTAGCCCCCTGCCTTCACTAGCAGGACCAAGTACTGATTTTGCCCCAGATCCCTAAGTGGCTGCCTCAAGGATTGAGTTTATAACCCTGGGTTTAGTAGACCACTGCTCAAATCACTGAGCTATCCCTCCCACCACAGCTATCCATTTATTGTTCTTTGGTGCCTTGAATTTCCTCCTAGAGCAAAGAAAGATGATGAGAAAAGGAAATGAAGCCAAAAAAAAGAGACTTCATGAAACATACACTTAATAAGTCATGTGCAGCATACATAGACAATCTTAACTGGTGACCTGTGCTTGCTATGATTATTTTGGGGCTAAAATTCTTGTTGCTAGAAGAAAGAGGCTTCCTAATATGTCCACAAAATGTGAAAAGTCTCTGTAGTGGTCAGATAACTTAGTATTTGGAAAACATTACACAGATGCTATAATAATAAATTAAATTATTAGCATTAGTACAACTGCAGTTGCATAATGAACACATTTTCAGAGTATGGTGGCATGACAAAGTCACATTCCTTTGGCAACACGTTTTGGGTATGTTGAGAAAATGAGTACATCTTATGATTAGGATGATAAGCAGCCCCCAGTCTGCAATAATCTTTCCATTATATTATCTTTAGGTTTGTAGTCACTACATTATTGTGAATTTGTTCATCCTGGTGAACAGATTTTATTACGGATGATCCAAGCCATAAAGTCCAAACTTGTCTAACGTAATGATTCTGATGGGGAGGTGGAAAGCTCTGATCTCAGGTTTTGTTTGGTCACTTTTACAGATAATGGATATTCTCAAAGTTCAGATTTGGATCTAGCTTGGAAATTTCTCAGAGCTTGGGAGTGTTCAGATCTGTTTTTGTTTGTTTGTTTTATTTGATTTGTTTTCATTTTGGTCTATATTTTAGTTTTAGGGTTACAGTTGTCATGTTAGAGGAAAGCATATTTAGAGTAAGTATTTAGAGGAGATTGATGCATTTTCTAATAGTTGAGCATAAAATTTAGGTTAGGATTCTTGGGAGTTTGTTCGGGTCACCTTTCTTTGCATGTTATTTGGGAGGAAAAAAAACTGGGCTGGGTGGGAAATAGATATTTAGTACCCCTCACTTTTCTTCTAACTGCACTGATTATTTCATAGCATATTGACGTTGTCTACTTTTGCTGCATTCACAGGGTAAAAGTTCAATGAACTGCTCCCCTTCCTAGAATGACAGGTGATTTATACTGTAATTGTCTCCAGTATGGGTATCAATGTGTTTTTGTCCATGATTTATTACTCTTCCAATCACAGGGTAAGAAGCTGAAGTTTAAAGGGATAAAATGACATTTCACTAAACATAAGGGTCCAGGTTTGGGGATGAATAACTAGATTTAATCATGTGAATATTATAGTATTGGCCTCCTTATTTCTACAACTTAACAAGATCCTCCTTGACCATGGTGCTATTAGGATAATTTATAGGATTTTTTTTATGTCTGAGAACTGGGAAACTCAGCAAGGGCAGATAGCACCTTTCCCCTATATGTCACTAGTTCAAATCTAGCTCATGCAGTATGCACCGTAAGCTGTTACTATCAAGTGATTCTTCAGTGGCCTATTTGAAATGCTTTTGTTGATCTTAATCTTCGTCCATGGTGACAAGTGTCTCCATCTGAGGCTTTGTAATTGAGCATACTGAGTCAATGACAAAGCTCTCAATGGCTTGTCACATTTTTTTTAACTATCAGCCAGGAAAATCTACAAACCAAAATGACTTTTGTTTCTTTAAGAAACAAAAAATCCTAAATAAAATAAATCCCACTAACTTTCCTTCTACTGTTTGAATGTGTTTTGGTCCAGGAGTCAAAACCTAAAAGTGTCTTTAGAAACCTTCCTTTCCATTGATCTTGGAAAAATAAGGCTGATGAGAGGTGGAGTGGAATGGGACTCTTGGGCAGCAGCTGCTTTTTGTGCCCCAGCAAAAGAATCAACCTACTAGCTGTGCATACTAGGTTTTATGGAAAAGTGGCAAAAAGTCAATAAATATATTAAAAACTACTTAAACTAAATTTTCCAGACTTACTGACATCTCTGCAGATGTCAGCATGAGTGTGAGAGACAATAAATTGCCTGAAACACTACTTCAGAGGAATCATTTGGGGTCTTTACTGCTAAATTATTTGTCACGTAGGTAGGGACAGACAGAGAAATTAAGCTAGATACTGCTAGGCTGCTATCTCCTCAGGACCCACGTCTGTCACGATACACGAAGCCTACGTGGCAGAAATGTCAATAACAACATGTATTTATTGTATATAATAGTAATGAGATTACAATAAATAATAATAAGGATGGAGCAGATTCTGTGCTGGTGTAACTCTACTGAAGTCAATAGAGTTACGCTAGGAGAGAATCTGGCGCAGTAAATTGGTTTTGCTCCACTAGGCTATGCACAAATCTTTTATGAAAAAATGAATATTTCTGTTGCTGTAATCCCATCCTTCCTCCTACAACTTCACCTTTTATTGTGTCTTGTCTCTAAGTGGACCTAAAACTTAATAGGGCAAGACAATGGCTACAGTTTTCAAAGCTTTTAAGGGATTTAGGTGCCCAAAGCCCATTAAAAGTCAGTGGGATTTGAGCATCTATCTTTCTTAAGTTCATTTGCAAATCCCATCCTATGTCCTCTTATTTCCACTCTAAGGAACCTCATGAATATTTTTGGCACTGAATAATAATAAATAATTATTATAGTCATTGAATTGGCTTGGCTCTGGATTGGATCACATCTCTGTAGAACTGATCTTGTTCAGGTATCAGGAGCTCATAGAATCATGGTTTCACTTCATTTGAGAGTGCCTCACACGAGTTTCACATACTTTTTGGGTTTAAGCATCAAAAAAATCAAATAAAAATGGAGAAGAAAAGATTGAATTTAAAAACCATTAGAAATTACCCAAATTCCACCCTAAACCACAAAATGGCCTTTCCATTTCTCTAGAAATTCAGCCAAGAATTCATGACCACCATAGGATGCTTTAGTGAGTACTGGACAAGTACTGGTTTAATAAGAAAGCCCCAAAATGGATGAGTTTCACAAATTTTGAGTTTCATTATGCAAATTTCACATTGTTCTGTCTACTGAATTTTATGATCAATCTTTAACCTTGGGAGAAATTCTGTTCTCTGTGGGCAGCCCAAGTTAATGAGCAGTACAAAAAAGACTTCTGCAGAAGTTGGGTAAGGTGTGACTGAAGACTTATTTCCAGGGCATGAAACAGCAATAGTCCTTCCATGTCTATTACTAGTCTCTTAGTGCTCACTACAGTAGCCTCTGTGGCATCTGCATTCCCACCTGTTCTCATAGATTCAGGATGCTTAGCCAGTTGATCCATGTTCTCATAAATCCACCAGCGAAGTGGATAGGTGGAGATCATTGAAAGAACAGATCAGTGGTATGCCAGAGACTGCAGCTCCATTCAGATCTTCTGCATCTTAGCTCTTCCAGTGCACAAGTACCTCTGGAGTTCCTATATGTACTGGAACTTCTGTTCCTGATGAACTCTGAAGGAACAAAAAGGATTTGCCCATTTTTGCTCTAGCATATCATTTGAAAGAGAGTAACTATAAATACCTCTCTCACTCTCTCTCAACAAGGAAAAATAAAGTAGTTTCTGACCCAATTAATATTAACAGACTTTATTGTAACCATCTAATTAATCTAATATTTGATATTTCCAATTCACTCATCAATGTAGTATCTAAGCACCAAATAAAAAGTTAAAAGTCCCATTGACCTGTCTGTAGATGACTTACTATATAATTTATAAGTTTCTACAACTTTTTCTTCATAACTACTTCAAATAATCCAGAAATTTTTGAATAAACCACACCTTTCCTCATAGACTGTTATGTTTTGTTCAGGTTTGATTTATTTTACCAAGATTTACAGAAGCAAAATGTGCCAGGTGAGAACAGGAAGAAAACAACAATTTATACAATAATAAACAAATCATCACCTTTTCAAACTCCTATAATTTTCTGGCTTGGGCCAGAAGTGAAATTACCACAAAAGAGGCTATTCTCATTTGTGGGCCTGGTTCTCCTTTCATTTACTATGATGTAACTCCACAGACTTCCATGGAGTTATTCCTGATTTACACTAGTGCAAATGAGAGCAAAATCAGTCCCTTTGTAGTATTTATAGCATACCCAAGACCAGGACATACTGGCAGTCTTGCAGAACAGATTATTCTCATGATGTTTTCAATTCACTTTCCAGATATTACAGAAGTTAGAGACCTGTTAGGTTATATTTTCCATCCTGCAGCCAGTATAGGATGGTTCTGGATTCTGTACTTCTTAATTTCAATTTTTTCATATGAAATTGTCTAATATACATATTTCAAATTATGTGACTTCCCTAGGGAAACTTTTGCAAAGTATAGTCACTCTCATTGCCAGATATTTCCCTATATTACTCCTAGCTGTACCAGATCATCTGTACAATGCAAACCTTGGATGCTTCTTATTGAGTCTCTGAGGGCTAGATTGCAATCCAACAATATACCCTGTAGAAGAGATATTGAGTAACTGCATGATCCCAAGAGCAGACTAGAGTACAAATTATGACTCTAACACAACTCCTCCCCAGCTCTCCACCGCCTTTGCTCTAGCAAGGGAGTGAATTACTTCACTCTTTTTTTCATGGAGCAGTTTACTCCCTCACTGTGTGCTCTGCCAGCCCCCTTGATAGTGAGTGGTAATCTCTTCTTCGCAGCCCCTCTCTGCCTATTCCCCATCCTTTTTTTTTTTTTTTTTTTTTTTGCAGTGGGGAGAGCTCAGTGTTATCCCCTGTCCCCTGCTGTCATCTCCATAGCTGGAGACACAATCTGAGCAGTGCTGAGCAAGGGAGAATTTACTTCCCCTAGTCCCCTGCCTAGCTGAGTAAGGGCTGTGACAATTTAGCTCTGCTTTTTTTTTTACTCTGATTGCACAATCACTAGCACTTGTGCCTGTTTATTTTCTTTGCACCAAATCCTGAAGACCTAACTGAGCTGTTAATTGTTTTTTTCCCTTTGTGCATTCATTTTATTATAGGTTATTTGAAAGAATGCCACAGAGATTTCCAGAACATCTAGGAGGACTTTGATTTGTTAGACATAGTTTCTGGTCTTGAAGACACTTAACTTTGCTTCCATTGACTTCAGTGAGCATCATGATGCAAATGATAAGTGGTTACAAGATCAGGGCCATAAGGAATATAATTAATGGGTTCATCTGTTTAGGTCTAATAACTCATACTCTTTGTTATATGTTTTCCCAGTATTTCAGTAGTTCCACAGCATGTGTATTAAGTCAGCACTTTCTTTAGTACGTCGATATTTATATACTTCTGTATCCATGTTTTTTTCTATCTCCAATAAAGAACATGAATCAATAAATAAAGCTCTATATTACAAATTTGCACATAATGCTATATTTTGTATTAGTGCACAAGTGTATTAGTAACCCATTTTCCAAGTAATGGAAGTCTCCAGCTCTGTTTCTGACACACATTTTTCATGGTTCCCCTTTTCTTCCATGACATCATTAATTGAGTTATAAGTATGAGTAACAAATTTAGTAACATCAAGTGCATTTATCCAAAAAGTTTCTTGCCTATTAGTTAAGTGTGGTGTATTCAGATCTTGAAGAATGGAAATGATGCAATGACAAATCTGTTTGTATTGTTAAAACTCTGTTGTAAGAATTCAGCCTTGAATTGCTGATGAGGGTTGATTAAAAAAGATAACTTATAAAATTAAAACTCCCCTC
Source organism: Gopherus flavomarginatus (assembly GCF_025201925.1). Lineage (NCBI taxonomy): Eukaryota > Metazoa > Chordata > Testudines > Testudinidae > Gopherus > Gopherus flavomarginatus. The sequence continues at coordinate 124,275,503 of NC_066621.1, read as the reverse complement.
CCCCAAACCTTCTATTTCTTGAGATCTGAATAACGGTAAGAAAATGGTATTTCAGTTTGTACTCAGGCAAATATCCACTGACATCTGATAAGGGCTACATAACATCTGAGAAAGCTGCCAAGATTTGACTCTTCAAAAGAAACAAGCAAAAGTTTTTTTCATTAACATAACTTAGTGTGTCTTAAGCAAAATAAATAAATAAACAAATCTTGTGGGCCCTTGATGCTCTAAAGGATAGCAGACACTTCTTAGCCAAGCCAATAAGTACCACTATTGGGGAACAAATACTCCTTTAGGAGGCCTTTAAAACTCAACTATTAGATTTTCTTGAAAGTTAACAATATTTAAACAGTGGAAAGGTAACTCTCATTCATCCATTACACTGCCTTGTTCATACATTTGTATGGCACCACTCTGACCTCTGAGTAAAAGAAGGGACCAGGAAGGAGCAAGAGAAAGCACTGAGTACCGTACCCATCCAGTTGCACTACTCAAGTATCTAGGTTTGTAATTAGATGTTTATAATATATACACATACTGGCATTTTCCTCTCCCATACACTGCAGGTCTGTCTCCCAGTGTTAAACAATTCCAAAGATGCTATCCCATTTTTCTTAGCCTAATGAAAGAAGCAAGAAGACATTTATCTGGAGATAGTTTGTCCTGAAAATTCATAAGGAACTATTGGGCCTTGCAGTCCTATCAAGGAGTTGGGTGAAATTCAGCTCTGGCATCTAGTCAGATGGTGTTTGTCTTGAGTGTTGGCTGCATTCTAGCCTCAGGGAATCACAAATGTCACGGATGTGCTATGCTATAGCTGTCTTGCTTCTCTAAAGAATCTCCTCTGTTAATCTATCTGGCACGCCTGGTAATTTTCAAAACATAAGTAGAGAGGCAATACTGTGGAGCAGAGAGAGTGAGAGAGATTCAAAGCCACCATCCGTCTTGCTGTAGACAGAGAAAATTACCAGTGTGCATTTGGTATTTTTCATTACTAAGAACATGCAGCAGCTCAGTTTCCACCAGAGCTAATTGATTTTCACAGCTGGTGCATGAAAGGCTAAAGATATGAAACTTGAAAGACACTCTTTGTCCAACCCCTGAAGCTTCTCATATCTGCAGGGACATGAAATTTTTTTTTGGAACTGGAGAAGCTAAAATACCCAGAAGTAATCCAGGTCACTAGTATGCTAAGGATACTTATTGATATGTGCATGGTGCGGGTAGCTTACAACCGAACATATGGTATTCCTTTCAGCGTACAGCTTTTATTGCATTTACATTTATTTGAATCATGTTACCACAATGGTGAAATCAGATTTTGTCACATGTGGCATAATTGTCCATCTAATACAACAATGTAAACATGTGTTACTATTCACTACAGCAAAACAGATCTTATAGGAGAGGTGGTTTGACATAGTGTAGTCAATCCTTCAACTGTGGGTACATGTGAAAAATAAGGCCTACAAAATTTGGAAGGGACTGTAATCATGCATTGCTCTCTCTTTCAAGTTATTTTTTTCCTGTGTATTCATTTTATCAGTTTTCAGCTTGCTAGCCTCTGCCAGTATGTCCCTCCTTAGAAAGTCCAGTGGTAATACAGAGAGTGAGCTCCTACCTGATGAGCTGGTTGGTTGTGTAGAGACCCCAAGTGGTCCAGGCCATCCTTGTACCAGTCTAGAAGATGTTTAGGAGACAAAATGCTTGTAACCCTAAACCACTAAAGGGAAACTGTAGGACAGAGATACCTGATTTTGATATAACTCATTTCTACCATTAGATAGTACGAGGACATGGTACAGCAATTTTATTATGGGAAATAACTAATTTTAAAAAACATTTGGGATTTTGTAAGCGAAGCAAAATATCATAGGATGAACTGGCTGAAAACATTTAGATATCATCTCTCTAGATATTTGGCTCTCAGAAAGTCAGAAATTCAGCCACTTTCATAACAGCAACTTCCTCATTGTGGATTCAATCTGTTCTATGAGCCTCTCCCAGTCTGGTAGCTATGCCTTTAAACTGGGAGAAAACAACAGCGGCAGTCTTAAGGTGGCCATTTGTTTCAGTAATTTTGAGGCACTGAGCAGAACTGGAACTCAGCTGCAAGACTTCCAGGGGCCCAGCTCACCTCTATTGTGGAAGATACCAAGTATCACACACTGTCCCTGTTCTCTCTTCTAAATGGATGCCAGTCTGTTGTAACCAGACCCAAATCCTGGTTCCACATGTTTCTTAGACCCTGAGGTCTGAGTACTGATAGATCACTGTTCCTAACTCTGGGTCTGTCAGGAACACTCTCAGGTGCAGACCCCATGTCTGATACCCTTCTTGAATAGTAGGATGCAGCAGTCTGGCCACCAATATCTCAGCTGTCCTTAGCCCCCAGTTGCTTGAATACATTCCCCAAGAGTCCACCAGGCTGTGGGAACCCCAGTTTCTGCATTAACCCCTACAGGGACAACATGACAAGAAGGCAAGGAACAGAGGTTTAGCAAAAGAATGTCTGAACTACAGACACTTTACTCTTAATGAAGTACACTGAATAGTTAGATCTTTGACAAACAACACAACCCTGAATGCAGTCACCCGAGTCTGATTTCATGTAGGTACTAGATTTGGTCAGCATCCTTAAGGTATGTAGTTCTTCCTGCCTTTCTTCTTCTCACATGTGGGCATGGTTGGCCCCTTGCTCAGAGAAGCACCCATCTTTTAAAACAGTCTCTGTCTCTCTTGTTAACCATGTACTTACACTGGTTCCATTGGGTTCTGTGCAGAAAGTTATTCAAAGTGAATGAGCCTACCAGTAGAAAGTCCCATATTCCAACAGAGAAGAGTAGTTTTATGTTGATGTCTTAGATTGCTCTGTGCCCACTTCTCAGGGCTGGTCCACACTATGGGGGGAAATCGATCTTAGATACGCAACTTCAGCTACGTGAATAACGTAGCTGAAGTCGAATATCTAAGATCGGATTACTCACCCGTCCTCACCGCACGGGATCGATGTTCGCGGCTCTCCCTGTCGATTCCACAACTCCGTTGGGGTTGATGGAGTTCTGGAATCGATATAAGCGTGCTCGGGGATCGATATATCGCGTCTAGATGAGACGCGATATATCAATCCCCGAGCAATCGATTTTAACCCGCCGATATGGCGGGTAGTCTGGACGTAGCCTTAGATATTGTCTTTCAACTAGGTGTCAAGCCCCCACTACAAAATAGATTCTCTAATCCAGAATGGAGGTTGTAATCCAAAGTGAAGATTAAAATGAACAGTACAATCAAAAATTCACAGAACAAAATGGAGGTCACAAGCTGCCAACCCCTCTCCTCCTCACCCTCTCCCCCCAATCTGTCACACCTACATCTCTTTCTATAACCAGGACTCTCAAGCCTGATGTATTCACCAGACTCATATCAAGTCAGAGCCCTGACATACATCCAGGAGTGCATGTGAGCAGCAAATATAAAAATTACAAAACTTAAATTCAGCTATCATTCTTGGAAAAAAATCTATCAGTCCTCTCTTCTAGATTATAGCTACCAGATAGAACAGGATAGGGAAAAGGGGTCTTCTCATCCTGGACATGTTCTCCTGCACCCCCTAAAAGCTGTGATGGTTTCCTCCTTCTGAGAGAAATAGTGGGAAGAACACTGAGCTCTGGGAAACATTCAACCTGAAACAGTGGTGAAGGGATGTTATTTTTAACAGGGGTGCATTAGGTGGGAAAGGCAAATCTGAGACTGCAAACATTTTGAGACTATAGAGTTTGGGATAATAAATGATCGACTTCCTCTTCTCCACAAAGCAGTGCCTTTCTCTCACGCTCCATTTCCTTGCAGCTACTAAACCCTAATAAGATAGCAATGCCTTTATATTTCTAAGTTCTACAGTTGTCCTTTCTCATGTTAACTCCTCTGAAGGCTAATTTTTCTGTCTGCTTACATGATTACAGGAATTCAGCACCCACAGTAGTTCTATCTATCTATCTAGCTATTTATCTATCTATCATCAATAACACTTGAGAGAAGATATTGCAGAGAGGCAAGGGAAGAGGGTAAGTGTGTTGTAACCAGACCCAAATCCTGGCTCCACATGTTTCTAAGACCCTTGGGTCTAGGTAGTGATTGGTCACCGTTCCTAATTCTGATCTCTCAGGAACACTCTTAGGTGCAGACCCCATGTCTGATACCCTTCTTAGGAAGTAGGATGCAGCAGTCTGGACACCAATACCTAAGCTATCCCTGAGCTGGGAGGAGAGATTCACCACTTGTGCAGGTCTGTCTGTGCTAGCTCTTCTCAAGATAGCTTCTAAGCTAGCAGTGTGTCCATGGTGGCACGAGTGGCTACTCAGGCTAGCTGCCCTAAGTACCATCCCATGAGACCTTCTGGATACGTTCTTGGGTGGCTAGCCCGAGCTGCTGCTGCCTATGCCACCATGGATGCACTGCTATGTTGGGGCACTAACTCAAGCAGAACTAGCACAGGTACATCTACACAAAGTGTGAATGTGTTTGTCTTGTTCAATAGTGTATCTCTTGATTAAAATGTTAGTTGTGCAAGTTAATCACTAGTACACTGCATGAAAGCTTATTGACCCTTTGAAGCCTAAAAAATATTTTGTTAATTGTGATTCCCCACCCTCTTTCTCCTACAGAGAGATTAGTTAGAATTGCTATTTTGAAAGCAGTTGATAACTGTCTACTGAGAGCCTCCTCTATTAGGCTAATGCATGTACCCCAAGTAAATGCAGCAAGATAATGATGCCTGCTGGAAAGAGTTTGAAAAATCAATCCTTGTAAAATGTAGAGAAGGGAACAGGTTACCAATTAAGTCATTTCCATTGCTAGATTTGATGCTTCTAAGGGTATGTCTAAATTTGAGCTGGGAGGTTTGAAAAGTGATCAGTATTCACCTTCTAAAAATCAGGCCTTTGTCAGGTGTCTTAGGTTGGGCACCCAAAACGGGAAGCAGGCAAAATCACTTGGTAATAATCAAGGCTCCTGACTTTTTAACGGTGATTACTCTGCCTGCAGCTTACTTATCCCAACTATTATGTTCGATCAAAGTTTCTAACATTGCTCTAAAATGTTTAACATCTGATTGAATTTGGCCTTTTTTCCTTCTTTGTAGCCCTGCTTCTTTATTTATCTATATTTATTCTCTCTTCAAAGGCATTTGTTTAGGAAATATATAAAATTTAACAAAAAGGAAAAGAAAGATGTTAAACCCTACAAGATGTGAAACAGATGGTTTACATTACAGGCTAATCCATGAATGTCCTTGCCAAGAGATAGAGTTGATTCTGTAACTGGGAGGGTAAAGGACTGAGTGCATCATGGAAGAGTTATCCGGCATGACTACAGGTGAGCTGAAATCAGGGCAGCTGGATTTGAGTGAAGGTGTGTTTGAGACTGGGTGGAGGACCGTCATTTGAGAGCATCTCTGCTTTGCACCTTGGCCTATCCTGAAAGGCTGCTCTGCTAGTTAGAGGCCAAAAGGGTACTGTGGGAAAAACTGAATTGTTTTGGGAAAGGAGTGAACTAGCACTGTTGGATCACGTCCACTGCTGAAGGTTTCTCAACTTTAAGAACAAATTGAGTCATGTCAAAAAACGACTATATCTTAGCTTTTGTGGCATTTTATCTTGAGTATTTAAAAAAAGCCTACTTTGTTGTTTTTCTGCTTTCTTTTGCAATATGCATCTCCACTGTTGCCTACCCATGTGTATATGTCCCTTGAGATAATGCTAAGGAAACCAGTGTGCTGACAGGCACTTTCTGTATTTGTTTGTTGGTTGGTTTATTTATTTATTTTGAACTGTTGACTCCAAAGTTGTTGACTCCAAAACACATTTGACTTGCCCTGCAGGCAGGAAGCAAACAGCTTACTGAGAGCCTGGTCCTTCCCCTCTGGAAGAAACCACATCCCACTGGGGGTGTCTGCGGATGTACTATACACACAGAGCAGCCAGCACAGCAATTCTGCCACAATATTGTAGTGATGACAGAGAGAGCATTGTGTATCTAACCTTCTTCCTGCCACTCATCATCTAACTTAACCCAGTTTAGACCCAGTTCCATTCCCTTAGACTCAATTAGTGACTCAGGGCCAGATTCTGTCTCCAGTAGTGCTGAGTGGCCATTATCTCGTGGAATGTGACCAAGTGAGATTTCCCATAGTGTGGGGGAGTTCTCATCTGGAAAACAGCTGGCATGTCCGGCTTATGTGCCAGCCCCTTCCTGTTAGTCCCTGTGTAGGCAGCATACAAGGGGAGTGGTCAGATTGTTGCTGTGCTACATCTATTCTCAGCTCTGGATGATACCTTTGGTACTTCTATCAGCTGGCGTAGCTTAGAGGAGACTTAGCCTCAGACAATTCTGGCTTCAGCTTGAAGGTAGGCTGGAAAGAAAATAAGGGAGATAACTGGCTCCCTGAGAGCATATCATGTGTAGGTTTCAGCTTCAGCAGGCCTTCCTAGACTCATGCTCACTTACTCATGTGTCTCTCAGACCCTCTTAAACTTCACCTCAGGCTCTGGCTTGCTGAGTCAAAGGGAGTCTAAACTTATGTACGTTACTTGCTGAAAGACCAGGAGATAAGACCAAGAAAAACAGCTAATATGAGGGTGTAAATTAAAGTGGGTTAATCCATACTGATATAATTAAAACAGTAATATATTCATAAGCATCTCTTTAAATAGATGTGTCAGGTCATTAAGGCAGCACCTGAGCTTGATGCAACATGTCTTCTTAAAGCAGATGGGATCCCATCAGTTTGGCAGCAACTCACAGAAATTTGCTAGTAGGCTGCTCTGTAGCCTCTATCTTTTTACAGTTAGTTTATCTCCAGCTAGGAAACTCTGAATAAGAAACAGATGGTAATTAATTCTGGAGAGGGCAGAAGGGATTATTGTGAAATGAAGAGAGTAGTGCACTGAGCATCAGGACTTCTGGGTTCTATTTCTGACTGCCACTGATTCTCTGTGTAAGGGAAATCACTTAAATTCTGTGTGCCTCTGTTTAGCCATCTGTAAAATGAGCATAATAGTATCTATCCTATAAGTGTGTAATGTAACAACAGCAATATATACCTTGCAGGTGTGTTGAGAAGCTTCTTGTTGCTAATATATAAGCCTTGAAATCCTCTGAACTTAGATTCACCTTTTACTAAGTATTGTTAATAGTTATTGAATAATAGTTATGTTGTTCATGAGACATCTTTTAATATTTGCTTTAACTAGAAAGCTCCAGCCATAAACTTTATCCAGTTTCTCCCTGAAAAACTCTTCAGACTAACTGTCCCCAGGTCTCTTTATTATGTCATCCCTGTTGGACTGTAACTGTCTTGTTGGATACTGGGAAAATAATCAGACATTACAACTGTGAACTTCAAATGGAACTTTCTTTTGAAAATCATACAAAGAAGCTTTTATTCCCTCTTACACAATAATATCTGGACAACATAGTTGTTTCCATATCACATAGAACATGACCCTAGTTGCTTTTAAATATCAAGATAAGGTGTTACATAACTACATACTAGCTGCACGCTATTTTCCTTTTACACCAGAAAATGACAGAATCGGAGCTGCATCAAAAAAGAGCACCTAAGCCCCCTTTTCACATATTCTTTTGTTAAACATTTCTATGGACACAGCAAGAATCACCAGCCAAACTATCACCTGCTTCTCCATGTTGTTAATCAAAACCACTGTATTCTAATCAGGAGAGATCTAGGATTCTGCTGGAGACAGTCATGGGAAGGAAGCTCAAGACAACTAAGGAACAAGAAGGGAAACATTTTAACTACTGCCTTTTCCAATTGCTTTATTCCCAAGAGAATATAAGCCACATTCTCCATTGGCATAACAGCATTGACTTCAGTGGGATTGTGCTAGCACATAATCTGTAGTATGCATTCCTGTTGTGTTCAGCACCGAAATACCAGTGAAAATGAGGTAGGATCAGAAGAGACTAAAATAGGGATAAAACAAGTTAAAAATTACTTAGACAAAATAGATGTTTTCAAGTCACCAGGGCCTGATGAAATGCATCCTAGAATACTCAAAGAGCTGACTGAGGAGATATATGAGACATTAGCAATTATCTTTGAAAAGTCATGGAAGATGGGAGAGATTCCAGAAGACTGGAAAAGGGCAAACATAGTGTCAATCTATAAAAAAGGGAAACAAGGACAATCTGGGGAATTACAGACCAGTCAGCTTGACTTCTGTATCCGGAAAGATGACGGAGCAAACAATAAAGCAATCGATTTGCAAATACGTAGAAGATAATAAGATGATAAGTAACACTCAGCATGGTATTTGTCAAGAACAAATTGTGTCAAACCAATCTGATAGCTTTCTTTGACATGGTAATATGGATAGGAGGGAAGCGGTAGACGTGGTATATCTTGACTTTAGTAAAGCTTTTGATACTGTCTTACATGACCTTCTCATAAACAAACTAGAGAAATGCAACCTAGATGGAGTTACTGTAAAGTGGAGGAAAACCATTCCCAGACAGTAGATATCAGTGGTTCACAGTCATGCTCGAAGGACATAACAAGTGGGGTCTGTCATAAACAGATAGCTAAGGGTTAATGTTCTTTTACCTGTAAAGGGGTAACACCAGTAACCTGAAACACCTGACCAGAGGACCAATCAGGAAACAAGACATTTTCAAATCTGGGTGGAGGGAAGTTTGTGTGTGAGTTCTTTGCTCTTTGTCTTGTGTCTGACCCTCTCGGCTCTGAGAGTGATCTTTCTGTCTCCTGGCTTTCTAATCTCTGTTTCCAAGTTGTAAGTACAAGAATAGTAAGACAATAATAGGTTTATATTGTTTTCTTTTGTATTTACATGTGTGTAGTTGCTGGAATGTTTAAATTGTATTCTTTTTTGGATAAGGCTGTTTATTCATTTTTTCTTTTAATCAAATGACCCTGTATTTGTCACCTTAACACAGAGAGACCATTTTTATGTATTTTTATTTCTTTTATAAAGCTTTCTTTTTAAGACCTGTTGGAGTTTTTCTTTAGTGAGGACTCCAGGAAATTGAGTCTGCAGCTCACCAGGGAATTGGTGGGAGGAAGAAGTCAGGGGGAAAATCTCTTTGTGTTAGATTTACTAAGCTTGACTTTGCATACCCTCTGGGTAAGGGGGAAGGGAGATTAGCTATCTCGGTACTTGTGTTTTCCAGGACTGGAAACAGGGAGAGTGGAGTCCCTCTGTTTAGATTCACGGAGCTTGCTTCTGTATATCACTCCAGGAACCCAGGGAGGGAACACCTGGAGGGGAAGAGGGGGAAGGGAAATGGTTTATTCCCCTTTGTTGTGAGACTCAAGGAATCTGAGTCTGGGGGTCCCCCAGGGAAGGTTTTGGGGAGACCACAGTGCGCCAGGCACTGTATAGATTCCTGGCTGGTGGCAGCTTTACCAGGTCCAAGCTGGTAACTAAGCTTGGAGGTTTTCATGCTAACACCCATATTTTGGACGCTAAGGTCCAGATCTGGGAAAAATGTTATGACAGGGTCATACAGGGATCAGTTCTGGGTCTAGTTCTGTTCAATATCTTCATCAATGATTTAGATAATGGCATAAAGTACACATAAAGTTTGCGGATGATACCAAATTGGAAATGACTTCTTAGGAAGGAGTACGACAGAAAAGGATCTGGGGGTCATAGTGGACCACAAGCTAAATATAAGTCAACAGTGTAATGCTGTTGTAAAAAAGGTGAACATCATTTTGGGATGTATTAGTAGGAGTGTTGTAAGCAAGACAGGAGAAGCAATTCTTCTGCTCTACTCTGCGCTGATTAGGCCTCAGCTGGAGTATTGTGTCCAGTTCTTGGCATCACATTTCAGGAAGGATGTGAACAAACAGGAGAGAGTCCAGAGAAGAGCGACAAAAATTATTAAAGCTCTGGAAAACATGACCCAAGAGGGAAGATTGAAAAAATTGGGTTTGTTTTGTCTGGAATAGAGAATACTGAGGGGGGACATGATAACAATTTTCAAGTACGTAAAAGGTTGTTACAAGGAGGAGAGAGAAAAATTGTTTTTCTTAACCTCTGAGGATAGGACAGAACATAACAACATAAGAACAGGAAGCAACAGGCTTAAATTGCAGCAAGGAAGGTTTAAGATGGACATTAGGAAAAACTTCCTAACTGTCAAGGTGGTTAAGCACTGGAATAAATTGCCTAGGGAGGTTATGGAATCTTCATCCTTGGAGATTTTTATGAGTAGGTTAGGAAAACACCTATTAAGAATGGTCTAGATCAGTGTTTCCCAAACTTGAGAAGCTGCTTGTGTAGGAAAGGCCCTGGTGGGCTAGGCTGGTTTGCTTACCTGCCCCATCCACAGGTTTGGCCGATCGGTGGCCAGTACGTCCCTTGGCCCACGCCACTTCCAGCAGCTCCAATTGGCCTGGAGCAGCTAACTGCGGCCAGTGGGAGCCATGATCAGCCAGATCTGTGGACAGGGCAAGTAAACAAACCGACCCAGTCTGCCAGGGGCTTTCCCTACACAAGCGGCATCCCAAGTTTGGGAAACACTGGTCTAGATAATACTTAGTCCTGCAATGAGGCAGCGGAATGGATTAGATGACTTCTCAAAGTCCCTTGCAGTCCTATGATTCTTTAATTCTATGAAATAATATGGAGATTGGAGCTCTATAAAATATGCCAGAAAGAATGAGTGCTCCTCCAGCTGTGGCACCTTCCAGCTTGACATTCTTCCCAAACTCTGCTTTGTTCCACACTGTGTAGTGAAGGTGTTCAGTTGTACATCTATATACATAATAGGATTCACCACAGTCACCTCAGGGTGATGAAGGTGGAACATGACAGCTGCATAACTGCACACTGCAACATTATTTCCAACAAGAAGTGAGGAAGCATACAACATGGGGTTTTAAATATAAGAATTATCAGAGATAGAATTTCGACACCCTTGAAACTGCAACATATGTCCTGGATCTTTGATACCTATAAATGATCAGGATCTCAGTTTTACAGCCAGTCTGAAAGAGGACATCTCCAGCTTCATAGTGACCCATGGCATCAGACTGGTGCCTTATGACTGTAGTACTAACTCAGTAGGAACTGTAACACACACTGAATAACTTGCATTACGTCTGTGCATTGATGGGGTTTGTATGTGTGTAACTTGAACTTGCGACAGATAAGAACATTTAGTGGACATTAAGGAATGTGAAGGAAAAAAGTAGGAAAATCATATAGCTATGACAATAAAAAGGATGGAGCCAATTCAAGAAAGAAAGACAGAAGCCCTTGAATGATGTTCACTCACCACAGGTGGATATAAATCTGAGCAAGTGATTTACCTGACTGATTAGAATGAAAAGAAACTTGAAAATGCTTCCTTAAATAAAATAAACCCCACTCATCTCAGAACACCATTTTTTGTTTTTTTTACAATAAAAATAAGTTAACATCTAAATGCTGAAAGGGAAAACAACTCAGGAAATGGTTCTAGTGAATATGAAATTTTACTTGGGATAGTTAGAGGTATGATCTACAGCAAAGCCAACAATCATCTCCTGTATCTGACTGCTGTTTCTATGGTTAAATTCCGAGCATAACTTGTGTGATTGGTAATCAGAAGTCAATTGAGACATTTACCAAGAGCAAGGTTACCCTGGGTCATATTCTCTTGGATGCAAGTGGCCTCTTAGTTATTGATTAGCCACACTCAGAAACTCTAGGGTTCCGTTCAAATAAAACACCCAAAAATGATGCTTAAAGTTAGCTCTGTAATGGGTACATACAAGGCTCGATCCAAAGCCTATTAAAGTAAATGGGAGTTTTTCCATTGGACTCAATGGGCTTTGGATCATGCCCTAAGAATGTATAGATAACCAAATACCAATATTGTCATCTGAGCCTTACCTGAAATATTCAGCTCCATTGGGTCTGCAAAACTAAGCTGGATATCTCAGCAGATCAGATTTTAATATGGTTACTTTTTACCTATTGTTTCCAGACACAATCAGAAGCCATAGTATAGAAACAATGAGACTCCATGAAGAATAATTTTCAAATCTCAGAGGAAAACGTAGATCCAGGGGAGTTTCATGAGATGGTTCAGGGTGACCTTGTTCACTTATCTTTACTTGTAGTCCTTCAGTCCCTTTTTTGTAAAAATTCAACCCTGAAGAGTTGTCATTCCTGTTTCAATCTGCTCTGCCCATTCATTGGAGAGAATCAAAATCATACTGATCAGGGACGATGGCAGCCACCCTTGCCTATTCTGATAAGGAGTTTTGAAAAGAAATTTAAGTTACAGCAGAAATCTAGTGTAGGTCTCTCCTTACTGATTCATTAGCAGATTAAAATGGTTGAGATCTTCCTAACTTTTACAGATGTCAGAAAAAGTCTCCTAACTTCTGGATGTTAATTAGAATTGAGCCTATGTACAATATCCACTTAAGAGAGTGCTCAGCAGTGGATCCTAGATTGTCTGAAAGCTAGATAACAATTTAAAAATTAGAGAGATGAGGTGGGTGAGCTAATACTTCAGTTGGTGAGAGACACAAGCTTTGAAGCTGCACAGAGCACTTCTTCAGGTCTGGGATGTCTCAGGATATCACAGCTCAATATAAAATCAAACAGTTTAGCATAAGTAGACACATGGGCGGTGGGCGAACAAGCCATTGGGAGAGGCTAGCCCCCTCCCCCTCTGCCTGAGGCCCCACTCCTACCCCTCTCCTTCTGCCCTCCACTCTGTCCGGAACCCAGACCACACCGCCCCTACCCCCATCCACAGCCACCAGCCCCTCAAGCCCCAGGGCCCCCACCCCATAGTACTGGGCAGGTGGCACAGCCAGAGCACTCCCAGCCCCAAGTGGAGGGCGAGCAGTGTGGCTGGAGCACCCCCATCCCCATCCCTGGAGTGAGAGTGGAGTGTGCAACCAGAGCACCTCCAGCCTCAGAGCACAGGGCAGGCAGCACATCCAGAGAGCCTCCAGCCACAGTCCTGGAGTGCCAGGTGGGCAGCATGGCTGGAGCACCCTCAACTCGAGCCCTGGAGTACTGGGCTAGCAGGGCAGCATGGCCCCAGTTCCAATGCCCCCAGCCCTCAACTTGCCTGTCCCAGCCTCTCGGCCACAGAAGAGTGGGAAGGGAACTGGAAATAAGTAGGAGAGCGTCTGGGGACAGAGTGTGAATGGAGCCATGCCAGGTTGTTTGGGGAGGTACAGCCACCCCCAGCCTACGATATCTGCCGCCGATGAGTAGATAGCATATATTTTAAGAGAACATTCAAGGTGAAGTGGCCCATTAACATCCTCGTAGTCATAGGACAAAAAGGGGGGTTAGTGGGTTACAGATTGTTGTAACAAACCATATATCCATGTCTTTATAAAGACCATTATTTTTAGTGTCTGGAGAGGTTGTTGGAATTGTTTGAAGGCTAGAAGAAGGGGTTCAGGAAAGATTTCTTTCAGTATGGATAGGGTTGTTGTTGTTTTATGACACCCCATATGGGTTCCAATGTGAGTTGGTAGGTGACAACTAGTGGTGTGTGGTCAGAGGGCGGTTTATTTGTGTATTGAAGCAGGTTCTCTCATGCTATTTGGGTGGACTGTTCCATGATCCTTTCCAAACTCATCATCAGAAGCAAGATCCCCACAAACCATGACACACCACTCAAAGTGGCAACAGACCCCGCCAGAACAATGGATGCAAACCCTGCAGACATATCTTCAAGGCTACACTGATCAACACCTCCTTTTTCCCTCCCTCTCCCCCCACATACAACATAACTTTTGAGATCCATGGGTCCTACACATACATGTCACAACATGTGGTGTATCTCAACCAGTGCACTAAATGCCCCAATAACAACTATGTGGATTAAACTAAACTATCACTATGCTCTCAGATGAATTCACACAGGAAAATGATGAAAGACAAAAGCACCATATAAATTGTGGGTGAATACTTTTCACGAAGTGGTCACTCTATATCTGACCAATCAGTCGTCATCCTCTAAGGAAACCTGCACAACACTTTCAAAAGATGAGTCTTGGAGCTTAAATGCATAACTTTGCTAGACACTAAAAATCATGGTTTTCATAAAGATACTGAATTTATGGCTTTTTACAACAATCTGTTACCCACTAAGACCCCCTTTTTGTCCTATGTCTACAGCGGTGTTAATATGCCACTTGTGCTTGATTGATCCCTTAAAATATGTACTAACTACGTATGCTAAACTATTCCCTTAGAATATGTGCTACCTATTTATGCAAAACAATCTGTTTGATCTTGTGTTTAGCTGTGACACTCTGAGTACCTTCCTCAGACCTGAGGAAGAGCTCTGTGTAGCTGGAAAGCTTGTCTCTCTCACCAGAAGAAGTTGGTCCAATAAAAGATATTACCTCACCCTCCTTGTCTCTCAAATATCCTGGGACTGACACGCCTACAACATGGCATACAAATTTAAAAATCACACAGATAGCTAAACCTTCTCGAGCATATTTGAAATCATTAGAAACTAAGAAGATGCCTCTATGGATACAGTTACTTTTCTCCAGTTGCCCTAAAGGAACTGGGATGTGTCTGTGCACATGAAGCACACTTGGAAGGATGGGAAGAGGAAGAAAGAGTGATTGGTATGGAGCTCTGTAGAATAGGCAGATTATGAACTGAGACATCTTCATACCTTGCAGGGGGAGCCTTGAAAATTTAGGGAATAAGTCTTATGGGTAATGGTGTCAAAATGTAGTAGTGGCTGCAGAAGTTAACATCAACATTTTTTTTGTTTGTTTCCATCAAAAATTGAGAGGAGTTTTTTGAATAAAAGAATTATTTTGTTTTGGATGATATTTATAGTGAAGACAAGGCTTCTGAGAGTAATCATTGTGTGAAATATCTTGTGAGAATGTCTGCATCCAATGGAGCACTGATCTGATCCAGTATGGAAGTTCCTATATTCTTGTGTAAAAGGGTAGCTCCACTGAACTCATGCAGATAGTATAAAATTGATGTAAGTGAGAAAAGAATCAGGCCTTACAGCTTTTATTGTCTGTTAGTCATTATGCATATTTTAGGAGGCTAGACAAATAACAACTAATGATAATACTACTAATTTCTTAGAAACATTAAAACCTCTTTTTTAATCTGGTCCCCTGGACAGGTAAGAGATCAGAGAGAGAAAATCAAATAAAGAAAAATCAGAGCAGTATAGACAAGGATATAATTTCAAAGTTTAATTAACACATTCTTTTTTAAAGTGTCAGAAATTATATGGCCAAATGAATGATTGTTGCAGGCAGGCAGGCAGGCAGTATTTTTGATGTAAGCTCTATAGGTTACCTAGGCTACAAACTGCAGATCTCAGCAAAACTGCATTCATGGCATAGAAATGAGCCCCTCCTCCTATGGGAGACCAACCCTTAGACCTAAAGAATGAAAGGCGAGTGTTTGACATGTTTATCTATGACAACTGTGAGCCAAGGATGATCATGTTTGGCAGTTTGAAGTGGGAGCATTTGAGTTGTTTCAACTCTTTTTGGTATTCCCTTCAAATTACAACAAGCTGCTTTGGGTAAACATTGTAAATTGTTCATGATGGCAGGGAGATCGAAGGTCTCTCTCTCTCTCATCCTTCCAACACCCCTTTCCTATTATCCCACATTCAGCTTGGATGCCAGGGGAAAATATCAGGGCAGCCTTTGGTTCTACTTTCCAGTCATTGATTTCCTTTGACTCCAAACTCTGTCCCCCTTTCTTGATATTATGGATGAATACCACAAAATGTCACCTATGAGTATACCCTAGAATTTTAAGTGACAATCAGTGTTACTATCTTCACACTCATTTAAGCTAGGTATTACAACATTTTTCCATATTAGAGTATAGTTGCCAAAAGTTGTGTTGACTGATATGATACAACAGATAGTTTCTCATAGTTTATGGGGACCACTAAAGCATGTTTAGCACCATGTCAGTTAACACCAAACATGTTGAAACATGGCAATAACATCTGAACATTGTAATGCAGACATGGACGTAGTGTTCACTTTTAACAAACACTTGAACAATTGACTTTACTTGCTTAAATATTTCTGGAAAGTGACTTTCAACCTTGCACATGGAAATATTTTCCCCCAGATTGCTTATTATTCCAGTAATACATAGAGTCCTTAACTGAAATCACGGTCCTATTGTAGAAAACAGAAAGAAACAGAAAGTCCCTGCCCCAAAGAGATTTCAATATAAATAGTTAAGACAGATGATGGGCAAGTGAAAGGAAGTAACATTACTTCCATGCTAGAGATGGAAACTGAGCATAGAGGAATTAACTGGTTCATATTTTGTGTTAGACAGTTCACCCCTTCCCAATATTAGGCCAGGTCTACACTCCACTTACTTTGGTATAGCTTATGTCACTAAGGGTGTGAATAAGGCATCCACCTGAGCAATATAAGTTACACCTACCTAAGTGCCAGTGTGGACAGCTCTATGTCAGCAAGAGAGCTTCTCCCACTGGCATAGCTACTGTCTCTCGCTGAAGTGGATTATTTATGCCAGCAGGAGAGCTCTCTCCTGTCGGCATAGAGTGTCTTCACCAGATGTGCTACAGCAGAGTAGCAGAGTCAGTGCAGCTGCACCAGTGTAGCACATTGAGTGTAGATTAGCCCTTATTTTTCTTAAAAACCCCAATTATAGTAGCAATCAGGTGATTACAGAGCATTGACATTTCCTTTATGTCCTGAAACTTAACATGTTCTTATTTTCTGAATAAGATGACCTTTCAAAATTGAATTCACATTCCTGATAGCTCATTTCAGCACATGGGGACTGTGCAATTATTTTACTGCTTATTTAAATTAGGCCTGGAGCCAAAATACAAAATTTGACTTTGGAACCAAACTACTGTAAAGTTTATGGAAGTTTTGTTCTGGGGTCTTGGTTTAAGGCCACCTCTAAAATAGATTGTACCAATTCTTTTATCTGCAAAATAAGACTGGAAATCTCATAAGAACAATGATGTGAACCCAGATAGGTAGATGGATCATGCTTTCTTCCCCCATTTCCATTTGGAACCAGGAAGAACAGAGCAGCATAAAATAGATAAATCAATAAATGAAAATTAATAATGTCAAGAAAATGTTTTCTATTTCCAAAAGATTCAGGCTCATTTCAAGTCTTGGGGAAAGGCTGAGTTGGTCCTTATTTTAGCCAAACCGCACATACTCATTCATGGCATTTAGTTTGAAATGTGGGTGGTGCAAAAGGTAAAGGTCCTGATCCTTTAAAGCCTTGCATCATCCCAGATGTGATACCCTTACCCCTCCTGAGTAGTGCCTTACTCCACAAGTAATCCCTCTGAAACCAGAGGTGGCCCCTTATAAAATATTGCTCAGCATGAATAAGTGTATCAGAACTTAGCCTCTACAAGCATTGTGGAGGGAGTCAGTAGTTAGTGAGACTACTTAACATGGACAAGGCCTGCTTACATGTGTATGCCTTTTCACTCTTGGGTTCATCCTGCACAAGGACATCAGAGTAATGAGTTTCATGGTCCCATTATTGCCTTGTGGTGAAAAATATTTTGTGATATGTGAAAACCACCATCCAGCAATTAATCCTAATGGGTATCTCATGTTATTAGAAATGATTGCTATCAGGAATGGAAGAGACATTCAACGTGTACACAAAGTTTCCCCTGATTTCACTATGCCTGATTCCCTCCAGTGTGGACACCTTGCATTTTCATAAGCACTATAATCCTCCATCTACTCACAAAACATCTGCTCCCAACAGAAAGGTATTGCAAAGAATAACATTCCGCCAGTTATGTTATTATTACAACACTCTAGGAGATGCTGTTACTCAAACAGTATTTTACTGTTACTGACACCAACATGAATGTTTTCCTGATTGTCATTTAGCCCATAATTTTCTGAACTTATCACAAATGACCCATTTCTAAAATCTTATTAGACCCAAATAATGACTAATATAAAAAAAGTGTTCTCTAGCGGCTAGACCAGGGGGCTGGGTATCAGGATTCCTGGGTACAGTTCTTGTCTCTGATACTGTCTCACACCATGTGACCATATTGTTATTCTTATTATTTGATTCAGTAAAGCCTAGAGGCCCCAACTATGTGTTGCCACTGTGATAAGCATGGAACAAACACCTGGTGAGAAACAATCCTATCCCTGAAAAGACTACAGATTAAACAGAAAAGCAAGGGTGGGAGGGAAAACAGAGGCACAGAAAGTTCAGAGCAGTGGAAGTGCTTGGAAGGGAACCCAGATTTCCTGACTCCAAGCCCAAATGCACTATTCACTAGACATGCCGCTTCATACCACTGTGCTTCAGTTTACCCATCTCTAGAATGGGTATGATGTTAGTGAATATACTTTATGGTGGAAGGCCAAGGAGGGTGGGGTTGTGATGTTTAGTTAACTGATGTTTCTATAGGGCTTTGAGCTCCCCAGATGAAAGCTCCAAGTGTAATTATTGTGGTTGTGAGATACTCTTTGGTATTTTTTGAGAGAGAAATGTGACAAGATCAGAACGTCTCAAACTTAACACCTGGCCCTAGATTTAAAGAGACAAGTCATTATTGTCCTCAGAGTACAAAGCACTGCTTGTAGCATTCTACTTCTGCTTAGCAGAGAGTCAGCACGTTTCCTTTTACACTGACTGTCAGAATTATTTTCAGCACATTTCCTTTTTAGATGTTTTCATTGAAGAGGATACTGTGGTGAAGATAAGACTACAACTTCTCCTGTCTCACTAAGCTTTCCATCCTCCTTCCCTTTCTTGTATCCAAGTCTCTTTCCTGCTGCTTCTTTCCCCCTTGAAAGGGCCGCTGCAAAGCATTTGACAGGACCCTTTGATTTAGGTTTATTGAGAGTGTTGAGCTCTTAGAACTCCAGCCAAGGTATGTCTGAAACTTTCAATAAAAGCAGAGAGAAAGAGCAGGCCTGGTGACTCAGCAGGCAAATGTAAGGTTTGCCAATAAAGACAGTGGGAGAGTCTCAGAGGTAAAACTCCACATAGCTGATGGGAGGTGGGGACGAGAAGATAAATAAGAAGCATGTAACCTGTTCTCCCCAACAGCCATTTTGGCCAAGTATTAGAGATGGATGTAAATTTCAGAGGTTAAGGAATTAGGGTGTAACTGGGGCTGATAACTTCAGAATAAAGCTACATGAAAAATTATAATCAGGCTTTTTTTTTTTCATTTTTTCAGTATTTTGGAATTTCTTCACAATGTTCATAATTGGCTTTGGCCATGTTGATTAACGATATAAGCCTGTATATTTGGTGTTTGTAGTAACATTAGTAAGTCATGTGATACTATTTCCCTTTCCTGATTCAATGAGTCATATAATTAACGAACACGATGTGAATTCTGAATTTGAATAGTATATCTGAATGTACTGTGAAAACTTGGCTTTCTGTACATTTGGTCTCAAATTTTATTCTTTGCAAACATGCTTGCTAGGAAAGTGCTACTGCTTAGATATTTGCAGAACATGAACACAAACTCACTGTCAAAGTCAAATGAATAGTCACAGAAATATTTTACCTACTATTCACCCAACTCTACTTAACTCCAAGAAGAGTAAAGGAAATTTGAGTTGGAAATAAGCCATTCCTCTGAAGGGGACTTAAAAGATGTGTAAAATGGCTTAGGTAAATGCTTTGTTATGGAAGAACATGGATAAAGGGAAAAGAGGCAATTTTTGTTCCCAAGCCTTATAATTACAGATGGGCTTGAATTACAATGTCTGCGTCTGAGTTCTTTGAAAGAGTGGGGGTGTTTCTATCTGAGGTTTTGATTAGCTCATTGCAGACATGAGGTCAAATGTGGATCACATACATTTGGGGGTTGTCCAAGTCTGATCTTTTGGCTCATGCCCATCTCTACTTTGAAATACAGAGGGTGAAAAATCAACCCCCTTGATCCAAACCCTAAATTCTAATACACCTGACTTCAATCAAATTCTGATTCGGATTTATGCCCATTTGTGCCTAATCCAAACATGAACTTGCATGAAGTTCAGCATATTTGGATTCATTGTTGATATTTGACCTATTTTAGAGAGGTGTCATCTGTGAACTTAGAACACGGGCTGGATCTGCATTAGGATTTAGATTAGGCTTAACTGCACTGATAGGCAAAAAAATAACTTACTAAGGTATATAGGCAGACAGAGATATGGCCACACATAAAGAAACATGGAGTGAGAGAGAGAAATGAATCCTGGTCGCGGGCCACCTGAGGCACATTGTGCATATGCTAAGAAGAAGTTCCTCAATTTTTGAGATTACTTGAGAACTCTTTAAAATATGAAGGCAGAATATGTCCCCAGGCTAAAGACCAATCAAATGAATTATTTTTTTTTCCATCTCAGGAACACAAACAAAAAAAATGTGGGGTGAATTATATCAGGAGAATTTCCTAATAGTGAGATCTATTAAGATAATGGAATAATCTCCAACGGGAAGTGGTGGAATCCTAATTACTGGAGATAGTTAAAACTAAATGGAATGAAACATTGTGGACTATATTGTAGAAAACAAACCTTACACTGACTAAAGAGATTAGACAATGAGTTTAAAATATTGTTTTCCATCTGTACTTTATACATGCTATGGGAACCACTGGAGGGGATTCTCTGTCACATTGCTGTGACAAATTGTCTGGAAAGCTTCAAAATGTACTTAGCAGAAATTCAGTAAACAATGATAAAGGCAGATATGAATATTTTACAGTGGTATGTGTGTGTTTCTATGCAGGCGTAACATACATAAGTTTCATATGAGGTAGCCACAGACAGACACAATTAATACAGTAAAAAATATATTTTAGGTGAAATGAACGGGGTAGGGGGAGCACTTGTAGTAAAAGCTGTGTTATCCTCCTTCATTGAAACAAAACAACCAGTGTCCTCCCCTTCCCTCCCCCTCCCGCCAATCTCAAGGATACTTAATGCCTTACATAGCAGCCTGGTGAGCATATGTTCTTGGTTAGGGACTCATTGTTTGTAAAATTGTTGCAAGTTTCAGATTTCTATGTGGCAAGCAGAAAACCCAGCCCCCTGGGTGGTAGCAGTTGGGGCCATTCTGAGGTAAGTAAACATTAAAGTGAGGAATTTATGAGTCTATCACTCAGCTGTATGAAACACTGGGCAAGTCTGGGTAGCTTTTTTGATTTGGGATTTTTTTATTGTTGTTGCTTGCCTTCAAACACAGTGGAGAGCTACCTGGCTGTAGGTAAAAAGATCAACATCTGCAAATAATAATTGCCACACCATTGGATTGCAGCTTGCACAAAGGCTGGAAAGAAATTGTGCATGTTTAAAATGGAGAAAGTTGTGTCTAAATTCATTGCCTAAAGCATCTTTGCCTAAGAAAATTGACTACTTTAAAAGAAATGGAGTGGGAGAACGAAACATAATTAGGGGAGCTACCATATGGCATTCTGGTTACTGTCTGAAAATGTACAAAAGAAAACCATGGGGCTCCTGGATAAATCAAAAATTCAGTGGAAATGAAGCTTGATATTTGGAACTGTGTAAATAAGAAAAAAAAAGTGCGCACACAGCAAAATTGGTCTTTGCTTTGGCGCAGAGGATCTGACCAGTGGAATTACAACTGACTTTGAGGAATTTCACCACAACTGTAAATGTTTTTGTCTGTGAAAGATTAAGGTCAAAGTTCATTTTCAGCCATCCCTATCACTGGGTCTTTCTCTGAATATTCCTTCCTACTCATATCCCAGTCTGATAACAGAGAGTGAGAAAAAGGGAGCAATGTTGTGGTCATTCATTAATATGTGGACCAGTGGGTAGACTTTTTATTATATTTATAGGATAATTTAGGGCTCATTCTGCAAACATGTAGTGTAGTGCAGGGATCGGCAACCTTTGGCATGCGGCTCACCAGGGTAAGCACCCTGGTAGGCTGGGCTGCTCTGTTTACCTGCCGTGTCCACAGGTTCAGCCGATCAAGGCTCCCCCTGGTCGCGGTTCACCGTCCCAGGCCAATGGGAGTGGTGGGAAGCCGTGGCCAGTACATCCCTCGGCCCGCACCGCTTCCTGCAGCCATCATTGGCCTGGGACAGTGAACCGCGGCCACTGGGAGCTGTGATCGACTGAACCTGCAGACGTGGCAGGTAAATGAACTGACCCGGCCTGCCAGGGTCCTTACCCTGATGAGCCGCATGCCAAAGGTTGCCGATCCCTGGTGAAGTGCATATTGCTGAGAGTACGGTGATCAGACGTCCTAATATTATTAGTTTTGTCTTACATAAGCAACTATACCCCCGCCCCCGCTCAAAAAAAGTCCCAATTTTTACACTTGCTATCTGATTACCCTAGCTGTGAGTAACCCCAGCAACTTTACCATTTCCTGCCTACGTGATTTTAAAAAATAATCAGCTTAATGACAAACAAACTTTCAAAGGGATTGACTTCAATGGGACTAACTTCAGTAGTAAGAGTGCTCAGTAGCTCATGTTGGCAATGTTGGCCTTTACAGACAAATTCTTGGGTCCCTACTCAATACCTACTTAAAGTTTGGTCATATCATTTAGGCAAAGCTCTGTGTTGGAGACATTCCTCCTGAGCTTGCCTGTATGCAGAGGGACTGTGACTTCTGCTACCCACCTTAATGCTGCATTAGGTCCATTTCAGTCTGTGCCTGTTGCTGTGCCCCTTTATGTTTCTCTCGGTTACCAGATCCACTTCTTCACCCCTCCCCTTTTGAGACAATGTGCACACTGAAGGGCATAGACAGGGAACATTCCCTTCACACTAATAAGCAGAGGAACTGTATAGTCACTCTTCAGAGGCCATTGTGGAAATTGGTATAAATGGGAAGGCTCCCCAAACTCCCACAGAAGAAATAAACCCTTAAGTTAATCCAGCTCCACAATTTCCTCAGTGCAGGCTAGAGGTTAATAAGCATAATGGAATCTCAGGTGGAGGAAAAAATTAACTATGGTGTGTGAAAATAACAAAAATGCTTATGAAAAATCCACAAAACGATTTGCAATTTCCTTCCTGGACCTTGCATGGTTCAGAAATTAGATTTATTGAGAAATCTTTGTTTAGCGGTCTTAAACACTGTAGTGATAATAATAATAAATAACAAAATTAATCTATAATTATAATGGTTATTTTTGCATCCTAACATCCTAAAACTTAAATGCACCCACTTGTTGATGCAAAGGATCTTCATATTAAGAAAATTTTGAAATTTTAAATTTTGAAAAAGGTTGATGTTTTGTTCAAAATATGATCTCTTGTTCAATGGCAGGACACTTTTTTTATGAGAAAACAGACCTATTTTGTTCTTTTTATGAGAAGAACCAAAAAAACAAACAAACAAAAATCCATGGTCAGGCATTTTTGGTAATATAATTGATTCAAACCTGAGTGTGAAAACTACTAATCCTCAAGTTTTGAAATGTGATTCTAGATATTTTGTCCAGTGTTAGTTTAAACAAAGCTAATAGTTGCGCAGGCAAAAAAGAAATTACTGTATGTGTTCTCTCAGATGAGACTTCCAATTCTGCAGAAAATGACAGGCAGTCACTTCTACGTGTGCTGGCAGTTGAGTGGAGATCCCTGGAATGTCTGTTTTTCAAAAGCAACCCGGTTGCAAATTTGCAACATGACAAGAGAAATTCATCAGATGATGCTGAATTTGCAAAATTGATCAAAGGTTGTATTAACTCTGGATGAACTTTTGGTGTAATTTTGCAACAGCAAAACTCAGAAAGTGTCACCCTGCTTTAGATGAATCCATTGTAGACCTATCTGATTATAACAGTGCCAAGGTCAAAGGTCTGTCAGTGTGTTTTCATTCCATTTAAGACTCCATCATGGCAATTTGTGATGGACTAAAACCCTAGCGTACAAGTCAAAAGATACTTTATATTTTGCCTTCAATATATTTTGAAAAATTCCTAATTAAAAAAAAATGACTGCAGGTTTGTTTGTTTTTTACACTCGTATAAACACTTGTTCTTTGTAATGAAATTTGCAATGCAGTTACAGGACATCATAGCATGAGCTACATGCATTGAGTCCATTTCTACTTGCATTTAAACTGCTACAAGCCCAATAACTTCAGTGAGATAGCATGGGTGAACCTGAGGGAAGAATGAGATCCACATTTCTCTGGTGCGCGAACAGCACTACAGTATACACACACATGTAAGGCTGTGGTGTGAGGGCCACTTGTGTCCCTTGATATGCTAAAGTTCAGCTCTTGAGTGAGTTTCTGTAAAGACAGCACTGTGCTTCTTTCTGCTTCATAAGAGTAGCTCTGAAGTGAGCCACTAGTGCTCCAGACAGCTTCTGTTCCTTCCCAACCGATTAGCACCTCCACTTGCAGCCTGCAGCATTGCAAAAGACAGAGTAGCTGTAGCTGCTATGTTGCCTGCTCCCCAGCCAGACTGTGGGAGACTGTCCCAGAGCAGGATAGTATCTTGACTGACTCTGCCTGAGCCTGAGGAAATAATTACAGTATTGACTGAGGCCCCTTGATCTTTCTGGAAGAATATATTTGACCCTCAGACCAGGCACCACTGATAGCAGGGATTATTTATAAAATAAACTATTGCTGATGTAAAATTCTTCTGGGAATCCACTTTAAAGGTTTGATATAACCTTCCACTCCTCCTCACACACACTGAGAAGGGAAGAAGGGCCAATTGAACAGAAGCCAATGTTTCTTGCTGCTGACCCATGAAAAATCCATAAATCTCTCAGGCTCCACAGCTGTGAAGGATACTCCTAGTTTTGGAACCTAAATTTTTCCATCTCCTGTGTCCGTGCAATTCAACCATCTTCCTCAGAAACCCACAGGTATTTTCATCTTGATATCTAATTTATGACTTACCCTCCTTAAATAGCCTAATGACACATTGTACTTGTCAGATGTTATCGTTCAACACTGGAGTAGCCCTGTGAGGTGTTAGTGTCTTTTATCTGTCTTCAATGAAGCAAGAGGATGTAATTGTCTAATATTCTAAAGAGTATCACAATAGTGCTGCTGTATAACTGCAGGCTTTATGCGCACGAAAGTGTTTCTTTACTGCTCCTTAAGGTATAATTACCATGAGTTTATTACATACCTTTATGAATAGCTAGGGGAACAAAGTCCTATTAAACTTCTTTCTTCTCAAGAACTTTAGTCCAATGGACCACAAAGGTGCCTGACCAAGAGCATTTTTATTGATTTTGCCCTCACTCTGTAATTGTACCTAAGCTCCAACAGACAAATCTGGAGGTCCTTATTCAATTTTTAACTCTCTTTTTACTTAAGCAGAAAACTCTTTTGACTTTAATCAGGGTTTTCCCTGATTTGGGCCTCTGACATTTATGTGGTAAAGAGGAATGGATTACAAAGGAGGTGTTTCTAATGGCCTTTAAAGCTGTTTGGAGTCCAGAAAAGATCGATGTTATATCAGTGAGAAATTTAGTGAAGGAGCCATTTTGTTTAAAGTATTCTATCCATATATATCTCTGTGACCCAAGTACAGGCAAGAACCTAACTCCAATGCTTGATGACTATGACATTTCTGTAAAAAGCAACAGAGAGTCCTAAAGACTAATCTTAAAGGTGCCACAGGACTCTCTGTTGCTTTTGACAGATCCAGATTAATACAGCTACCCCTCTGATACTATGACATTTCTGTCTTCCTTTCCTTCTTCTGAGTTCTGGATTGATGTGATGATGTCTCCACTCTGATCCTGACTGTACACAAAGAGATGCTACCTCCATACCATTATAAAACACATTCCCCAGAGTATCATTTGTATCTGAACTGTATCCTCTCTGTATGATTAGATTTAAACAGGGGCCTTGTCTTCTGCATTTCTGCAGTGCTAACCATGCAGTGAGCATTCAGTATATGGTAACTAATAACAATTGTGTAACAAGTACAATACTCCTCACCCCCAAGAGTTACTAACAAAGGAATGTCAAAGTTATGGAGTGAACACACCTCTATGACAAAATAATGGGAGGATGGTTAGAATATAAAATATGGTGTGGTCCCCAGAGAGAAACATATTACAAACTTATCATTTGTTGTTCCTGGGGAGGGTTCAATAAGCTGGCAACCAAAACTGCATTCAGCTTTTCAGTTACAGAGTCAGTGACCTAACTTTGGCAAATTTTACTTTGACTACCATGGGGTTGCATGTGGTGTAAGTGCCCACTACAGAATTTTACAAGTATTTGGTTGCTATGTTGGCCATCCTAGCTCTTGGGAAGTCTTGAGTGCTGATTTTCCTCAAATAGAGAGCACAAGCTTCCCTGGAACTGGGATTTTTTTTTTTACTTTAATCTCTTTTGAAAATAAAAAACAAGGAAGGGTGTTAAATTTCAGAGGGAAAAATTGTCTCTGAGCTCTTTTCTAACCCCCATCCTAAATAGCTTGAAATGAAGTAGGTTCACCCATCAAAACTTGAAATTTAGGACAAGGAGCAATGGTCAGAGTAGTGAGAGAAGAAGATAATTCTGGTATCAGTGTTCTGGAGAGATTAGAGGGAGGAAGAAATTAAGAATAATTTCTATTAGGCTATTGAAGAGTCTTGTAAGGGAAATGGTGAAATTCCCATTTTTTCCCTGGTCAATTAAAACTTGACCAGGCAAAGCATTAAAGAAGAAGAGCTCTGTGTAGCTTGAAAGCTTGTCTCTTTCAACAACAGAACTTGGCCCAATAAAAGATATTACCTCACCGACCTTGTCTGTCTAATATTCCAGGACCAACATGGCTACACCACCACTGCAAAAAACATTAACAAGCAGAATGTAAGACCCCTGCTAAATCAGGAAATGGACGAGATGACCTAACTGATCTTTTCCTTCTCTAATTTCAATGATTTTGTGGTGTCAAGATTAGTGAAATTCATGCACATCAGTGCTTCTGTACAGATAATCACCCAGTAATCTTGGGCAGAATGAGATAAAATCAAAGGATACAATTTCATTCCTAACTTTGAACTTTCCAGCCTTTGTCAGTTTGTGTCTAAACCTCAGCATCTTTAAAACTTTGATCTTTTACTGTAAATGTATATCTGAAATGATGTATACTGGTGCTGCATTTTTAAGGTGACTGTAATTTTATCATGGGGGTCTGGCAACAATGGCAAATCATACAAGCTTTGTTTGTAAGGGTGATGGAGCCAGGAAAGCCTTGAAACAAGACTACTGCCTTCTACTGTTTTGGGTTTTAGTATACATTTTATGCTAAAATTTCAAAAGAAGAGGAAGCTCACTACTCTTGATTTGCTTCTTCTTCTGCAGTATAGCTTTTCCTAGACAACATGGTATCATCAGACTGTGCAGGAGAACAGAAATGCATTAGAAAGAAAATAAATGTGGGTTATATCTTGTATGTTTCAAAAGTCATATAATTTTCATATTTTCAATTTGCAGTGTCTGCTGAAAATAAGAGAAAAAGCAACCTTATGTTTTAATGACACCAGAAAATGCCCTCATGTTTCTATTATGGATGTTTTTATGCATATAATGGAAGCCAATGAAATCTCAGTATTCATTGCCCTAATTACAGTAGTCATGGCATCATTCTTCATTCAAGACACGTGGTGATCATAGTGGAGTGGCAATATCAAGATTTTAATGGCACCCACTATATACTGAAAATAGATATGTCTAAAACGCCAGCCTTCAGATCACTGTGAACAAATAAGCACAAGTGCATGATGGTGATGATGATCATTTATTTCATCTTTCATCTAAAGTTCTCAAAGTACTCAACAACTTTACAAACTGATTTACAAATTATGGCCCAAATTCTGAGGTTTTTACTCAGTCAGGAAAACTTGAAATTAATGGGTAAAATCTCAGTAAAAAGTGAGTAAGGAACTCAGGTTTTAGCCTTATGTATACATGAATCACTTTACTCTCTACTGAAACGCAGCCAACTCTTGCATTATCAGCAAATACCCCAGAAGTACTATGCACCTTGATTGAAAGAAATGCTGTCGTCTGTGAGAATGGTCCACAATTTATTTTGTGAGAGATTCAGGAATTCATGGAGTTGAATGGAATTACAAATTTCACCATAGTGCTGTGCCATCTTTCATCATCCAATAGTCTACCTGACCTGTTTACTCTAGTGTTTAAAAGAGGATTATGTCCTATGAAGTAAAAAAAAAAAGGGCATTCAGAAAATAGAAACTGACCAACTTCTTAGTTACATACAGAAATGCTCCACACAATATCAAAGGCCAGGCAACATCTGTTTTAACCTTTGTCATTGAACATCTCTTTTAACCAGGCCTTCAAAGATCTATTCATAAGCAGCAAGTAAAACAAACTCCCAGTCAGCAATACGTCAGTTGAGTAAATTGACTAAATAGATAAAGAGTATGACTTCTTTGGAGGTCATGATTGGGTCCTATGTACTATTCAATCAAGCTTAAATCATATGTTGTGTACAATGAAGGCCAAAGACAGCAAAATCTGGCACAGACATATAGATCCATTCAATATAGCATTGACACCATCTAACGTTCACCTAACAATAACCATCTCGATACAAAAAATCCTTGATTATTACCATAAATTCAGTTATAACAGAGAAATCAAAGAACTTCTGCAGATTCACCATTGCAGTCAGAGAGGAATAAGAACTAATAAGTGTTATCTCCAAGATAAATACAGATGATAGAAATGTTAACCATACTTACTACTAAGATATGAAAAGAAACCAACACCAACAAAACACCAGAAGCTACTGATGGAGAGGAGGAAATTGCAATGAATTGAACTGAGTAGGAGAGCTCTTCTAGTAGTGTTTCTATTCTATACTTCAAAATGTTCTGATGTATTGTTTTCCCTCCTTATTAATAAAGTTAGTTCAAGACTGACTCTGGCTGTGTGTGTCTGTCTATATGCCTGTGAGTGTATGCATTTTCCCCAAACTGCAACTTTTCTCCATAAAGATGTTACAACTTGCCAGTACTTACTGTGTATCTCAGCGCAATTTCCAAGCGAGAAAGTTGCAGAGCTGTAAAGTGCCAGTGTAGACAAGCCCTCATTCTCTTGAAACTATCTGTGGGAATAAGATAATTAAAGAGAGTTTTCATTTTTCATTCTAATCTAGCCTACCCTTCTGTTTCTACCTCCTCCTTATCTAAGAATCCTCTCCTCATCCCATTATGATCTATCGTAAACTCCCCAAGGAGTGTAGAAGAAAGAGAAGTACCCAAGTGTCAACACTGATATTGAATATTTCACAGGTTGGGACACTTTCTTGGGTCATTCAGAACTGCAGATTACCATGTAATTCCCCCAACTCAGTGTGAGAGAGGTTTCCTCATGTTAAACTGGGGTGACAGCTTCTTGTTTCCACAGTGTGTTATGCCCTCATCCCACACCCAACAAACTACTCGGACTCTGCTAGCTCTTACTTTGCCTTACAAGTTAACATTTGGTATTGTCTAGTTCTCAAATTTCTCAGAAGCATACTCCTGTAGTGTCCAGCCCTTGGCACTGGACACTTTCTGTAATACCAAGTCCACACTCCCCAGAAAGACACTGTACACATCAGCTTACTTGATTCAGCTGAGAAGACACACGCTATCTAATGTCACAGCACTGAGGTGATTGTATAATAAAAGGAGAAAATGTTTATGAACAAAGAAAAGAGATTCACAGATCTATGTGAGTACTGAGTAAGAACAAAGGAAACGATGGTTACAAATAAGAAAAAGTATAACACATCTAAGAGACTAACCATTACTTTTGACAGGCTAAAATCCTTGTCTAAGAGAAATTTCCCACCTAAAGAAATCCCTCCATGTCGCTAGATCTGAGGGGAAAGATCCAACATCTATGGGTGCAAAAAGGGCTGTCCTTTTTGCAATTTCAGTGATGGATAACCATCACTTGTAGTCCAGTAAACCTTTGAAATGTATCCATCTGAAGTATACCGCAGATAAAATTATTCTCTTCTGCTGCTTGTTCTCTTTTGAAAGGACACCTGCTGTTATCATCCCGTTAACTTGTTTGTCCTGTTTTCCTCAGATGCAAATGTAATTCCCATTGTTTTAGGCTTACCCTGCCTGATTTACATCAGAGACCTGGAAGACAGGTAAACCAACATTCCTTTGTCTGGGAGAAGCTTGTTTATCAACCCTGCCTGGTTACATAATTTAAACATATTTTTAGTACATA
Organism: Gopherus flavomarginatus; assembly: GCF_025201925.1. NCBI lineage: Eukaryota > Metazoa > Chordata > Testudines > Testudinidae > Gopherus > Gopherus flavomarginatus. The sequence goes on along the minus strand of NC_066621.1, from coordinate 124,245,276 downwards.
GGTACAACTTCTTTAATAGCATGATCAGTATGAGGTAAACTTTCATTTAACACCTTTCACAATGTTCTTTATAGATAAATACAATGAGTTTGTCAGGACTAAAATTGCTGACAGAGCTGGTAACCACCAATGGGCCTGTGTGTCACACAGCCATATTTTGCTGGCCATCTGTGTTGTCCTATTTTACCAATTGACTGTCCCTTGTGGTTTACACTCTTCAGTTTTCTTCCTAGGATGTTGCCCATACTGCTGAAGGCAGGGGGCTTATTGCTAGTCTGCCTAAACCAGTCGTTCTCAACCTATTTACTATTGTGGACCTATTTACCTATTTACTACCTGTAAGACCCTGAGGATGTCACATGGGCTGCAGCTGTGTGCTGATTGGACTGCAAGTGGACCACTGGATGCAGGTTGAAAATCTTTCCCTAAAGGGATAAAGTAAATGTATCCCCTATGGGATAAAAGAAAATCAAACAAGTGTGTTTAGAATGATTAACTGTTTAGCATGATTCAGACAAATATGTTCAGTGTTGGATCTAGGAACATTTCAAAGCATTTAGTTGTAAAGAATAAAGGCTAAGTTAAATGAACAAAATGTAAAGAATCCCTTGGATCTCACTAAATGAATAAGTTCTCAAAAAGATGGAGGGTTTCTTTTTCTTTATTAAAAATGCATCTGAAATTGGCAAAGACCACATCATTCAAATGGAAATTTTTCCCCCTTAATCTTATCTAATGTGATAGCAGCAGCAGTGGCAGTCCTGTGAAAGAACACTTTGTCAAAACCAAGCATAGCTGCCGGGATTTTATCTGCTCTAACATCTTCGTAAATTTGACAGCTGCCTTTATTATTAAATAAGGAGACATTCCAACTTCTGTAAGTTATAGCTGCATCTTGGGTGCGAGCTTAACAGAAAGTGATCTTATCATAATTACACTACAATAACAAGCCAGGGCTTTTGTAATCTATTGACATGCCCTATAATGTTATCTGATTCTATGGGTACGTGAAGCCTCTGCTTTTCAAAATGTAAGCTGATAAAATAAATGAAGAACAGGCCATATTTGCCTTTGCTGTCATCGGTGTTGGGGTTGAGATGACATATTTTAAGGGGCAGATGAAGTCAGAGAAGTTTCTAGTGTGGGTTTGGGAGTTTAATCACAAAGACTGTTGAATCTGAGTTTCTGTGACCATCTCTGAGCATGAAGAAACAGAGCATTCAGCATGGAACAATTGTTAGTATCCTGGTACCAAGAGTGACGCTACTCTAAACAAAATAGTGCCAGTTTGTGGGTGGTTCTGCTCTAAAGTTGAGCAAATAATTGATTTTTGTCAGGCTGAGGGCTGAACCAAATAATCTGGGGGGGGGGGATTTTTTCAATTTGAACCTAAAGTAATTTGGAGGGAGGGGGTTAATGAAAATAAAAAAGATAAAATGGACAAAACAAAACATTTCAAAATGGTCAAAATTTAAAGGATTGAAACTAGAAGTTGAAATGTTTCATTTTCAAATCACCAAAATGAACAATTTAAAAAAAAATCTTTTTTTTTCAGCTGAAACTAGTTGCCAAATTCCACCCAAATTCAAAAATAGTTTTGGTGACTGCAAAAATGTATTTTTTCCCTGAATTTATGATTCACCAACAAAAAAAATCACTTGGTTCTAGTCTGCTCACCCATACAGAGAAGTAAGGGGGAAAGAGGGGATAAGGGAACACACACAGTGCCAGATATTGAGTTGGGGCATGGTATCTTCTCTCCTCCTACACCCCAGAGAGAAAAAAAAGGAAACCAAGAGACAGATTGTGACTTTCTGAATCACATTCTGCTTCCTACTCTGTTCCTGAGCAGTGCAACTCTGTGCTGCCCCATACATAAAGTTCATGGCAAAGCCACAACAGACCTCTGAATGATTAACAGTGCATGAGCCTCAAAATGTATGGCAGTTTGATGGAAAAGACAAATTAGGTTCTTCCCGCTGCCAGTGCAGGATTGCTGCCTACTGCAATTTTTTTAGGATTTCATCCAGTCTATTTTCAGTTTCTCGGGACTGCAAAATTGCACTTGAAATCTTAGAATGGGCTGTTTAAAGACATTTTAACTTCTCTCTGCATGCAGTCTCCCTCATAGTATTTCAATATTTTTAGTTCTGGGTGGAAGCAGGTAGTGAAAAAGAAGTGAACCATCATGTATAGAAATCCAGAAAAAAAGATCAAATAGAGTTTTTCTTTAAAGATGCATGTCAGTTGTTATTTTACACAGTCCACACTGGCCATGATCATACATCATGCATAACCACCAACTTGTCAGGAATGAGTCTGCAACATTCCTCCTGAGCTAGATGCAGAGGATGGGGCTGGGTCTGACAGACTTTAATGTAACTTTAGCACAGGCTTGAATTCATCCAGGCCATTCTCCCTGTAGATTATATATATTTGTATCTTTGCAAGACAAGATGATCTGGGTAGCAATTTAGCCTTTTAGTGAAGTGATATTGTTCACAGACCTTGACCATATTCTGTATCTGAGAGCAGTGTTTGGTTCTTCTTAGTTATCTTTGTCTCAGTTGACCCAGTAGGAGACAGCTTTATTATTAAATTTTATTATTTGTATTACAGTCAACGTCCAGAAGCTGAAGTCAGCATCAGGGTCCTGTTAAGGAAGATGTTGTACAAGAGATTCTCAGTGCACTGAAGAGCTTACAATTTAAGAGCCCAGTTCTGCAATGGGATGCACGCAGATGCACCCTTGCACCCACACAAAACTTTATTGACATCAGTGAATCTCTGCTGACTGGGGAAGAGAGTGGGGATCCCGTTCCATGCATCTGATTTCAGAATCAGGGCTGAAATTAAGATGCAACAGGTAGGTTGCAACCTTAACCCAACACATTAAGAGAATGGGTCAGGTGGGGAGTGAGTGTAACAGCGATAGGAACATGTGGTTACCTAGACTAGCTAAGCGCACCACTAGAAAGTCTTGATATATCAAAATAAAATAAACAAATAAATAAATAACAGTTATAGGTAAAAAAGATAGATATCAGTGTCCTGACTCCATCTGCCTAGCTGTTATCAATTGGCAGTTTACCATAGGCATCATAGCAAAAGTAGCGCTGGAGGAAGGATTTGAAAGAGGACAAGTTGTCTTTACATATTGGCTTGGAGAGAGTGTTGCATGCATAACAATTACCTTGGGAGAAAGTATGAGGTGCTTGTAAGGTAAGTGGAGAAAAGGAAGAGAAAAATCTCACATCATTGGCAAAAGTAGAAGTGAGGGGGCAATACAATGAGCCAATGAGAACACTTGTGTTGCTGAGCTGTTGTAAATGACAGCCAGCTCAATAAACACAAATGAGAGACTTATTTCTGATAAACTGATTTACTACAAAAGATTGCAGGCCCAACTAGGGGATTCTAATGCTTAAATAGAAACAGAAGCCCTAAGAACACCAGGAATGAGAACAATGGCTCTCTCTTTCTTTCTTAATAGGGGAACAGAAAAAGAAAAGGAAAACTTTGCTTTGAAGCTCATATGTATAGGTTTTGATTAGCAGTGTGCTAAATTCCCAAACTATGCAACATGGAAAATATTCCCCTGAAAAGGGCTAGAACAGGCCTTTCCGATTTCCTGCATTTCACAGGCAATGGAAATGTTGTTCCTGCCCTTAAGATATATAGTTTTATGGAATGGGCTCAGCTCAAACCATTCAGTTTCAAAACTCATTTTTAAAAGTAATATTAAATAGCAGGTTAAAAACAACAGCTGAAGCCATAAAGAGTTCTCATTTATTCTCTAAAAAGATAAAAAGGTGGCAGATTTCTTAATGTTGCCTATGAGAGAGTGGGGAAGGAAGGAAGGAATTTATTTTTAAACTTGGAATGAAATCACTTGATTGACACATAAAATACAGTCCAACTTTTAAAGAACTTCATAGGCTAAAGCTGTGAGCAGGAATTAAATTAGGTTCAGTGTTCTGTCCTATCTACAGCAAAATTCAAATGTTCCTATTGATAGAAGCCAGCAGCTCAAGGAAGCACTTGTTTAACAAACTTGGGAAAAAATGTGCCAGCTGTTTGATTAATTATTATTAATAATAATGATAATAATAATGGTAAGAAGAAAGAATATCTATCACTTTGCTGTGCCTAGGTATCATGATACATAGTAAATACGGGTTTGGGTCCTGGTTCTTTAGGAGTTTTTCAGGTGCCCAGACTATTTCAGATTCAGACCCAGGCCTTAAAATCCTGCAGTTATTATTCTGGTTTGATTCTCACTGATTTTAGTATTATTTCCTCCAATCTGAGAGCAATGGCGGGTTAGCCGAGTACTGCAGGATGTGTCTTGCATAAAAACATATTACATAAGAACATACACTTTACACAGTATGGAGTAGTAATCCATCTCTGTCCAATTGCATGTGAATCACTGTAGTGGCATGGGAAACACTGTAGTGGCCATGTTCTCCCCATTGACTACAAGGAAAGTTATTCATACCTGCACAGAGCAACTTCAGAGGAGAATGGAGACTCATACAGTTTAAGGCCAGAAGAAACCATTAGGATCACGTAGTCTGATGTCCTGCATTACATAGGCCGTAGAACTTCAACCTCCTTTGGTACATCATGAGTAGTCTCAAAGTTTCCAAGGGAGGATTACATTCAGGGAACTGTCTAACAATTCACAAGCCAAATTCTAACTGTTAGAGAACAGTTTCAAATCCACCTTGCACTAGTGGGTTCTGCAGGTACTAAGCACTTCCCTGTGTTTGACCAGTAATGAGCATCCAACACATCCAAACCTTCTGAGTCTGCAGATATAGAATGAAGATCTTTGCAATCAAGAGTAGGTTTTTTTAATGTGATAGCACCCCAAGGCCTCAACTGGGTTCAGAGCTCCATTGAGTTGCATGAATATATAAAGATATGGTCCCTACCCTGCAAGAAGTTTACAGTCTAATCTCATGGGTTTTCTAGAAGTTCTTTCCTTTTAGTCTGGTTGGAAATATTGCAAAAATGGATCCTCTCACAGTTTTTGGTGCTTCCTGTGATCTTTCTTGCTGTAACCCAGAGCTGCAGAAAAGAAAAAAAATAATTCACATAAAAACTAGCTAAAATTTTCAGAACCTTAAGCATGGTTTGGCTCAGATTTTGTGTTTGTATCTTGGGCAAAGATTTAGGTTGGTTCTTATTGCTTTGCCATCAGTTTACCCATCCCTTGCTGGGGTCAAATGAAAAAATGAAATGTGATCTCACAGTGCTGAAATCTGTGGGCCATGTCTGAGGAGCATGAGGAGGAATTCATATCTGATCTTTGGAGCCTCCATTTCATGGAGTTTGCCTATTTGAAAAATTGCAAGACACATAAAAACATAGCAGTGAGTTAGGAATGGATGTTTGCGTTTTATCATCATTATTTAGGGCCAGATTATGGCCTGTCTTGCATGTCAGCACAAACAAGGGAGTTAGGTTTAAGGTGTCCCCTCACTCCCTTCTGCCAGTATATGTTACCATCACTTCAAGTACAGGGGAGGGTGGCAGGGTCTGCAAAATGGCTATGTCCTCCCATTCACACAGGTAAGTGGGAAAGGATTGAGAGGGAAGATAACCTTGACTTCACCTTCAGTGTGTCTGGAAGTGTACAGACCTGTTTCAGCAAACTCCCTTCCAAGAGGGAGATTCTGATTCTCTGATTGTGTCACCAGTTGACACCAGATTCTGTCACTGTTATCATTATGAGCAACAGCTTACTGTGAATAGTCTCATTAAAATCAATAGTCAGGTACAATTCAGTGTGAATAAATATGATGGAGTTTAGATATCTGTGATTATTCATTTCACCCCTTCACTTAATAGTCTCATTTTCTGATGAGCTGCATGAAGACTTATACCGATGAGTTTTAATGTCACCCAGGCATAAAGACAACAAATCAAAGTGCCAGTCACATTTTTAAAAAAATATTTTAATGTCTAATTTCAGTCAAAAACATTTGCTGTTGCAGAGACTCAGATATGCCCACCGTTGAGTATTGCTTCAGTTAACAACAGCAAAGACGATTTGATTTCATGGTGTGCTTGGGGTTATTTTCAGGGTGATGTGTCCAAATTCTTCAATTTGTTTATTTGGATGGCAGTCTGTATGCCTTACACAGTTTAAAGGCTGTTTTACTAACTGAGGAACAGAAGGCAACATGCAAAAGAGCATCGTTTAATGGCTCCCTAAAATCTCATATTTTAACAATTCTTGGGTTGTTTTCCTCCGTGTTCTTTCATGTTCTAAGTATTGAGGAACCAAGTTAAAACTGAAGTTTTGAAGAAGCAATACAATAGGGGAGAGGCCAGGAAGTTTTGTTTGCAGCCACCCCAAATATGAAATTGAGAGCACAGGGACAAAATCTGCTGCTCAGATCCCCAGAATGGATTTAGACTGAATAGGCTGTCCTCTCACTGGGAGTTCTGGGCATGCTGGAAAAGGAGGATATCAGAGATGTGATCCACTGTTTGGATCTTAGAGGAGAATGTTTGCCCTGGATGATGAATGTTTGTCTTTAGTTGCAGTCAGAGAAGATACAAGAATGCCTTTTACACTATTAAATTAAATACAAAGACAGGGTACATCAAACTGCTCCGTAATTGTGTTCAATTTATTAGCTCCACACAAACATGAACTGAGTAGCCTGATATTTTATTGCTTCTTTTTCTTTTGCACAATGGCTATAGAAATAGCAGAAGTTAAATAAAAAAAGACACAAGAATTAAAAAATAAAGACCCTATTGTCCCCTACATGGACTGCTACAACTGCATGATTTTTCTCTCATTGACCTTCCCTTCTGTCTAATCTACTCATTTATATATTGTTTTTATTGCACAAGCAAAGTGTGTCCTTACACTCAACATGATAGGATTTGTCACTTTGCCTGGTAGAGGTGGAGGAAGGTGAACTCTGCTATGTGGGGAAGAGGAGAATGAGGAGTATGGGGAGAAATGGGGTGTGGGGAGCACATACAGCTCCTGACATGGGGGAAGAATGGGTGACTATGGTATGGGAGTGGGAGACATGGGGGTCAAACAGAGTCCCTGGCATGAAACAGAGGGTAGAAAGAGGGGGCTGCAGAAGCCCCTGGCATGAGGGAGGGAGGGAGTGGTTGCAGTGGGCCCCTGAAATAGAAAGAGATGGGAGACAGGCATACAAGAAGCTTGTGGGGAGGATCAATTACTGTGTCTAATGTGTTCAACCTACAGTAGTACCTATAACTGTTGTAACCAACACTCGTCCACATTTTCTCACGTATCTTTCTTGAACAAATATCTGAAAAAAGTGTCTCTGAAAAAGATTGAGTGGGGCCAGTTTTGTTCAACATCTACATTAATGATCTGGATGATGGGATAGACTGCACCTTCAGCAAGTTTGTGGATGATACTAAGCTGTGGGGAGAGGTAGATATGCTGGAGGGTAGGGATAGGGTCCAGAGTGACCTAAACAAATTGTAGGATTGGGCCAAAAGAAATTTGATGAGGTTCAACAAGGACAAGAATCACATGCACTGCTACAGGATGGGGACCAACTGGCTAACTGGCAGTTCTTTAGAAAAGGACCTGGTTGTTACAGTGGAAAAGAAGCTGGATCTGAGTCAACAGTGTGCCCTTGTTGCCAAGAAGGCTAATGGCATATTGGGCTGCATTAATAGGAGCATTGCAAGCAGATCGAGGGAAGTGATTATTCCTCTCTATTTGGCACTGGTGAGGCCACATCTGGAGTATAACATCCAGTTTTAGGCCCCCCACTACAAAGAGGATGTGGACAAATTGGAGAGAGTCCCGCGGATGGCAACGAAAATGATTAGGATGCTGAGGCACATGACTTATGAGGAGAGGCTGAGGGAACTGGGTTTATTTAATCTGCAGAAAAGAAGACTGAGGGGGGATTTGATAGCAGCCTTCAACTACCAGAAGGGGAATTCCACAGGGGATGGAGTTAAGGTAGTCTCAGTGGTGATAGATGATAGAACAAGAAGCAAAGGTCTCAAGTTGCAGTGGGGGAAGTGTAGGCTGGATATTAGGAAAAACTATTTCATTAGATGGGTGGTGAAGCACTGGAATGGGTTACCTAGGGAGGTGGTGATTCTCCATCCTTAGAGGTTTTTAAGGCCCAGCTTGACAAAGTCCTGTCTGGGATGATTTTAGTTGGTGTTGGTGTTGGTCCTACTTTCAGCAGGGGGTTGGACTAAATGACCTCCTGAGGTCTCTTCCAACCATAATGTTCTATGAGTCAAGGATTCTATGATGAGCTTTTAGTGTGATATTAAAGCCAAAAGGGCTAATATGATCCTGGGGTGCATAAATAGGGGAATCTGGACTAAGAGTAGAGAGATCATTTTCTCTCTCTATTTAGCACTAGTGAGACTGCTGCTGGAATACTGTGACCAATTCTGGTTTTCACAGCTGAAGAGGGATGTTGCTAAATTGGAGAGGGTTTGGAAAAGAACCATGAGAATGATTTAAGAACTGGAAAATGTGTCTTATATTGATAGATTCTAGGAGCTCAGTTTATTCAGCTTAATAAAGAAAGGGTTAAAGGATGATTTGATTACTGTCTGTACATAACTACATGGGGAGCAAATATTTAATAATGGGCTCTTCAGTCTAGCAGAGGAAGGTGTAACATGAGCCAAAGGCTGGAAATTGAAGCTATACACATTCAGACAGGAAATAAGGCATACATTGATAATAGTGAGGATAATTAACCATTAGATGCTCAAATTAAAAGCATCTCATGGGCATTCAGTACATGGTAGATTGATACTCACACAATCTAAAATAAAATGAAATAAAGGAATAAAATAAAAGGGATCTTCAACCACAATCTGCACAGATCATGTGTAAGACACTCGTTAGTGATAACAGAGTGTAGTTGATTAAAATAGTCACTCTAAACAGCAGCAAATGACATTTGGACTTAGCACAATGAACTATCTAAACTTCTAACTGATCACAGTTAGCACTAGACCACCTCCAATTCTCCATGAACTCGTTTGCTCTTCTGGAAGGAATATGGCATTTGATCACCAGTATCTTTCCCCCATTAGAGTTCTAATGTTTTTAGGGCTTCTCTGGAATGGACAGGTGTCTCTACAATCCATCCCTCATACATCTGACTTTTTGTGCTGATCCTCATGGTAATATGGTCTTTTTACTGCAGGCTGGAGTTGTATCGCTGCTACAGACCATTATCCCATCACGCTTTGATAAGGCATAACCCCAGAGGTCTCTGGTCTTCCTCTGACGCCATAGGCACTTCTTGCAGCTCTCCCTTTTCCGGCTTCTTTTCTTAGGTATTTTCTTATTATTTTATGATGCCAGCGGGAAATGATGTGGCCTCTCTCAGACTAAAGGGTGTCTTTCTGTAGGCTATTTTCCTGGATCCTTCCCTCTTTCCTCAGGCTCACAGAGCTGCCCTCCTCTCTTATGTTCCTCATTCTGCCCATAGAAAATGGTTTCCACATAGTCCCACTCCAAAAACCATTTGATTTGTTTCTATGGAAGGATTCAGCTGTCAATCAAAACATCTTCTGACTGATCCCAAAGCTTCTGGTGAAAACACAGTACTGGTTCATTCAGGGTATTTTATATAAACTCTGTTTCTTTTTCATATTCTGTTGACAGAGACAAAAGGCAATCCTTGCTCCTTCCCACTCCCCCTACAGGACTATCAGTAGGATAATCCCAAAACAACAGACACCCAGAATTTGTAGAGTTAGCTTTGGAAATATGGGTGGGTCTGAGAAAGGAGGAATGGAATGGAATTAAAAGGGTTCAAGCAATTAGTAATGGAATATGGAACCTTTTACTATCTATCATAGGTGGTTGGTTCATAGCCAGTCAAGGATGATAGTGACCCCAAACTGTTACCATTTGAATGCTGTTTAATGATCTATGTAAAATGAATTTGCTGGTCTCAGTTCCTTTCTAAGTGCCTAAGTGTGCACATGATATCTGGCACCATTTGGGGCAAATCTTATCAGAATGGCCAAGGAGTGAATGGGTTACAAAGAATGGAGACTCTCTGACTCTTGTAGCTGACTCTTCCAGTTTAGAGGGGAGACACACAAGCATGCACTGTGGCAGTTTGCACTGTACCTGTTCTGTGGATAAGCAAAGGACTTCATTCTCCAAGGCTGCTGCTCTCTGACCTTTTATCAACATTAATTGCAATTGGCAAAATAATTTGCAAAATTGATCTTTCCTTGGGCAAGTGATTTCATATTGGTTTTACAGAAATTTGCCCAAATGAGGCATCCATACACTCAAACAATTCCCATTTTGCCAGAGTGAAAGCAACATTAATTAGTAGCCAGGAGCAATGAGCTGAATGGATTTTCAGCTTCCAACACCCACTGGTGAAAATCCATTTCCCATTCCTGCATACAATGCAGATTTTCCTCATTAATAAGGTGGGCCCTTAATTCTATAACTGTGTGTTAATAGTGCCAACACAGAATGGATTCAGGACACAGCAAAGCTCTTGCCTTTACAGTATAAACACAGTTTAACTTCTGTTTAAATGCCTCAGCATGGTTTTAATGACACTGAGCTGTTGGAGGGACTGTTTTTGCAATGTGACATAAAGCAGATGAAATCCTGCCCCTTTTTTGGTCAGCCAGCATCCTATGGCATTGTTTTTTGCAAGTGTAGGTGTATTTTCCCTGGTGTTCTGGACAAATTCCAGTTACTGTAACTGTGGTACAGTACATTCTGCCAACCACAATGTCTGCCTCAAATTCCATCTGGGTATTATATTCTTCTTAGGACAGAACTGTTGTGTAGAGTGGCTCTGAATTGTAGAGCTGCTCCAGTGTTCCACGCCGGAAAATAGAGAAAATTCTACCACACAGAATGGTTTAATTTCAGTAGAGGATGACTTAATTTCATATGGTCCATATCCTGAGATATTCTGAGTAGCTGGAACTCCCATGGAATTAAACAGCAGTTTACTGAGTAAGGATTGAGTGAAGAAAAGAGGAAGGCCCTCAGGATTTTGCCTAATATTTTTCTATATTATCAAATCACTCAGGGATGAAAAGTGTTATAGATTTAAGGTATTATTAATGGGATACATCTTAGAGTCCTTACTCAGCAAAAATGTTATCAAAGTCACAGTCACCTTGGTATGCAAACTCATAGAGTGAGTTCAGACCCTAGGGATGGTTCCTCCTCTACCCCTACCTCCCTCTTCTTTTTACAGAATGGAACCAAAGTGATTCCTCTGCTAAGGAGACCCACCATAGCTGGAGATGTGTAGACCATAAAACCATCTTACATTAGAGATGAGGATGAACCAGAATGCCAAATTTGAACCCCCTGAACTTTGGTGAAGCTTGGACCTGGACCCAAATGTGGCAGCTTGGGCTCATCTCTCTTTTAAATAGGTTTGTTAGTTTAGAGTTTTTATATGGCTTGCTCAAAGAATGTTTGCTAAGCCCTTTGAGTTCTCCACATGAAAGACTTAAGTATCCCCATCTATAATCTCTCTGCTCTTTCATCTCAAGTTTTTTTCCTGTGGCAGCCCCTTGGGCACAGATCATGCTCTGTGGCTGCAGTTCATTTTAAACAAACAACTGGAAATAGTGCTTTTTCCATGTAGTTGCATTGCCTCAGGTGCAGACTAGGGACCAGAGAGTCACAGGGACACTCAGGAAAGTTCTCTAATCTCTGGCCATCCTTGCTCTGAATAGTGAAGGAAGCTGCCCTCTCTTTTGCTCTGTGACCCACAATATGTATAATCCCCACAGAGGAATAAGAGGGTAAATCAGTTCATAACTGAGAAAGAAAGTACTGCAGCATTGGGCCCATCCATGTGTATGTGTATGAGTCAGCTATAGCCATTACAGCACAAAACCTGCCTTGATATGTGGATGTATGTATATGTAATTTTCCCAGGCATATTTGATGGCAGAATCATATCCTCAAAAGAAAATGTTAACCAACACAAACAAAAAACCGTCCCCAAATAACCCTCATTAGTTTACCAAATCCTGTGAAATGCCAGTTGCTCTCAATGATTATTGCATGACAGAACTGAGACAGTAATATCAGCAAGTCAGCACAAATGGAAAATAAGATTATACCATTACCTTTTAGTCCTGCCAATATCTGACACAGCAGGAATGCAAACAACCTTTCTGTTATATTATATGTCATTTGGTAATTGATAGCTGTGACGACCCCTTTGGTGTGTGGACTAAGTTAAACACAATGACTTTCAGGTCTCCCGCTAATGCACTTTTTTTTAAAAAATGCTTTTGGGAGCCAGATTGGCACAATACTTTATCTTTGCAAAGCCATTGCTCGAAAAGTAAAAGTAAAAAGAAACAACTTGGCACCTCAAATGAAATGGCAGTAACCATTTTTTTGCCGTTGTTTGGCTAATGATGGATGTCTTTAAGTTGCATGACTTGTACGATCTTTGAGGTTGCCAATGGGAAGTTTTTAGTCTGTCTTGATGCAAATTTGAAATGAACACCCTGGAGCAGGCTATCCAGCTGGCTAGAAAGATAGACTTGTTGGTTTGCCTTCGGAAACAAAACTTAACTGCTTCAGTTCCTTGTCCTTCACACTGGAAATGAAAATGAAAATGTGACTGTTATAATAAAATGATATGGCTGTCACAAATGTAATATCATCAACCCCTTCAGTAAACAGGATTATGGAAAATACTGGAGGGGGAGGGGAAAGGGAATAGGGGAAATAAACAATGTCTTTGCTAATATGTGATCAGCAGCATTATGTCCTCAAAGGATTTCCCCCCAACACACACACACACACATACACTCCTGCTGCCTCTGAGTGCTCAAAAACTTGTATGGGACCCATCTGGCAAGCACAAAGAGCCCTAGAAAAGGTTTATGTTGATATGATTTCAGGAGAGGCACAGATTTAGGTCTATTTAAATTGGCTCAACTAGCCTTTCTGTGAGAAGCTGAAGCAAGTAAATAAATATCTGTTCAAAAAACAACCCAAATGCTAGTATAAAAACATTTGCAAGGAGTGTATCAGTGTCCAGTCACAACACAACTTTGATGCACAAACTAGATTCAATGGTGCTGCTAACTGCCCTTTTTACATCACTTTTTACTTCTTTCCTCCCCCTCATGATCTTTGCCAAAGCATAAATAAAGTCTCTTTGAGTTAGGGCTTAGTCACTTTAAAGCTCATTTTCATCCTATTTAAGGGTTTAAAGGTATGGCATTCAAACGTGCAATTTATAGTAATGAGTGTGTTTCACAAGCCTATGTATCCATCAAAAACAATCAACTTTACCATTGATATTTATACATTTATTTTGATTTCATTTGAAGTTCTTGTCCCTGGCTCTAGATGTTTTCAGAATAATAAAAATGTGCAAATATGAGAAAGGAATTTCACAGAAAATACTGGACCATTTTCAGCTGCCCAGGGAAAACCAAACTAACAGCTAGCCACAGTGACATTCTCACATCTGATCACTCACCCATCCCTGCCCTCTCCACAAGGCCCCAATCTAAAGTCCATTGGAGTTACCAGAAAGACTCCTATCATGTCAGTGGGCATAGAATCAGACCCCCAAATGTCATGTGCTCTAAAGGTTAACAAACACAGGCTGTGCCAGATCAGTCCAGATGAAGATATCCAGAGAGTTGGGAACATTAAAAAATGTACCCAAACACTAGCTGCTACATTGTAAACCAAGGGCATGTTATCTTAAGTACATCTAGTAATGGCAACCATAGTGAGTTATTAAATGATGATGGTTTAGGTAACTGGGTCCCAACATTTAGGACTTTATAGTTTAAAACCAATACCTTAAACTCCATCTGGAAGCTCAAAATCAGCCAATGAAAATCATGGAGCACTAATGTGCTGTGCTCTCAGTGGGAGGTGTTATTTAGTAAGAAGATAATTGCATCCTGTTCTAGCTTCAGCTCCCTAACAGCATAGCCCATGGGTCGTCAACCCTTAGCATGTGGCCAGTCAGGGAAAGGCGCTGGTGGGCCGGGCCGGTTTGTTTACCTGCAGCATTTGCAGGTTTGGCCAATCGCAGCTCCCACTGGTCACGATTTGCCATTCCAGGCCAATGTGGGCTGTGGAAAGTGGCGGCCAGCATATACCTAAGCCCACACCTCTTCCCGAAGACCCCATTGGTCTGGAACAGGAAACCATGACCAGTGAGAGCTGCAATCAGCTGAACCTGCAGATGTTGCAGGTAAACAAACCATCCCAGCTCACCAGCGCATTTCCCTGACAGGCCACGTGCCAAAGGCTGACAATCCCTGACATAGCCCCATGTTGACCTCACTGCAGAAAGCTAAATTTGAGGTGGAAAGGAGTTTCACTTCCTAGGAAAAAAGCTGCAGTCTTCAACCTTCTTTCTTGAGTGCAGATTGGGATGGTGGGGAAACTACAGCATCTAAGGATCTAATTGACCCTCAGATTATAAACCTGCATAACCAACGGCAGATTCGCACACACACACACTCAATTTAAGATGCTTTAAAAGGGCTTGATTTTCAGAAAGTGCTGAGCCCCTGCTCTGAAAATTATTCTACTTTAAAATGTTTCAAACTGGGCCTTTATAATAAATACTCACTCCTGAAAGAATTAGCTTTAATTTTCTGCAACTCTTCTGGATACTTCTCCCAGCCTGCCAACAGTTGCTCTGTCTTGATTAGAATGCACCTCAGCCAGTTAGTCCTCCTCCATTCATGTCAATTTCATTCACACAGTGAGTCCTACATGTCACTGCGCAAGATGGGTCAGATGGGATGGAGACATACCAGCTAACATTTTCAAAAATAGGAGCCTAAAGTTACAATTCAAGGACAGTTCTTCAAAGGTATTTAGGCACCTAGATCCCATCTAAATCAATGGGAATTAGGCTGAATCCTCAAAGGTATGTAGGTGCCTAAGTGACTTAGGGGCACAAGTCTCATTGCAAACAAATGGTATAGATGCTTTTGAAAATCCCATCCTTATGTAACTAAATATGGGGTTTAGCTAACTTTAGACCTCTTTTATTTTATAATGCTGAAGAATGTGGTTGGCACTTAACAGAACAAACAGAAAGGCATGGTCCTTGTGCTCTAAGGGGTTTATAAGCTAGTGTAATATGTGAAATATAGAGCAGAGGAAACACAGTAGCGAAGATACAGGAACAAGTTTTACAGTAATACTCTTATGTGGTTATCTGGCAACCATATGCACATCTTAGTGCTTCAAATGAGGTCTTATTATTTAATAATATTAATATTAATTAATATTTTAATATTATGAATATGAATAATTATGAATATCAATATGAATACTAGTATTTATATTTACTAGTGCCTTTGTTCTTGTAGGATCCATCCATCTACCAATGAGTCAACAATAACTTATAGTTCAATAGTATCAAACATCACAGAGATCTAAACAAATCAGTGTGGACCTTTTATCTTCATCAGTAATTAGCACATCACTTTTCAACGCCACCATCAAAATTTCTGATTTATCCACAGTGAATGACAGAAAGAAAAGACTCAGCATTTGTCCCATTTCCCAAACTACCATGGAAACAGGACATTGTTTCCACTATAGTAGAAAGCACAGATATTATTCACAAAATAACAAGATTTTTCTCACAGCAAGAAAAAATAGTTACAAAGACCAACTAGATGTCCTAGTTGATGGAACAATTTTATGTTGATAGAACAGTTTTCTCCTTCAGAGCCTTCTGAAAACTAATATGGTCCATTAACTTCCCAGAACAAATCAAAGCAGATTATTCAACTTGCCTCTACTCACAAAATGAAGGAGGCAAAGATCAGCTCATGACAAAAGAGTAATCACATGATCTGGTTGATACTTTTTTTAAAAAAGTCTCTTTTCATTAAAAAAATTGAAATTCAAAAATTGTTGACCATCTCTACTAATCGCTCCTTCAATGAACTCAATCCCGTCTCAGAGATGAGGTGCAGAGTGTGGTTAGTCATGTAAATTAAATCAAAATATGCCTGGGAGAGCCCAGTGTTTGTCCTGGCACCTATACAATTTTAAGTCAATACAGGAGCATCAACAGCTGTGTGGACATTGAGGATACTAGGTAAAATCAACCATGGGAATTACTTTTCTGCCCCAGGGATGAATCTGGTCTCTAGAGTTAGTGCATCTGTAGAGCAGAAAGACTGTAGAACAATACATAACCATATTCCTTTCTGGGACCCACATATGTGGTCAGAGCTAGTTTCATAACCAAGATCAGTGGATCTCTAAACTCCGTGACCTTGACATAGCTGCACTTCCACACAGAAAGATCCGGTCAGTCCTACAATTTTAATCAGCTAATTAGCACATACTGCAACAGTCTCACGTTTGGAGGATGATAATTATCATTCTCTGAACCCCATCTCTGATTCTACAACACATAAAACCCCCACAGAACCAGTCCTCAAAATCATCAGAACTTGTTCAACTGCATCTCAGTCCTTCCACCCCAATACTTTCCTCCAGCTTCAGATGCTCACCATCAACCTCCTAGTCTGCTTTTCTCTCCCTCCTTCTCACTGCTATTATGCTCAGCCCCTGTCAAAGGTCACTGAGTAAAATGTTAAAAAGTAATTCTCCTCAGCCTAAAAAAACAAAATTATACACACACTAGAAAAATGCATCTCTTCACCCTGCTGAATGCTGGTACTTGGTGGTATGGTCTGGACAGATTGCACTGGTTTAGGCATCTTAAAACACAAGTTCAGGGCTCTCTGGTGGTCCAATGTATGTATATGTCTGGGTTGAGGGGATTAAAAGGGCTCATGCCCTGATGGGTACAAATATCTATTGGTGTGGGCTGGGCCACAGATTTTAAAGGTCAGATCTCCAATTAAGTTTTGCCACTGATTCAATAGAAGCAGGATTAGCCTGTATTATTATGGGATTATTAAGGTAGTTGCAAATCAGGATTAGCATGGAAATGAAAGAGGGCTCAGCCTGGCACAAAAAGGGAGTGTAGTAGGTAAAGGCTCCGTATATTTTCAGATTTAGTTGGTGTTTGTATATGGGTGAGTAGTATTGGAAGAGATGGGTGTGATGTAGTTCAGAATTTAGGTGCATGCACCTATCAGTGGCAGTGGCCTTGGATTGGAACAACAGAGAATTTTTCAGGTAAGGACTGATGCACATCAATAGAGCTGTGTGATATTCCCCAGCTTTGCAACTCTGCCTTTACTAATTGCCCAGCTATAGTCAGTATTAATTCATCTGTCACATTTCTGAGCCCAAACTACTTCACATATTAATATTAAAATGAACATTCCAACACACCAGAAGACTATTGACTTTTAGGGGTAATTCTGATAAATTTATTGTGAAACATACACATAGTAATGTACAGTACAGTATGTTTCCTAGCGCCTTAAGGCCTGGCTAATGGGACAGGGTGTCCTGTGTTTCATTTTACATCCAGCATCCAGCTGTACAGATGTAGAAATTTAAAATTAAAAATAACCTTGCAGCTGATTCCTTGCATAATTGCTATCTTGTTTTGTTAACACTGTGGCTGAATTATAACTTGCTGAAGCCCTGGAGTTTTGCATGCTGGTTTAGCTGCCTGAATTTGCATTGCCATGCTTTTCAGTCGTGTGAGTAACTAAATCCTGTGGCCATGAGCGTGCCTGGCAGTAATTTGCATTGAAAATCAGATGGAGAGAATGATATATGGTCCCTCCATAAATAGATTCAGTAAGGAAAACTTTATGTAGCTCAAAATGCTGTTCAGTTTCATTGACGGACTGCGGCTGACATATAAAATGGCTTAAAAATAATAATAGAATGAGAGGTAACAAGTAACCCAAGCCACCATCACAATACAATGCAACTTCCTGTCAGTGTCGTGCAAAATGACCAAGCCTTGCTTGAGTGCCATTCATGTTTTAAACCTTAGATTTTTGCTCACATTAATGAACTTGGGCCACTTTGCTGATGGACAAAGCATTTAATTTCAGATTCAGGTTCAGCTACATTAAGAAACCTTCTCGTTGTTGGCTCAAATCTCAATTCCAACTGAGCTTCTGAAATTAAAAAAAATTGCAGATAACACTTTAAAAAAATATTGATTTAATTTGTTCCATTCCTTTTTACTTCCAGGATACCTTTGAAATGACTATGCCCAAAGACGGTGATCCGGTGAGACCATTTCCACAGTTAATATTGGAAGTATCATGAGAAAATCAAAGATCTGGCAAAGTTTCTGGAATTGAGGATGCATTTTTGACCTCAAACTGTTCTCTAAATGTATTGAGGCTTGCCATCACTGCTGTACAGGAATATAAGAACTTTCTATCCTGTTCCTTGCTATGGCCAGTACCAGATGCTACAGGAACGTGCAAGAAACCCCATAATGGGGAATTATTGCATAACATGCTTATAAGGTATTTTCAGACTGTCAAAGTTATTTGTGTTTGTCTTATAGTCTGATGCATGAGAGTTTATAGCGTATTTATGCGTGTCTAATGTAACTGTGGATATTATGAACTCTGTAGCAGGTGACAAAGAGGTTATATCTGTAAATCCAGAACTCTTGAATGAGCAGAAGTGTTATCCTATGTGAAATGCAGTGTCTTTATCAGAATATTACTATTTGGGTTTTATTTCTGATTAGAACAATGGGATTTGTTTGCTGATCTTCTGAAAGCTTCTCAGTTAACAGTGGAGAATTAGAGCAGATGTGTTTCATTAAATTGGCCCAGCCCTTTCTCTTTTAATCACCTTACTCATCCAATCTAAAGGGGACCGGGAAATGCATACATATGAAAAATCTCTCTCTCTCTCTCTCTCTTTCTCTGCAAGGCATCTGCTGAGACCTCATTCATCACCATGAAAGCTCTGAATGGATAGTTGTAATACCCCAAGGTCTTGTCTGCTCTGGTGGTATAGTACCTAACCTCTCCTCTGTTAAAGGAAACGCTACATGTACTTTTGTCAACCTGTCAGCAAACACTTCTCCCTTGATACTGTTTGCTCAATCCCCCCGACATTGTCAACTTTTGGTAAATGTTTCATTTTGAAAGTAGCTCTGGATATGGTTCTCATGACTGTGAATTTTTATTTTGTTCCATGATCAAAAACTGTGTGTTTGTGTGTGTGTGTGTGAGAGAGAGAGAGACAGACAGAAAAAGTGAAAAGTGGATCTTTTGTATCTCTTTGGTCTTCAGGCTTAACAAAAATATACCAGTGCCAGCTCCAAAATTAAGCTTCTTGACCATGGGTTTTAAGGACGTGACTGACACACATGCACATCCATCCCTTCGGTTTGGTTCTTAACTGGAAGACTAGTCCACTGACTCATTCAGGATATAAGAGTAACTAATACTCTCGTGCTGCTGAAGATCAGTGGGTTAATTCTTTCCAGAAAAATCCTCCCTTTTTCTACTACAGCCTCATGCTGCATGATTTTTTTTTCTCCTATTCACAGATTATAATTCATGTTGAACTTCAGTCATGAGTATCATGGCATTTCAGCTTAAAGACACCAAGTCTGATGACTAGCTAAAATAGGAACGCTTTTAGTCATACTGGGCCAAATCCTGAGTGCTTACTCAGTTCTGAGTTACTCCTTCAGCAAATCTCCGATGGGGCTATTCTGTTTTTCTTTCTTCCTCATTCAAGCATCAGGGACACTGTCATCAGGATTTGGTCCAATAATAATGGAGAACCAAATCCTTGGCATTGCTGAAAGATTGCCTGTATGAAATATTTCCAGACAATTTCAAATCATTAATAAATTTGTAAAAATAATGACTAGTTTGTGAATAGTTTCATGAAATAAAACAGCATTCACCTTGATAAGTAAATTGTTCACTAAATAGTTACACTAGCTCTCAGGACCTTGAGGTGACTTCACTGGAACCTGGATCAGCCTTTATGCAGAAGTGTTCTCTCCTTTAAAAAAGATCAATAGAAATGAGATAGAGGTCCAAAATGGAACACTGCATCCAAATGCCTCTGAACGTTATGGAAAGCTGTGGATTCAAACTCTGGATCCACACTGCAGTGCACACGTTGAAGTCAGAGCCTATTTCTATAATGGTTTGATCCAGAACTTTGAGTCTGAACATGCTTGGAGGTTGATGGAAGAGGATCTGAAATCATAATATGAATCCAGATCAAAATATTGCAGTTTTGGCTCATCTCTAATAGGAACAAAACAATGCAACAGAAAGGAAAAAGACTTGTTATAACAAACGATATTTTCAATATCCGGTTCATAATGTGAGGAAGGATGCCTGCCTTGATGACATAGCATGTCTATGAATGACCTGTCTTTTGTGGGATGGTTGCCAGAACAGCTCAATTTCACATTCTCTCTGTGGTACCTCTCACAAGATGACATTCTTATACCCTAAGGGAATCCCTGACAGTATATCTTAATGTAAAGTAGAGATCAGAACTTTCCATGAAGAATCTGAGCTGAATGTTCATAGCATACACTGAAGCCACTGTGTTACCTTAACAGCCAGATGTGGACCAGAAAGCTGTGAGGCCAGTGTGGAAAATGAAGAGATTAAAACATAAGCTGATTCAATAGTACTATACAATTAAACTACCCAGAATATTTTTAATATGCAGTAATTAGATTTCTTATGCAGCCATTGCAAACTGTGAAAGATTTTGATACAAGCTAGCTAAGGCAGTAACAGTTCAAATTAAATGTCTTTGATAGGCATTTAGTTTCTGTATAAGAAGACAGTAATTGCATGTTAAATAAATACCAACAGATTATTAAAAAAAACCAACAGGAATAACAGTTATGCACAAGCTAGCTAATAGATCTTCCACAGAGTGAAACCTCATTAAGTATATTTTTTATTAGACAGTTGGTATTGCATCACCACTTAATAAATATCTGAAGCAACCTAATTATTTACATTTATTAAGATAGATCTCATAAAAACAAACCAATTGATTGCCATAACTCCTAACAATATATTTATTGTCTCTCACTAAGGCATACATCTTAAGTAAAGGGAATTCCACAGTAATGTGAAAACCCTGAAGTACAGTGAATACTGATTTATAAAACATTTCTCTGTCAGTCTGCTTGTCTTATATGAAATGGTGATAGCCATGTGATAAATGGTACAGGCGTGATACATTGCAGTTGTCATGCTCTCTAAACCACCTGATCTTCAATCTGCTCAATAATCTGCCTTCATTGGGATTTTTTCTAACATTCTAAAGATCAGAGCGTATTCAATAGAGCTGGTTGGGAAATTATTTTTTTGTGGACAAAGATGATTTAATTTATCTCAGACTCAAGCTGATTTCTTTTTCACACATTACTGAAGCTCAGTAAGTTTGTTTCAGATTTGATACAAATTTTGTGCAAAGGTTCAGATTGGTTCTTATCCAAAACAGCAGAGAGCATCTGGTTAAAATTAAAACAGCAAAACAGCAATGCTGCTGTATTTCCCTCAACCATTTTGACTCAATATCTAATTGGGAAATTAGCTTATTTTATGAAGTAATTTTCAGTGGTCATATGGAAAAAGTTTATTTGGTGCAAACTAGGAAAGCGGAGATAGAGAAATTGTAGCACAAGAGTTCTGCACTCTATAGTCATGTAGATTCCCACAGTCAGTACTATTGAGCATATGGGTGAGCCTATCAGCCTGGATAAAATGAAAAAAAAAAAAACTTTTGGCAGAAACTTGAAGTGAACTTTATTCATTTCTGAGGTTCAAAAAATTGTTGTATTTGGGAAGTCAACATTACCTAATGGATAGAGCACTGAAAGTGACTCAGCAGATCTGATTTCTATTTCCAGCATTGCTACTGGCCTTCTGGGTGATGTCACCTCCCTGTGCCTCAGTTTCCTCTACCTGTAAAATATCTATCATGATACTGATATCCTTTGTAAAGCACTTTGAGATCTACAGATGAAAATACACTATATAAGAACTAGTTATTTTTCATGTTTGGGTTTTTTTTGTAATACATTGGGCTTTTCTTCCAGGCTACTACTGGCTGGACAAGCCAGCAAGAACTGAAATCTTGTGGCAAAGTTCATTCTTATGATATATCCATCCTGACTTACTTTCCAATAATCTTCCTAGAAATTTGGATATGAGCAGACAGATTTCTGGATGTTTACTAGAGATATAGAAAGCCCACTGTGGCCTCTGATTGGGTAATAATGATATTCCCTTCAACATCCCATTTTAGGCTGAATTTCTAACCCTCTGGACACACTCCCATCTGCCATATTTGGCATTCATGTGCTCTCTGCCTTAGCTTCCTGAGTACCTTCAAAGGACCTGTCATAAACAGATAGCTAAGGATTAATGTCTCTTCCACCTGGAAAGGAGTAACCTGAAACACCTGACCAGAGGACCAATCAGGAAACAAGACTTTTTCAAATCTGGGTAGAGGGAAGTTTTGGGTGTGAGTTTTTTGTCCTTGGTCTTGTGTCTGTGCCCTCTCGGCTATGAGAGTGATTTTTCTATCTCCAGCTTTCTAATCTTCTGTTTCCAAGTTGTAAGTACAAAGATAGGAAGACCATAGGTTTATATTGGTTTCTTTTGTATTTACACGTGTGTAGTTGCTGGAATGTGCTAAATTGTATTCTTTTTGGATAAGGCTGTTTATTCATTTTTTTCTTTTAAGGAAATGACCCTGTATTTGTCACCTTAATACAGAGAGACCATTTTTATGTCCTTTTCTTTCTTTTTTATATAAAGCTTTCTTTTTAAGACCTGTTGGAGTTTTTCTTTAGTGGGGACTCCACGGAATTGAGTCTGCAGCTCACCAGGGAATTGGTGGGAGGAAGAAGTCAGGGGGGGAAATCTCTTTGTATTAGATTTACTAAGCCTGACTTTGCATACCCTCTGGGTGAGAAGGGGAAGTACTTGTGTTTTCCAGGACTGGAAACAGGGAGGGTGGAGTCCCTCTGTTTAGATTCACGGAGCTTGCTTCTGTATATCTCTTCAGGAACCCAGGGCGGGAACACCCGGACGCGGGAAGGGAAATGGTTTATTCCCCTTTGTTGTGAGACTCAAGGAATCTGAGTCTCGGGGTCCCCCAGGGAAGGTTTTGAGGAGACCACAGTGCACCAGGCACTGTATAGATTCCTACCAGGTCCAAGCTGGTAACTAAGCTTGGAGGTTTTCATGCTAACATCCATATTTTGGACGCTAAGGTCCAGATCTGGGAAAAAAGTTATGACAGGACCACCCTAACTTTCATTGCCAGTACCTCACTCTGTGAACTGTCTCGTTTTGTTCAATGGGACTACTCATTGGGTAAGGTGTGTCTACGGGGTGTGTGTGGGGTAATCTGAAGATTTTTGATACTTCTTGATAGGAAGGATGTCAGAATCACAGTGCTGTACAGTCATTGCTTTCTGTTTTCTCCATATATCTCTAATCACTGATGCATTGTTTTTGCACACCAGGGAAAATCTGGGTCCCTGTGTTTTTCCAAGGCAATAAGAAATAAGCAGCGCTGCATGTCTAAAGGAAAACTCCTGCGTATTTTACATCCTTTCCAATTTGTGGTGGTACCAGCAGTGTTGAAAATGACAGTACATATGTTATGACTCTTTGAATTTTCAAAAGCCTTTAGTTAAATTCTGTATAAATTGGTTCCTGCTTAACATAGAAGCTTGCAAGGATCCTTAATAAAACATGAAAACAGATAAAGAGCTAGTGTAAGAAACAGAAAACAGATACTTCTAGTAAGAGAAACCATGTCCACTCTGGGGGGAAGTAGTAAGTGGGTCCCACATGGATTAAGACTAAGATCTCTGCTGTCTTTTATCTTTATAACTGATCCAGACAGTAGGATCAAGTTTAAGTGGTTACATTTGCTGATGCTGATTGGAGAGCAGCAAACACAAAGATAGCTGCCAGAGAAATTCAGGAGGCATAGACACATTTTCTAGCTGGGCTGAAAACTGACATACAATATATTATAGTCACAAATAGATGGTTTCTGATCAAGTACTGGTTTCATTCTGATACACCCAGGACTGGCGCTAGGGGTTTTAGCGCCCTAGGCGCACGGAAATTTCGCAGCCCCACGCCCTGGTCCCGCGGCTCCGGTGGAGCTGCCGCAGTCGTGCCTGCGGAGGGTCCACCTGCCGCCCCCTCTGGCAAAATGCCACCCACCAATAATCCTGGCGCCCTAGGTGATTGCCTAGGCTGCCTAAATGGAAGCGCTGGCCCTGGATACACCACCATTTTGATTTCAATAGACTTACTCCTAATTTACACCACAGTAACTGAGAACAGATTCAGGTCCATCAAGCTTAGTGTAAGTTTATATTTTTATTCCACAAAGCTAGAGGAGAGAAAGAGAAAAGTAGGTCCCCAAACAAAAAACTGAATCAGGCAGGCTTAAATTTCATAATAAATAAAGTACTTCTTAAGTGAGGAATTGAGGGGCCTCCAAGCTTGGCACAGTGTGGGCACTATGCCACTTTTCTGTCTCACCATACACCCCAATCATAGGGACAGCCAGAGGTTGGTTCAGTCCTGAGTGAAACTTAGAACAGTCTGGGGGCTTCTTTAAGCTACCTCAGCTAGTAACAGCCCCCAATAACTTGCCCTGGATTCTCAGAGTGCTGGGTGCTCCAGCCATGCCCCTCCCACACTCACAGAAAGCATCTTATACCAAGAGCCAGGGGAGAGGAGTTATAGCCATCTCAGTTGGCTCAGGACCTGGTGCTTCAAAACTAAGGTACAAATTAATTCCTGGTATAGCTCCACTGACTCTAGAAATAATTTATATTGATGGGGTTATTCCAGGGATGAATTTGGTCCAACATGGTTAAGGAAATTGATGTTTCAATTGTGAAACTCAGTAAACCTGGTCAAGCATCATGTTACATGAGATGGCTAAAGGGACTGAGATGTCTAAAGAGAGTCATTCATTTCTAGTTCTAATGTGGCCCATGCAGGGTTTGAGTTCAAGTCATTACCAACTGGTGGCTGTTCTGTGTGAAATTATGTGATGGAGTTTTCAACTCTATCCCAGGTGATCAATTGGCCATATCACAGAAACCATCTTCAAAGAAGCTCCCTTACTGACAGTCCGCAGAGAGACCAAAGGATTGAATGGTAATTAACCTTTGGAATAACTTTCCTAGGGATATAGGAGATTCTCCATCACCTGAAGTCTTTAAATCAAGACTGGATGTATTTCTAACAGATATGCTATAGCTCAGTGTTGCTCCTATTCTGTGAATAGAAAGAGGACTTTAGGTTTCAGAGTTGTCAGTCCATTCACAAGCACTAAATTTACTTGGAAACATGTCTAAACAGTTCCATGCATGAGACATTTTATAAAATGGGGAGAAAAAAACACAGAAAGTCAACTTTCATAAAAAAGGATTAAAAAGGAAATAAATGGAGGTCATGAAAACAAAAACATATCTGTGTAGCACAGTGTTTCTCAAATTGGGGTCACTGCTTGTGTAGGGAAAACCCCTGGCAGGCCGGTCTGGTTTATTTACCTGCCCCGTCCGCAGATCTGGCCGATCACAGCTCCCACCTGCCGCGGTTCACCGCTGCAGGCCAATGGGGGCTGCTGGAAGCGGCAGCCAGTAAGTCCCTCAGCCCATGCTGCTTCCAGCAGCTCCCATTGGCCTGGAGCAGCGAACCGCGGCCAGTGGGAACTGCGATTGGCCGGACCTGGGACAGGGCAGGTAAACAAACCGGAGTGCCCACTGGGGGCTTTCCCTACACAAGCAGTGATTCCAGTTTGGGAAACACTGGTGTAGCATGAAGAGCCAGTCATTTTACGGAGGTCTGTGAGAGGATAACGCCTTTAAACGTGCCAGCACAATAGATGCCACAGGCTATAATCATAGTTTGTGGGAAAATCTGCTTCTCAGATTTGATTGATCAACGGCATCACAAAAAAAGGTAACCAACAATGTAAAACAACAAGGGACTTTATAGGCTCAGCCAATAAATCTGCCTATAATATGTGCAGTTGCAGCTAACGCTAATGCAAGAGAGTGTAATGTTTTGCAAGGATCCAAAACATCCCGCAGTGTTGTCTCTAAACCATACAGTTTAGTGATGGAAACTTTCTGGGAATATGCAGCTTAAAGATGGATCAGTCACATAACCTGCAAAGATTTGAGACTTTGAGTTGGGTCAAAGATTCCAGGACATATGCAAAGGAAAGAGGCTAATTGAAAGGAAGATCCCACACTTAAGACACAGATATGGGTAGTGGATACTGACAATTTGTAATAACAAAATGTTTTTTAAGTACATCAAAAGCAGGAATCCAGCTAAACAACCAGTGGGGCCCCTGGACAATCGAGATACAAAAGGAGTGCTTAAAGACAATAAATGGATTCTTTGCTTCAGTCTTCATGGCTGAGGGTATTAGGGAGATTCACAAACCTGAGCTGGCTTTTGTAGGTGACAAATTGGAGGAATTGTCACAGACTGAGGTGTCACCAGAGGAGATTTTGAAATTAATTGATAAACTTAACAGTAACAAGTCACTGGGACCAAATGGCATTCACCCAAGAGTTCTGAAAGAACTCAAATGTGAAGTTGCGGAATTATTAACTATGGTTTTCCAAACTGTTCTTTAAATCGGCTTCTGTACCCAATGACTGGAAGATAGCTAATGTAACGCCAATATTTTAAAACAGCTCTAGAGGTGATCTCAGCAATTGCAGACAGGTAAGTCTAACATCAGTACTGGGCAAATTAGTTGAAACAATAGTAAAGAATAAAATTGTCAGACATATAGAAGAACATAAATTGTTGGGCAAAAGTCAACATGGCTTCTGTAAAGGGAAATTGTGTCTTACTCATCTATTAGAGTTCTTTGAAAGGGTCAACAAACATGTGGACAAGGGGGATTCAGTGGACATAGTGTACTTACATAAGGCTCTTACATAAATTAAGTTTTCATGGGCTAAGAGGGAAGGTCCCTTCATGGATTGAGAACTGGTTAAAAGACAGGGAACAAAGGGTAGGAATAAATGGTAAATTCTCAGAATGGAGAGAGGTAACAAGTGGTATCCCCCAAGCGTCAGTCCTAGGACCAATTCTCTTCAACTTATTCATAAATGATCTGGAGAAAGGGGTAAAAAGTGAGGTGGCAAAGTTTGCAGATGATACTAAACTGCTCAAGATAGTTAAGACCAAAGCAGACTGTGAAGAACTTCGAAAAGATCTCAACAAAACTAAGTGATTGGGCAACAAAATGGCAAATGAAATATAATGTGGATAAATGTAAAGTAATGCACATTGGAAAAAATAACCCCAACTATACATACAATATGATGGGGGCTAATTTAGCTACAACGAATCAGGAAAAAGATTTTGGAGTCATCGTGGATAGTTCTCTGAAGACGTCCACGCAGTGTGCAGTGGCAGTCAAAAAAGCAAACAGGATGTTAGGAATCATTAAAAAGGGGATAGAAAATAAGACAGAGAGTATCTTATTGCCCTTTTATAAGTCTATGGTATGCCCACATCTTGAATACTGCGCATAGATGTGGTCTCCTCATCTCAAAAATGATACACTGGCATTAGAAAAGGTGCAGAGAAGGGCAACTAAAATGATTACGGGTTTGGAATGGGTCCCATATGAGGAAAGATTAAAGAGGCTAGGACTTTTCAGCTTGGAAAAGAGGAGTCTAAGGGGGATATGATATAGGTATATAAAAACATGAGTGATGTAGAGAAAGTAAATAAGGAAAAGTTATTTACTTGTTCCCATAATACAAGAAGTAGGGGCCACCAAATGAAATTAATGAGCAGCATGTTTAAAACAAATAAAAGGAAGTTCTTCATGCAGCGCACAGTCAACTTGTGGAATTCCTTGCCTGAGGAGGTTGTGAAGGCTGGGACTATAATAGCGTTTAAAAGAGAACTGGATACATTTATGGAGGTTAAGTCTGTTAATGGATATTAGCCAGGATGGATAAGGAAGGGTGTCCCTAGCTTCTGTTTGTCAGAGGGTGGAGATGGATGGCAGAAGAGAGATCACTTGATCATTGCCTGTTGGGTTCAGTCCCTTTCGGGCACCTGACATTGGCCACTGCTGGTAGAGAGGATACTGGGCTGGATTGACCTTTGGTCTGACCCAGTAGGGCCATTCTCATGTTCTTAATTGAGTGGGTCCCAGAAAAGAGATACTTGAAGAACCTCAGTATCATCCCTTAATATAAGAGGGGTGAGGGAATGGATGTCCTAGTGAAGAGACACCTACAACCATAGGTATAGATAATAAGGAAGGAAAGAGTCAGCCGCCAAAGTGGGGACATTGAGGAATCAGCCTGTGACTACACAGGGGAACATTTGTGTAGACTTGGATGAACATGGTGGTAACCTCCATGGTAAGTCCTTCCAATGTGATCTGACTGACAGAACTCTCCCTGGTCTCTCAGGCCTGGTCTACACTACGCGTTTAAACCGATTTTAGCAGCATTAAACCGATTTAATGCCGCATCCATCCACACTATGAGGCCCTTTATATTGATATAAAGGGCTCTTTACATCAGTTTCTGTACTCCTCCCAGACGAGAGGAGTAGCGCTAAAATCAATATTACCATATCGGATTAGGGTTAGTGTTGCCGCAAATCGACGGTATTGGCCTCCGGGCGGTATCCCACAGTGCACCACTGTGACCGCTCTGGACAGCAGTCTGAACTCGGATGCACTGGCCAGGTATACAGGAAAAG
The DNA here is from genome assembly GCF_025201925.1 of Gopherus flavomarginatus. Taxonomy (NCBI): domain Eukaryota; kingdom Metazoa; phylum Chordata; order Testudines; family Testudinidae; genus Gopherus; species Gopherus flavomarginatus. Next base: position 124,216,551 of record NC_066621.1, on the reverse strand, counting down.
CCCCTCAAACTTTTGAATTTCATTTCCTGTTTGGCCAGCGTGGAGCTGTGATCAGCACAGGTGACCACACAGAGCTCATCAGCACAGGTAGCAATGCAGTCTCCTGAGAAACAAAAAAGAGCTCCAGCATGGACCGCACAGGAGGTACTGGATCTGATAGCTATATGGGGAGAGGATTCAGTGCTAACAGAACTCCGTTCCAAAAGACGAAATGAAAAAATATTTGAAAAAATTTCCAAGGCTATGATGGCCAAAGGCCACACCAGGGACTCAATGCAGTGCAGAGTGAAAGTTAAGGAGCTCAGACAAGCCTACCAGAAAACCAAAGCAGCAAACGGAAGGTCCGGGTCAGGGCCGAAAACATGCCACTTCTACACTGAGCTGCATGCAATTTTAGGGGGCTGCGCCACCACTACCCCACCCCTGTCCGTGGATTCCGAGGTGGGGGTTGTAATCTCAACCATGGCTGAGGATTCTGCGGAGGGGGAAGATGAGGAGGAGGAGGAGGAACAGGAGGACGACCTTGCAGCGAGCACACAGCACTCCATTAGCCCCAACAGCCAGGAGCTTTTTGTGACTCAGACAGAATTACCCTCCCAGCCCTCCCAAGCCACTAGCCCAGATAGTGAAGCCGTGGAAGCGATCTCTGGTGAGTGTACCTCTGTAAATATAAAACATGGTTTAAAAGCAAGCATTTTTAATGATTGATTTGCCATGAGAGCTTGGGATGCATTCGCGGCCAGTAAAGTTACTGGAAAAGTTTGTTAAAATGTCTGGGGATGGAGCAGAAATCCTCCAGGGACATCTCCATGAAGTGCTCCTGGAGGTACTCCAAAAGCCTTTGCAGAAGGTTTCTGGGCAAGGCAGCCTTGTTCCGTCCATCATGGTAGGACACTTTACCATGCCATGCATGTAGCAAGTAATCGGGTATCATTGCATGACAAAGCATAGCTGCGTATGGTTCCGGTGATTGTTGGCATTCAAGAAACATCCGTTCTTTATCTCGCTCTGTTATCCTCAGCAGAGTGATATTGTTCATGGTAACCTGGTTGAAATTCAGGAATTTAATTAAGGGGATAGAGATGGCCATTTTCCTACTGGGCTGTTGTTTAAAAGAAATCCTTCCTTGCACGTAGCCAAGTGGGGGGAGGGGAGGAAGGATAGCGCTAAGCTTTTTTGCGTTTGGCTAGCAGGAATCTTCCCAGCTACCAGCCACGCGGTGGGGGGCAGAAAGGGGGATGATTAGCCGTGATCTTCCATGATACCAGCCATGCAGTGGGGGGAGGGGTAAAGCAATCATCCTAGAGAATAGGATGGGGGGGTTGGCTTCTGCTGCTGCATGTTAACAGGAAAGAAGTGTCAGAGGGCTCTGTGTATATGAAGGCTGGAGAAGCCGAAAGACAATGGTTTACCATGGCCACATGCAAGCTGAATTCTGATGCCCGGACCTGCGTCTGTGAGATCTGTAACACCAGAGCCGCAGGCACTCAATATTGAGATGCAAAATGCGACCTTATAGTGAAAACACATGTGCTATGTAAGGTGAATAGTGTTGTTCACTGTGAAAGAGTTTAACTATTGTTCTGTAAAATGTATCTTTTAAAATACTTCTCTCTCTTTTTTCCCTCCCTCATGCAGCTGCACATTTTTCAAGCCTCCCTACTCCATCCCGAAGGCTCTCTCAGATAAGGCGGAGGAAAAAGAAGATGGGAGACGAAATGTTCTCGGAAATCATGGAAGTAACCCGCAATGAAAGAGCTCATCTGAATGACTGGAAGGACGTGGTAGCAAAGTACAGGAAAGATGCCAGTGAACGTGAGGACAGGAGGGACCAACGTGAAGATAAGAGAGACGCTCGAGATGAGAGGTGACGGCAGGAAGATCAGAGGTGTAGGTAGGAAGATCAGCGGTGGCGGGATGCAACGCTGGAGCTGCTGCGTGATCAAACTGATATCCTCTGGTGGATCTTCAGGAAGAGCAGCGGGTCACAGAGTGCCGCTGCAGCCCCTGTGTAACCACCCTCACCACTCACCATGTTCCATCTCTTCCTCACCCAGACGTGTAAGAACGCATGGGGGAATGCTTTGTGCACCCACCCACTCCACTCCGTGGAAGAGTCCAACCAAAAGGCTGTCATTACATTGAAATGTATTTAATGGCCTTTTCCTTCCCTCCTATGCTCCTACCAAACCACACCCGGGATACCTTGTCAGTTCTCTGCCTCTTTTTATAATTACTTTTTAATAATGAATACATGATTTTTAAACGATAGTAACTTTATTTCCTTAAACAAGCTGTAATTGAAGGGGGAGGGTGGGTTGCTTACAGGGAATGACTTTTAATAAAGAATACATGATTTTTAAATGATAGTGACTTTATTTCCTTAAGCAAGCTGTAATCGAAGGGGGAGGGTGGGTTGCTTACAAGGAAGGAGTCAATAAAGGGGGGGCGTTCATGAAGGGGAAACAAACACAGCAGTCACACCATACCCTGGCCCGTGATGAAACTCATTTTCAAAGCTTCTCTGATGCGCACCGCTTCCTGGTGTGCTCTTCTAATCACCCTGGTGTCTGGCTGCGTGTAATCAGCGGCCAGGTGATTTGCCTCAGCCTCCCACCCCGCCATAAAGGTCTCCCCCTTACTCTCACAGAGATTGTGGAGCACACAGCAAGCAGCAATAACAAAGGGGACATTGGTTTGGCTGAGGTCTGAGCTAGTCAGTAATGTGCGCCAGCGCGCCTTTAAACTTCCAAATGCACATTCTACCACCATCCTGCACTTGCTCAGCCTGTAGTTGAACAGCTCCTGACCACTATCCAGGCTGCCTGTGTATGGCTTCATGAGCCATGGCATCAAGGGATAGGCTGGGTCCCCCAGGATAACTATAGGCATTTCAACATCCCCAACTGTTATTTTCTGATCTGGGAAGTAATTCCCTTGCTGCAGCAGTTTAAACAGAGCAGTGCTTCTGAAGATGCGAGCATCATGAACCCTTCCTGGCCATCCCACGTGGATGTTGGTGAAACGTCCCTTGTGATCCACCAGTGCTTGCAGCACCATTGAAGAGTACCCCTTGCGGTTTATGTACTGGGTGCCCTGGTGCCTGATGCCAAGATAGGAATATGGGTTCCATCTATTGCCCCCCCCCCCACAGTTAGGGAATCCCATTGCAGCAAAGCCATCCACTATGACCTGCACGTTTCCCAGAGTCATAACCTTTCGTAGCAGCAGCTTAATGATTGCTTTGGCTACTTGCATCACAGCAGCCCCCACAGTAGATTTGCCCACTCCAAATTGATTCCCGACTGACCAGTAGCTGTCTGGCATTGCAAGCTTCCAGAGGGCTATTGCCACTTCACTGTGAGGGCTGCTCTCATCCTGGTATTATGGCGTTTCAGGGCAGGGGAAAGCAAGTCACAAAGTTCCATGAAAGTGCCCTTACGCATGCGAAAGTTTTGCAGCCACTGGGAATCGTCTCACACCTGCAAAACTATGTGGTCCCACCAGTCTGTGCTTGTTTCCTCGGGCCCAAAATTGGCGTTCAATGGCTAGAACTTGCCCCATTACCAGCAGGATCTCCAAAGTGCAGGGGCCAGCGGTTTGAGATAATTCTGTGTCCATGTTCTCATCACTCTTGTCGCCGCGCTGCCGTAGCCGCCGCCTCCTCCTCACCTGGTTTTGCAGGTCCTGGTTCAGCATAGACTGCACAAGAATGCACGAGGTGTTTACAAGGTCCACTATAGCGGTATTGATCTGAGCAGGGTCCATGCTTGCTGTGCTATGGCATTTGCACATTTCACCCAGGAAAAAAGGTGCGAAATGGTTGTCTGCTGCTTTCACGAAGGGAGGGGTGAGGCTGTACCCAGAACCACCCGCAACAATGATTTTTGCCCCATCAGGCACTGGGCTCTCAACTCAGAATTCCAAGGGGCGGGGGAGACTGCGGGAACTATGGGATAGCTACGGGATAGCTACCCACAGTGCAACGCTCCAGAAATCGACGCTTGCCTCGGATCATGGATGCACACTGTCGAATTAATGTGCTTAGTGTGGCCGCATGCACTCGACTTTATACAATCTGTTTAATAAAACTGGTTTATGTAAAATCGGAATAATCCTGTAGTGTAGACATACCCTCAGTCACAGGGCATTCTTCTCTCTCCACTCCCTAGACCTTTAGTAGTGAGATGCCGTGCATGTAACATCTTGCATATGGCCTGTCAGAAACCAGGCAGAACCCTGTCACCTGCCTAAAATCTGAGTCTGAATAAGTGAAGTGATTATCATGCCCTATGTCGGTATACCCCAAATGTTTGACAGCAAGCCTCCAAACTAAGGCTGAGCAAAGAGTTCCAAAGGAAGTTCAAGGCTGTCTGTACTAATTAGATTTGTTGGAGCTCACTTGGAACTTTTCCAAGCAATTGTTTGGGAGAGCTGGTGTTGTGATGTGCTGTGACTTCTTGTGTGCATGTATCTTCTACTATGTGAAGGTTTTCTAGTCAGAGACCCTATCTTAGTTCACATGTGGCCAGAGCAAATTGTATATATGGAGAAATGGCTAACCATTACTATCCCCAAGCTCTAGAGACTGGATCCTGCAGTGAAAAACTCTTCTTGGCAGGCATCTTCTCCTTATGGTGGGTTATCTCCTGCCAGCTGAACTTTAGAGAGGGCTTTCGCAATGCAGAATCTTCAGGATTAATATTGCCAAATGGTGACATTATGTAATAACTGATTTTTTGGTTATGTAAATTGAGGATAAATGTGGATTCATCCAACTTTGTGGCTAAAAGCTGGCCCAGAATATGAGTCCTTTCTTCTAACGCTACCTGTTGAGAGATCCCTATTGAAGAAAATAGAAAAGAGTATAAATGTTGGCAAATGAAGTGTAAAAGTATAATTTGGCAGGCAAAAAACAATTTGAAGAGCAAGTAGCAAAAGACACAAAAACCAACATCAATTTTTTAAGTATATCGGAAGCAGGAAGCCTGCCAAACAATCAGTGGGGCCACTGAATGATCAGGGTGCTAAAGGAGCACTCAGAGAGGACAAGGCCATTACAGGTAAACTAAATACATTCCTTATATCAGTCTTCACTGTACAGGATAGGAGGGAGATTGCCAAATGAGCCATTCTTTTCAGGTGACAAATCTGAGGAACTATCCCAGATTGAAGAGTCAGTAGAGGACATTTTGGAATGAATCGATAAATTAAATAGTGATAAGGCCCCAGGACCAGGTGATATTTACTCAAGTTCTGAAGAAACTCATATATGAAATGGCACAACTACTAACTGTGGTATGTAATTTATAATTTAAATAGGACTCTGCACCAGATGACTGGAGTATAGCTAATGTCATAACTATTTTTTAAAAAAGGATCCAGGGGTGATCCTGGCAATTACAGGCCATAAGCCTAACTTCAGTGCCAGGCAAATTGGTTGAAACTATAATAAAGAACAGAGTTATCAGACACATAGATAAACATGCTATGTTGGGGAACAGTCAGCACATATTTTGTAAAGGGAAATCATGTTTCACCAATCAATTAGAATTTTTTGAGGGTGTAAACAAGCATGTGGCAAGGTGATCCAGTGGATGTAATGTACTTGTACTTTCAGTAAAACTTTAATAAGATTCCTCACCAAAGGCCCTTACGCAAAGTAAGCAGTTATGGGATAAGATGGAAGGTCCTGCTATGGATCAGTAAATAGTTGAAAGGTAGGAAACAAAGGATAAGAATAAATGGTAAGTTTTCACTGTGGAGAGAGGTAAATAGCAGGTTTCCCCATGGATCTGTACTGGTATCAGTGTTTTTCAATATATTTATAAATGGTCTGGAAAATGAGATGAAAAATGAGATGGCAAAGTTTGCAGATGATACAAAATTACTCAGGATAGTTTCATTCAAAGCTGAATATGGAGAGTTACAAAGGGATCTCACAAAACTTAGTGACTGGGCAACAAAATGGCAGATGAAATTCAATGTTGATAAATGCGAAGTAATGCACACTGGAAAATCTAATCCCAACTATATATACAAAATGATGAGTTCTAAATAGCTGCTACCGGTCATGAAAGAGATCTTGGAATCATGGTGGATAGTTCTCGGAAAACATCTGCTCAGTGTGCACCTGAAGTAAAAAAAGCTAACAGAATGTTAGGAACCACTGAGAAAAGGACAGAAAATAAGACAGAAAATATAATAATGCCACTATATAAATCCATGGTATGCTCACACTTTGAATACTGCATGCAGTTCTGGTTGCCCCAATTCAAAAAAGATATATTAGAATCTGAAAAACTACAGAGAAGGGCACCAACAATGTTTAGGGCAGAGATCAGCAAACTTTGGCACGTACCCCAACAGGGAAATCCGCTGGCGGGCCAGGCTGGTTTGTTTACCTGAAGCGTCTGCAGGTTTGGCCAATCATAGCTCCCACTGGCCACCATTCGCTGTTCCAGGACAATGGGGGCGGCTGGAAGCAGTGTGGGCCAAGGGATGTGCTGGTCACTGCTTCCCATAGCCCCCATTGGCCTGGAATGGTGAACCGCAGCCAGTGGGAGCTGTGATCGGTCAAATCTGTGGACACTGCAAGTAAACAAACCGTCCCAGCTCGCCAGCAGATTTCCCTGACAGGCCGCATGCCAAAAGTTGCCAATCCCTGGTTTAGGAGAAATAAAAAAGACTAGGACTATTCATTTTAGAAAAGTGTAGACTAAGAGGAGATATGATAAAGGTCTATAAAGTCGTGACAGTGTGGAGAAGGTGAATAAAAAAGTGTTATTCAACCCTACACATAACAAAAGAATCAATGAAATTAAAAGAAGGTTTAAAACAAACCTAAGGGAGTACTATTCATACAACTCACAGTTAACCAGTGGAAATTGTTGCCAGAGGATGTTGTAAAGGTCAAGAGTACAATTGGTTTAAAAAATAATTAGTTAAGTTCATGGAGGACAGGTCCATCAACGGCTATTAACCAAGATGGCCAGGAACACAATCTCATTTGCTGAGTGTCCATAATCCTCTGGTTGCCAGGAGCTGGGAGTGGATGACAGGGGACAGATCACTCCATAATTTCCCTGTTCTATTCATTCCCTGTAAAGTATTTGGCACTGGCCGCTGTCGGAAGACAGAATACTGGGCTAGATGGACCAATGGTCTGACCCATATATTTTTATATTCTTATGCTCCTATCGTTCTGGACCAGTCACTGCAGAAGATAACAGGTGCTGACATCTGAGGATTTTAGATTCTACAAATGAACTCCCTAACCTAAAAATCAATCATTAAGGTCTTGATAAATGTGATTTCTGTGGCCATCCTCCAATTTTGTCTGCGAAGAAAAAAAGAGTACATAAATAAGTATTGTCAAGGAGCACCTATTTAGATACAAGAGGAATTGGGGACATCAGCCAAACAACCATTATCCTTGTTCTTACTGTTTGTTGTTCTGTTCTGTTTTAATAAATCATGTCTCAGAACACCTGGTAGTTAAACCCTGAACAAGCTACCTGTGAATAGCTGGATCTCTTGAATGGTGATTTCTTTTTCACAGTTTTCTTAAGTGTTGTGCTAGGGGTTTTTTTGTTTTGTTTTGTTTTCTTCTAATCTCAGGAAGAGCTCTTTTCTTTTAAGCCAATTTTCACTTCTCATTTGAAAATCTCTCTCTCTGTTTCTTGCTCTCTCTTTCTCTCACACACATACACTTGTCTGTTAAACAATAAGTCAAGCTGCAAGCTCTTAAGAAAATTCACTCCCTTTAAACATATACAAACATACTGGCTTGATTTTCACTGTCTCCCATACCTTTACGTTCAAACTTAATACAGATGAGATGCTGATGTTTTCCAACAAGATTTCAGTTTAATTTTCCTTTGTCAGACCTATCAAATGGTATGTGTGTGCGCGCATGCATGCACACATGCACACAACATTTGATGGGTCAGGCACAGGAAGGTTAAAGGGATAAACTGGTAGAAAATGTATAATCTATACATATAATTTGTAATTTATTTGATGGTCAGATTTCATTGTAAATTCTAATGAACCATGGAAGAATTTGTTGGTCTTGTTTTCTATCTATAAAATGTGTCCATTCTTTTATTTTTTTCCACATTATATACATTAGCTCATGAAGCATATCCAGAGATTACCCAAACAGGTACAAGAAGGTTAAAATAAATGCCATTCATCATACTTGCTCTTTTTTAGACAAGTTGCTCCCCTGGCTTTAAATTAGTCAGGAGCTAAGGCAAATTGGCAGTTCTATTCTACATAAGTTTTTTATACCGTGCTCATCATCATCATATCTGAGTATTTTCCAGTAGTGTATCAAGCAATGTAACTTATATATCTGACACAAGTGATTTGTTTCTCATCTTCTTCCCCAGAAGGAGAAGCATGTGGAGTGGAGTGATTTGGTAAGTGATTTGGTTTTATTTATTGATTTATTTGTTAAATAAATATACCTATTGCTGTGTGTTTGTGTTAGAAAAGTCAAGGTCAAATAAATATGTCTTACACTTGGAGCAGAAAGTGGTGTGGTTTGTGATGGTCCTTAGTTCGAGGGGGAGTTCATTCCACAGTCTCACACTCACCCCAGAGAAGGTTCTTTCTCCTGTACACAGTAGCTTTACTCTCATTGTTGAGAGTGTCATTGTGCCAAAGGAGTAAAGTATTGATCAGCTTACGCCAGCTACATCTGACTAATAGGTTTTCAGACCTGGATGTGAAAAGAATCATCTTAAATTTGAATCTAAGGACTCTGAAGGAAATCTACTTACCATAAGCAGACATTTTATGTAATATTCAAGTTCATAATATGACATCATGAAAATACTTACCTTTGCTGTAGAAATCATAAACTTTTATTATCGTAAGAAGCGAGATGTTCATAGACACTGATAATTAAAGTGTGGAGTAATTTAATGGAATAGGAATGAAGAGTAAAGTCAATGCAAATCTGCAACTACACCACTTAATCTATGATAGGAACAGTTTTTAGAAGATAAATAGGGTCAATGATTTGATGGGAGATCTTCAAAGGCAACTTAGGTTGTTGTAGGAGGTAATACTAGTGAGTCACGAAGGTGGTGCTCTTTCCTGTGGTGCGTATTAAATAAATCCTTCATAGTTTTAAGGGACGGTGTGATACTAAAGGTGCTATATTTCATAGAAGGTGTAAATTGAGTTCATACCACTTTTTGACCTGTCTGCAGCCAAGATCATCCAGCATAATATAATGGGAAGACCATATGATTCAGCCTTTAGGGACCAGGTTTAAGGCTTCCCTGAGGGAAAGATTTACTGCTCCTCTTTAGGTTGCGCTCCTACCAGTAGAGCTGGGCAATTTTTTTTTTCTGTTGGAAAATGTTTTTTTGTGATTGACATTTTCTGTGGGAAAACAATTATTTTGATCAAATGTATGGATTTTCCAATTTTGAAAATGGAAACAAAAAAAACTAATTTGAAGTCAACATTAGAAAGTAAAATGTTTTTTATCTGAAAATGTCAATTCAAAACAAAATATTTAATGCTGAAATGACATTTTGAAAAAAATCATTCTGAGATGTACAATCATTTTATTTTGATCATTTTCTGTTTCAAAACTTTTCACAAGCTTTTTTTTAATTTTGCAGTTTGTTCTGAGATTTTTACTTTTTGTTTTGACTTTGAAAAGAAAACAATGCTGATATTACCTGTGATTATACTTCTACATACCAGGGATCGGAAAAAGCTAAGCTTTCCCACTTTTAAAGGATGATGCATCTCTTTTAGGAAGCTTTCCCCTAGTAATGGAGCAGCAGAAGAACCTAGCTATGATCTTCTGAAAGACAGCCACGAACAAATATTAGAAGGGAAGGTGGAGTGTTTATGTCCAACCATGGATGAATCATACACAATTTAAAGCCAGAAAAGACCCCAGATCATGTAAAAGTCACATAGTTACTAAAGCGAGGGGAATATTAGAAGAAAAGCAAATCACGTTGAAAAATCTTCCTGTGCTTTTAGTGAAAGATAAAGTAGGTGAAGAGTAGAATAAATCCTCAAAAATATGAGAGAGAGGGATGGCTGGCCACATTCTCTTTTATAGCAATCCTAACAATGAAGCTGAATTACAAGCAGATGAAGAAGTTCCCATGGCCAGCCATAGTGAGCACAATCTGGAAAAGGCGTGTTATGCCACATATCCTCAAACACTGTCATTTGACCGAGCCAGAGTCTTGTACAGGCAATGAATCATTTCCTGCTGTGGTTCTTCATTTTTCCATTACTGCTTTATTTACAGTTGGGGAAAAAAAAAAAAAAGCTTTCACTTTTCCCCCCCCCTTTTACTAAGTGAAAGAGGAACAAGAGCGGAATATGTCTTTTAGTTTTCCCCCTCAATTAAAATCAAGACTGATCGTATACACACAGGGACACAAACCAGATTGGCTTATGGATAGAAAGTATTAACTAACAAAAGATAAGATCAGATCCTCTGCCAACATGCAAATACTTATATGCTGTCAGCTTCACCCCAGGATCTTAGCAATGGGCTACAGAGTGGTTCTGACTTCTTTTGCCTTTTTGGTTTTCATAGCTGCCTATGAAGACTGCCATTTATTTTATTTTATTGTTAGTTTACCCTAATACCTTTTGGAGCTCTGCTCCCCTTTTAGGTCAGACAAATACAGCTAAGCACAATAGGATGAAAATGAGCATAGGAAACTCTAGGGTGAAAAGCAAAAACATTATTAAGTTGTGGACAAGTCCTACACTGGATATAGGGCTGATGGAAATCTCTAGGACATTTTGCTATATTCTGGGGAATTTCAGTCCTCCATATTCTATGGAAATGTTTCCAAAATCTGCATGGACCCAATCCCTCAGTTTTCACAGGAGCTAATGGGATTATTTGCCTGAGTAAAGAATGAGTATAGACTACAGAATTTGGCTGAAGGAAACAAAGGATGATTTTTTAAATCACATGCACTCAAACACATAAGAAAACACTGCGAGCACATTATTAGGGCCAGATCTTCAGCTGACATAAAGCAGAATAACACCATTGAAGTCAGTGATGAGTTAAACCAGTTGAGGATCTGGGCCTAACGTATTTAATCAGTAGCTTTATTCCATTTAGGCTTGTCCTGAAAGAAAAACTCTCCCCCACTCCTCCAAGGTCTTTAATTGATTTCTCAAGATTTTCCAGCCTCCACTCTAGTTTTCTGCAGCCCCCTTTCCCCTTGAATTCTAGACCTCTTGATATCCTTTGTGTCCTTCTTTTCCCTGCAAGACGCTTATGCTGAGGAATTAAAACATAAAATATTTGATAGAATAGCCAGTAATTGTTTGCAACTATACAACTGATAATAACTAGATAATTAGGAGAGGACAGCTAGAGAAGTGAATGGAAAAAAGAGAAAGAATAAAGAAGGAGAAGACAAAAGTGCAAGAGTGAGCTCCTTTCTAAAGAACGATGAAGAAGATTTTACAGCCCCATATAAGCATGGTCAGTGCTGTATGGTATTTAGATAAATTGGAAGTAAATCAGTCAGCGTACCTTAGCCAGCATATATTATTAACATTGACCCACCACTACCAATAAAATAGGGGCACTGTACAAGAGAATAAAACTTAACATAATTTTGTGCAAACATAATACCACATTCTTATCATAAGAACAAATGATCTGATGACTGCAGAGAAATATAGGGAAACTGCTGTATATGAAGACGTGACTTTCACAGTATAATGGTTAAAAAAAACACAAACCAACAGACAAATATACTAAAACAAATCTTTTGTCTATTCATCCTGCACAAGCACTGCCACAATAAACATTTTGTAATTCTCATATCTAACCTACCGCACCCACTGCCCCATTTTTGTTGTTGTGTATGTGCGTGTGTATTTCCCTACACTGGTTTTAACTAACTTAGGTCATTGTTTCAAAACAGACTCACCAGAAAAAAAACAAAAAACAAAAAACACCCTATAGATTTAGAGGTTTGCAAACAATATTTACACACACACAGAGACACACACACAGACACACATACGCTTAACTCTGGCTCAAACATGTCTTCTTGTCAATTCCTAAACTTCTATACTTTAAACTCTCTATGTGATTTGATAGATCTGTCCAGGAATGTGTGAAGGAAAGGCTTGTAACTGCCATGGATAGGAGATGTTTTGTATTTTTGTGCCACTGAACTCAAGTTTTTAAATAATCAGATTTTCATTAGAGCTGATCAGGCATTGCAAAAAGCAAAATCTGAATGGCCACTCAGTTTGACTATTTTCCTTCCTCATTGCAATTGCTAATCACAAATATTCACACAAACTGTGTTTTGGCCATTGTGCCAAACTGCTGCTGTTCTGCACATGAAATAATCATACATAATAATTGTAGCGTCCTACGCTCAGGTCCTCAAAGGTGTTTAGACACCTAGCTCTCAGGGAGTTAGGCACCTAAATACCTTTGAGGAGCTGGGCCCAAGTGTGCAAAGAAGTTTAAAATCAAGAGTGAATGCCTGCTCACCTTACACACATGAGAAGTCCTATTAGAATTGATTGAGACTGCTCATACAAATAAGGCAAACATCACCAGTCCTCAGACTGCTGGCAGCTCTGTGCACTAGTTAAGCTTAGAAGTTATTTTGGAGGCAGTGCAATGTAAGGACTAAAGATGGGAACTTAGAGTCTGACCTCCTGGGTTCTCATTTCAGCTCTGGCATTGGCTCTGGACAAGTCATATGGAGCCAGTGTCAGGTTTTGTTTTTTTTTAAAGAGCTCAGCACCATATTTTCAAGTGCTCATGAACCACAATTAGAACTAGAGCTTCTAAAGAGCTCTGCCCCCATTTAGCCACTTAAATAAAAGTATCAGAGGGTAGCCGTGTTAGTCTGGATCTGTAAAAGCAGCAAAGAATCCTGTGGCACCTTATAGACTAACAGACGTTTTGGAGCATGAGCTTTCGTGATGCTTTTTCGTGATGCTTTTGATCAGCATCCTATACAGCAAACAGGAAAACATCAAAAAAGAGCTCTCTAACCTGGAGACTCTCATTAATAACCAAACTTCTATACAAACGGACTTCACTAGAATAAGACAGGAGATCTACATTACTCACTTCACCTCTCTTCAAAGGAAAAAGGACTGTAAGCTGTCTAAACTCCTACCTGCCACATGGGGCCACAACAGTGGTACCCCTAACCCACCCAGCAATATCGTCAATCTATCCAACTACACACTCAGCCCAGAAGAAAAGTCTGTCCTATCTCGGGGACTCTCTTTCTGCCCTGCCACCCCCACCAACATGATACAGTTCTGTGGCGATCTGGAAGCCTACTTTCGCCGTCTCCGACTCAAAGAATACTTCCAGGACAACACTGAACAGTGCACTGATACACGGGTGCCCTCCCACCAACAGCACAAGAAAAAGAACTCCACATGGACTCCTCCTGAGGGTCGAAATGACAGCCTGGACCTATACATTGAATGCTTCCGCCGGCGTGCACAGGCAGAAATCGTGGAACAACAACATCGCTTGCCTCACAACCTAAGTCGTGCAGAACGCAATGCCATCCACAGCCTCAGAAACCACCCTGACATTATCATCAAAGAGGCCGATAAAGGAGGTGCCGTTGTCATCATTAACAGGTCTGACTATCAAAAGGAGGCAGCCAGACAACTCTCCAATACCAAATTCTACAGGCCACTTCCCTCAGATCCCACTGAGGAATACACTAAGAAACTACAGCATCTACTCAGGACACTCCCTACACTAACACCAGAAGAAATCTACATACCCCTAGAGCCCCGACCAGGGTTATTCTATCTACTACCCAAGATCCACAAACCCGGAAATCCTGGACGCCCCATCATCTCGGGCATTGGCACTCTCACTGAAGGACTGTCTGGATATATGGACTCTCTACTCAGACCCTATGCCACCAGCACTCCCAGCTATCTCCGCGACACCACTGATTTCCTGAGGAAACTACAATGCATTGGTGACCTCCCAGAAAACACCATCCTAGCCACCATGGATGTAGAGGCTCTCTACACAAACATCCCACACACAGATGGAATACAAGCTGTCAGGAACACTATCCCTGATGATGCCACAGCACAACTGGCTGCTGAGCTCTGTGCCTTTATACTTACACACAACTATTTCAAATCTGATGACAATATATATCTCCAGATCAGTGGCACTGCTATGGGCACCCGCATGGCCCCACAATATGCCAATATCTTTATGGCCGACCTGGAACAACGCTTCCTCAGCTCTCGTCCACTCACACCCCTTCTCTACCTACGCTACATTGATGACATCTTCATCATCTGGACCCATGGAAGGAGACTCTGGAAAAATTCCACCATGATTTCAACAGCTTCCACCCCACCATCAACCTCAGCCTGGACCAATCTACACGGGAGGTCCACTTTCTTGACACCACGGTGCAAATAAGTGATGGTCACATTAACACCACCCTATATCGAAAACCCACCGACCGCTATGCCTACCTTCATGCCTCCAGCTTCCATCCCGGGCACATCACACGATCCATTGTCTACAGCCAAGCACTGAGGTACAACCGCATCTGCTCTGACCCCTCAGACAGAGACCAACACCTACAAAATCTCCACCAAGCATTCTCAAAACTACAATACCCGCACGAGGAAATAAGGAAACAGATCAACAGAGCCAGACGTGTACCCAGAAGCCTCCTACTGCAAGACAAACCCAAGAGAGAAACCAACAGGACTCCACTGGCCATCACATACAGCCCCCAGCTAAAACCCCTCCAACGCATCATCAAGGATCTACAACCCATCCTGGACAATGATCCCACACTTTCACAGGCCTTGGGTGGCAGGCCAATCCTTGCCCACAGACAACTTGCCAACCTGAAACATATTCTCACCAGTAACTGCACACCACACCATAATAACTCTAGCTCAGGAACCAATCCATGCAACAAACCTCGATGCCAACTCTGCCCACATATCTACACCAGCGACACCATCACAGGACCTAACCAGATCAGCCACACCATCACTGGTTCATTCACCTGCACATCCACCAATGTAACATACGCCATCATATGCCAGCAATGCCCCTCTGCTATGTACATCGGCCAAACTGGACAGTCTCTACGGAAAAGGATAAATGGACACAAATCAGACATTAGGAATGGCAATATACAAAAACCTGTAGGAGAGCACTTCAACCTCCCTGGCCACACTATAGCAGACCTTAAGGTGGCCATCCTGCAGCAAAAAAACTTCAGGACCAGACTTCAAAGAGAAACTGCTGAGCTTCAGTTCATCTGCAAATTTGACACCATCAGCTCAGGATTGAACAAAGACTGTGAATGGCTTACCAATTACAGAACCAGTTTCTCCTCTCTTGGTTTTCACACCTCAACTGCTAGAACAGGGCCTCATCCTCCCTGATTGAACTGACCTCGTTATCTCTAGCTTGCTTGCTAGCACACATATATATCCCTGCCCCTGGATATTTCCATTACATGCATCTGAGGAAGTGGGTATTCACCCACGAAAGCTCATGCTCCAAAACGTCTGTTAGTCTATAAGGTGCCACAGGATTCTTTGCTGCTTTTAAATTAAAGCTATATTTTCAAAGCTACTCAGCACAAAGCAGCTTCCATTCTGACATTTATGGGCACTCAGCATGCTGAGCTCTTCTGAATATATGGCCCGGATTGAGGGTATGGTGCACATATGAAAAGTTGGCACTCAGCCTTTCTGTGCTTTGATTCCCCTCGAAGAAGTTGATATATGACTTGTCTATGCCACATGCATTTTATTGAGTAATATTTTTATTGAGCTTTGAGATCCTGAGATGAAAAGCACTACAGAAATAAAACTATTATTATTTTTTAGCTGGCCAAGCAGTAGCATAACTGAACATTGCCAAATTCATTAGACAATCTAAATTTCCCTGACACCTAATTATAAAGTCAAATGAATTTAGACATGCAGGGCTGCGGAATGGACCATATCACATAACTGGAGAATCTACCTTTAAATAGAACATCATAAACAAAGCATTCAGATTTTTTTTTTAAAAAATAACCAACACTATTCCTTTCTTTCAGATACACCACAGAATTCCACTCATGTAAAAGTCTGTTAGGTCTTGTATTGTCTTCACAGCAGATGCCATGCTGTCGAATACGGCTTTGCTGTTTCCTTGCTTTAATTTGAAATGAGATGTTAAAAAAACACCTCTCTTTGAGCTGCTTATCTTGTATAAAGGGAAGGAAAATGGATGTGTAAATTGAAGATTTAGGAGTTATTTCTTAGTTACAAGGATTATATTCCATTAAGTAACAAAATTCGGTGAGATGAAAAAAAAATCTAAGTAACCAATAGAAGCTTCAGTCTTTACCAGCTGTAAGGGCTATATACAGTAAGTACCTCTCCATTTGAAGAGAACCCTTTAGGTGAAATGTACAATATAAGGTTACAATTGTTTTTATAAGAAACAAAGAGACAAAAATCTTGGAGAAGTGGTGGTGGTTGTTGTAGTTGTTTGTTTCTTTTTTGTTACTCAGTTCTTGTCTACTTTTAATGGGATACTGGAGTTGGCCTTATTTTCAGAGCCAATAAAAACCCAACATGGTGGGGAGGGGAATCCTAAAAGCTTGAAATGAAAACATTAAATAACTCAAATGCTGTTAAAGAGATATTGCCAAAGTAATTTGACACCCCAAAACTCCTTTCTCCCATAAATAAATGGGTTTCAGAAAGCCTAACAGGACTAGACTATATATATTCCATGAAATTGATTTTATGTTGGTGCGGGATTAGTCTGTGGGAGTTTCAAACATTCCTCTGAGATATTTGTGAATGCAAACAACAGCTATGTGCTAGAACATGAGATCAGAATAGTGAAACTTACTAGAAACAAGAGAAACTGTGCAATGTAGCTTCAGTGTTCAAGAAGAGTGAAATGGAAAAAAATGAATGAATCCTGGCTGAGCAGTTTTGGGGCCAGTGCTCCATGTGCACAAGAGAGGATGTATCCCACAATTGTTTCCCTAGACATGAAGTATGGTGGTGTTACAAAGTCATGTGCATAGGTTTCCTGCTCCCCTGAGGAGCTTTATACAGACTCCTAGCTTAAATTATTTGCATTTTTTTTGGTTTTGTTTTTTAACCATCTTATACAGCTGTCAACATTTTCAAAAAAAAATAAAATAAAATAAATATTAAAAAAAGGAAAAGAAGAAGAAGAAGTTTGAGAAGACTTTTTTTCTGCATTTTCTTTACTCACCCGTCTGTACAGAGTGAAGAAAGGAAGTATCTGTATAAAAGTAACAACAATTTCACTATTTTATATATGTTAAAACAAGTTCTCATAGTGTTCAGTTCCCTTGTATATAGTTGATATCCTTACATTTATCAAGCACGTAGGGAAATTATATATGCCAAGCTGCACATACATAGGATTTTCTTGATTGTTATTTAAAAAAATGTACAGCTTAGAATAGTGCTGTTTATGTTTGTTAAAAGTATATTATAAAATATACAGGAGAAGCATGAGACTCAAGTTAACATTAATGCAGTTTAAGACCCTTAACATTTTAATTTCCTGAATTTTGATAGTTTAATATTGAAACATCAGTGTTACATGAATGAACTTTTTTACATATGTTCACATCACACTACATGCATTTTATGGTCTTGCTTTGCATGTTTTTTGCATTGATGTTTGTGTTCTGTTTGATGAAGTGAGCTCTACTTAATGTTGGATCCAAAGTCCAACGACTTTAATGGGAGTCATGCAATTGACTTATTGAATTGGGTCAGGCCCATAGTTTGTACATCGGATTAATTAGCTAGGGTCATTACCATTGCCATAATATGTTGAACACTGATTCTGAACAGCACACTATTCATTTAACTTCTTGCTAATTGATGTGGAAGTTACATCAATCCATGCTTTACAAGTTGCATGTTGGGTAGTCATATAGTTCTTCCTACATAAGCACTACATGCTTCCATCATCAGCAGTCATTTGAAAGACTTTCAAAATATATGTAAGAGATCAAATTGTTTAGCTGACAAATATTTAATTGTAAAAGGTGCTTAATTCCATCTTGATGCCTGTCGGTTCCTCTGCTGTTTCATGGTGCATCATTTTATTGTGATCTATGTAATTACTTGGACAGTCAAGGATTCACTTGATAGATGATGATTTGATGATCTGTTATAGCAGGCCCTTATCAGATTAAGGTTTGATGCTGACAACTTCCCATTTGAACAGTGAAATAGCAATCACACTCCAGCAGAACACTTGAAACAAGGGCTGTCAATTCCATATGAAGGGTGGTTTTGACATCAAGAAAACCTCTTGGACTAGGTGAAAGGGTTAGACTTGTACCATGGCTAGTGTCAGCTGGACATAACACTAGGATTGGATTTCTCTTTATTTTAATCCATAAAATGAAAAATAGAGAACATCTGCCTGTTTGTGTCATTTATTACAAGCTGGAATTCTTTATCTAATCTTACATACAGTAACTTACTGTACAGTACATTCAGTCTTCAGAAAGCTCAAAGAAAATTGGTTTGGTACTTCAAAAGAGATGAGTGCTTCAAGATTGTAATGTTAGACAGTTAACCAGCTCCACTGGCTGAGCATCATAGATTCATAGACTTAAGGTCAGAAGGGACCATTATGGTCATCCAGTCTGACCTCCTGCACAACGCAGGCCACAGAATCTCACCCACTCACTCCTGTAAAAAACCCCTAACCTATGTCTGAGTTATTGAAGTCTTCAAATCATGGATTAAAGACCTCAAGGTGCAGAGAATCCTCCAGCAAGTGACCCGTGAACCACGCTGCAGAGGAAGGCGAAAAACCTTGGCCTCTGCCAATCTTCCCTGGAGGAAAATTCCTTTCTGACCCCAGATATGGTGATCAGTTAAACCCTGAGCATGTGGGCAAGACTCACCAGACAGCACCCAGGAAAGAATTCTCTGTAGCAACTCAGATCCCACACCATCTAACATCCCATCACAAACCATTGGGCCTATTTACCTGCTAATATCCAAAGATCAATTAATTGCCAAAATTAGGCTATCCCATCATACCATCCCCTCCATAAATTTATTAAGGTTAATTTTGAAGCCAGATATGTCTTTTGCCCCCACTGCTCCCCTTGGAAGGCTGTTCCAGAACTTCACTCCTCTAATGGTTAGAAAACTTCATCTAATTTCAAGTCTAAACTTCCTAGTGTCCAATTTATATCCATTTGTTCTTGTGTCCACAGTGGTACTAAGCTTAAATAATTCCTCTCCCTCCCTGATATTTATCCCTCTGATATATTTATAAAGAGCAATCATATCTCCCCTCAGCCTTCTTTTGGTTGAGCTAAACAAGCCAAGCTCTTTAAGTCTCCTTTCATAAGACAGGTTTTCCATTCCTCGGATCATCCTAATAGCCCTTCTCTGTATCTGTTCCAGTTTGAATTCATCCTTCTTAAACATGGGAGACCAGAACTGCATACAGTATTCCAGATGAGGTCTCACCAATGTCTTGTATAATGGCATCCTTCTCACTTTGGACAGAAGGGGTACTTCTTGCTGTGCTATTAACTGTTCTTGTGCCATTTGAACTGCTGGGTGAATCTATCTGAAGGTTACCCGGGAAGAAATTGTTTTCACTTGCGTGAAATAATTTTTCGTGTTTTGCCTTGTTACTTATTTTGATTTAGGTTACCGTGTTGAGTCTAGAGAAATAAATAAATAAAACAACTTCTTTACATAACATTACTTTGTTATTGCAGGGACATAAAAGGATACTATAAAGAAAAAAGTGTATTTATATTTGCTAGTCAAGGAGGACAGCACAAGAAGTAATTGTCTTAAGCTTTAGGGGTGAACATGTAGGCTAAATATTGGACAAAAGCTTTAGCACTAGAAGCAGGGTTAAACAATAGACTAAGCTGTCAAGAGAAGTTCTGTTATTGTCACCACTGGAGTCAATCATAGCTAGAATAGATGCTCATCTAGCAAGGCTAGTTTAGGGATAATTTCACCCAATCTTGTTATGACGATGCAGATGGAGCATAGTATCTGAAGGCCAAATTGTGCTACTAAGGCTTTGGCTCACATTGGGTGTAGCAGATCGGTTCTCTCTTGGAGAATCTTGGCATGGGATTTTGTAGGATCCTGGCCTGAGAGGCCCAGTGCACAAATGTCCTGAGCAGGCCACACCAGCTCTTCAATACCACCCAATTAAAGATTATGCTGTCCATGCATCTGTCAGATTTCTTTAAAAGCAGCAAAGAATCCTGTGGCATCTTATAGACTAACAGACGTTTTGGAGCATGAGCTTTCGTGAGTGAATACCCACTTCCTCAGATGCATGTAGTGGAAATTTCCAGGGGCAGGTATATATATGCTAGCAAGCAAAATGCTAGAGATAACGAGGTCAGTTCAATCAGGGAGGATGAGGCCCTGTTCTAGCAGTTGAGGTGTGAAAACCAAGAGAGAAGAAACTGGTTCTGTAGTTGGCTTTCTCCATTATTAAATGACTCAAGTTTTGAAGCATCTACTATGTCACTTGAGGCACTGTTCTGCAGTAGATTTTCCCATTGCAAATGCTTATGGACATTTAGCTGGACTGAGGGCCCAGTTCTAGTCATTAAAGGTAATAGCCAAGCCAAACTTCTACTGCATTTGTTTCTGGAAAGTGTAACTGATTCTGCTCCAAAATTAGGTATATTGAATAAAGCTACTAGCTGTATGAGTGTATAGCCTGAGACACAGTGAGGAAGATTTTCAGGAATGTATTTTGAAAAATCTCTGGAAATGGAAATGAATTCAGGAATTTGGTGGCCAAGCCTCAGGAATTCATTATTTTGTATGCTGGTTACTATGCTCCATCCTGCATATTATGCAGAATAGCATGAAAGGTTCATGGGATGAATTCACATTACTGAACTTATTGGAAAATTGTTCTTGGGCACTGAACGCCTGCTATAATATCATATCACCAACTACATGTTCAAACCACCATCAATAATGTCACTTAATTGCATGCTGGAATCTTTAATTCAATCCAAATGGCAAAATATGCATCTGAGTTTGATTAGTTTATTATATAAATGCATTAGCTGGTTACTTAAAATTGATTGGTAAGGTTTCAGTTTTGTGCAGGAAATTGCTATGTTAATCCAAGTACTTCTCTCTTTATTCTCCAATTACACACAAAAAACTCACATGACACAGCAACTAGAAAAAGAATTTACGTTGACCTTGATCAGAGTTTTGACTCATAAATCACAAGAGAACAAAGATGGGCTATCACATGAATAAAAAGTTCAACTGCTTGCTTTCCCATACATATGTATGTTGCAAACAGCTTGCTCTCTCACTTGAAAAAGTAGATCACCACTAGCCCCATTCTCTGTTCCTGTCACTAACCTCTTATCCATCTAACCTCCTAATGCATCCACATCAAAACTGCCTCCTGGGATTACAAGGATTGATCCTCAGCTAGAGTCAATTGGCATAGCTCCATTAAATTCACTTATATCAGCTGAGGATCTGGTCCCAAGACACTCTGGATTTTCTTCACTCTATCATGCTAATATTGTATCCAAAGTACATATCCCCCAGATTATTTAATTTGATCAGACTCTCATGCAGTGGCCTCATTTCCTCTCAAGAACAGAGATGAAGCTACAGTTCTCTGTCCTAATCTACATATTGACATGATTTCCATTGCTGTAGTATATGAGTTCATCACAAACATTAATGAATTTACCTCCCAACACCCTTGTAAGGTAGTGAAACATTATAAGAAAGCCAGTGGACTAAAGAAGAGAGAGATTAACGGCCAATTCCCATTGAAGCTAAAAGACATTGGATCGGGCCTCATTTGATTTACCCAAGGTCACACAGGAAGCCTTTGGAAGAATTGAAAAGTGAAATGAGCTTGTAAGTCCCAGTTTAATGCATTAAACGTAAGGCCATCCCTCACTTGGAAGACCCTATAATGATGCAAAATTTTATTCCGCAATAATGATCTGAATAATTAAATACATTTTTGTTGTGTTCCTGCTCCTTTAATGTTTTTTCCCCACAGATTTTCTAGCAAATGAGTCTACTGGCAGGATGTAGCCCATTTTGAGAGAATACTGCAGAATATTCAGGGAAAATACATTCTGATTTCATGCTCACAAGTGTTTGTATAAACCATCTTATTCTAATAGTTTTGTCTATCGACCCTGACACAGAAATTTATCAAGGGGCCTACATGTCTGGTTAAAACAGTTTGAATTTTGAACATTTACAATGAACACCAAAATAACATCATACAGGCCAAGAATTCAACAACAATTCAGCAAATAATTTTGGGGGTGAGATAAATGGAAGGAATAGCTCAGTAGTTTGAGCATTGGCCTGCTAAACCCCGTGTTATGAGTTCAATCCTTAAGGGGGCCACTTAGGGACCTGTGGCAAAAAATCAGTACTTGGTTCTGCTAGTGAAGGCAGGGGGCTGGACTCAATGACCTTTCAATGTCCCTTCCAGTTCTAGGAGATAGGTATATCTCCAATTAGTACTTTTTATTATAATTGCTAGTGATATATACATTAAAGACAATCATAATCTGTTCACAGAATAATAGAAAAAAGAAAGTCAAAATTAGCTGAATAAATTATTACTTACACATTATTTCCCCAGATTTGGAATATGGCATATGGAGTTCAATAAGCTCTGGAAAACTAAATGAAACAAAGTGCTGTAATTTAAATTATAGGACTGTCAAGGTTCCTTCCCCACTGTGAACTTTAGGGTACAGATGTGGGGACCTGCATGGACACTTCTAAGCTTAATTACCATCTTAGATCTGGTATCGCTGCCACCACCCCCAAGCACTACTTTTCTTCCCTGGGCAGCCTTGAGAGACTTCACCAATTTCCTGGTGAACACAGATCCAACCCCCTTGGATCTTAAAATAAGGAGAAATTAACCATCCCCCCTCCTTTCTCCCACCAACTCCTGGTGGATCCAGATCCAACCCCCTTGGATCTAAAAACAAGGAAAAAATCAATCAGGTATTTAAAAAAAGGCTTTTAATGAAAGAAAAGAAAGGTAAAAGAAAACCCTCTGGGAGAGATTAGCATACCAGCTACTCTCACAGACAACAGATTCAAAACGCAGAAGATATTGCCCTGGTCAAAAATTTTAATATACACAAGAATACCCGAATTTGATAATTCCCTTAATGGTACCAAGACAAGTTACAAAGAAAATAAACATACACCTATTTATCCCTTTCTAAAACTTACTACTCTGATAAGAGGCTGGTTCCTTGATCTTTTTCACTCCGGCTGAAACTGAAACTCTCACAAAGGAAAATGTCCCTCCTTCCTTTTGAAACATCTTGTTCCTCCATTGGTTCCTCTGGTCAGGTGTCAGCTAGGCTAGGTGAACTTCTTACCCCTTTACAGGTAAAAGAAGCATTAACCCTTAGACTTTTTTAAAGGAAATATATTTCTGAGAACAGCTGTTAAACATCCTGCGAATATGTGAGAAATGCTAAGTTTTTGCTTTTGAATTTATTTTTTAAGTGAAAAGCAACCAGCTACTTATAATGGATGGTGTAAAATTTTAAAATAACCAATTTGATTTGTACAGCCAAAATCCTATTGATTTACTCCAGCCTCACAACTGTGAATTCTCTTATGTTCTTTTTTCAGTGTTTGTCATTTCTAAGATATGTTAAGATCTGAAATGGGTTTTATCTCTATAACATTTTTGTGTTCTATTAAATTATTTAAAACACTAGTATAATGCTCTAAATGTTGTGTATTGTATGGCACCTGCTCTATTCCTTAAGGAGGTTTCTGTATCTGTTCATCACTGCATATTCAGCTCCGCTGACTGCACACATACTGAGTTCCAATACATTCCAGTAATGAATCATATAAAACAATCATTTACCAAATGTTTTGGGTGGTCAAGACTTTAAAATTTAAGCCTTTTTAATGGCCTTTGAAATTTCACAAAGTTTAGAAATATTGTTATTAAATAATAACCATCATCGTATCTGTTCAACCCCTAAACCACTCTGTTGAAAGATGCGGTAGAACTTGATAACTATTACTTACTAATTCATTACTTATTTAACCCCCTTTTTGACAAGAGCATCATTTATGGGGACTGATCCTGATTTTCTTGGCAATCTTTGTTACGCAGAAGAATTTGACAACTAGTTCAGAGTCATAATTTTCAGCTCATCTTGACTTCTGATTATTAGTGTTATGTGGCTGATAGCTTAATTCACAGAGGGTTAGACTGTGCCTTTAGGTACAGCTCTGAGCAAACTTTGTCACTTAAGCCATAATAACCCAGGAGTAGCTCTGAGAAGCATTGTTCAATTGTGGTATGAAGTGTTTTTGAAGATGTAAGCCATGGTTGCGTGTGAAATGAAAAAAAGCATTCTTTGCTGCCACCATACCATCTACAAAGTATCAAAAAGTGACATGCTTCAGGGCGTTGGACAAGTTGGCTAATCTTTGCTGTCTCCACCCGGAGGCAATTTTTTTCTCTTTGGAATTTTTATATTACTTGAGAATATGCTTGATTCATAGATTCATATATTATAAGAAAGAACCACTGTGATACTCTAGACTGCATAACACAGGCCATATTTCCCTGAAACAATTCCTATTTGAATTAGAACACATCATTGGGCAGGGATCCTCTCTAAAAATTTCCAGTGATGGATAATCCAGCACAACTCTTGGTAAATTGTTCAATGATTAATCAACCTCACTATTACAAATTTGTGCCTCATTTCTAAGCTGAATGTGTCTAGCTTCATCTTCAAGCCAGTGGATCATGTTATACCTTTGTCTACTAGATTAAGGAGGCCTCTGTTACCAGTTTTCTGTTCCTTACTTCTAAACTATGATTGAATCACTCCATAACCTTCTCATGTATTTGATCCCTATATTACAAAGACAAGACAATCCCAGGTATGGGAGAATTGAAGGGATTGCAAGTGAGACCAAGGTAGCAAGGATTCTTGGAAAAGTTTTTGAGAATTTTTGATAGAGAAGAGAGTGATTGAAAGATAAGGAGGGAGATTCCGTTCAAATCATAGGAGCTTCATGGCATGTCATGTGAGTCAAGAACTGGAGAAAGAGATGAACAGAGAAGGAAGAAGAGCAGACTGAGAGGAGTACAGGGTAAAAGAAGGGAAGCAGAAAGAGAGACGCCAAACTCTTGTTTGCAGCCACATCTGTGGGAACCAAACATTTAGGCTTAAAGACACCAGAATTGATAACAGCCTCATGGTTAGAAGCATGGTTATTGTTTGATAGATGCAAATTTAGTTGATTACCTTGGTTCAGTTTCATGTATCCGGATGCCCATATCTCAAAACCATGATCACAAATGTCACCAAATTTCATTTTTGGTGCTCTCAGCAGGAAAAGACCCCGGACAGAAAGGACAATGGAACCTGAATCCCCTCTGACCTTAGATACGTTCCTCTAGGACAGGTCTGAGGCTCAATGGAAAGTCATTGTATGTAAGAAAGGCTTTCAGTGCCTCTGACTTTTCTGTAGCAGTTCTGCGGGTAACTGCCTCATTTGCCAGGGCTGTCAACCTAGCGCCTTTCACAAGCACTACCTTCACTTAGGGAGAGAGGTAAAGTACTGCTATGAGATTATGAAAAGGATGATTGTAAATTTAAAACAAGAGTGTAATAATTGAGAACCAAGCCACAGTAGGCTTAAATCAGAGAGAAGCAGAGGGCTAGTCTAGAGAGCCCTATAGAATATATCAATTTTACAGCACTGGTTTATGTAAATAAATGAGAGAGCGCTTTCTGAATTGTGGAAGACGTGGATATTTTAAATAAACACATGAATGTAATGCTGTTAAAGAGAAGGACAGGCCGTGAGCCAAGAAAATAAAAAGAGCTTGAAGGACTCACTGTGCAAAAGCAATGTGGGTTTTAATTCCTTCACTTTTGAATTAAGACTGGTTGCCTCTTGGTAACTCACACTGTACCTGCTGAAGACTTCTTTTATCTTATTACATCTTAAAGAGCAATGGGGTCTTGGACACCCTCTCTTTGTTTTTCCTGCACAGCACAATACAGCATTGTTGATTGCCAGATGGAAACCAGAGTACAAACCAGTTCTATTCCAGGGCCAGATTCTGCCACTTTTATTCATGCTGAGTGGTACGTTATCCTGCAGACAATCCCATTGGAATATGTGAGTGAAATATTAGATGTACTGAAGTCAATGGCAAAACTCCCACGGACTTTATCCAGAATTTCACTCAATGGACCTTTATGTAAAGTAACTAAAAACTGAGTAAGTACTTCAAGCTTTGTTGCTTATTTATATATTTAGTTTTAACTTGGTTTGTTATTTGTTTTTTTCATGGCTCAATTCATTTTCCCTTTAGAATGTTAATTGTAAAGAGAAAACCATGACATTTTTTTAAATTGATGACCATCATAGCAAGATTCCAAAATACAGCTGATGAAAACATTCAGAATATATGTAACAAAGCACACATTGATTTTTAAACTGAGGTCTAGTGAGGTTAAGTGACTTTCTCACAGTCACAGTTAGTTAGTGGCAGAGCTAGGTCCCTGCTCCAATCAATAGAGGACACTGCCTCTTTTGAAGTTGATTATTTCAATTTGTGATGCTTTCAAGCATGACCAGTTTTGCCAAAAGTTATGGCTATGTGTTCAAAGTCACTATAACCTCTTCCCTTTAAGCAATCTATTGAGGAGCTAAAGGAGAAAAGATTCCTTTTGATTTCCAGAAAGGAATCATGACATTCTGTCAAAGGCTGAATGCTTTTCCGCAACCTCAGAAGAAGAGATCCACCTAACCTGAAATTTTTCTCACAGAAAATTTTTGTGAAGCCAGATGGAAAATGGAGGAGTGAAGTTGCAGTTTGATGAAAATGTTACACCATGAGATCTTAGATTGTCAATTGCATCCAGATGAGTTCAGCTTCTTGCCAGGGAGGATTTTTTTAAAGGGTAAAATAGTGTCAGTTGAACCCTGGTTTTATGTGGCTGTTAACACATGGTAAAATAACATGGCTCACCCTGTCTCCATTATGAAATTGAGCATGGTTTACCGCAGTAGAGTCAGGTTTAGTAAATTAGACCATCTAACCTTCAACCATGTTTTTAGCAAATGCCGACGTATCATTAGAACAAAGTAGATCTGGAATGTTGTTTATACAAGGAGGTTTCTCCAAATTTAACTAGCATTTGAGTTGTTCTTGAAGGAAAACAGGCTGTGCCAGTGCAACTGCTGCAAAACAATGAACATATGGGAACATATGAGCAACTAAGACACAGGACCATGGTAGAAGCATAAGTGACCCATTTGAGAGTTTAAAGATGAACGGTGTCTCTCAGTGCCTCTGCAGCTTTGATGTACGAGTATGTATGTGTTTTACATCGTTCAGGGAAGCCCACTGGACCCAAATGCACAGCAAGTCTTGTAAATAACCTACATACATGGTTGGACTATCCCAAAAAGAAACATATTTTTTAGGGGGAGGGAGCAGTGAAAAGTATCATGTTGTATTTGTGTCCTTATGTATTTGTGTCCTTATTGTTAGCACTGGTGAAAGATTCTGTGCAGGCAGCTCCAGAGTGTGAAGTCTTATATTTATCCATAGGACAGAAACAGCATAGGCTGTGGCAGTGTGAGCTTCCAGTATACCACTTTCTACTAATGTTGAACTACATTTTCAGAGAGTGGATTATTTCCCATGACTCACTCAGCTCTTGGCCTCTCTGCTGAAATTGCAAACAATTGTGCCGCTGAAAGCAGTGGGTTTTGCGCTTTGAGAGCAGTGAAAATAAGGAAGACATTTTAATAGTAGCCATTTGTATTCCAAAAAGAATATTTGCTTTGAGGCACCACCAAATTTGGTTTCATCTCAAATTAGGGTCACATGAACCGAAAAGCAAATACCAGGATTGAGATAGAAAGTCTGTATCTGTGAACCTGGGAATTCTGCAGATGAAATATTTAGAGTGGATTCAGTATGACTGATAAAAGATGCTATCCAAATAACTGTTGATTTCACTCAACATGTCCAAATTATCCTTCTCTGTCTAGACTAGAGATCAGCCCAAACAATAACCCTGGAGTTCTGATTCAGATTTCAGCTGGGCAGCTGAGCCCTTTCCCTATAATGGGCTGTGAAAATCCCAGATCTGACATTGCCTCAAAACCTTTGGATCTGTATCTTCTATCCTGTTGTTTAGTACCATCTGTAGCACAGGCTATGTCCTCCACCCACCCCAGCAACCCTATCCCTCTATAAATCAAACTAAGGGAGGGGGTTATAATCTATGGACTCTCAACCAATATCTGGTTTCCAAAGCAGCCCAGATAGAGTTAGGGATTGGATCGTAACCTTCCCCCACCTCCTGTCCTGATGCTGCAATAGGGGGAGATTGAGTAGTGAGATGATCCCCCCAACTAGTTTCCCTGGAAGAGTTGAGGACAATAGTTCAAATGGGAACTACTTCATAGCCTTCAAAATCCTTTGAATAATATGATTTAGAGGAGCAGGAGACAAGATAAAAATAAGATAATTGAACAAACAAAATGTTTCCCAGATGATTCAAAAATAATTATAGTCACCAGGTTGATAGCGTTGTGAGAAGGAGCAAGCAGCTCATAAAGATGAATGATGGACATGACATGCCAAATGAGAAACAGACAGAGATGAAGATATGCATGTGTAAGTGAAGAAGTCCTTTCTTTCTGTAATGTTCAGTCAGGGCAAGGGTCTCCATTAACATATCTTTATGGGGTGAGCGGAGTGGGAGATAAAAAAGACACAGAGAGAGAGAGAATGTCCAGGTCCGAGTTAAGATTGCGTCTTTTAGTGACAAAAAACACTGTCTAAAAAAATAACCATCTTTCTGAAGTTTGCTCCCTTTTATTATTAGAGTGGTTAGTTGGAGTGATTGATGGTGCTGGATACTGAAGCCATTTATGTGTCCACAGTGGTACAGTGCAGGCAAATGCAGAGCAAGCCTCTCCTGAATTGGCCCATCAATTTGTATTGACATCTGTGACATGGGGATTTCAGTTTCCATGATACATTTACTGTCTTTTGAGACTGCTAGAAAGGGTACCAATTGTGCTGGTAAGTTTTAGGATGCAGACACCTTTATATTCACTCCTATAGACCTTGGCAGTGAAGTATTTGATAGGCATCAAAGCCACTGCCACAGTGTCCTCCACCACCTCTGTTTGAGGTTTCTTAAGGTCTTTCCAAGAAAATAAGATACATTTAAATAAGTGAATGTGCTTGAAATGTCAGTCTGTTTCCTGAAAATGTTTCCTAACTGGACAGCATCCTCTCACAGGTATTAGATTGGTATTTCAGTATATCTTCCCTCAAGGATTCACAGAGCATTGCTCCTTTTGATTAGCAGAAGTGAAATGTTGTTACTACTACAGTTCAGTAAATCAGGATGTCTTAGAAAATGTCTTGCTCTCCCCTTTCCCCCAACCACAGTGTCAGATCAGAGTGCCTCTGAAGATTCCAGGACACTCTCTTCTAGATTTAGATTTCATGTCTCTTCAGCATGCCTAAATCTAGCTGTGAGTCCTGTCATGTGACCTTAGCAAAATGAAATCACAACCAGAGCTCCCCTCCTACCTCAAATATGATTCACAGACTCCTTTGCTCCCTTGGAATGTTCAGGGTGTCTCGCAATATCATGATAAAACTCTGTAGTGTATGTGTTTCAGTAAATTCCATAATGCAGAGAGAAAAAAGCAACTATGACAGCACTCACTTAAATATAGGCTCAAATAGTCAAATGTTTATGCCTAACATTAGGTTTCTAATTTGTTGTTTTGGCTGCAAAATAAAAATGAATGCATTTCCAGTTCCCGGTTACTTAAGACTCATACAATAGTGTTTTTCTTCACTGTTAGTTATTTTATACATAAAGTCAAAATGTGTTCTCTTTTTGTTCAAAAATTTTCAAAATATAAACTTTAAGGTCAGCTTTTATTTTTATGAATCTGTGTACCTCAATGTCTACAGATATATGGATATAATAGAAATATAAATGAAACAAAGTATATAGAATAAATGAGTAGCAGAGTTAAAACAAACATTGCTTTTAACTCTTTCTGTTACAAACAGTAAATCTAGGCACTGCTGTATAAAGGAAAATGCTACCTCTTATCACTTGTTGCCTGAACAATAGCAGATAAATTACAATAGCAGATAATTGAAATTGCTGTAAGAGAGTTGTCTGACAGATTTATTTACACTCTCTAATCTTGCCTGTTTTCCCTTTTTGGTTTCTAAAGGCTTTTGATAAAACCAGTCCTTTCCCATGAGATTTCCACTTCACTTGGCAGACTACAGAGCTTTCTATAAGGTTCAGAAAAACACCCAAATTTAACTTCCGAATTATCTGTTTCCCCCCACACACACACACACTCTAACTGCACTATTTAGGCTATCTATCGTGCAGGCATGTGTTATGCAAGAAAGCACATCTACGTAGGAGTGAAGGGGATTGCCATGGCCAGATCTCAGTCTGATAGCAGAGGGTGCAGTATTCTGGCCTGTCACAGATGGAAGTGGCCTTTTTTAAGGGACAGCCATGACTGTTTGGACATCTAATAGCATTGAGGGGGCCAAGAGAACTCCAAGGCTACAGACCAACTTAATTGATGGTTAAATTTTCTTGATTATGAAGGATGCTATAGCAGAGGCAAGTTGTTTGAACTGCTTCCCTCTTTCTATCAGCATAATCTCAGTCTTGCCTGCATTCTTCTTTAGGTAGCTGCTCTTCATCCAGGTGCTGGTCTAAGCTAGGCATTGACAAAGCTGGAAGATGGTTGTGTTTTTTTACCACTGATTTTTAAGTAAAGGAGTTGTAAAGCTGGATGTTATCTGCATATTGCTAAGCCTTTTTTGGACAGAAGAAAAGGCTAAATCTGCCACACACATTTTTTGCTATGAACATCTCACCCAACTCTAGTCACTTAATATTTGTTGAAAGTTGGTGTCTTGCATTGAAAGTACCACATTGACTTATTATGTTTCCAATAATTGTTATTCATACTGATAATGTACTAGCAGCAAGAAAGTCAAAATAAATAAAGTGTGTCATGTCACCATGCATCAAAGACATAATTAACTTGTGCATCACTTCTGTACTTCTTTTGTTTTAATTCTTTTACTGCCAGTGCATGTATGTGGATTCAGCCAATGTGGAGAATGTTATTGGAGCTCAACATCATCTGATCTACATCTGTAGGTTCTTTTTATGATATTGATCCTGATTCATTGCAAATTAGTAACACTGATATAATACTAACCATATCTTATAATACTAACCATATCTTACATAAAGATTATGCCTTTCCACTTACAGTTTAGCTATCTGTCTATCACACACACGTACGGAAGGATCACTGAACTCAGTCCTGAAATATTGCCACTTCTGGGAAGAAACATGGTAGCTCTTTAAAAGTGCCCAGTAATACTCCAACACAGCTTATAAATTCCTTGACAGTCAGTTCTGACACTACCTATGTAGAAGGGCATTGTAACAAACAACCAGGTGACTAAGCCACTGCCAACTATTGGGATGGGCTATCAATTATTTTGCTTATTGCTAGGAATAGTTATTTAGTAGGTCTTGTAGTAACTTAGCTTAGTTAAGGCAAAGTTGGGAAGGAAGAAGGGTCAACCTGACCCTCTGTGCTCTGAATTTGACCTTCTGTGCCCCTTTTCTTGAAGTGTGGAGGTGAAAGTCTGTGAAAAACAGGCAGTCTGGAAATATGCACAACTGCCAGACTAATGACCCCCAAACCCCCAAGCCGCATTCTGTTGTTGGCATACCTTGTAACCTTTGCTTTTGCTCCATTTTATCAACTATGTAATACTTTGAATTGGCATGTTTTTGTACATTTTGGGGTATAAAAGGGGAATCGGAAGTCTGGGTCAGTGGATTGCATCGTGAACACATTGAAAAAATCCCCAGCCATGGATGGAAAGCTGGCCACTGGAAATCTGCCCAAGACTGCTCCAAATTCCTGAGGGGTAATCCTCAGGTGTATTTTGCAGCTTGGGGTGCTGTATAACCTATTGCATTTGTGTGTGTGTGCTTGAGATTAAACAAAGCAGTAACTTCGAGTAAAGGTGTTCTAACGGGAATACTGGAGACTAATAAAGTACTGGCTTTAAGTGAAAGCACATGGTTTAGATGTGTTTGTGCCAACCATATAGCAGACGGAGGCGCTGCTCCTCCATTGGTCTGTCCTGATACCAGCGCACAAAGAGTAAAGTTACCCTGAGCTTGGGATTCGGTGGAACCTCAGGTAACAAGGGTTATCAAGATCTTTGGGGTCAAGGGGAAGTCCAGGCAACACCTATCATCTTTCATTCACTTTTGATTTGTTGATGCTCACCTTCAATTGGTCAGTCATGTCATCCTCCACTGCCCACTTGTGACATTTTCAAAGAAACTCCTTCAGATTCCTTGGATGCTGCCCAACATGCTTAGGGAGTGCTCCCTGTTCATACCCACTACATTTCCACATTAGCCACCTTCCGATCCCACCACAAAACTTTTTTTTGCCTCCATAAAACTTGACAAAAGTTAGGCTGCTAGTATGAAGAGACCACTGCCTATTATGATGACCAAAAGTGTATCATTGTTTTCTTGTATCATCCTGGCTGACTGTGTCCTTTTGTGTCTTGTCTTATGCTTAGATTGTAAACCCCTCAGGGTAGGGGCTATTTTTTAAAATCTGTGTTCATATATCTCTTAGGACAGTTAGGACTTTGGCTTTGACTAGGGCTCGTATATACTACAGCAATAAAATACTAAATAATAATCAATAATAACAGCTTAGGACAGGAAGTGAAGAGTATAATTTTAGGAAGGCAGAGTATAATTATCCAAATTAGAATTTTACCAGAAAACTGTGGTTATAACACCCCTGCTCTTTTGGCATGGGATCTTTAATGAACTCAGGTAGTCGGGATCATAGTGCTAAGTCCCAGCCAAATGACAGTTCTCTCTAGAGCAATGGAAGGATTAAAGTGGATTATCTTAATTGGCTGCATACTACAAAAAGAACAGGAAACATTTTCTATTATCTTTAGCAGATTGTTAGGGAGAGAGAGCTTTGGGGCAAAGATCTCTGATTCCCCAAGACAACCCTTCAAAGTGTCACATAATGAAAATGGCCGGTCATGTAGATCAAAGCCCAAGAGACAGTTGCATCTTTTTAGAGAGTGACCCCAGTATTGAAGGCAGGCTGATGGACCAAGTGCAAGGATGAGGTCAGAGCTCAGGCTTGGGGCTACATGTCAGGGGGATTTAAATTTACAATTAAGGGGTTGTTTTCCCTCATTGTCTTTGTATCCTACAATTAAACAAAAAGGAATTGGAAGCCTCACTCTGGGGTGGTTTAGTCTCTCACCCTTCACCGCTGTGACACTAACATGTCAGACAAATGAACAGTGACTAAAATGTGTGGGGCTGTCTCTTCTGCATAACCTGAGTCTGTGAACTTTTCATAGTTAGCCTTCCAGGTGAAATTAGAACTTGAAAGCACGGTATGTGAATTGTCTATTTTTTAGCTTGCGCTCCACCTACCTCGTGATTACAATATTTGTGGCTAGATGCACAAAAATCTGGTAAAAGGCTCAGCACATTTTTTCCCCCAAGAGATACTTCTTCTTATTCTTGTTGTTATTGCAACTGCAGAATGCTGAGTGTGTTCTGCATTATACAAACATAACGGAAGACACAACATCAAATCCCTGCTCACAGTCTAATTAGATGCTAAGGGGACAGATAAGATTCATGTAATATGCTGGATGAAGTATAAGCCTTGATGAGAGGTGGAGATCATTCGAATGGAGGAGTTTAGGTTCATAGAAATGTATTTTAAACATTCTTAGCTAGCTTCTAAGTTTTATTCCTGATGGATTGAGTGGTGAAGAGATTCTGTAGAAAAATTAAAAAAAAACATGGGACAGTGTTTTTAAATGTACAATGCAAGAATCCTAAGCATTGACTGTAAGGACCGGAGTTAACCTCATGATGGAGTGCCTAAGTGCAAGCCAGGCTTTGGAAACATTAATTCCTGGTGGGAAACTATATTGTGTTTCCCCTGTCATTCTAACATGAAAATCACCACCTGGAACTTTGTCATGGTAAGTGTAGGATATTGTGATACTGATAGTCTTGCATAATAACCAGAGGGCCTTCCAATGTAAGGGGTCTCTTGCATGATGATGCAGGCACATTCAGGATCTGTATGCTCAAAGTCTGTAGGAGTCATTTTATTATGTACCTAATTCAGGGTTACCGAACAGCAAATATGAAAAATTGGGACAGAGTGTGGAAGATAATAAGTGACCATATAAGAAAAAGCCCTGAATATCGGGACTGTCCCTATAAAATCAGGACATCTGTCACCCTAATCTAATTGAGGTGTGGTTTAAATTCACTCTGGATTCCTGATGACCGGAGGCTGCAGCATACTCACAAGGAGAACACTTTTGGCTACCTGACCAGACTAGAAAGCATGTCAATATGAGGAAACAGCATGTTCTATTTCACACAGCCAAGAAATTGATCTAGCTCAGCAGGTGCAGAATGAGGCAACTTTACTATTACAGAGAATGGCCAGAGGACATTTTGCTTGCCTATTGTTTTGTTCTGTGCACTGTCTGTTTTCTTGCATGGCTTTAGGGGTTTAGCTTTACTATCCAATGCATGTAATTGATTGGCTCCACTCCTGCGCTTACGCCATTTGATGTACTAGTTGCCTCCTTAAATGCACAGGGCATGGGGCTTTGGTTGTGAGTTGTGTTGTCCAGGTTGCCTGTATCCTTGCAACTTCAGTACTGGATTCCAGCATTCTGTCTTCTTACCTTGGGAAAAGCTCTGGACTTTTTAAACATATGGGGCCTTAGCCTCAAATGCTGTGAACTGCAATAGCTCCCCTGCAATCAACAGAACTACACCTATGTACAACAGCAGAATGCTAGTCTATTAGGCACAGGAAAGGAGGGGGCACTAAATTTACATCTACACTTTTGAATGCTAGCTTAATTTTATGTAGATATTAGGGATAGATTTTCAAAGGCACAAATGGCAGTTGTCACCTGACTCCTCCCATTTAAAGTCATTGACATGTAGACATCTAACCACCATATTTGCGGTTGAAAATCTCCTCTGTTATCTTTTGCACCATTAATTTTGCAACTGTATTAGCATTGACTCTCAGAGACAGAACTTGTGCGTGCAACAGTCTTTGTGGATTCACAATTTCACATTTCAATGATTATGCTTGAAAAACTGAAAGCAAAAATTAAGAGTCTGGTCTGAAGCTAATTTTCAAAATTTAGCCCATCTTCTAACTTGGCACAACTGCCAGCATGGCACAACTTTCCATGATCAAGTTGCATCTGAAAAACCTAACATTTGTTTAGGAAAACTTAGTGTATGCACGAATACAGTTTCCCAAAAAGTATATGTCTGCAAGAAACTGAGTTTGACTCTTTGAGGTATTCAGCACTCTAGACTTTACTTCTATGAACTCCTATGGCAACTAAGGGCATTCAGCACCTTAGATGTGATATTCAGCACCTCACAGAATCAGGGCTTGAGCCTTCAGTTTCCCAGGTGGCTTTGGAAAATTTGACTGGAGAATTTTGATACTCCACTAGATTTGAGGGATAGTATAGTTTTGCAATTTTAAAGACATTTTAACTGATTGAGGTGTGATTGAGCTAAGCTGCATTTTGTGTGTATGATGCCTGAGCACTTTTGTGGAAATGGAAGGTACTGTATGATTATTATTATTATTATTACTACAATTTGTCACCACTATAAAAAGAAGAAACCAATTCCATTCAAGACTGAAAAGAACTTGAAAAGGTATAGTAACATTTTAAACAAACTGTGCTGCTAGTCTTAAGAATCCGAAAGAAAACATATAAACTGATACAGCTATAGCTTTGTCTGTGTGTATGCAAGAGCACGCCACATGCATACCCCTTCATGGAACTATCATTGGCATAGAATAAGGTGTATTAAAAAGACATTTTTAAAAATTATTTCTTGTTTTAAAACACTGTTTCAAAGTTATAACTTTTTAGTGAAAAAAAAAAAATCCAGTCTCAGACAAATCTATGCATTGAGTAATACTTTGTGTAGCCTACTAGCCTTATGAGGCCATAGATTCAAGACATGGAAAAAGAGGTGTGCTAACAAATTGGATATATTATTGATTTTGTGAATTGATTGCACAACACCAAATATGTCTGGATAATCAGAATCTCAGATTCTCAGGAGATAATATACAGAGAGTCAATGGAATATGGACACACACACACTATGTGATGGGCCAGACTCAGCTGCACCGCTGAATAAATGTGTAATTCCTTCCACAAGCAATGATTTGCTCCTGGGCAAGGGCTGGCCCTGTAGTCACCATTGCCCTCTCTCAGAGGTTCCACGAAGAGAGCAGGAGGGAAACTTTACTTTCTAGAGGGGGCTTCATAAGATATTGTCAGTGAAAACAGCAGCAGAGTTTGGGCACTTTTTTTCACAACCAGTGATTCCTATTTTTCCAGTTACACTGGAATCTTGTAGGTCTCCCACTAAGAGGAGGTTGCAGCTAACTTTCTGTATGACAACATTCCCCTGGTATTCTAGTTTGCATATTGACATGCTTTGCATTTCCATCACACTTCTCCTCTAAAGAAACAATGGTTGGCATTTCAACACAGCAACGACTAACTGACTGGATGATCGATAGCACTACTGCGTAGAATTGGTGGAAAATGGAGTGTCAGTTTAGCTGGAAATTTTGAATCATTTTCATCCCAAAATATAATAAAATGCCAAAAAATCCTACAAAACAAAACCAAAATTTCCAGTGCTTTTGTATCACAAACTGTAAAAAGAAAAAACAAACAAACAAGTATTTATTTTAAATGAATGAAATGTTACAATTTGGATTCAGCTTAAATTTTGACATTTCTGCTTGGTAGAAACATAATCTGAAGTTTATTTTTCAGTTGAGCAGGGGAAGGGAAGATTGGGTGGTCCCTCAGCTTCAGATACACATACCAACTCCCCAACCCCACAGAAAAAGAGCCAACCAACTAAACAAAACACAATGTCAAAAATATAACCATCAGGGATAATGGAAGGGTAGTAGATGAGGTGGTGTCATAGGAGGAAGAGGATAATATGGAGGACATAAGAGCTGGAAGAACCATCCTGGCAGCTCTACAGAGAATTATAGTAGCAGATGGTATGCACCATAATTTATAAAGTCTCCACAGAACTCCAATGTAACAAAAAGCCCACATAAAGAGCTTCAGTGCTCAGTGACAGAAATACCAGCCCCATATCCCTGTTCTCTCCAATAAAAGATTCAGAGGATGTGGAGTAAGATAAGCTCTGGCAGCTCTACAGAAAACGTAAGTAGCTGATGGTCAGGTCCACAATGTGTAAGGCCTGCCCAGAATCCCTGTAAAAGAATATGCCCAACCAAAGAGCTGCAAATTGCAATGGTCATTGAGATAAACATTAGCTCAAAATCCATTCCTTCTCCTCAAATACTGGGGTACAGGGGATGTTAAGATTCAGCTGTCCCACAGAGAACCTGACAGGCTGAAAGCCAGTCATACAATGTATCTGAGCCTATCCCCAAGCACCATCTCAAACAGAGCATCAGTTCAACCTCAGAGACATGGATCAACTGAGCTAATCACACCCTTGCACAATATGGGTACACTCACCGAATCATAGAACACCACTTAGCAACTTGTAACAAAACTTGGTCACCAGTCACAGTTACAGAGTCTCAACATGATTTTGTGGAAAAAATAAAAAAGAATATCCTGATTTTTCTATTGGATTTTGCTGTTGATGATGAAACATAGGAAATAAAAAAATGCTTTCTTAAAACAGATCACTTTATTTGAAATAGTTTTGGACAAATTCTTTTCCCATTTGGAAAAATGTTGACTACCTCTGTCACTGAATTCTCACAGACCTGGAACAAAACTCATGGAACTACAACTAAAGTAACAAAAGGGACATTCATTAAAAGGATAAAATTTGATATCTTTTAAAATGATGTTTATTATTCAGAAATTTTAGATAGAAAAAAACTTTCCAGTGCAGACCTAGTTTCTCCATCTTGTTACCTCGATGTACTAGAGTGTGGGGAAATTTTTTAGGAAGCACAGTACACTTGGTGTACATTGAAATAACAATGTTTGTGCTATCAGATTGAGAAGAATAGTAAATGGATTTTCTGAGTCCCTTGGGAAACTGCTCACATGTCTGGGTAATTGGAGGTTCTGATTATCAGAGGTCAGTGTACATGGAGTCGGTGGAACAGAGAGTTGTATGGCAATTCATTAGAAAAGAAAAATGGATAATGATGTTTCAAGTAATCAGGATCCTGCTGTTACTGTGTGCTCAGCCGGCTATACATGAAGTCATCTAATGTGCGCACACAAATTCTTTGAAATATTGGTCCATTATACCTTCTATGAGTTTGGCTCTCAAACTGTCATCCATAGGCCATCAAAATACTACGGAGCCTGCTCTAGTGAGCCAAAATATTAACAGATAGGATGGAAAATAAAGTGGGAGGAGAGGATCCATAAACAGATCTCTTTCTGACTAAGTGGCCCACGGAACATAAAAGATGGAGGACCACTGGCCTAGGTTATGAAAAACTGTCAAACTCCAAAGCATGTAAACTTAGAATGTGTATTTTCAAACTGGTTCTCTCCCTATCTCCTTCTTCTCATCTTCCTGTGGAAAAAGTTATTCATTCATGATGGTTTTGAAGAAAACAAGCCAGTGAAGGTGCATGTTTATTAGACACAGTTACTCTATTAGTGTTTCCCTTTCAGGGAGGACAGAGAATTCTGTGCTAATTATAGTGCATAGCACTAAGACACCGAGCTTTTATTTTTATCTCCTCAACAGAACACAGAAGATAGAGAAAATGTACTGGAAGGAACCACCTATTATTTGAAACTAAGTCAGAAGACTTTATTATGCGGTAAAGTCCCAAAAGCTAGTTATATACAGATTTAGTTTAAAAAAACAAATCATTACTCTGTCAGATACAGACTTAGCCTTTAAGGAATTACTTCATAAACTTAATTAAAGGCATTAATCCTTTAAAAGGCAAATTAATGTTCTAAGTGATTGGTACAGCCAAGAGATTTAAACTATAAATTCTGCTAAGCAGGTGTATTCCATCTTTCATTTCTTCTCCTTTTTTAATTACCTTGTTATGACTCATATTTTCTTTGGCATTTAAAATACAGCAAATACCAATACACTGGCAAGAACAGACTCTGATTACTCTTCCTGATTTGAAAAATAAAGGGAGATCAGACTGAAAATCATTTGGGATACCAATGGGTTCTTGTATTCAAGGTTTATGTATAAAAATAATAATAAAACATCATCATCATCATCATACAAAGAGGCCACACAGCTCATGCAAAAGAAGGAAATCGCTAGTGCAGGGCTCATATAATTTTAGGGTAAGATTTTCAAAAATTCTCAGCAGTGACCTAACTTGTTCCCACGGAAGTCAATAGGAGAACATTGTACCTTTTTGCTCTATGGAAGGACAGTTAGTTCAGGATTTAGCACTTTTGATTCCACCTTCAACACAGTAACATAGTAACTGCTAGATGGGATCAGACCCAGGAGCCAGCGAATCTTGGAGCACAAGGTTAGTATTCCTTCTAAGATGGGTAGCCATTAATTACGATAACTCTGGATAGTGTTGATACCCATATACATATTGAAGCCTTTTTTTGATTCATGATAATATCATGATCTCAGCGATGTTCTGTAGCAATTAATTTCACAGTTGAATCACACATGGAATTAAAATGTAAGTCTACAAATATTGATTAGGTTCAACTCTTTTTTTTTTCCAGTCATCATCATGGTAAATAATTTTGAAAATGCAAACTATAGTTTTCCTAGGACCAGATTCTGGTCCCCTTAGTTTGGCTTAGTAGCCATTTGTTTCATGAATAGTCCCATTTTCAGACACAAATAATTGCAGCTGAAATTGATGTCATTTAGACATCTCTGTATCACAGTTGTAGGTGTGGTTAGGTACATAAACATCCAAATGATATCAGTGTTGCCTACAAATAACTGAAGGCATAACATTTCTTCTGTAATAATTTGCAACTTCAAAACTGTAGGTGCAAAGAAAGCCCTGTGTTGGGGACAATACATTGCTTTGCTGACCTTTCAGTGGCTTGCAAGGAAGATTATGATTCACTCCCCAACTTGGGCTGGCAGAGACTGTAGGAGGTCATCCAGTCCAACTCCCAACCCCAACTAAATCACCCAGCTGGGGAGTTGTCGAGCCGAGTATTGGGTAGGGGCCCAGAGCTAAGACTTGACCTACTCCTTGCCAACTGTATGGGGTGGGGACATAGCAGCTATTCAGCTCTCGCCCTGTTACTACTTGTAATGCAGTTAGATGGTGCAGCACTGTCTAGCCAGGCTGTGAATTTACTCTATGGTAATAAAATATTGTAACTCGGGCTCCTGATAACACATAGGATTATTATTCAACTTTTAAAAGCTCTAGACAAATAATGTACTTCTGGTTTACTTCTTTCGTAGTTCCAAGTTTATTGAAATGCAAAATATAAGTTTCTCAGATTTTAGTCAATTTTATAGTTTGTTTTTCATCTCTGTTGTCTTTTGGGATCACAACAATACTGCAAAATGTTTAGGTTTGGGGGAAGAAAATAGATTTCACTGATATTTACAGAAATCATGAAAACATTTCTATTCATATTAAGCTTTTGTAAAAGACAGCTCAGAATTTGGGACCTAAAGCTAGATGATACTGTCCCCTCTGGAAATTGTGCTGATATCATTAATTTTTCTATTCAGTATTTGCAATTTGTACCTTTTATTTTGTGCTATGATCCTTGCCCAAAGCTTGCATTTTAAGTACACAACGTGCAGATACTGTCAGTGAAGTGTGCAGAGAAATGTTAATTTAAATCACTTTCTCAAAACATGAATGTGAATACAGGAATGAGATGACACAGGATATTAATGTATTAGTCTCGGCTTTATCCTGTGGAGACCTGGCTCCTTATTTTATTAGGTCACCAGTTACGAAGTAAACTGTGTTTACAGGTCTTGTCTTTGGAGAAATGGCCCCCACATTCCACCACCACATCTATGGCCATTGGAATTAGGCAGCCAGTTAAAATGATGAAGTTCTGATGTCTAAGACAGGAGATATGCAAAGGGTTCTCTACATTGCTAAGGGATAGGTATCTGGGATGGAATGGTCATGGGTGGGTTGATGGAGTTAAAAGTCAGCCACAGACTCTTCTGACATAGATTCATAGGACTGGAAGGGACCTCAAGAGG
Source organism: Gopherus flavomarginatus (assembly GCF_025201925.1). Classification (NCBI taxonomy): domain Eukaryota; kingdom Metazoa; phylum Chordata; order Testudines; family Testudinidae; genus Gopherus; species Gopherus flavomarginatus. Next base: position 124,175,026 of record NC_066621.1, on the reverse strand, counting down.
TCATCTAGTCCAGTCCCCGTGTCTCATGGTAGGACTAAGTATTATCTAGATAATTCCTGACAGAAGTTTTCTAACCTGCTCTTAAAAATCTACAGTGATAGAGATTTCACAAGCTCCCTAGACAATTTATTCCAGTGCTTAACCACCCTAACAGTTAGGAAGTTTTTCCTAATGTCCAACCTAAACCTGTCTTGCTGCAATTTAAGCTCATTGCTTCTTTTCCAATCCTCAGAGGTTAAGAAGAACAATTCTTCTCCCTCCTCCTTGTAACAATCTTTCATGTACTTGAAAACTGTTATCATGCTCCCTTTCAGTCTTCTCTTGTCTGAACTAAACAAACCCAGTTTTTTCTATCTTCCCTCATAAGTCATGTTTTCTAGACATTTAATCATTTTTGTTGCTCTTCTCTGGACTTTCTCCAATTTGTCCACTTCGTTTCTGAAATGTGGCACTCATAACTGGACACAATACTCCAGTTGATGCCTAATCAGTGTGGAGTAGAGCGGAAGAACTACTTCTCATGTTTTGTTTACAGTACTCCTGCTTATACATCCCAGAATGATGGGGTTTTTTGCTTTTTTTTGTTTGTTTGTTTGCAACACTCACACTGTTGATTCATATTTAGCTTGCCCCCCCCCCCCCAGATCCCTTTCCGCAATACTCCTTCCTAGGCAGTCATTTCCCATTTTGCATGTGTACAACTGATTGTTCCTTACTAAATGAAGTACTTCGTATTTGTCCTTATTTAATTTCATTCTATTTGCTTCAGACCATTTCTCTAGTTTGTCCAGATCATTTTGAATTTTAGTTCTATCCTCCAAAGCACTCGCAACTCCTCTCAGCTTGGTATCATCCTCAGACTTTATAAATATACTCTCTATGACATTATCTAAATCTTGATGAAGATATTGAAGAGAACAGGACCAAGAACCGATCCTCGTGGGACTCCACTCATTATGCCCTTCAAGTATGACTGTGAAGCACTGATAGCTACTCTCTGGGAACAGTTTTCTAACCATTTGTGCACCCACCTTATAGTATCTCCATCTAGGTTGTATTTCCCTAGTTTGTTTATGAGAGGGTTATGCATTATAGTATTGAAAGCTTTACTAAAGTCAAGATATACCACCTCTACCACTCCACCCCTACTCACAGGCTTGTTACACTGTCAAAGAAAGCTATCAGGTTGGTTTGACATGATTTGTTTTTGACAAATCCATGCTGACTGTTACTTATCACCTTATTATACTCTAGATGTTTGCAAATTGATTGTTAATTATTTGCTCCATTATTTTTCCTGGTACAGAAGTTAAGATGACTGGTCTGTAATTCCCTGAGTTGTCATTTTTTCCCTTTTTATAGATTGGCACCATAGTTGCCCTTTTCCAGTCTTCTGGAATCTCTCCCATCTTCCATGACTTTTCAAAGATGATAATGATGAGGCTGGATTACATGGTGAGGCTGGATTATGGGTCTACAGAGCTGCTTCAGCAATGGGACTGAAGAAATGTCTATGAAGGGACTCTGCAACCACATCTTTGGTTTGGGATAGAATGTGTCTTCCTACCCTTCCCCACCTGTATTTCCCCACAGTCTAACCCGACCACTTAGGCTGTATGCTGTGCTATTTGTTTCACAATGCCTAGTAAATGTTTGCATATGCTACAAATCCACAATATAGTATAGAACAGTAGTTAAGGAAGAACTAGATCTGGAATGCCAAAAACATCACAAGTCACTACTAAGATTCCTTGTTAGACCTGTTTGTTTAGGGGATGGGAATGGTAGTAGGTTCCATAGCACCTGTCATAATAGTATCTGTCCTAAACCAGTACATTCTGGCCTTTATTTTACATGAGCAACAAATTCAGGAACATCACAACCAAAACTACTTTTTAGCAAACATATGCTTTTAAAAATCCCCAAACATATAATATTTTGGAACAGTTTATTCCTCTGCATCTTTGATTTTCTGCACAGATTTGAGCCTCACTATTCAGACAGCAGGAAGAAAGCTTTTTTGTGATGCTTTACACTGTGACATTGCACCATCGCATCGCACTTATAATGCTAGCCCTTAAATATTTTCACTTTTGCTCTATAATTTGCTGTGAGAGTCTGCAGGACATGTTATGACCCCATCAAAATTGTCATGGATATGGAGAAATTGCCCTGAGCAGCATCTTGATTTTTGTAGTGAATTTAATTACAGATATAATCTGTGATTCTAAACTAGGGCAGGTAAAATAGAAAAGGGAAAATATTTTTTGAACATTTGTTTGAAAATTTTCTTCCTTTTTTGAAATTTCAAAAATTTCAAATTTCAACAGTGATTGGCAAAAAAGTTGAGAAAAAAATGTAAGTGAATTTTGTCAAAATTTTCATTTATTTTTAAAATACCTTCTTCTACACCTGTGTTGCACACAGGATACATAATATAATGGTTAGATTTCTATCCAGAGAACAAATCATCCTCTCCAGGTATTACAGGACTCTAATGCAGCGAGCTATTATATATCAAATGAGCTATTGTACAAAATTCATATCAGAGTTTGGTTAGCTATATTGCCAACCCTGAACATTCAAAAATCATGTCAGATGCTCAAAAACATGCAATTGACATAAAAATGAGGGATTTTTTTAAAACGAAGAGGGAAGGTCTTTATATTTGCTTTCTGGTATTGTTCTCATTGTCCACGGAAGGTAGAACAAGAAGTGCTTAATGTGCAGAAAGGGAAATTTAGTTTAGATATTAGGAAACATGCTCTAATTATAAGAGTAGTTAAGGACTGGAATAGGCTTTCAAGGGAGGTTGTGGAATCCCCGTCACCGGAGGTTAAGAACATGTTGCACAAACACCTGTCAGGCATGGTCTAAGTTTACTTGGTCTTTCCTCAGCAGAGGGAGGCTGGACTTGATGACTTCTCAAGATCCCTTTCAGCCCAGATTTATATGATTCTATTTCAGCATTTAGGGTGCTCTTAGGTCACCATTTTCAAGCTCCCCCCCCGCCCCCAACCAAGGGAGCAAGAAACTTGTTTTATAAAAACTGAAATCTAAGATTCCCATGTAATCCCATGACTCCAGGAGGTGAAGATTAAAGAAAAAACACAAAATATTGTGAGACATGACCAGATTAATTTTGAAATCCTGCCTCAGCAGTGTAAGATTGTGGATAGGAGAATACAAGCTGCATACAATCAGAAAATTTGTCTTTCCTGTGGTCTACTAGTGAAATAAAAATGGATGGCCACTGATGTAACTTCACTGACTTCATTGGAGGTCTCCAGAGATGAACTTGGCCTGAATAGTTTAACTCATTTATTGTTGCCTTCTTTCAGTTTCAATATATATATGTTACAGTATAGTCAGACTCAATGAATCCCGAACTCCTTGATATATAGACACACCTATGCCATATATTAAAGATAGAAAAAGGTTAAATCAGGATATTATTCAAAATGCCTGCCCTTAGTAATTCAGTGTGGGTTACCAGATATTGCCATTTTCCACTAAGATGGAAACTTAAGGTGCTTTTTTTATTTTACTTCCAAACCTCCATCAATAAACACAGTAATACAATCTTCTTTACATCTTAATAATTGCCAGGGTAAATTAACAGGCTGCTAATGTTTTGATTTATGAATTGGAGGCCCTCTCTCTGTGCTGGACTTCAAGAAGATTGAGTTGTCTCCCATGTTCCCTGAAAGTAAGTAAATGACTGTTTATTCATTCCCTTGATTAGAAGGCTGCCCTGAAGCGAGATGCAAGAGGCTCCATAATAAATGCAAGATTTCCTATGCTTTGTTTTGCTTTCTGGATTTAATGCTAAACATTAAAAGGAATTGGAGATTGATTTTGTGTAGGGAGCAGTGCCAGATAAAACAGGCAAGTGAGCAGCTCTGTTATCATGAGAGGACAGAGAGCTATTTGAGTTTTAATGTTGGTTCTACTGAGCTGTTGGGAGGGTTTTTCAAAAATGTCATCAGCTCTTGAACTGGCATCTGAGGCCTCTCTTTATTTTAGCCTTACATGGTAGCCATTTGGGTAAAAAATCATCAGTACTTAAGTGACCTGGTACAATTATAATCACACTCCTCTTTCCCTATATTGACAAATTAAATACTAACTACCCAATTGCATTTGCCTTCAGCCAGGCCATTGGTAAAGGTATACAAGAGAAGGGGAAAGGAATTATTAACTTGCTAGTACATTAAGGATTTTGTTTTCCTGTCTGAGGGTTGTTGTCCGTTTGACATTTCATAACCTGGTGATTTGGAGATGCATCACAAACCAATTTCTCCCAATTTATCTCCCACCTTTCCTTTTTGATGTGGGATGCTCCCATAACTTCTTTAGTTGGCAGAACAAGTGAGTGGTTTCAACTTCAGCTGACTAATTGGCTAATAATGTGGGTAATAAATGCAGCAGTCACTTCCCTACTCAGGACAATTTACATGTCAAGTTTAAAAAGACTCTTGTCTTGTATTCCGGGATTCAGAAGCACATCTAGTAAAATTTGCTAATGGAGCTTTTGTTGAGAAGTAGCCAAAGTTGATAGATGATTGACAAAACTATTTTTTCCTTGCTACCAGCAAGATGAAAGTTGCAATATTTGAATCTAAACTGAGGAATCGGCTCTTTTTATAAAAAGGGACTGGGTCTCTCCACTAAAATTCCTCTGTGACACACAGTCATCTGTATAGCAAACTCAGTAACACTAAATAAGCTAGTTGCAGCTTTACAGGGAATGTGATTTAAGGGACTTACCTCCAGTACTGTATGTAAGATAAACCTGGAGGCTAGGCAGAGAAATGGGAGAGACTGACAAAAAAAACTAAAAAAAAAAACACTAGAGGAAGGCTTATATGTGAATGCCAGCATTTCAACGGGAAGGGAGATGGAACCCATTAGTCCCAAATTTTCAATAGTGAGCACATATGCAATTTGTACATTTCCAGCTTGTGTGCCCACTATCCAAAAACCAGGGCTGGCTCCAGGCACCAGCTTTGGCAGTTCGGGCGGCAGTCTGAGTTGGGTTTTTTTATTGTTGGTTTGTTTGCTTCAGCTGTTCAAACACATTTTTTTGTTTTGTTTGTTTGTTTGTTTTTGTTCACTTGGGACAGCAAAAATGGTAGAGCCAACCCTGCCAAAAACACATATACAAGTCAGGATTATGTGCACGTGTAAATATATGCACACACAAATCCCAAACTTTCATAACTTGTATTAATTATTTGTTTCAGCATAGTGCCTATAAGCCTGCGACATGAACAGCACCCCAGTATGCTGACTGTTGTACTAGTGTGCACTGGGCAGTGTACGTGCACTAGTGAAAACCTGGGCCCAAACCTGTAAACCTGCTTCTGTTTTATAATTCCTCTGAACAGGACAAATCCTGCAGTTCTTACTCCATGTTTTTACTGAACTGCAAATTTTGTCTAAGTCACTGGAGAGTAAATAATGAGTATGGCTCTCTGGGTTGGACCAGCCTTCTTAAGCTCACATATTCATCTTTGTTACCTGTGTGCCCTTGATTGCAGCTTTCACGTTTTTTCTCCTTTTACTTGTTCAAATGAGCTTTTGTTCTCTTTCTTCTGAGTACACTTTATCCCACTCAGAAAGAATGTTTCTGTTATTCTGTACAGCCAAAGTACAGGTCTCAAATGCTTATGCATGGAGGAAGAAAAATCTGTTTCACTTCAAAGAGGTTCCTAGGGCTGGGAAGGTGAATTTTAGCATTAAACTTTAGAAGATTTTGCACTGATTATTTCAAGTATGAAAGAAAAATGTCCCTAACACTTGTATTGGTAATGGTGCTACTTTCACACAGTAGAAGATCCATGAAAGGATGTGTGTCACTATAGAATTAAAGGTTTTATTTTCATGAGTATGTTTTATATAAATATCTTTAGTCCTTGTGGTTGTGAAGATACTCTTCCAGATCTGACCCAATCCAGTACTGTCCATCTACTGGCAGCCTAAAACAGTCCTGGGAGATTTGTAAAGTAGCTCATTTCTTCTCAATGGTGTATTAACTCTTGACAGCCTCTCTTCAAATCTCAGGTGGTCGGAGAACAGAAAAAGTAGCCTTAGGAATTATAGACTCAGAGATCCTGCATGCACTGGAAAATTGATCCACTGAGTATGATGGCTTTGGTAGCAATGGATGCTGCTGGACTATGCTGAAAATAATTGAACTGCTAGCAAAAATGGGGGCACACATACGTTTTGATCATGTTTTCTTTAACTGTGCTGGGATGGCTTCATCCTAATTTCACTAGCTGTTCAATTCTTTACAATGCTGATTCTGGAGGACTCTGTGCTGACAAGCATTGTTAGAAATGGATCAGGGCTAGTGTAGAAATGGCCAAAAAGATTCTCTTAAAGTTTTGTTCTGCCTCCTCCCACATCATGGTTCATTTTGAGCATTTTTCACACAAAGTCTGAGCATCCTTAGTGCTCATCATGGAAACGTGAAAGTTAGACTCATTTAAACCTCATAAACCTTACCCTAATTACCCTAATTGTTCTTCTGAGTAGAGTCACTTCAGCTAGTTAAGGATACTCAGCAAAGAACAGACCTGAGCCCTTCAAGATGGGCAAGAAGCTGTGATTAAATAAATACGAAAACAAAAAGAAAGGTTTCTGTCTGAAAGAGTTGCTTTTGTTTTGATTTGATTATTTTTATATAATCAAAATGTTAGTTTTATAAAAATTGAGAGGAAAAAAACTGAAAAAAACCTGCTTATACATTTTTGCAGAGAAAGTTAATTTTGCTTGGATTAACATAGGCCCTTCTTGTTGTTTCCTCTAGAAAACTTTCCTTTACAGAGCATAGATTTACCTTAAAATAACCTACTTAAGCTTTCCCACGTGCCCTTAGTTTTACGTTTGGAATTATGCTACTTGCTAGCCTGGCATTTCATTTTTTAAAAGGAAGTGTGATTTGGTCCAAACTGGCTTTTGTTTTTAAAACTGCAGATGTCATCGGTTCTAGCCTATTTTTTGTTTTTTAAAAGGGGAATTCTCTTTGTTGTCAGCATGATTTTTCATTTTAAACATTGAATTGAAGAGTTGACCCAAGACACAAACAGACTGATAGAAATGCAATTGAACACTTTGCAAAGGCATCTTGAATCTCCTACATTATTGCTTTTCTGAAGTGTAGAATTTAATTTCTTTAATAAACACATAACAATTGCTTACTAATTTGGATACCAGTCCCATCCCACTTGTCATCGCACAAGCCTAGAACCAGTACTGTTTTCACATGATTTATTCCATGTATCTCTCAACATATGCCTTTGTTAATTAAGTCTTTCCCCTCATGAATTGAAAGTAGTTTTGTTGTATCCATCTGTTGTCTTTATGAAAAATTGTTTATTTCTGAATTATAGAGTTAGATAGTCTGGTGTATTTTGTGTACCTGTGTTTCTCTAACAAATATTAATAGCAAATATATGACATATATTTAAAGATGAAGTAGTGCTGGTGAAATAGCTAGGTTAGCCCTGAAGACTGACTGAATTCCTCTGCTGAAGAACAAATAAAGGCAGATGCAGTGAGGTTTCCCACCAATATACCTTACGTCTCAGAGGTGTAGTTCAGACTCTGTCGTAACGATAATTCATTGGCTGCTCTGCCAAGAAGACTAATCAGTATGACAGTAATTTTGTGATCTGGACATTTGTCCACTGAGAGCTGCACACAAGGCATCAGATGTCAGTTACTTGCCACTTGTGCTACATTTATCTGAATTCACAACACCTCCATCACATCATTTTCGTGGCATTTTCATCAGGGAGGCTAAAATCTTCAGTGGTCCCAGGAGACTAAACTGCTTTCTCACCTTCTGCCCCCTTTGAAAATCCAGGACAAGGTAGAGTCATATTGTTGGGGCAGCATGAGGGAAACTTGTACAACCTCTGCCAATTAATAAATTTGAGGGCTATTGATTTGCTACTCTTCATCAACATTAAATGAAAAATATAAGATTTGGTTTTAAATAGTAGATTCCATATCCAAGTATCTAATCTCCAGAACCAGCCACAAACAAGTACATTGCATGCCGCCAAATAACCACAGCGAGCTGCCTTTGCTACCTGTTTAGCCCGTCTCTGATAAATCACTCAATACTTCTTGCTGATCCTTCAAAAGGTACTAACAATTGTTTTGGTTTCTATGTTTAAACAGCTGTTGGTAACAAGATAAATGCCGCTGAGTTACTAAATGAACCAAGGAGTGGGGAATGGGAAATGGGATACAGAGCCTTTGACCCTTAGGATGCTGCTTCAAATCCAACCTCAGATAGAAATGACTGAAAGTCATTATCATCTGATGACCATTTGACCTATGTAAACTGAGCTGTGGATCTCAGTACAGCTCCTAGTGCACAACTTGCCGCAGAAGAATTAGCCCTCTTGTTGGCACAGTCAGCAAAGGCCACATTCTGAAAGGACAGGGCAAATATACTTCCCAAAAGGTGCTTCTTCAGGCCACCTTTCAGGCACATTGAATTATCCCTGAATTCTCTAAGCAATAAGGAGGAAGCTTGTGCTGATATTTTGTTGGTAAAGTTACTAGAGGATTTCAGTTCATAGGGTCGTCAGTCCAATAGCTGTCAGCATACACTAACTCAACTCAATACAAACAATAATAATTTTAAAGAACTAATGAGTTACTGTACTTATACATGTTTAGATTATATTTGACAGCAAGAAAATTTCTTTAATTATTCATTTATTTATAGCAAAGTAGTGTCTAGAGTGCCTAACCAAAATCAAGGTCTTATTTTGCTATGCACTCTATAAATACACAGTAAGAGACTGCCCCCACCCCAATATGGTAATAATCTAATCATACAATAGTGTGGTGGGGAAACTGAGGCAGAGAACGGTGCGGTGATTTGGCTCAGGTCAAACAACAAGTCAGTGGAAGAATCAGGAATAGAACCCACTCTCCTGAGCTGCAATCCAGTGCTTTATCCATGATACCTGCCCCTCTCTCTCTGCATATTCTCACTAGAAAAGCTGTTAGTTTAAAAACATATTTTATATAGACACCAATGGGCAGTCTTTGTCCTTAGTTTCTTTTCCCTCTGGAGAACCCATGATTTGTGCAATTAATTTAAGTCAACTGGATGTCCTTTAGTAAGAGTCCTAAAGTGGAGGTAGCCTTGGCTTACACAAGGAAAAGCTGCATTTGGAATGCTTGTGACCCATTTATTTTAATACTCTGGTATATAGGTCCCTGAAGGACTATTACGGTTAACTGTTATTACAGATTGTATTTTACTGTTGCTGAAGGTTGTTTTAAAGTGCGTTTTTTTGCTGTTAGACATGAACATGTTTTTGAAGTAGGTTGCTTTACTGATGTGTGAGTCTCATAACAGCTGAGAATTTTACAGTACATTGCACCCATAAACAATATTTGTTATCAAACTTCATTGCAGGTTAAGGTTATGGTCCTGGGAACTGGGCTAAAATTTAACCAAAAGCAATGTCTGTTAACTGAGCCTGTTATAATTTTCAGTTAATATATTCCATGAATGTCTACAGGCCTTTACTGGACAAAGGCCTGAAGAACTCTAAAATTGCCAATACAATAAGTTAATTCTTCCACTGCTTCTGTAAAAGCAAGACAGCCACAATTTATTTACAAGATACCTCAGTATTGCCAAAAACTATTCACAAACATTTCAGAAAATTCTAAAGAAATTTTTATTTAGACTCTGCTTGTACCCATTAACTTTTCACAGTCATACAGATTTCACCAAATGGGTGTTCTTCAAAAGTAAATTTGGAGCTCTACCTGAGATTCACTTAATCATGAAATCAAATCAGTGTCATGACAAACAAGAACATTACTTCTAATAGAAATAGTTTATAAAGGCTAGGTCAAATCCAGTCAGACGACTGGAACACTACCATGTGACTCCAATGACCAGTCCTACAGCTCAACTATTGAATCACAGATAGAAGATATTCAGTTTAATTTCCTGCCTTTCTGCTCACCTATCTGATATACATTTAGGTACCTATCACTGTGCCAAGTGTCCACATCTCTTAATGAAATAACGATGCATTTCTCAGGCTTTGGCTCATCGTTTGTACTATTTGTAGTGAAGAGCCAGAGTGAACAGTTTAGGAGAAACGCACACGATAAAATTTACTGATACAAAACCTCTCAATTTTTCAATGAGCCATGCGTGCAAATCCAACTCCTACTCTCTAAGAAATAACAACCAGACAAATCCTTTATTATCTCTGATAATGGTCAGAGAAAGCGACTTTGTGATCTTCTTTGTCTTGACCTTCTATTCCTTTTTTTTACCCCTAGCTGATTACATGCAACCTTGCCAAGTTAAATATTAACTTCAAATCTACATTTTTTGGGGGCAGGGCCCAGTGCTTTATTTGTCTATTAAATCTCTTGGGCATACTGTATTATGTACATAATAATATCCAGAGATATCTCTAAGTTGTATGAAAAAGAGTAGTACAAGGTTTGTAAGAGGTGATAAAAGCAACCTTATGGCTGACAGCTTTATAGCCTGACTTACTAAAAGCAATGTGATGTTCTTAGACTCATAATTAATCATAGCTGGCACCGACATATCAACTTTCATCCTGGGGTCTGAAAACCCAACCACCTGTCAGCAGGGGCTATTACTTCAATTTTACACACAGCTAAACTGAAGAACAAAATGATCAGGGTTAGTAACTTGCTTCAGTTTGTATGGTAGTCATGGTGGCTCCAAAGACAGATCAGAAGCCTTGACTCCTATTCCTTTGTTCTAGTCACTAGATCACACTCTCTGCCTTTGTTTCAAGACATGGTTCAAAATCATGAGAATGTACAAATCTCCTAATGAAGTAAAATCATGTCTGAATTTATGTCTCTTGGGATTTTCCCCATCTACTGCACTTTGGATGTTTGGAAAGTTTCCATATTCTCTGGATGTTCTTTGTATAAGATTATTGTTTATCTCTTTATGTTAGTACACCTGTTTTCCCCTTAGGAGGCAACTGCTAATTTATATAAGAATCTTCCATTAGGGTATATACTGGCTGTTTAAAAAGCTGAGGTCTGAAGGACACAGCAAAAGAAACAAAGTGACAGTAGTACATATTCCAGCATCAGATATAGCTCCAGGGCATCAACTATTTACTGCTATGAAGGAGAGATATGAGAAATCACTGCTGCCCCTGCATATGCACTTGGTATTCCTGCAAGCACTGATTATGGAAAGAAAGCAGGAGGTGAACCTGTCAAGGGAAAGGCTGTAATGATCATTACATAACAGCAGAAGCGTATCAGGAGAAGGAGAGGCAGAGAAGAACTGGTTAACTTCTCAATAAATGGAGGAAAAATCCAACAACAAAAAAGATAATGTTGCAGTTTAGAGTCCTAGGGGCAAATCCAGTCCCATTGTAAGAAAGTGGATCTGCACTGAAGTCAATATTAATGCCAGGACTGAATTTATTTCTTTGTATCTATTTTTTATTCTTTGATCCTGTTTGCTCAATCTATAAAACAGGAATTATACTGTAGAGATACAAATACAATATTATTTTTTAAAACCTCCTCCATTGGAAAGCTCTTTGACAGTGATGACTAGGTAAACAGACTGACACCTTAGGCAAGAAGGCAAAAGCTCTGATTTTGAAGGGTAAAAAGTTCATGCTCCTGCTGAATTCCAAGTTCCCTGGTTTCGATTACGTTTTTATTATTATAATTTTTGCGTGACTGTAGCTGGACCCCTCTGCTAACCTCACCATTTTGAAAGCTGAAGGAAAAGTTGCTTGTTGCAGTCAGACAGGAAACCCTCCCCAACCCTGCAAACCCAACAACGCCTCATAAAAATATCAGATCACAGATTAAAACAGAATGAAAGTTCAAAAATAACAAGTTTCCCTCGGTGTGTCTGCTATTAAAAACTGCTTTTAACTTATTGATGGTGGAAAACTCAGGAGATGGACCAAAATAAAAATATTACTATTCTCAAGTTCTCACACTCTCTTTTTGATATAAATGTGGAAAATTGACTTTTAAATTTTTGCTAAAGACAATTAAATTGTGGCTAATGGAGCTTTGCGGCCAGACATACTAATGAGTAATTATTTAAAGAAATGAAATGAAATGAAATGAAACAAAACTTCAAGCATTAATCCATGTGTTGGTGACATTTTCAGTGTTTCTTTTTCTGCTTGTCTTCTGATTTGAGTTTCCTCATCACAGATTCCAGCTGCTGTCTTTCTTCTTCAGTCAAGTCCCCATTCAGGCCTCAATTTGGCAAGGTACAAAAGGAAGACCCATTGAAGTCAATGGAACTATGAATGTGCTTAAAGATAGGCACATCCTTAAGCACCTTGTTCAGTTAAAACGTCAGGGGGAAGGGACAAAAATGAGGGAAATGTTCTGCACATGAACCCCCAACTTCTCCTGCTATTCAAATATACAGAGAAACCCTGTTCTGTGTATTGAGAGCCTCTTCATGAACAATTTGGTGACACTGAACACAACATGATGGAGATGAGAAACAACCAATCTGCATGTGAGGAAGAAAAAAAAAAGACAAATGATCAGATTCAGTGATTTTACTGAATCACTTTTCTTAGTGAAGCAGAGTGAATAATTGACACTGGAAAATCTATTCATCAAATTTAGTGTCTGTTCTTTGCAAATTATCCACAAGTGGACTGATTTTTTACACATTTGTTCACTGTTCAAAATTGTTCAGGCAATGTTTTATGGGAGTTTCCCTGTGAAGAATCCTTCAAGTAGTTGCTATTTACAATTCAATATGCAAGCAGTGTGCCTTGTCACCTGAGTCACAAGTCCACAAGCCTTGTGACCTCAGATTCATAAGGTTCTTTCCCTTAAGCCAAATTTGATTTTGTCACCAAATAAATTTTTATTAATTGATTTATTGATTTTTTTTTATTTTCATGAACATGGATAAGCATAACTTCACTCATTTGAACATTCACAAAGAAGGAATGAAAGCACATCAATGTGAAATCCTATTTAGAAATCAGCAAAGTGTTTGTGAATGATTATTCTTACTACTCTAATAGCTCCTCTCTTCTTCCCATGCCTGAATGTTCTTAATATGGTATATGTATCTCCTACTCTTCTGATACCCCCAAATGAGGATGTTATCATCTTCAACACTTACAATAGGCATAAGAAGCTGAATTTCAGATCAGAGGGAATTCCTTCGGTCTAGTCAAACACACGATAGAGAGATTTGCAGAAGAAATGCCTGAAATAATTTGATTATAGCAATACAAGTGAGCATGAGGGTTCACTCTTCAGAGACAGTCAGGATAAAATCAGTGTAAGGAGCTACCAGATCAGAATGGTAATATTTGACACCCGGTGTACACTTGTTTTCATAGGAGATGAGGTCATAGAGGATCAAGGCCATAGAAGCTAACACTTCTCTCACTTTCATACATGTAACTCTGCAAACTACCACAGAGTTACTCTAAAAAAAGCAGCAAAGAATCCTGTGGCACCTTATAGACTAACAGACGTTTTGGAGCATGAGCTTTCGTGGATGAATACCTACTTCGTCAGATGCAAGAGTTACTCTCTTCACTACAGCAATAAAAATGAGAATGAGGCTGACCTCTTCGGAGAGTGTACATGTATTCCACGCAGCATATCCTAAGAATTCATATCTCTGAAAGACTGAAAATTTACAGCATTTTCTCTTAAGATGTAGGACTATTTTTATGTACTGTTGTAGTACAATAGGAGCCAGCCTTTCTACTGAGTTCAATGGGTTTTGGATCTGGCCTTAGGTGCAGTGCCAAGGACACATTAGATACGACATTAAGGCTCCAATTCAGCAAAGCATGTATCCCTTCAGTGAGACTACTCACAGACTTATGTATCTTGCTGAACCAGGGCCTAACTCGACATAACATATAATCACAATTCCATCTTTTTAAATTGACATGGTCCTCCCAGTTTTAGTTAAGGTTAAGAGGAGATTAGACAAGTTCCAAACTTGAGTTGATTTTGTTCTGCTCATGTTTCTGAGTTATGTATTTCCTACTATACATAAATCTATTTCTGTCAAATTGAACTCACTTGCAAGAAGGATTGGTTTATCTTTACCTTCCTAGGGAAAACCTGTCCCTCCTAGTTCTGACCAATGAAACTCCCTGGAGAAAACAATTAAAATAATTGAGATTAGCGCCTAAATTCATGAAATCAGTATGATTTATCCCCAAATATCTTCAACAAGACCCTCCCAACAACTTCTTCATTTTGTTGGTAGGCAAGTCCACCTATTTTAGAGCATTCTACAACACGGCTAGCAACCTGGAGATCCTGTCTCACAAACCCATATGGTCTTCTCCCTTCTCTAGCACTGAGTTAGGCAGCTGCAGAAGTCTGACCCAATTGCATTTTCCATTGCTAGCATGAAGATCCTCACCTCTTGTCTGCTGGAGAAGAGGGATGCTTTTTTCAGCAATGTGCAGGAGAACTGAGTTGTGTTTCTGGCTCTGCCACTGACTCACTGTTTGACCTTGGCAAGTCAGTTAGGGGCTAATCTTCCCAACCATTGTTAGCATGAATACACAGGCTTGGCAAAAGGGTGGGTGGAGGAAATATAATCCTGCCTTCTCAGGCCATATTACGTCTCTCCTCAGCCAGCCCACACCCACACCAACTGCCTTTGCTATGGCGCAGAAGGAGCCTCAGTTGAACTGGGCTTCATGGAATAGGGGAGCATAAGTCCTGGGGATTTGGTCCATGCATTTTGACAGTCCTCCCTTCCAATCCTGCAGCAGGCCACCAGTTCTGTATTGTGCAGAACCCTCTGCATCACAGAAGTGTGCGCAAGATTTGGCCTTCAATCTTTGTGTCTCAGTTTCCCCATCTCTAAAACTGGTATAACCTATGCCATATTGTGAGCATAATCTACCTAAATGGTTGTAAGGCTCTTTGAAATTTCCCTGGGACAGATTCTAGGACTGCAAAACATCACCATTTATGTCTTATTCTCACTAACAGTCACAATTTTATTTCCCTATAGCTGCAGAGTTTTCTTTTTTTTGCGGGGGGGGGGGCTATATGTTGACACCACGTAGTGGAGCAAAACACATTCTTTGCTTTCCTCACTTCCAGACATCTTGCTGGAGAAGCCAGGAAGCCAGCGTCAAGGGTCACCATAATGACTCTCCATTCCTTCCCTTCAAGGAGAGTTCAAGATTTACTCAGTGAGAGGGAAGACATATGTCCTTGGTGTATCCTAGAACCTGCTTATTTATCTTTTGTAAATCAGATAATCCTTCTTCTAACCTTGAACTTTCCTGGATCTTGACCTAGCTGGTCTTGCAAAAATAGACCAGTCAATCATGCTCTTCATCTCATTGCATCGGGGTTAGGGGGACTATAGTGAGAGAATAGAAAATACTTCTGTCACTAATTCCTTTCCACCCACAGGCAAAACCTCTTCACCCAATTAACTAACACCAGGTGCACACTAGAATGCATCTGAGGTATGCAGTGTATTCACAAGCTCTGCTTTTAACTTGGCAGATAGACATACAACCTGCCTCTGATTAGCTTACTTTGCTGGGGCTGCAAAAAGTTAGTAAATGAAGGGCCCTTTTACCCCTGAAAACCGGAAAAAGATCATAGTTTTTTTTCAGTGTAAATAACAACTGTCCTGACCAAGCGAAATCCAGAGGGCTCTGTATATTAAGAGAACCATTCTTTACATAGACCAATTTATCAAGATAGACAAGTGGCAGCACTTCACAACAAATCAGCACACATTACAGTGCTTGAGCAGCATTTTGTGCTAATACCATATAGGAGCAAGTAATAATCCCTCCAGAATACTCACCTCTTCCAGGATGTTTAAAAATTATCAAACAACATGGTTATAGGAGAATTTGGGATGATCTGGTCACCTTACAAGTTTCTTCCCCTTTCTACAAACCTCATCCCCTTCTCTGTCTGTTTCTTCTGCCAGTTTTTAGTTAGTGAGGCTGAATGTTTTAAACCTAGCTCACTAAAATGAGACTGAAATCCATATTTAGGCATCTAAATAAAAGCAGCCTGACTTTCAGAAGTATCGAGCCACAACAAATCTAACTGAAATCAAAGCGAGCCAAAAGTTCTCAGCATCTCTGAAAATCTGTCCCTAGGTGTCTCAAGCTGACGAGACAACAAAATCAAGGCACCCAGAATTAATGAATACTTTTGAATATTTTTGCCCAGGGTTCATTGCTACTTCTTTCTCAATGTTCCCTGAACAAGAGAGATTGGAGACAAAGCCACACGAGCATGAGCCTGTCTCCCCAGACCTGGAGACTCACTGCACATTAGAGTGTTGACATACCAGTAGTGTCAGGGGACGGCTTCATGAACAATGGCCAAACTTTTGTACGTGCTGCTAGTACCCTACTTTCCTGTACAGAAGAAATTTCCTCAATAGTTGATCCAATGGGATATATTCTAGTCCTTGCTGTGGCCACTTTACACTGGCTTACTGGTTTATTTGGTCACATGAAGAAAGTTCTGACATGAGGAAATCCACCCATGACACAGAACTAATAGCCAGGTTTGTTTGACTCTCATAAGAATTTAGAGGGAACAGTTGGAGCACTACAGATGCTCTGATAAGCCCTGGCTACCAGAATTATCCAATGTTGGCCATTGAAAGAGATGTAACTTTGAATATCTCCAATGCTGCTCTAAGATGTCCCTCTAGGTTGGACCAATGACTGTCAGCCCAGGAAGCTGCAAAGGTGGCTTTACATCAACCTGTTCCCCTTCAGAGGTTGTCCCAGCCATCCAAATAGCTAGTATCAAGTATCTAGGCAAAAGTTCTCCATGCTGGACTTCACCAACTAAGGCCTGGTCTACACTTGAGGGTGGGGGGGAAATTGATCTGTTATGCAACTTCAGCTATGTGAATAAAGTAGCTGAAGACGACATACTTAGATCTACTTGCTGTGGTGTCTTCCCTGTGGTAAGTCGATGGCTGATGCTCTCCTGTCAAATCTGTCTGTGCTTCTCACCCTGGTGGAGTACCAGAGTCAATGGGAGAATGCTCAGCTGTCGATTTATCATATCTAGACTAGATGAGATAAATCAATCCCTGCTGGATCAATCACTGCCCGTCGATTCAGCACGTAATGTAGACAAGCTCTAAGAGGGATGCCGATCCATAATTGCAAATTATAGCCTATAATTCTTTAAGCATCTCAAGAACTGCAGTCAGTTGTACTTGCTAGAATTCAAGAAGAGAAGACATTGCAAGTGTTCTTATCACACATGGCTCTGTCCTTATATGGGCTGAGAAGTCAAGTCCAACTCTGAATGATTTTATCTGAGAAGTAAGCAGAAAATTCATAAGAATAAAATACTTGGTTCTGAATCCAAATGAATAAAGTCCAGATTCACTAGACTATTTGTTTACCATCTAGAACAGTTCCATCAATTAAAACTTTGCAAATGTTGTGGTGGAGACAAAGAAACCCTTCTTTTCCTGCACTGCCGCAGCACAAGACCTGTTTTTTTGTGCTGCCAAATTGGTCAGACTCAGACTGAGACTTCTGCCAATGATGCTCTGGCCACTATCCTTCCAAGCTTGTCCTTTCAAAGTCAAGCTTCTCACTGGCATAGCACACAGGTTAGGAGTTTTTTCTGTATAAGAGATTAGTTTGGACTTGTCAATGGTTACCTGGAGAAGCACAGGAGCTTGGCTTTTTTCTGAGTTATAAATCTGCAACTGTACAAGATGTGGCACTTTTCCAGCTTTCAGTAGTCATTCTGGAGAGCCATTATTCAGTGCTAAGGATGACAGCTAGATGCAGAAAATGAATATTCTGATTCACTTTACATAATTATTCCAGTCATCAAACAGTGAACGAAACATGAGCAATGTCATTAAAGATGTCCAAAATGATATTGTTGGTGGACATCTAACTGGACGTAATGTCCTTCTGATGGACCAGACCTCCATAACGATGTTCTGATGATGACATACTTTTACAGCGAATACCAATAACTATGCTTTGGGCCAGATGCTCAGCTGGTGTAAACTGGCATAGTTCCACTGACCAGTAGACCATGGTTGATTTACAACAGCTAAGGTTCCGGCCAGTAGGGATGGGAGTGAGTACCAACCTTTTCCTCATCTTATTTCCCACTTCAGTAATACCCAAAATGTAGCTTTCCATATAATCTTTCAGATCCAGATTGTTGATTAATTCCCTGCATTGCTTTTATCCTCTCACCTAACAAATAATTTATAAAGCCACTGGTTTTGCATCAAGGAGTCATCTACTTTTTTGTTTCTATTTGTTGTCAGTGTGTTTAGGTTCTGTGTATAAACAGCACAGATTTATGTTTGTTTGTTTTTTTGAAAAGTCAAAACATTTAGAATAACTGGATGAAAAAATAACTAGAGGCAACTCTTGCTATGCATATTTCCACTGTTCAGTGAGTCAATGGCAGTGTCCGGGGAGATGCAGTGATGCATCTGTACCTCTTGTGCAGCTGTAGTTGACTGGAATCTTAGACTAGCTTTGAACGGTTTGGCTTATTTACAACTACAGACAGATGGGAAATGGTTTACCAAACTTGTGAAAATTATCAAGATTCAGATATTTTTGCCTATTCCAAATCAGAACAAAATTGTAAATCTGAAAAATATCCTTGAACTGAAAATTAAATAAAAAATAATTGTTCCAATCCAAATGTTTTGTTTTGATTTCAACCATTTTTATTTAAAAACTTAACACAAAATAAAAGCTATA
The DNA here is from genome assembly GCF_025201925.1 of Gopherus flavomarginatus. Classification (NCBI taxonomy): domain Eukaryota; kingdom Metazoa; phylum Chordata; order Testudines; family Testudinidae; genus Gopherus; species Gopherus flavomarginatus. Next base: position 124,156,229 of record NC_066621.1, on the reverse strand, counting down.
ATTAGCTTAAGTTATGACATGCCAATTCATTTCTTGAACTGGAAAACCAGATTTTTATTTATTTAAGAATGGCACAATGAAACATTTAGACAATTTTGAAACTCTTTTTCACAGTTTGTTGAATCAAGAAATTCATTGAAACCAACCTTTTCCCATGAAAGCGCTGTTTCAATAAATAGCATTTTCTGATGAAAAAGCATTGCATTGAAAAAATCCTGATTAGTTCTATATACTAACTTTCTACTTTCTCTTGGAGTAAAACAAACAAAAACAAACAAACACACAACAGCCAGTACATGACCAAACTGGGGAGGAAACCCTTATCCTCTTTATACTCTCTCAGCTCAATCTTCAAAAGCACAAGAGGTTTCAGTTTGGTTTAAAACAGCTTTTTCTGGTGCTTACCCATGCACCTCAGCTGGAGCTGGGGATCTTGTGGGAATGGGAGAAAATGAAAAATAAAACAAAAGAGAAATGTTCTTTTTGCCTCTAAAAAGAGTTAATTTGAGATTTGGGCAAAAGTTCAAGGTGGGGCAAGGTAAATGCAAATTGATTTGCCCATCTCTACTCCGAAGTATTATCCAGTCTTTGCCATTTGCCCAACATCTGTGTTATTTTGTAAACACATGAATTTTCACTGAGGATGTCAGCCTCAGCAAAACTACAGCAAACAAACAATTTAAAGACAAAGCTTGATTAGCTGAAGAAAACATCTGCAGAGTTTAGCCAGAAAACCCAGCAAACCTTCATCTTTTGTATGCCTCAGACAATTACTTACACCCACTGATTGCCTACTGTTTAGCAACAAAAGGAAAGTGTTATGATTGCAGAACTTTTCATGTGAAGTCCTGCACTTAAGATGCTTTAAATAAATGGACAAAATGACGGTGTAAAACCTATCAGGATATACTGCTGATTCATGCACTATTATCATTAATTGGTCCAGGTGCATTGGAGCAGTGGTGTTGATTTTCTCTCTCAGAAATGTTTTCTTTTCCATGTGGTTTAGTTTTATTTTGTTTACAAATGTAATTTGTCAATACAATTCCAAACAGGCATTGTTTCAGTTTAGGATAAATATTTAGACTTAGGGAAAGGAAAAGCAACCGTTAGGGCACTAGCATGGAATTCAGGAGGCCTAAATTCTATTCCCAGATTGCCACTAACGCACAGTATGATTTCAGTTAAATTACTTCACCAAATTGTGCCTCCATTTCCCTGCCCACCTATGCCGGTGTTGTATGTTTATCTTGTCCAATCTACAGAACAGGGATTGTCTCAGACTATGCGTGTGTACAGCACCTTCACAATGGAGACCAAATCACAATTGGTGCCTGTAGGTGCTACCATAATACAAATGATAAAAAGAGTTGGAATCCAGACCTGCTGGAGGGAATCAGAGTTCAGCAAATTCTGCAACAGTTTCCCCTGTAAATGCTTGCCAAAATTTTGAAACAAGTTTGCTTTAGCTGTGCATGCAATCCTTTTGTCTTCACTCTCAGAGTGAAATTCACTCCTGTACAGAGAGTTAAGCTAGGCCTATGCACCATGTAAACCCTTAGAATATGTATAAATATGTATATATAAATATCTCCTGTCTGTGTGTTCCATTCTATGCATCCGAAGAAGTGAGCTGTAGCTCACGAAAGCTTATGCTGAAATAAATTTGTTAGTCTCTAAGGTGCCACAAGTACTCCTGTTCTTTTTTCCTTAGAATAAGGTTTATTTCATTCACTCAGGAAATAGAGTCCAATTTTCCTGACTCCCATTCCTGTCCTGCAACCATAAAACCACCACCCAATCTCCTCATAAGCTCTCCTACATGCGTTAGCTGATCCTAAGTGCACTCAGAAATTCCCTGCCTTTGGAAACTTCCAAAAACATAACAGCTAGTTTGAACCTGAGTCTGAATGATGGGTAGCATCCACATAGCTGAATGATTACTTCAAGTGAATGATTACTACAAACAACAAACAACTGTACTGAATTTTGATATAACTTTGTTTGTTTGTTTTGTAAGTGTAACATCACTGGTGGTCGCACCACAGTTTAAATTGTAAAACACAATAGCAAAGCCTTCCAAATTCACCTGTACTCTGAGTTGGGTTTTGTATTTCTGCTACTGGAGTTGTTTGTGCACCCCACATTGTAGTTAAGTCCTGACAAATTCAGCATGGGTAACAATTTAAAAAAAAAAATCTGAGTTGAATTGGTCACTTTGAGTGGTAATTCTTTCCAGGAAGTAATCAGTTCATCTAGGAAATATGTAGAGTTGATCATCCCATTTAATCACACACAATTGCTTTATATTATCTATGGAGAAATTATACAAGCACATCCAGAAACAAGTTTCATTAACCTGATAAACAAGAGTGGGTCAAGTCTGTTGAAATCCAATAAAAAGAGAGTCTGAGAGAAGAAATGGAGTTTTTAATAGTGTGGGATGTAACTAAATCACATGTTGCAGACAACAGGTACAATGACTATAATCACCTCCAGTTGGAAGCTAGGATTAGAACCCTGGTCATTCAGCTCCAAAACTAGACTGCTGTAATTTGAGTTACGGGCACTTATTCTTACCCTACTTTAGCAGGTTTCAGAGTAGCAGCCATGTTAGTCTATATCTACAAAAAGAACAGGAGTACTTGAGGCATCTTAGAGACTAACAAATTTATTTGAGCATAAGCGTTTGTGGGCTACAGTCCACTTCACTGGATGCATAGAAAGGAACCAAGGGTGGCTCCGGGCCCCAGCACGCCAAGCGCATGCTTGGGGCAGCAAGCTGCGGGAGGCTCTCCGCCGGTTGCTGGGAGGGTGGCAGGCAGGCAGCCTTCGGCTGCGTGCCTGCGGAGGGTCCGCTGGTCCCATGGCTCCGGTGGACCTCCTGTAGGCATGCCTGCGGAGGGTCTGCCGGTCCCGTAGCTTCAGTGGGGCCACAGGACCAGTGGACCGTCAGCAGGCACGCCTGTGGGAGGTCCACCAAAGCCACGGGACCAGTGGACCCTTCACAGGCATGCCTGCGGGAGGTCCACTGGAGCCGCTGGACTGGTGACCGGCAGAGCGCCCCCCGCGACATGCCGCCGTGCTTGGGGTGGCAAAATGTCTAGAGCTGCCCCCGCATGGAACATAGAGTGAGGAGATATATACATATATATACACATACAGAGAACATGAAAAGGTGGGAGTTGTCCTACCAACTCTAAGAGGCTAATTAAGAGAAAAAACTACTTTAGCAACAGCTCTTTACCCTTCCTATAAGCCCACTGTGAGAGGGTGACACATTCATACTGTAGCTTTGGATTAGTTTGGGGTGTGAATGCTCTTGTCACAACTACCGGGTTCTTTATTCTGGCAGCCACTTGGAGTTAATTAAGAAGATGAGATTGGTAGAAAACACAGTGACTTTATGAGTTATATTTGGATAATATGCTCAACATGCAATTGAACTGTCCCCTGGATTGTGCATACCTATACCCTGCTGGCTAGGGCAGAATAAATCAATCCTCAGTGCTTACACATTTACAGCATTATAGAGATTGGCTAAAGCAAAGATGGAGGGAAAAGTTAATGGAGATCATCACAAGAGGAAATGATGTGTTGAGCTTTCACCTACTCAGTCACTTCCAATGTCCCACTTGTGAACATTAATGCAGCAGGTTTTATACATCCTTTATTAACATCTACGTATCTGTGACTATATTTACTTAAGGTTCAGCCCCTGAACCATATGTGGCTTTCCAGATACCCTAACTGGGATTCCAATTGGTGGTGTAAGCTATTTGCATCAATAATACATTAATATACTTCCCAATGTTTCCAGTATGTGAATGCAGTTAATGTCATAGTTACACATACTTAAAAAATCTCCTTTTAATTCCAAAATAAGACAATGAAGGACGCAGGGAATGAACTGTTCAGTTGTTGATCTGACACAGAGAGATTATGGGGGGCAAAGAAGACTCAACCACAAAATGTCCTGCCATAGTGTAGTGTACTGGGTCCAACAGAAAGGAGCGCAGTTTTAGAGGATACGAATAATTAACCCAGGAAAAAAACTGTCCATTCTAAAACTGTTTTCAATCTCTCCTTGCCTAGTAAGATGCTGGAAAGCAGAGACCTATTTATGCTTAATACATTGTCTAATAAATTAAGCATCTTTTCTTTTGTTACTTATTCATGAACTTGTCCCCAGTTCTGTGAGTGTATCTGGTATTTATAAATACTCACAGTAGTTCAAAATTTTTTCAGCCTCTGGATTGTTTGTGAACTATTGTATACTTGTTATCCATGGTGCACAATGGTCATCTAAGTCACACGGTACAATTTCCACTTCCCTGACTGGATGACTGAAACATTTTTTTAATCAGGAGAATAGCAAATTAAACATAATGCATAATAAATACTCCTGTTAGAGAGACCAAGTAGGTGAAGTAATATCTTTTATTGCACCAGTTACTGCTAGTGAAAGGGACAAACTTTGAAGCTATGCAGGGCTCTTCTTCAGGTCCCCAGTAGGGGAGCTCTGTGTAACTTGAAAGCTTGTCTCTCTCATCAACAGACGTTTGTTCAATAAAAGATATTACCTCACCCACCTTGTTTCTAATATCCTGTGACCAACGCAGCTGCACCACTCCAGAATATTTCTGTTGTCACATGGATAGCTATTCCCCAAATATTGATATGAATAACAACCCATTTGGATGGATGGTTGATAAGAACCAAAAAGAGACATAAATGTAGTTGAACTAAAAAGCCATTCGGAAGTTGAATGAACACTGTTTTTGCAGTGTTCAACCAGTTCTCCTTGAACAAGATGTAAATTTATGAAGTGTTCCTACATTTCCTGACAGTCATCAGTTACTAATCATTTGGATTAACACTAAGTTTGTTGTGGTCTGCAAGTTCCAAATGCTCTGTACAACCTCCATTGGGAACATTAGCCTTTTAGGAAGTCTGATCAAAAGATTTTATATGTGGAGGTGGAAAGAAACCTGTCTGTCACACAAAAGGTGTGAGATGACTTGTACAAAAATAGCCAAACTACCAAATGCTATGGTTTTACATTCACAGTTATAGAACTGTGAATAAAAATGCAAACCGAACAGGACCTGAACCAAGATCAGAAACTTTTTCTAGAGGGGCTACAAGTTTAGGTAAAGAAGAAAACATGGAAATTATAAGGAGGATTTAATAGGCACTCCAAAGAGAGACAGAGAGAGAAAAGATTCTTATGACAGCTTGAAAAAGAAACCCAGTCTCAATGGTTTTTCTAACCAGATAACTTTTTACACCATTCTTAGGTACATATTTTTGCAACTTGATTCAGATTCTTTGAGGAAAAGGAAACAATTGGAATTCTGGGTGTTAAATTAGCCACTGCAAGGCACTTGCTTCTGTCTCATATGTCCATTAAAATCTTCAATACACACTATTAAAGTTGACGGGGCATGATATAAAGTTGTATAAAATCTGGCTAGCTACTTGATGCATAAGCAAAGGGAAAGACGTTTTCACACTTGATTGTTCTAGTTCTCTAGAGCAGCCTCCCTGTGTCACAGAATCCTTGAAATTTGACACAGAGAACTTTCCCCTTTCCACAGGCAATGCAATATTCAGTAAATACCCAAGTGTTTTGCCATGTGTAGTTAGAAATTACTCAAGTGATGAGGTTAGAAGAGACACAGGTGATCACTAAAGCTGGATATAAATTTAAAATTTAGATTGACCTATCTATATCACTTAGAGGTATGAACAATTCAACCCCCTGAATGCTTTAGTTGAACAGTCTAATTCCCAATGTAGACACGACTAAGTAAATGGAAGAAGGCCTGTGTTGACCCTAGTTCCTGTCCCGTGGGGAGGCGGATTACCTACATCACTGGAAAAATCCCTTCTGTCTCTGTTGGAAAAGTCTACACTACACCACTGCAGTGCCTGGAGCTTAGACATGGCTTACTAGGCCATAACTGGGATTTTCAAAGGTGCCTAAAGGAATTAGGTGCCCAACTTCCATTGAAATGGGCTTCTTTGAAAATTCCAGCCCATGTCTACCACAAGGAATATTACAGAAAAATTCCTGTTGATGCTAAAACTAGTTCATCTGACCCAATAATGGTAGCATTGGTGACAGCCCTAGGTTTTTTATTGTTATGTCTGTTAAAACTGATGAACGTAGGTTCAAATGACTTGGTAATAAAAATAGGTCTGGCCATGGGCACCTTATTCACACTAGGTCTCTCACTGGTGCTAGAGACTATTCCAATGTTCAACAGATCTCATTCTGAGGCCTCCTCTATCCTGTCTCCCCCATTGTTCATCTAAATTATCTTTTCTTTTAGTTCATCCCATTTATCCTAATTATTTCTTCCTGGAGTATCCTAAGCTATTCTGTGGCAGTATATTTAACTATTTGCATATTATGGTCCCTCCCCGCATAGTTCTCCTTTAAATCTTAAAGGACTGTGCTGTAGAGAGACAGGTAGCCATTTTGTGTTTATTTGAAATAGATGCCCAACTACCACTAAAAGTAAGTGGGATTTAGGCACTAAAGTCCTTTGAAAATCTCCCCCTTCGTCAATCATGTTTGACAATTATCCATCCAACCTTTCCTGCTACAGTATTAAAGAAACCCAAAAAGAGGTGAGCTGTCACTTTCTAGACTGTTTCTGTACACAAGTGAAGCCAAATTCATATCGATCAAAGTGACATGTTTGCAGAGCAAAATAAACTGAAACATCTATATAATTTATGGCTTGTTATGTTTGGTGATAAACAGATGCTTTAATTAAGTTTGAGTCTGGGGCCTTTAAAACCCTCTGCCTGACTTTTATCACCTACAGTAAACAGGGCTTTGGAAAGGGAATAGATAAGTGAGTGCATTGATCATGGATACAAATAGGAGGCTGAGGCCCAGGTATTTGCCTTTTTGCTGTGCAAGACCCCTCAGATAAAAACATGCCTGCCTACTCATAGACTACAGAGCTGTAGAAAACCAGATGGCAGATGTGATGCAGTGTTTAGAGAAAATGAAAGATCACAGCAGCTGGCATAGATTTTAGAAAGATAAGTTTAAGGAGCTGACACCTAACTGCATCTGAATTAGAAATCTTGGTTATAGCCTTCTGCTGATCTTCTGTGAATTTTCCAGCCATGTTACTGGGAGATTTAGTGATTGGATACTGGGGTGCTATGATATGAGTCATATGTGATGCAGCAGTAAAATAATAATATCATGTGGCTGATGAAGATTCAATTTCCACTGCATCCTCTGGGAATTAAGGATACTTAGCATTTTAGAAGGAGGATCAGGTCTTTTGCATTTTTTCTATTGAGGCTCTCAGACTGCTGTTATAATCACTATTTTCCTCTGAGACATGGGTACCTATTTTGGTCTCAGTTTACAGATAGAAAACTGAGGCACAAAGAGGTTAAGAAAATTGCCTGAGGTCTCATGGTGAGTCAGTGGAGCAGCTGGCCATAGGATCCAGGACTCCTGACTAGAGCTTTGTTAACCTTTTGTAATTTCTGTATTGCCACCCAATAAAAAAATGGTTATCTCTAATCTTGATTTAGATGCCTTTTGTCACATAAGCTCACAGATATTAGAATACTTGCTATGTAGTGAAAATGTGTCAGTTATATAGGCCAATGTTTAGTTAGCTATGTATAACATTTTCATACATCATTTTAGCATTAGTGATTTTAAAGGTGTAACTGGTTTTACGGAAAGGGTAATCCTGTGCTTTTAAAATTTGCACCTTTTTTTCCACAGTTCTATCAATTTAAAATTTGTATCATGTGCAGTGGCCTATGGCTAAGACACTAACCTAAATTAAACCTTGCATAAATGGATCCTGGACTACCAAATGTTTGCATTGTCACCAAACACCCAATCATGTGAGAAGTCACTTTCTCTACTGGGGAATATCCATGTTGTAAACCAAAATAACCAGTCCAGAATGCAGTAGAGATGGTAAACACCCTTGCAGGTTTTATACATAGCTAAGTCTAAGTTGCAAAGTTTTCATCCAGCTTTGAACCTTTTGAGTTGTTCAACTCCTGTATTTTGGTACTATTCCATGCCTAATTGTGTGCAATACCCAGTGGAGCATTTTGGGAGACTGAATTATTGTTATGTAACTATCCAACTGGAATGAACATATTCAAGAGAGGTGATAGTTAACAGAATCTTAGTGTGTTAGCTCCAAGGTCCCAGAGGTCTGGGACACAACTCAATCATTCATCCATTATGCATTTAAGTAATTTTATTAGCAGCTTTGCAGATATTGATTAAAAAGGTAAACATCTCCTAATTAACTGTGACCGCTCAGGAAAAAGACCAGGGGCATCAATGTGGAGAACACAGTGAAAATCTCTGCTCAATGTGCAGCAGTTGGCAAGAATAGAGACACAAGTGATAGGATGCATAAAGAATGGGATAGAAAAACAATACTGAGCATATTTTACTGCCATTTTATAAATTTCTATGCCCTCACCTAGAATATTGTGTTCGGTTTTGGTCATCCCATTCCCCAAATGATAGCAGAAACAGAATGGATTCAGAGAAATGCAAGGGAAATTATTAGTGTCCTGGGAAAAAAATTATGAAGAGAAATTGAAATGATTGTTACTGCTTTGTTGAGAGAGGAAATAAAATAGATAGAACATGAAAGAGAGAAAAAAATAATGAATGATTTAGGGAAGATAAATTGGACGATCCTTTTTACCCTTTCTAAAAATGCAAAAACAAGGGGACTCACAACAAAATTGAATGGCAACATGTTTTAAAAATAATAAAAGGATTTACTTTTAACACATTGCATATATAACCAATGGAACTCATTGCCACATGATATCATGGTATTCAAGGACTCTGGGAGTTTTTAAAAAAAATATTTTAGATATGAGAAACATTCATGTTTCAGGGCACAAACCAAGTACCTAAACTGTCTTTCGGGCAATTTTGCACTACTAGGGATAGACTCTCAGCTGGTGAAAAATTGTTCTTGTTCCACTGAAGTTAATGAGCTATGACAATTTACATCAGCTGAAGATCTGATCCCTGGAAGCGCAAAGCTGTTGTAGTATGACAGAGATCTGGCCCAAGATCTTTAAAGTAATTTAGTAATAGCTCAACTGACGGTGACCTCTCAGCAGAACACGTTTTTAAAAGGAGATTATTGTGGCTGAGCTGAGGGATTTAGAAGATTGAGCCACTCTGATTCTACAAATGCCAGTGAAAGGAAGCAGTTTTGTAGCTCAAGAGCTGTCTGTTGTTTGGTTTATTTTTACTTTTAAAATTGACATGACTCACCTCTCTGAAACTGTGGGCAAAACAGACAAAGAGGGTTGAGCCAAGGGCTTTGTTTTGACACATGAGTCATTGAAAAAAAACCGTGGATCTGTTGTCTGGAAAAAATGTTCCAAACTTGTCTGGATGTCAAGGACATTTTGCCAAGAGTGTGATGTGGTCCAGGAGAGTATTTACTGTTGGGTTTTTATCTTTGCTTTCCCCACACCTCCCTGCTTTCCTTTTTCTATATAATATGCTGGAGGGTGGGGAAAAAAATGCAGGCATCCCACTTTTGACAAAGGAGACATGTTAATTAGGCTGAAGAGTTATGATGGTTATTTCAAAAGGGGTGTGGCTCCCTCTATGCAACTGCCAGTATATCCGTTTAAATTTAATGGGAAACAGGATCCTCTCCCCCTCTGAAACCTTTAAAGGGGGCAGGGAGAAAATGAAGCACCTTCACATTGCCTGAATCTGTGTGATTGATCTGGCAACAAAGTGCTGCATTGTCAGCCACTGGGCAGGCAGTGGCCATTGGCAGCAGGATGTTATTTAAGTAGAAGAGTGTTTGTTAAACAGAGTGCAACTTGCGTTATGCAATCAAACCAATCAAAGTAATGACAAAAATTGGTTGACTAATAGAGGTCATGTCCCAGTGTCAATGGAACAGAATTTAGGATGTTCATGTGTAATCGCTTCCAGAAGTGTCATTGTACGTTAAAGTCAAGCCAAGTTATTCTTTGTAGAAAAGGCGAGATGCTATGATAAATAATATCATATGCTGCTGAAGAACAGTGGACTTGATGCTGTATTGCTCTGCAACTTGTGGAGTCATTGACACCGGTGCAACTGGTATGTAAAATACTTCAAATCATAATGGTAGCATTTTACAACCAATCTGCACTTACTTTGTTCCAGTGTAAAAAACAGATAAGGTGCAGGACAATAGAAAGAGGCCCATAGGGTTATAAGCTGCATTATGTACCAAGTTAAAAAAAATCAGTGGTTGGCTTTACCGCATAATTCACAACGGATATCTGTCCACATCACAATTATATTATTCAGCAAGAATGGCCATCCATACCACTGCACAACTGTAAAGACTATCCAGCTAATACTGTAACTTTGTCAATACTTTGTCACTAAATCTCTATTACAATGATTCTTTCAAAATGTCTTGAACCTCAGACCTTTCATCATCCTGCAAGGATTTTACTCTTTGGATTTGGATAAGGAGGTAAATAAGTCATAAATAGACCTGTCAGAAATTTTTCAGCTGCATGATTATCTGAGGAACAACGAAGTTCCTGCAAAATTTCACATTTTGCTGAAAATTTTCTATTTTCCACTGGGAAAATCAAAATGAAATATTTCAGTCCAAGTCAGTTTAACCCAAATTGGATATATGTCATCTTGTTGACCTAATCCAGAATGTTTTGTCTCAGATCAGTTCAACACAACATTAAACTTCAGTTCCCCTATTGTGGTGCATTACTTCATGGGAATTGTAGCTTGAGATTTCATGCTTTCTTCGGGATGCTTACCCTGAATGACTACATTTTCTATGATGCAATGAGGACTCTCTTCTAGCCAAGCTGTGTGATGCATCATGGGAGTCACGAGGGTGGGCACATCATAGGAGATGTAATCCAACCAAGTGGTCTGGCCCATAGACAAGCATGGGGTCAGCAGGCTCCTGAACTAAAACTCTCAAAAAGGCAATGACCGCAATAGGGAAATTTAATGTTGAACTAACTCAAAACTGGTTCTATTTGAAAATGTCAAAACATATCTGGGGACAGTTGAAATATTTTGTTTCAGTCAAAAATCTGAAAATAAAATATTTTGACATTTCTTAATTGACATTTTTTGGAATATTTTGTTCCAGGAAAAGTTTTGGTATTTCAACTTTTTGTCCTAATTTGGGATGAAAACAAATGTTGAAATCAGGGCTGTCAAGCAATTAAAAAAATTAATCGTGATTAATCGTATGACTAAAAAATTTATCATGATTAATCGCACTGTTAAACAATAGTAGAATGCCATTTATTTAAATATCTTTGTATGTTTTCTACATTTTTAAATATATTGATTTTAATAATACAAAATACAAAATGTACAGTGCTCACTTCATATTATTTTTATTACAAATATTTGCACTGTAAAAAGGAAACAAAATAGTATTTTTCAATTCACCTAATACAAATGCTGTAGTGCAATCTCTTTATCGTGAAATTTGAACTTACAAATGTAGAATTATGTGCATTCAGAAATAAAACAATGTAAAACTCTAGAGCCTACAAGTCCACTCAGTCCTACTTCTTGCTCAGCCAATCACTCAGACAAACAAGTTTGTTTACATTTGCAGGAGATAATCCTGCCCACTTCTTGTTTACAATATCACCTGAAAGTGAAAACAGGGGTTCAAATGGCATTGCTGTAGTTGGCATTGCAAGATATTTTTGTGATGGATGCACTAAAGATTCATACGTCCCTTCATGCTTCAACCGCCATTCCAGAGGACATGCTGATAACGGGTTCTGTTCTATAACCATCCAAAGCAGTGCAGACTGAAGCAAGTTCTTTAGAAATCTCACACTGATACCTTCTTTGTGTTTTGTCAAATCTGCAGTGAAAGTGTTCTTAAAATGAACATGTGGTGGGTCATTATCTGAGACTGCTATAATTTGAATGCAGGTAAAACAAGGTAGGAAACATACAATTCCCCCAAGGAGTTCAGTCATAAATTTAATTAATGCATTTTATTTTAACGAACATAATCAGCATGGAAGCATATCCTCTGGAATGATGGCAAAGCATGAAGGGGCATACAAATGTTTTGCATAATTGGCATGTAAAAACCATACAATGCTGGCTACAAAAGTGCCATGCGAACCCCTGTTCTCACTTTCTGATGACATTGTAAATAAGAAGAGAGCAGAATTATCTCACATAAATATAAACAAACTTGTTTGTCTTAGCTATTGGCTGAACAAGAAGTAGGACTGAGTGGACTTGTAGGTTCTAAAGTTTTACACTGTTTTGTTTTTGATTGCAGTTATATAACAAAAAACCTACATTTGTAAGTTCCACTTATACAATAAAGTGATTGCACTATAGTACTTGTATGAGGTGAATTGAAAAATACTATTTATTTTGTTTGCCATTTTTGCAGTGCAAATATTTTAATCAAAATAATAATAATATAAAGTGAGAACTGTACACTTTGTATACTGTGTTGTAATTGAAATCAATATATTTGAAATGTAGAAAAACATTCAAAAGTATTTAATAAATTTCAGTTGGCATTCTATTCTTTAACATTGAGTGATTAATTGTGATTTTTTATCACAATTACTTTTTTTTAAGATAATCACATGAGTTAACTGTGATTAATCAACAGCCCTAGTTGAAATATCAGACTCTCACAGAATGAAAATTCATAATTCTGCTCAGCTCCAGTGCCAGACTGTATTCTCTACCCTCTGCTTTACCCATGAAATCTTCACTTCTAAATTCCAAATCTTTTACTCAGTCGATCGGATTCCATCGTTTAAATGGAATATAGCAGTGCACAGGCCATTGAGGAAATAATGTTCAATTTCTGACCCCTGGGCATATTCTGTAATGTTCTTTGACCCTTTATAAAGAAAAAAAACCCAAAATCAAACCAAAACAAACAAAAAAATCTTTCATATTTTAAAGACAGGGTCCAGATCAGTTCTTATTTTATCTAAAACTAGTTAACCTTTCATTGCATTTTACCTAGAGAATAAAATACTCTTACAAACACTGAAAAGAAAAAATAATTACTAAAGGCAAATCCAGAAATATTTCCTGAAGCAACATTGCAAGGTGGCTATTCTGAGTTTTTTCCTCTCTTTCTCTCTCTCTCTTCTCTCTTCCCTCCTCCTCCTGCCCATTTATTTATTTACTTATTTATACTAAAGTGCTAGGAGGAGATGAGAAGAGGCAGGTTGGCAGGGTAGGCATGTATCTGACCTTGTGCTAGATTTGTAAGAAATCTGGTTATTTCTCCAAGCCAAGCTGCATTAAGTGTGCTTCTCATAAATGTTATATCACAGGTACATACAGTACTTTCAAAAAAAGAAATCCTCATTAAAGACTAACAACTAGAAAAAAGAGCTTGTTATGTCTCCAGTGACCTACCACATATCTGCAAGCCATGACAAATTTGTTCTGAGCTAAGGACAATAAGTGTGTTATTAAAAGTTCATAATGCTTTGAATTTGGTTCCCCTTTATTTAATGACACACAGCCATTCAGTATCAATAACTGCTCAACAATACCAAATTATATTTAAATATCCCATTTTTGTGTCCATTATAGATACTTACCACATAATATAGAAGAGCAGTCACTAAGATCTTATAGTCAAAGTGACTAGCTCATGATTTGGTTGAATCTCTTAAATGGCAGACCTGGTGAGTTTTCAAAAAAATAGTACACATTTTTCCAGGGGGTTTAGGATGCAGCAAGACATTGCCTTTGTCCATGGGACTTTAAATACATAGACACAGTATGTGTATACAGTGAGAGAAGGGTTAGAATGAATATCCTGCATGTGAACATCCCCAATTTTTAAAAGAATTTGGAAGTCAAAGGCAGAGCTGGGTCCGATTTTTGCAACTGTTCCAAAAGCTGGACAACTAGGGGAAAAAGGGATGAGGTGTTGCCTTATATATTAAAAAAGTACACACTTGGACTGAAATGGAGATGGACATAGGAGACGGAAGTGTTGAGAGTCTCTGAGTTAGGCTAAGAAGGGTAAAAAACAAGGGTGATGTTGTGCTAGGAATCTACTACAGGCCACCTAACTAGATGGAAGAGGTGGATGAGGCTTTTTTCAAACAACTAACAAAATCATCCAAAGCCCAAGATTTGGTGGTGATGGGGGACTTCAACTATCCAGATATATGTTGGGAAAATAACACCGTGGGGCACAGACTATCCAATAAGTTCTTGGACTGCATTGCTGTCATAAACAGATAGCTAAGGGTTAATGTCTCTTTCACCTGAAGCACCTGACCAGAGGACCAATCAGGAAACCGGATTTTTTCAACTTTGGGTGGAGGGAATTGTGTGTCTGAGTCTTTGTTTTTCTGGCTGCCTGCTTTCTCTGAGCTTTGGAGAAGTAGTTCTACTTTCTAATCTTCTGTTTCTAAGTGTAAGGACAAAGAGATCAGATAGTAAGTTATATGGTTTCTTTTCTTTGGTATTTGCATGAATATAAGTGCTGGAGTGCTTTGATTTGTATTCTTTTTGAATAAGGCTGTTTATTCAATATTCTTTTAAGCAATTGACCCTGTGTTGTATCATCTTAATACAGAGAGAATATTTGTATGTATTTTTCTTTCTTTTTATATAAAGCTTTCTTTTAAGACCTGTTGGAGTTTTTCTTTACTTCAGGGAAATTGAGTCTGTACTCACCAGGGAATTGGTGGGAGGAAGAAGTCAAGGGGAGATCTGTGTGTTGGATTGCTAGCCTGATGTTGCATTCCCTCTGGGGGAATAGGAAAGTACTTTTTGTTTCCAGGATTGGGAACAGAGAGGGGGAGTCTCTCTGTGTAGTTTCACAGAGCTTGTGTCTGTGTATCTCTCCAGGAGCACCTGGAGGGGGGAAGGGAAAAAGGATTATTTCCCTTTATTGTGAGACTCAAGGGATTTGGGTCTTGGGGTCCCCAGGGAAGGTTTTTCAGGGGGACCAGAGTGCCCCAAAACACTCTAATTTTTTGGGTGGTGGCAGCAGGTACCAGGTCCAAGCTGGTAACTAAGCTTGGAGGTTTTCATGCTAACCCCCATATTTTGGACGCTAAGGTCCAAATCTGGGACTAAGGTTATGATAATTGCAGACAACTTTTTATTTCAGAAGGTTGAAAAAGCTACTGGGGGGAAGCTGTTCTAGACTTGATTTTAACAAATAGGGAGGAACTCGTTGAGAATTTGAAAGTAGAAGGAAGCTTGGGTGAAAATGATCATGAAAACATAGAGTTTGCAATTCTAAGGAAGAGTAGAAGGGAGTACAGCAAAATAGAGACAATGGATTTCAGGAAGGCGGATTTTGGTAAGCTCAGAGAGCTGATAGGTAAGGTCCCATGGAAATCAAGACTGAAGGGAAAAAACAACTGAGGAGAGTTGGCAGCTTTTCAAAGGGACACTATTAAGGGCCCAAAAGCAAGCTATTCCGATGGTTAGGAAAGATAGAAAATGTGGCAAAAGACCACCTGGGCTTAACCACGAGATCTTGCATGATTTAAAAAATAAAAAAGAGTCATATAAAAAATAGAAACTAGGTCAGATTACAAAGGCTGAATATAGGTAAACAACACAGGAATGCAGGGGCAGGATTAGAAAGGCAAAGGCATAAAATGAGTTCCAACTAGCTATGGGAATAAAGGGAAACAAGAAGACTTTTTATCAATACATTAGAAGCAAGAGGAAGACGAAGGACAGGGTAGGCCCATTGCTCAGTGAGGAGGGAGAAACAGTAACAGGAAACTTGGAAATGGCAGAGATGCTTAATGACTTCTTTGTTTCGGTCTTCACTGAGAAGTCTGAAGGAATGCCTAACATAATGAATGCTAATAGGAAGGGGGTAGGTTTAGAAGATAAAATAAAAAAAGAACAAGTTAAAAATCACTTAGAAAAGTTAGATGCCTGCAAGTCACCAGGGCCTGATGAAATGCATCCTAGAATACTGAAGGAGCTAATAGAGGAGGTATCTGAGCCTCTAGCTATAATCTTTGGAAAATCATGGGAGACGGGAGAGATTCCAGAAAACTGGAAAAGGTCATATATAGTGCCCATCTATTAAAAGAGAAATAAAAACAACCCAGGAAACTACAGACCAGTTAGTTTAACTTCTGTGCCAGGGAAGATAATGGAGCAAGTAATTAAGGAAATCATCTGCAAACACATGGAAGGTGGTAAGGTGATAGGGAATAGCCAGCATGGATTTGTAAAGAACAAATCGTTTCAAACCAATCTGATAGCTTTCTTTGATAGGATAACGAGTTTTGTGGATAAGGGAGCAGTGGATATGGTATACCTAGACTTTAGTAAGGCATTTGATATGGTCTCGCATGATACTCTTATCGATAAACTAGGCAAATACAATTTAGATGGGGCTACTATAAGGTGAGTGCATAACTGGCTGGATAACTATACTCAGAGTAGTTGTTAATGGTTCCCAATCCTGATGGAAAGGTATAACAAGTGGGGTTCCGCAGGGGTCTGTTTTGGGACCGGCTCTGTTCAATATCTTCATCAACGACTTAGATGTTGGCATAGAAAGTATGCTTATTAAGTTTGCAGACAATACCAAACTGGGAGGGATTGCAACTGCTTTGGAGGACAGGGTCAAAATTCAAAATGATCTGGACAAATTGGAGAAATGGTCTGAGGTAAACCGGATGAAGTTTAATAAAGACAAATGCAAAGTGCTCCACTTAGAAAGGAACAATCAGTTTAACATATATAGAATGGGAAGAGATTGTCTAGGAAGGAGTACGGTAGAAAGGGAATTAGGGGTTATAGTGGACCACAAGCTAAATATGAGTCAACAATGTGATGCTGTTACAAAAAAAGCAAACGTGATTCTGGGATGCATTAACAGGTGTGTTGTAAACAAGACACGAGAAGTCATTCTTCCGCTCTACTCTGCGCTGGTTAGGCCTCAGCTGGCGTATTGTGTCCAGTTCTGGGTACCGCATTTCAAGAAAGATGTAGAGAAATTGGAGAGGGTTCAGAGAAGAGCAACAAGAATGATTAAAGGTCTTGAGAACATGATCTACGAAGGAAGGCTGAAAGAATTGGGTTTGTTTCGTTTGAAAAAGAGAAGACTGAGAGGGGACATGATAGCAGTTTTCAGGTATCTAAAAGAGTGTCATCAGGAAGAGGGAGAAAACTTGTTCACCTTAGCTTCTAATGATAGAACAAGAAGCAATGGGCTTAAACTACAGCAAGAGAGATTTAGGTTGGACATTAGGAAAAAGTTCCTAACTGTCAGGATGGTTAAACACTGGAATAAATTGCCTAGGGAGGTTGTGAAATCTCCATCTCTGGAGATATTTAAGAGTAGGTTAGATAAATGTCTATCCGGGATGGTCGAGACAATATTTGGTCCTGCCATGAGGGCAGGGGACTGGAATCGATGACTTCTCGAGGTCCTTTCCAGTCCTAGAGTCTATGAATCTATGAATCTGTTACCAGAAAATCATGTTGACGACAAATACTGTCCTTTTATTTATTTTATCATACATAAGAAGATTTGTATGATTTGTCCAGAATTTGAAGAATAACTTATACAAATATATTTCAGTCCACAGCTTGTTAGCAAACTACTTGCTTTGACTGTCTCTTCTACTACTCAGCACTGATGATGTGTGATTGGTCACCTATGCCACATTGGTTTTACTGTATTTTAAAGTGATTGAAATTTTTATAAGCAGGAGGATGGAAATCAGAAATTTTCAGGTAGCACTTGCGTTTTTGTGGTGGGAAACTACCAAATCACAAGTATTTGTGAGTTTCACCTACATGGACATTGGATAATGTTGCTGTGAAATTTAAAAAAAATAAAATCACATCTACAGATACTTGTGGGAGAGGGTTGAAAATACTATTAAGACTCATACATTGAATCTGAATGAATGTTTGTGACTCCCTTTTGCTGTATTAACCCAGCTCTGCCTGTTCCACTTATATAATGGACAGAACCAACGCCCCACGTCCAGATCTGGATTTGAATCTAAAAACTTTGACTCAAACGATCTCCATTTTAGATGGAGAAATTATGTTACAGGGAGATTCATTGATTTGTCCAAGGTCTCACAATAGAGCAGACTTAGAGCTAGAAGGAACAGAATGCAAGTTAACTGCCTTCCAGTTCCCAGCTCTAATTCTGACACCAGAAAGTTTAACTTAGTTTGAATCATGAAAACCAATTTTTAAATTGAATGGCATTGTCCTTGATAAAGGAGATAAATTAAGATTATTTTGATGTTTTAAAAAATTGAACAGTATGAAACTAACAGCTTTCTCTGCAGAAACCTGAAGAAGAGCTCTATGAAGCTTGAAAGCTTGTCCCTTCCACCAACAGAAATTCATCCAATAAAAGGTATTACTTCACCTACGGTGTCTCTCTCATATCCTGGGACTAAAACAGCTACAACCACACTGCTAAGAATTTCTTATCTGATGTTTATGTGTGAAAAACTGACTCTATCTTTTAAGGCACTCCAAATCTCTTTAAATATTTACACATTTTGATGCAGATGAAGATGTGAATTTGGAGCAAAACCAGTTTTCTGCATTAAACTGCAGTGTTCTACATGCCAGATGAGTTTTTAATTTTCACAGATACACTGAGATGAGAATGAAAAAAATAGTTAGCTGTATTGTAAACTTGCAAAGCTTTGTTTGAGAACAATCTTGAAATATACAAGATGCAAAGGAAGACATGATCACTATCCTGAGTATCTTATCCATATGATCTAAGGTCCCAATCCTACAATATGATGCTTGCTGTTGAATCCTGAAATGAATGTAAAACCTCATGATCACAAGGGGCTTCCCATCTGGAAAAAAAACGATTGCAGGATCAGGCCCTAAAAGACAAAGAAGAGACATTAGAAGCAGTGGGTGACCTTTATTTATTTGCTTTGTTATTGTAAAGACAACAAATAGCCTTGGGCATATAGACTGTGTTCAAAGCAGAAAAAAAAATCTTATTGTGCCATGCCACTTATTTCCACATAGTGTTATCCATGCCCATGTATCAGAAGATGGAAGGAAGTCCCTCAACATAAATTCAGTTAAACTATATGTGAAGAAGGGTGTAATGGCCAAGTGACATGACAGTCTTCTGTTTCTAGTACTTCCTGTGCTCAGATCCCATTGTTTTATATGAGAGAGATTTCACTTATATTTATACTGAATTATAACAAGGCTGTAGCTAGATGAAGAGCAATAGGAAGGCTGTTCTAGGTGGAACAAAAACAGAATGAGAAATACCTTCCATATCTCACAGAAAGGTTGAGATTAGATAATCAATAATGTTCATACAACATTCCTTTTCCATATGGGGACTTTCAAAGATTGAATCTGAAGTCAGTAGACTTATACTGGTGATAGACTTCTTCTGAGATCATGAAGTGTGGAGAGTGGGCCAGACTTATGTTCTCAGATGTGCCACAGTCTTGCACATTCTCATTTTATGTTACATGTAATACAATGTGGCTGTTCTGGTTCCACTGGCCTTTCATTATGCAGGAAAATCCACCTAAGCCATCTTCTCTTATGGTCTGTCCAATCTAGCCAAACTACGGTAGGGACCCCAACTCCTCCCCATGCCACAAACCACCATAGATGAGACCAGTGGAGACATTCAAGCTGGGGCCTCCCTTGCTATAAATAAGAGGGAACTGTTCTCAGGATCATCTTCATGAGGGGTCAAAAACTTTGAAACTGATTTCCCTCCTTGGTTAACAGAGCCTAATGTTTTGGGCACATTACAAAGCTCCTCTTGACTCACAGGCTTTAATGGAGGCTGGGGGTTCATAAGAACATAAGAGCATAAGAACGGCTGTACTGCGTGAGAGCAAAGGTCCATCTAGCCCAGTATCTGTCTACCGACAGTGACCAATGCCAGGTGCCCCAGAGGGAGTGAACCTAACAGGCAATGATCAGGTGATCTCTCTCCTGCCATCCATCTCCATCCTCTGACAAACAGAGGCTAGGGGCACCATTCCTTACCTATCCTGGGTAAAAGTCATTTATGGACTTAACCACCATGAATGTGTCCAGTGCTCTTTTAAACGCTGTTATAGTCCTAGCCTTTACAACCTCCTCAGGTAAGGAGTTCCACAAGTTGATTGCTGCATGAAGAAGAACTTCCTTTTATTTGTTTTAAACCTGCTACCTATTAATGTAGCTGGAAGGACTGGTGATTGAAGGATGGCTTAGGTGGAGTATTATTATATAGGTAGGGTCTTCAGTCTATGACTTGGCAAATTTGTAGTTGAAAAATTAATGAAGGAAAGTACTCACAAATTAGACTTTCTAATTATGTGTTTAATATATTGGTAGGTGCTTAGAGCTTCAAACATGTACCAGAACAATGGAGGAAAATAGAAATATTGTAGATCAGATTATTTATTTAAGTACCTATATGGTACTCCTGGTAATTCTCCGCTGAGTCAGAACCAGCAAATGCAGAGATGTGCTAGAGAGAGAAAAAGTTAACTGAAATGTAACATACCTCAGAAGAGGTACAGAACATGTTCAGTTCAAAGGATGAGGAAAGGTTTAAGTCACTTCTTAATTTATCTAATTTAGTTCCCCTTTCCCTGATTATCACTGAAAGTTGTTAATGACATTCCCAACAGGTCACAGCAAGTCAAAATCCAAGCATGTTTAAGAACGGTGATGAACAAACTACAAGAGGTGAGGTAGTTTGGCTTGTATACACAAGAAGCATAAAAATATCCAGATGGTTCTTTGAATCTCTTCAATGAATAAATCATGGCAGAAACTTCTTGCAAAGAGATTTTATTGCAAGGTTTTCAGTACTTTCTGGGTTTGGTTGAGTTGGGATCATGGTGATAGTATTGTAGTGAACTTGCTGCTGTGTGACCACTGCTCTCTACTTGATGGAATCAGAGCTGATCAGATGTATGCCACAGGTGTCATATTGCTAACAACTCAAGTAGATTCAACTTCAGCTCATGTCATAGATGCCTTGTGCTTTTGGAGCAGGAGTCTTATACCAACTCTTATGAGGAAGCTGAGTGGCTAGTGTTTGAGTGTAGAGCATAAAATAAAATCTAAGTAGTCAGTAGATTTTTTTTTTCCTGTGAGGGTTTGGTATTTCCACAAATTGTCCCAGCTGATAGTAAAAAGTGCAGAAGAGAAAAGGGAGGGGTTTTTGTTTGCTTGTTCATTTTTTAAAGTCAACCCAGCTTTTTCCAAATGCTTAAGCCCAGGTTATAACCTGCATGGCTATAAAGAACACTAGAAGTGCCATATTGAGCCAAACTCACAGAAGTCAATAGAGTTACACAAGGGGAGAATTTGACCCCTTTTGCTTATTTTGAATTAATAGCTAAATTATCTTAACTGATTCCACACCCCATTACACTAGTTTTATGTCAGTGTAACTCAACTACACTGATTTCAAACCAGCGTAGAGGAGTGGAGAATCAGGCCTGGATTGTAGATTTCCAATCCAGGCTGTAGTATCTAACTTTTTTTAGTAAGCTTTCGGATTTCAGTTTTTCATTAGGACAGCCCAGTTCAGGAAAACAAGAAAAGCTGCCTGTGCTGTGTCTGTGGTGAAGGTATGCAAGTCAAAATTACTGCACAATCATTAAAAGCCATTTAAAATCAATGAGTTCTAATTTAAACTAAAGATTGTAAAGTTTTAATTCTTTGGCCATCTGTCTTTTACATGCTTTCATTTCTGTGACTGTAACACAACCTTTTAAATAAATCTTCCTTCTCCCATTAATCTTTAGTCCTTTACACTTTTTTTTAATTGCCTTTAGTACTACTTTGGAAACGTACACCAGCTACATTAAAAAAATTGACTCTTTCAAAGCACAGCAGGCTTATACGTTTCAGAAGAGGTTGATTTAACCTTTAAAAATGTTTAACAGTGAATTGATTTGAGATGATTTGAAGAGTTCAGTAGGTTGCTGAATTTGACTAGCACCTCTGGAAATGGAGTTTCAAATTCTGGCTGTGGAAAGAAAGGGGATAAAGAATTTGGCGGGTTGCTAATAGATGATTGTGTTCCCATCACAAAACTGTACAATCCAACCACCTTTCCTGCCTCAGTGTGCCAGTCCCCTATTTAGCAGAGGTCTTGCACATGATATAATAGAGGCTTCTGTAAAATAGATTGGAGATATGCTTACAGAATTATTCAGGCATTAAGATTTGGAACATGGAGATATATTTCAAATAGCATTTGAACTGAAAATAGGAATAGGATTGACAGAGCAGAGGGTGCTGCAGGTTAAACCTGACCTAAAGAGCTAGAGCTACAACATGTAGGGAAACTTGTCATCTACACATAAAGTGCTTCTACCAACCCAGTGCTAATAGTCCCCAGACACATCTCACATGAATTCACACAAAATTACTTGCAAAAATATTCAGTGACTCAGAATGACATTGTATGGTAACACCCATTGTTTCATGTTCTCTGTGGGTGTATATATATATATTATTCCTACTGTATTTTCCACTGCATGCATCCAGTGAAGTGGGCTGTAGCCCACCAAAGCTTATGCTCAAATAAATTTGTTAGTCTATAAGGTGCCACAAGTACTCCTGTTTTTTTTGCGGATACAGACTAACACGGCTGCTACTGTGAAACCTGTCAGAATGACATTGGTGGTTCTAACACATCCTCTCCTTTCACTTTCTTGGCTAAAATGTAATAAAGGGAAACCAGTGACCACAGACAACCTTCATTCCTCCAAACTGAAGGCCTTACAGCCCATGTGATCAGGTCACAGACAAGACTAATATATAATGTGTTAACTGTTACCTGTAATATGTATGTAAAGAGTAAAAGACTGGTGTCTTTTCAGTGATCTCTGGTTCAGAGATCAGACTTAAAATTTGAGATCTTTATTGTGCTCAGGGGCCCATAATAAATGTGCATAACAAATGTCAAGATTCTAGCTCAGAGAGAACATAGAAACAATTGTAACAATCACTGAATGACTTATTACAAGCATCCATATCATGCATGCATGATCCTGGTACTTGGGAGACCTGGGTTTGACTCCTTACTCTACTCCTGTGTCACTTTGGGGATGTCGCTTAGGGCTTGTCTACCTGGCACAACAAAGCACACTGGAGGGCTGTGATTTGTAGAGCACTCTAACATGCTGCATTCTAGCAGTTCTGCATAGTACCCTCTGGCACTCACTAAAAGATGCCCAAGTTCATGCTGATGTAGTCCTGCTTCATCTCATTTCCAAATGGGATACAAGCACTCCCTTCTAGTTCTGGAAGATCAACGTTATTCCGTATAGAAAAGCTATCTGAGGATTTTATTTAAAAAAAAAAATTCTTAAAAATTAGTTAATTTTTTTCTGTTCTGTGCAGTTGGGCTCATGACCTTACAGACAGAGAGATATGAAATATGTTGTCAATAAAAAATAAAACTAAAATATATAAAATAGTATTCCTACAAAATATGTGAAAAAGAGAATGCATGACAGGGTGATGTAATATAATGGGTTTATTGGTGCTTGTTCAGGACAACCTGCATGACTCACTCATGGCTTAGCCAATCCAAGAGCAATGTGTCTATCCACAGGACAAGTTTGTGCCTCCAATGACACTCCCATATAGGGTTGTCACAGGCAGTAAGAACTCTCCTTCCATCCCCACTTGGACTGTCTTCACCTTGGATTTAGACACAGAGGAAAACATAGGATTACTTCTCTATTTACTGCTCCCAGGGAGCAAGGGAGAGGGGAAAAGAGTGGGTGGGATGTTATGCTGAAAGGCCAGCTGCCAGCTCATGCCAAGGCCTAGGACCTCACTGAACACTGACAAATGCATAGCTGGAAGCCAGTCTGGCTCACCCATGGGTTACTATATTTAAGATATTAGTGTTATAAGAATGTGTTTAGATTTTATGGAATGCTTGTAGGATTTTGCATGTATTAATCCTACTTATAATAGCTGTATCCCATGTTCTAATGTTATATTGAGGGTTTGCATTTTAAACTTCTATTATTGTATAACGAGCCAAACAGGAAAAACAGCTTAATTAAGATAAAGTGCTCACCCTGCACACAAAATGGTCCATTAAAGGGAAATGAGGCATTGTATAGCAAAGCACGGAGATCTTGTTAATTGCATTCCTCAATCCCTCCAGCAAAGGGAGACCTGTGCATGGACACATCCGATCATCTGGGATTCTGGGTTGAAGGGGATCCTAAACATAAGCAAGAGATCACCAAGCTATTTGGCATGGATTAGCCCTAAAAGACACATACATATTTGCTTCTTACAGAAGCTTATATTACCTTTTTTAAATCTAAGACTGTAACTCATTTGTTTGTATGTTCCTGTTTCAAACTTGTAAATAACTCTTATTTCTTTTCTTAGATAATAAATCTTCAGTTGATTTATTACAGGATTAGCTAAAGGCATGTCTT
The DNA here is from genome assembly GCF_025201925.1 of Gopherus flavomarginatus. NCBI lineage: Eukaryota > Metazoa > Chordata > Testudines > Testudinidae > Gopherus > Gopherus flavomarginatus. The sequence continues at coordinate 124,131,731 of NC_066621.1, read as the reverse complement.
TGGTTTGAGATCTGAGCACAATTGGCCTGGGGTAAGTGATTGGTCCTTTGGTTGGGAGTAACCTGAATATTTTGGTGATTTGGGGTGTAAAGTGGCCATCTATCACACAGTCCAGCTTGCCTCAGTGGCAAGACAGAGTGGAATGCCCAAAGGGACTGTCTGTTACTCAATGGTCAGAACAGTATAGGGCTTTAGGAGTTCACACTTGTTATTGGGTTGATAAAAATCTAACTATAGAACATACAATCAGTTTGAGGTTTCTACCCTGCTTTTCAACAGTCTGCCCTGAGGTTGGCATTCACGGGCGTGAGCCACTCCAGACAATGTGACAACTGGGGAAGGGGCAGAGCCCTTTTCACTGACCAGAGAAGATGCATCATTGAAGAACTGTGAGACACAATAGTACTTTAAGACTGGTACAAGCCTGCAGCAAATTACTAACCTTTAGGAGCAAGGATGAAGCAGGGGAGAATTTGTGACACAATCAGGCGTTTCCAAGTCACAATGTCTCCCAAGAGTACTCCAGTTTACACACCAAACTTTGCTCTGGTTTGTGTCTAACATCAAAATCTAGACCTGAATGAGTGCCTTAAACTACACCACTACATCATCAATATAAAATTATAATTAGCTGTGGGCGGGTGCAATTATAAAGAGATATACATATTAAATGTATGTGTTAAAGAATTAGACACAATTTGATAGATACATTTATTAGTAAGAGAGGCCTAAACCAGAACTCTAGATTTAACTCCCTTGGACTTTGATGAAGTGGAACTTGGATTGACATCTGAATTTCCCAGTGGGTTGTTGGGTCAAATCAAAATACAGGATATCAGTAATCCTGAATTTTGAGATTCTTTGGCCCTGCCTCTGGAACTACACCTGGCAGCTCTGTCCCTTTTCTCTCTATCTTACACACACAGAGTGCATTTCATGTTGTCATGAAATTGCCAGACTAATCTCCTGACTGAAGATAAATATGCACACTGAACCTAGAAATTCTTGATGTTCACTCAGTCTTGAAAACTAGCTTCTCACAATCTATCCATATGCTGTGACAGAAAATGGACATGTTTAAAAAAATGCCTTGTTTTATATGGAATACACTTTCCTTTTCCTCTTTAGATCAAAGGACTGGCTCCTGCAGCCTCTACTCACAGGAGTAAATCTCACTGAAGCTGATGGAACCACTCGTGAGTAAGGATGGCAGGATCTCCTTTATTTAAATATTCATTCAAAGCAACACCTTTTAGACTGAAGAACACATTATTGTGAGCTATAACTTGACTTGTGAAAGGAACAACTTTCTTCAGAGGAATAAAGGGCATTCTGTGCCATTATGAATAAATGTGGTCCTGTAGCAAGAATGCCAGTTCCCACACGAATACATGACACAATATACTGAACTTTTTCTCTCCACCAAGGCAATGCATTTAAGGAATCTCCTCCATTTTCCTTACACTGCTATGTCTGCTCTTGTCTCCTGTATGTTTTGATATTTTTCTTGTTTAATTCAGACAGTTAATCTACCAAGGGGCTTGCATTGTTCCTCTCAGATGGAGTGCCCCAAAGGAAGCAATGTGAGCGCTGCCCTCTCAACCTCCTTCGTTTCCTGCTGCTTCCTGCCACTCTGTGTGTCAGATGGATAATTAAATAATGTGAGCCAAGCATTGTCCTTCCATTTCTCCCCCACCTCCTGATGGATACGCTGTGGAAATGGGGTCATTAGTCCTCCAGACAATCTATCACCTTGCATGCCCTCCTGTTAAACCTTAGATTACACTGATGAATAAATGGACAAGACAAGGTTTGGTTCTGATGGTAGCTCACACCAGGAAAGTGCTAATGCTCAGAATCCAGAGTGGAGTTAATTTACTCATGATGAAGCACTAGTATCCTAATTTTTTATTTCCAAGGAAGAGAAGATAAAACAACTGAAGGTTCCTGAACTCCTTTCAAAGACAGTATGCGCCATGATCACCATTAATGAGGAAACCTGCCTGCTGCTCAATAGATTTGAAATGACCATTAACTTTCCCTCCATCCATGGTTATTAGCCTGATACTGCCACCATGAAGATCAACAAGACAACATTCTGTTCCTTTGGATATAATGTAACCAACTCAGAGAAACAGATGTTCTTTTGAAAATAAGAGGTTAGATCTACTTGCATCTTGTGTAAATCCACGGAAACCAATGGAGTTACTCTGTATTTATACGGTTGCAAGCAATCTGAAAATCCAGCCAATAACCTCAGGAATACCCAGCTTCAACCTCAGCAAATGTATGAGTTTAGTAACAAGAGAGGTTGAGCTACTAGCACTCATGTGAACTGAGGGCAGATAGGTTCCCACCCCACCACTTCACAAAGCTGAGACAGCAGTTTGCATTGTGAATTGACAATTTTTTTTTCTAAAAAACATCCTCCTCCTTTTTATAAGAGCCAATCACAGGAACCAAACATAGTGATCACAATGAAGAGAGATGATTACGATGGAGTATAGTGGAACTAGAAGCCAGAGTATACATACAGAAGCCACAACATAGAGTTGACAACCAAAGGCAAGGCTAGTCATGTTGGAGCTTTGATTATAAGTGTACTGCGATGGGAACACTAGGGGAAGTTTAATGAGAGGCTGAAGTAGAAAAACACACTGACTGGCAGACATTTATAAATTGCCATAATTCACAAGTTAATTAGCACTGCACAATGGTCAACAAGAACTGTCAACTTCCCCCACATCCCCTCAAAACAACAACAACAACAACAACAAAAATATGGTCAATCAGTCTTATCCCTTTTTCAGAGAGATGCTTATATACCAGGCAATGACAATACCTAATGGAACATCAGTCACACAACAAAAAATATTCTTTAGGTCACGATCTCTAAGCCAGACTCCTACACTTAAGCACAGACTCAAGCCTTCCCCCAGGTTGTTTTACCTTCTTGTTTTCCTGGAGCATCTGCTTTGATGTTGGCTCCCTGAAGTATCTGTGTAAATGTGAGTTATTAACTCCTTGTTAGCCATATGACAAGAAAGTCCCTTTGGACCCTGTGGCAATCACATTGTTTCTTGTTGGAGCAATGTTATCTCCTAGTATAAAAGGCAGCCAATTAAATCACTGTTCAATAATTATTCTGCTTCACAGAGTGAAACTCTCTGATTATAGATTTTAGGATTCATTCTCTTGGTACCGTAATCATATAACACGGTAGACACAACTAACATCAACACATGCCTTTGCAAAGTAAATAGCCTCAGGGACAAACAGCACACATCCTTCTTCTGCTTTCTTCTGAAGCTCACTCTCAAATATAATGTCCACAATGGGCACAGAACCATGATGGCTATTGGCATGTTTAACCACCAAGCGTTTTGCTAGTACAGTTCTACCATCTTTTCCCACACTAATCTGAACTGGGATTTTTTTCTTTTTCTACTAAGAGTGATAAGTGAGCTATCCTATAAATACCTCACAAATAGCTTAAAGCACATATTTAAATACATGGCTGTGTGGCACCTTTGTCATGGCAAATGAAGTGTATTAAAACACAATTTTGGTCTTGCCTGTATGTATGAGACCATCCTGTGTTTACTCATGCTACATAACAGAGTTCTGAAAAATTAATGGGCAAAATTCTAACCAGTTACTGGTGTAACCCCAGTGAGTGGAGATTTTGGCACCATAGTTTTAATATAGTCCCACAGCATGTTTTAGTACAGTTTAGCTCCATCTCTAACATATCCCCATGCTAACTTAGCACATTTTGGTCTGTAGCCAGAGTCTACAGTTCCCTGTCCTTACTGGGTCAGAGAAACCCTGCATATATAGGTATGTTCAAACACAATTGTAGCTAGCATGATTCTGGTCCCAGTGTGGACAGGAACAAAGTTTTTCAGTGGCTTGAACCATATTGTTAAGAGACTACAACTTAATAAAGTATTGTTACTTAGCTAGTGTATACTGATTAGCACAAGAGGAATCTTGTCCAATTGAATGGGTTCCATAGCACTATTATTTATGGAGTTGTTTTTATGCATTTCTCTGGATAAGTACATCATGGTATCTAGCCACCTTACAAGGCCTTTCATGCTCCAGAAAGATATGTGAAGTTCTTTCTTTACTTCCCCAAGGCAGCTAGCATTACAGGATTCCACCCCCTTCCTTCCCTCTCATACTGTCTTCATTTGCTTCCTTTTGAACCTTTTAATTTCTTCTTTTGGGGGGGAGGATGTTAATTTTTTTAAATGGCCTTGTGGGAAGGCTAAGATGAAGAAGTGAATTATTACACTTTGCTATGAAGTCACTGAGATTTGAATGATTTCTGTTGCCAGCATGGTAATGGCAAAAATACACTCCAGCTGCAAGTGAAAATGTGGTAGTTTTATTTTTTTCCTCTTCCTTGGGAATCACCTGTAGTCTCTTGGCTAGCTAGTGATCTCTTTAGCAGCATTAATGACAAAGTTACCAGCACGAATTGGATGCCCCTTTATCCATCACATAACTATGCCCAACCCATAGCCCTACTCTGAGTGGAGTCAGACGCAAACTGGCATCAATTCATTTTTCTGAGGGAAGGTTGGGGGGGGGGATCAGCTAACCCACTGAAACTCCCAATCATTAAGGAAGTAAAGCTCCTGTTACAAGATAAGACAAAAAAATAACCTTCTTTGGAATGAACATAGCTAGTCAGAGAGGCAAACACTTAACTCAGGAGTTACCCAGACTTGACCTCTGATTAACTAATTATCTTTCAGACTTTAGGTTTCCCAATTTCTAAGCCTTACATTATTATTGAGAAGCCTAAACAATTGACCACGAGAGCAGTATTTTAAGAAGTTGGTATGGCAAACTGGTTTGATTGCAAAAAAGAATAGACCCTTACCAATACCTCACGTGGTTTGAAATAGTTCAGCTACGTGTAGTTTGTTTGTTTGTTTGTTTGTTTTTTGGGATCCATCCTCAGTGACTACCAGTTTACTTTCAGCCCTTTGCATCACTATTTGTAAATTCTTGTAAAACAATCATTTTCACACTTATCCTTATCATCTTTATTTGTCTTTTGCAGAAAGGATGTATCATACAGTTGAGACTTAGTTTAAAAACATGTGGATTCTGACCTCAGCAACAGGGAGATTGCCTCTTATAACATATTTCTTTCACCAGCTGGACATCCTTGCAAGGACAGGGAGATTATATCCTGACAAAATTAAATATGTGAAGCAAACACCCCATATCCAGAGATAGGGAACTCTAAGAACCCTCAGGTAACTATAGATTAACAGGGAACGGCAACCTTTGGGATATGGCCCATCAGGAAAATCCGCTGGTGGGCCAGGATGGTTTATTTACCTGCAGCATCTGCAGGTTCAGCCGATCGCTGCTCCCACTGGCTGCTGTTCACCATTCCAGGCCAATGGGGGCTTCGGGAAGCAGTGTGGGCTGAGGGATGTGCTGGCCACCTGGATCATAACAAAAGGAAGAAAGGAGAGTAGCAGAATATGGACCTTGGACTTCAGAAAAGCAGACTGACTCCCTCAGAGAACTGAACAGCAGGATCCCCTGGGAGAATAATATGAGGTGGAAAGGAGTCCAGGAGAACTGGCTGTAATTTAAAGAATCCTTATTGAGGTTGCAGGAACCATCCTGATGTGTAGAAAAAATACTAAATATGGCAGGTGATGAGCTTGGCTTAACAGTGAAATACTTGCTGATCTTAAACACAAAAAAGAAGCTTACAAGAAGTGAAAGCTTGGACAAATGACCAAGGAGGAGTATAAATTTATTGCTCATGCAGGAGTGAAATCAGGAAGGCCAAATCACAATTGGAGTTGCAACTAGCAAGGGACGTTAAGAGTAACAAGACAAGCTTCTACAGGTATGTTAGCAACAAAAAGGTGGTCAGGGAACGCCTTACTGAATGGGGGAGGCAACCTAGTGACAGAGGATGTGGAAAAAGCTAAAGTACTCAATGCTTTTTTAGCCTCTGTCTTCACGAACAAGGTCACTTCCCAGACTACTTCACTGAGCAGCACAGTATGGGGAGGAGGTGACCAGCCCTCTGTGGAGAGAGAAGTGGTTCACAACTATTTAAAATAGCTGCACGAGCACAAGTCCATGGGGCCGGATGCACTGCATCCAAGGGTGCTAAAGGAGTTGGTGGATGTGATTGCAGAGCATTGGCCATTATCCTTGAAAACTCGTGGCCATTGGCGGAGATTCTGGACGATTGGAAAAGGGTAATGTAGTGCTCATCTTTGAAAAAGGGAAGAAGAAAGATCCGGGGAACTACAGGCCAGTCAGCCTCACCTGATTCCCTGGAAAAATCATGGAGCAGGTCTTCAAGGAATCAATTCTGAAGCACTTTGAGGAGAGGAAAGTGATCAGGAACAGTCAGCATGGATTCACCAAGGGCAAGTCATGCCTGACTAACCTAATTACGTTCTACGATGAGATAACTGGCTCTGTGGATGAGAGGAAAGCAGTGGACATGTTATTCTTTGACTTTAGCAAAGCTTTTGACACAGTCTCCCATAGTATTCTTGCCAGCAAGTTAAAGAAGTATGGGCTGGATGAATGGACTATGAGGTAGAGAGAAAGCTGGCTAGATCATCGGGCTCAGTGGGTAGCGATCAATGGCTCCACGTCTAGTTGGCAACCGGTATCAAGCAGAGTGTCCCAAGGGTTGGTCCTGGGGCTGGTTTTGTTCAACATAGACTCTAGGGCTGGAAGGGACCTCGAGAGGTCATCGAGTCCAGTCCCCTGCCCTCATGGCAGGACCAAATACTGTCTAGACCATCCCTGATAGACATTTATCTAACCTACTCTTAAATATCTTCAGAGATGGAGATTTCACAACCTCCCTAGGCAATTTATTCCAGTGTTTAACTACCCTGACAGTTAGGAACTTTTTCCTAATGTCCAACCTAAATCTCCCTTGGTGCAGTTTAAGCCCACTGCTTCTTATTCTATCATTAGAGGTTAAGGTGAACAAGTTTTCTCCCTTCTCCTGATGACACACTTTTAGATACCTGAAAACTGCTATCATGTTCCCTCTCAGCCTTCTCTTTTCCAAATGAAACAAACCCAATTCTTTCAGCCTTCCTTAATAGGTCATGTTCTCAAGACCTTTAATCATTCTTGTTGCTCTTCTCTGAACCCTCTCCAATTTCTCTACATCTTTCTTGAAATGAGGCGCCCAGAACTGGACACAATACTCCAGTTGAGGCCTAAGCAGCGCAGAGTAGAGCGGAAGAATGACTTCTCGTGTCTTGTTTACAACACACCTGTTAATGCATCCCAGAATCACGTTTGCTTTTTTTGCAACAGTATCACACTATCGACTCATATTTAGCTTGTGGTCCACTATGACCTCTAGATCTCTTTCTGCCATACTCCTTCCTAGACAGTCTCTTCCCATTCTGTATGTGTGAAACTGATTGTTCCTTCCTAAGTGGAGCACTTTGCATTTATCTTTATTGAACTTCATCCGGTTTACCTCAGACCATTTCTCCAATTTGTCCAGATCATTTTGAATTTTGACCCTGTCCTCCAAAGCAGTTGCAATCCCTCCCAGTTTGGTATCATCTGCAAACTTAATAAGCGTACTTTCTATGCCAACATCTAAGTCGTTGATGAAGATATTGAACAGAGCCGGTCCCAAAACAGACCTTCATTAATATCTTCATTAATGATCTGGAAGATGGCATGGATTGCACCCTCAGCAAATTTGCAGATGACACTAAACTGGGAGGAGTGGTAGACATGCTGGAGGGTAGGGATAGGATACAGACAAACCTAGATAAATTAGAGAATTGAACCAAAAGAGATCTGATGAGGTTCAGCAAGGACAAGTGCAGAATCCTGCACTTAGGAAGAAAGAATCCCATATATTGCTACAGACTAGGGACCGAGTGGCTAGGCAGCAGTTCTGCAGAGAAGAACCTAGGGGTTAGAGTGGACAAGAAGCTGGATATGAGACAACAGTGTGCCCTTGTTGCTAAGAAGGGCAACAGCTTTTGTGGCTGTATAACTAAGAGCATTGCCAGCAGATCGAGGGACATGATCATTCCCCTCTAGTCGGCATTGGTGAGACCTCATCTGGGGTGACTGTGCCCATTTTTGGGCCCCACACTACAAGAAGGATGTGGAAAAATTGGAATGAGTCCAGCGGAGGGCAACAAAAATGATTAGGGGTTTGGAGCACATGATTTATGAGGAAAGGCTGAGGGAACTGGGATTATGTAGTCTGCAGAAAAGAAGAATGAGGGGGGATTTGATAGCTGCTTTCAACCCAAAAGAGGGTTCCAAAGGTGATGGATCTAGGCTCTTCTCAGTGGTAGCAGATGACAGAACAAGGAGTAAAGGTCTCAAGTTCAGGTGGGGATGGTTTAGGTTGGATATTAGGAAAACTTTTTTCACTAGGAGGTGGTGAAACACTGGAATGGGTTATCTAGGGAGGTGGTGGAATCTTCTTTCTTAGAGGTTTATAAAGTCAGGCTTGACAAAGCCCTGGCTGTGATAATTTAGTTGGGGATTGGTCCTGCTTTGAGGAGGGGGATGGACTAGATGACCTCCTGAGGTCCCTTCCAACTCTAATATTCTATCATTCTATTATCTCTGTTTCAGGCACAACACAGGAAACATTCAAGAGCATTCAGACTATCTTGACCTAACACCATGTCACTGACCTTTCAGCAAAAACAGGTTTTGTGTCAAGTCTGACATGACGTTCAAAACAGTTAAGGAAAACTGATGCTGGGCACATTGCAAGACATATGATATGATGTATTATCACTTATCAGGTTTCATGGTAGCTAATCTGTGGGTTAGGAAATTTTGTAATGGAGATGATTTTCTAGTAAAAAAATCTAAAAAAACCCCCAAAACCCAACAACAACAACCACCACCACCTACCATACCTGGCCTGTTAATGGTTTGACATACTTAGGAATCTCAGAGTAATGTTTTTTTCCAGAACATCCACATTACTGCTTTGCCAATATCAGATTAAGATTTCTAGTGATATTCCAACCCTGCACTAGCGAATGAAATTATCCACACCCAAACTCTTATCCTTTTCTCAAATATTATACCCCTACTTTCAAACAGGTTTGGCTTGGTTTTAGAGGAATAGTGGAAGGGAGGGAGAGCAAGACATGATGAGAAAAGCTAAAGGGCTTGTGTCTTTTTACACTGACTAGAAAGGATTAAATGTCCATTTTCATTTTCTTTTGTTCCAGGCAATCTCATTAAGTCCAGTGGGGAGCGGAGGTCTGGTACCGGAGAGATGGAGAGATTTCACTGAAAAGGTTAAGAGTAATTGGATATGATGGGATTTACACCTCTTCGGGAATGCTTTCTGAAAACCCATTAAATTTGTGTAGGATCATCTATGCAAGCTGAACCAGGCACGTCTTGTATCATTCTACTTAATCTTTCCAATCGCTGGCTGAATGGCTACTTTTTAGAGACACTACACCAGTTTAAACTCTTGATTTGTCATCTTGCCAGTAATAAAACAAACTGACAATAGTATGTGTCAGAGTGCAATACAGTCCTGCTGTAGAGATTTACTATTTGTGGCTTATTTCATTACTAAGGAATGTCAACATACTTATCCATTGCTTTATAATTTTCTGGTTTTTTTTCCCTTTTTAAAATTTTTTTTTGACACATGAAAGCTCAAGCATGGGGTCACAAGATCAAAGTATGTTAACTAAAAGTGTCATCTATAAAATTTAGTATTTGGTAATGACACTATGTATAAAATGCATGCTAGATGATCTACATTGAGACATCCATTGATACCAAATTTGTGTTTATTTTTCCCTCTCTGGACACAAGTGTAAAGACATTTACTCCATTAAAGCTGTGATCAGCAATTCTTTCATCAATTCTGAACACAGGAGGTTTGTTAGATTTTCATTTTCTGACTATTGTAGTTCCCCACCCCCCACCCGCCCACATTAGGATAGACACCTCTATCAATTTGTTGGTGTTTGCTAAAATTAGCTAACTCTTCCAGCAATCGCAGCATTGCACATTTTTGGTCAGAGGTATACTTTTGTATTCAGAAATTGACATAAGTTATTGTTATGCTGGGGGCAGGGTGGCAAAACCTCTGTGAAACTAGTGCCTATGATTGCTGCCCTTCATTCAGTATAAACTTAAGAAAGAATCAAGCTACTTTCATGGAAAAGTATGAGCCATTCCTCAAAAACAGGCATATGGCAAGGCTTAAGCAAGACCTGAATCATGTGGCTCAACAGGGTGGTTATAACTATGGCTTATAACCATCTGTAACACCATCTACTCATGTCTGTAACATGTTGATAACATATACTAATAATTTATAAACTCTTTATATGGCATTTATAAATGTAACCTTAAAGTAAAATGTGACATATATATTGTGTCAGAATCCATCACCCCAATCAGGATCAGGGCCCAATGGTGTTAGGGGCTGTACAAATATATAAAGAAGACCCAGTTCTTGCCCTGAAGAGTGCACAATGTAAAAAAAAAAAAGGGTGCGCACGTGCGTGCGTGTGTGTGTGTGCAGGGAGGATAAACCATACAAGAAAAATGATTAAGATAATACACACATTGTGTGACTCTGTCTCTACCACCACCACAGTTTTAACTTTTCCCACTAACTTTTATATTTTTGTATCCAAGATCTATTACCCCCAGCTGTTACACATCTACCTATTGATTAACTTTAAAAATTAAAATAAAGGTTCATAATATGAAATTCACATCGTGGGCCAAGGATTAATCAAAGCTTTTAAATTAAACCCCACCAGATGTCCATCTAGATGGCAACCCACTGTTCTTTCTTTATGTGCTCTCAATTAAAGAAAGGTGGAATTTTTGGGATCAAACTCTTCAGAGGAAAAAAAAAGTAGGATCAGCTATACCAGGTCATGTTCATTTCACTAAATGGCGTGATAAAAAAAAGAACAAAAAAACAAAACAGGAATCCCTACGAATTTTTTTTTAAATCAAAATGTTTCATATGGACATTTTTTAAACCAAATAGTTCAATTTATTGGTTCAAAATTACTTTTAAAATTTCCTTTAATTTTATTTTTAAAACCAATAAAATGTTTAAAAGTATATTTGTCAAAGCAAATATTTTGTTTGAGTCATAACAATTTGTTTTTACTTTTAAGTTCAGTGAACATTTCAAATATAGATATTTGTCCCATACCAAAACTGTTTTGCTTTTTTTTAAATGTTCAAGAAACTCAAAAATCCATTATTCACACACATTTTTCTATGCCTCTCCCTGGCTGCAGACATTCCATTCTGTCAACAGGAGGAGCATGGTACTCATGAAGGATGAACAACATCTGGAGTCCCATATCTGAGAAGATGTAGCAGTCAGCATTGTCTCAAGGAGAAATCTCCACTTCCAAATATTCAGGAGTGATGTCTTATGAGACTGGAGCCCCCATGAATGGAGCTGGGGCACTTGGACAAAATTTGAGATATTGGCAAGAGGACAATGGCAAGCTCCTTCTAGTCTTTCCCCCACCATTGCGCTTTTGTGTTGTGTAAAGAGCTGCTGTGTGGGATCCTCTCAAGTGTATTTGTGTTAAACAGGTTAGATGAGTGTCACAAAGCCCATTATAAAACCTGTTTGAAATCATGTAGATAGGTCTTTACAGTAGGTTAACATTGCCAGCTTCTCAGAGGTTTAAAAGAAACAAGACCCTCTTAAAAAAAAATACTTTATTGCAGAGCCAGGATTTTGGCATCTAAATCACCAAAGTACTTTATGAATTATATAAATCAGATTGGTTCAGCACTGAACAATGCAGAATTAATTGCATTTTATTTAAATAAATAACCAAAATGTATTGTGAAATTCATGCCATAGTTAACTGGGCTTGTCTTTACATGCATCTGACGAAGTGGGTATTCACTCACGAAAGCTCATGCTCCAAAACGTCTGTTAGTCTATAAGATGCCACAGGATTCTTTGGTGCCTTTACATCATGTGCACCATGCCACTGCTATTCTTACATCAGCTCAGTGCAATTTTACACTGTCTCCAGCTCAGGTCCGTAAACTCCTGAAAGCAGTGTGCAGTATCATAAGGGGGAAATTAAAATAAAGGTTAATGTCATTTTTTATGGATGACTGGTTCTTTGAAAAGACCAAGGGGAAGGTAGCCTCTGAAGTCTGATATATTTATTAGCACGAGCACATCTGAGAGTACCAAATACAGCTGTCAAGGTTGAGCTCATCATCTCACAAGGAGGTTTACAAGTGGTTGTAAGAGCAGCAGCAGCAATGCATGCCGCACTATTCTCACACTGAAACTGACGGAACCAAAGATGGTAATAGAGGACTGTGTGCAAGTGCCAGGGACATGTGATGAAATTAATTGCAGTGCCACTGCCAAATTCAAGATCAGTCTGTGAAGGATTTCTCCTTTTAAAGTAAACAACAGTAGGAGGAAGTTATATGTTTAATAAAGATTATATATGCTGGCATAGGAAAGATACATTGGTTTGCATCCTAGATCTCACAGGCTTTTAAATATATAAGTGAGGAGTGAATTTAATTCTAGCGAGAAGTTCTGGACTGATATCCCTGCAGATTCAGCAATCCTCTGTTCATCCAGTGCATAGATACAGCATGAGGAGCAGCTTTCACACAGCCTTTGCCCCTATATGCTTCATGACAGAGCTGAAGGGATCATCTCTCTTAGTGTGAAGGCTAGTTCAATCTCCATGGTCTATTGAATCCTTAGCTTCACTTCCAAGAAAACCAATAGGGAGCCAGTTACACCTGATTAAATTCTAGTGGTGTTTTTGTGATGTGTACACTAATTACTGTATTATTATTTCTATTACAGTTGCACTTTGGAGCTCCAAATGAGATCAAGTCCCCATTGAATTAGGTACAACATACACATAAGTAGGAGACAGTCCTTGGTCTGAACAGTTTACAGCCAAAACCAGAGAGATAGGAGAGAGAAAGGATCATTGTCTCAGTTTAGCAGATGAGGAACTGGGGCACAAACATCACTCAGGAAGTCTGTTGCAGAACCAGGAACTGAGCCCAGATTTCCCAAGTCATTCCTCAACCACAAGAGCAATTTTTTACACAAGGCAGCAGAGCTTAGGACCACCAAGGTACTTTGCAAAGACCAAACAGTAAATATATGATAACAACTGATACGAGACGGATTTGAACCAGTGATCTAGAAGTGAAAGGTGTTCTGCCCTATTACCAATGCTTTGAAAATCACACCATTATAAGATAGAACAAAAATAATTAGCACAAAGCCCACCAATGTTAGATTGCTATCAGAACAAAATACAGAATCTTCTACAATAATGTCATTGAATTGTTTGTGTGTGTGTGTGTTTGTGTGTGTGTGTGTGTGTGTGTGTGTGCGCGCATTGGTTGATGCATAAAGATAATTGATTTGTTTATGGTTTGGAGGTTTGCCTTTGTAATAAATTGGTGCTTTATGAATTGAGCTGATCTATGCAAAACATATTGGTATGTGTGTGAATCAATACTTGGAGAAATATATTTGTTATGGCCATCTGAGCCTTACTGGTTTTGATTTTAATAAATTAGTTTACATAAAATTTGTATATTTGTGCAATAAACTGATTTGTTAGTTGCTTTTTTTAAGTCAACTATAACTGTTAATCAGCTTCTGTTTCTAATGGCTCAATTTTATTGATGTAGGAAGCTACATTTATTATGATTTTCAAAACATAAAAAAGATAGACCCATTGTGTAAGTGGATTGACTCTGTTTATTTAATAAACTACAGTTACAAGTGCATATATCCCATTTCATTACTTACCTTAGTTCAGATACAGTATATAGTTTACTTGAGATGTATACTCTAAGCGCATCTTAAATACACTTCACAATTGCACTACATCTCCACCACACTTTTAGTGTATTCCAAAGCACCGTTCACCTCAATTATAAACTGAAATGCCTCTTTCTGACTTATTGGAGAAGTATCACATCTTCCTTAAACGCAAACATCATTGTGACCACATATATAGAGGCACCAGGTCTCATCTGTAGGGACTGAACTGAGTAAGTTGAACCCTAGAAGCACGAGTCCCTGCCACTTGAGACAAAAGAATAAGGGCCTAAACCAGACTCCATTGAAGTCAATGGGAGTCTTTCCACTGACTTCACCAGGCTTTGGCTCTAAATGCGCTAGCTGTCAGTAGATATTTAGCTTGACTATGGGAGTGGCTAGAGGGAGACATGATCATATATACCAAGCCAGTGTAGGACATCAGTGCCTCAGCTCCCTGCCAGAATTTTTTTTTTTTTTGGTAATTTACACATCAGTGAACCAAATGTGGACAAATAATACTTTGGATTAAACAAGCTACACAAGGTGAGATCCGATGCCTTCAGCAGAGATATTCAGAAGTAGTTTGCTTTCTCAGTAATTTGCTTTCTGTTTCCTTTCTCAGAAGACAACAGTACTGGGTGCAAAGAAAGAGGATGGACAATGGAGGCCCACTCTCTAAAACATCTTTGACACAAAAGGATCCTGGGGGCAGATGGCTAGTGTCCTACTTCCCAGTTCTGAAGTCAGTAAGATTGCTGAAAGAGTCTGCTGGCAACTTGTTCCCCATTTCAAATGCAACTCAGCAAACAGCCCCACTCCCCTTTCTCTGGAGACAAGTATCATCGGTAGAGACTGTCCATGGACAATTTCACCCTTTCCTGCCACTCCCCCCCTGGAGATAGACATACTCACCCAGGACCGGCTCTGCAGTTTTTGCCACCCCAGGTAGCGCACAGAATTGCCGCCGCAGGGGCAGTCTGTGTGCCTTCAGAGAGGCAGGTATGTTTCTGTGGTGAGGGCAATTTGGTGGCAGCTTCTATGTTTAGCTGAAGCAGCCACGGACAGCTAAATACAGACACTGCCGCTGAATTGCTGCCACTGCGGAAACGCACATGCCGGCCTAAGGGCACACGGACTCCCCCCGCTGTCTGTGGCGGCAATTTGGCACGCTGCTTGGGGGCAAAACAACAGGGACTGCCTTATCTTAAATATTGCAGCCCCAAGTACCAGCTTGTAATGCTGGTGCCTGGAGCCAGCCCTGTACTCACCAGACACACAATGTGTCAGTAGCAGCCCTCTCTATAGCAGTCCTGGTGTTCCTTGACTGACCTTGTCCCTTTCTGCTGTTCATTATGGACCTTTTCCACAATAACTCTCAAACTAAAATAAAGTGAAGTAAATTGCAAATAGCTATGTTTGATGTGTTTTGCATCTGTCCAACCCATGTGGGGTGTATATGGTTTGGGTAGCATCAGAAAGAACAGCTGATGGTATTTACTCTTTCTGGGGAGGACTACCTTTCTTTTAAGGGAAGGTGGAGGAATACCAAGAAGGGCAGCAATCCCTTAGACTAATCAGACTCTACAAACTGCACTGCTGAGAGAACAGAGAATACATTGTGCTGCTGCACAGCAGAGCCAAAAGCATGGATGTGTGTCCCTTATATTTTTTTCCAGCTTTCCAAATGAATGCTGAAATGCATCTAAAGCACTCTAAGGCATATTCACTGACTGAAACATGAACTGCTAAGCAGACCAGTGGTTGAGTGCCTCAGATGGGAAAAAGGCTGAGTGGTATTTGGAAAGCAGAAGCAGTGCTAAATCTGTTGATAGAATTGTTGTGTCTTGCATCCATGGTTTCTTTCTGAATGATTGATAGAGGTGCACTGACAGCAGCTGACTACACCAGACCAAAATTATCAGGCTAATGAGTCAATGTTAGAAGGGGGAGGTGTAAAGGTGGGATCTTATATAATGATGATTAAGAATAAAATAGTGATAACAGCTTTAAAACAATGTTTAATTCCTTAATGTCACAGCAGCCAAATGCACCTCCATGAGAATTGGCAAGACATGCAATTTGCATTGTTCACCCTTCTTGCTCTTGTTAACTCACATACACTGCCCTTTGTCTACATATTGTTTGCTTAGACTGTAAATCATCTAGGGTAGGGGAGTACTTCTAGAGAGAACTGTGTACCACTCCATAGTTTCATTTTATAGATGTGCACACAAGAAAGGGATCCAGGCTAAATCCCTGGATCTGATCATGCTTAAAACTTTGGGGAGTTGGATTTGGTTCCAAAATGCAACAATTGTTCTCTTATATATTTAGCTGTGCAACTGTTTTGATTTTGTTTTCTGGGTACAGCACCTTTAATTGAAAGACTCCACACATCTGCAGAGGCATTTTGCGAGTGAAGCTGATGAAGCATGTTACAGAGGAGACTTTCGTTCTCTCTTTCAGGGTAATCATTTTTGTTCTCTCTTTGTGGGAATTTCCTTAACATAAAATTAAAAAAAAAAAAACACACACACACACACATATATATTTGGGATGAAAGAACACAGCTGATCTTTGTGTGTGTTCAACATAACTGCCCTGTCCCTATAATGGGTTAATCCAAAACCCTGTTTTGAAAACCCCCAAACTGCAAGAAAGCTCAGATCCATTTCTGGATTCAGACTTTGCATCTCACGCCTATTGTGAGTTTGTGCAAATATTTTCTTTGACTTATAGCCACATGGGAATAGTTTCTGAGGGCATAGATGCATACACACACACACACAAACTAATGAGTTCATGATTTGTTAAAATGATGGGATAGGCACTAATTCTCCCCTGCTGTGATATCATCATGGGAGATGTTTGATCTTGTCTCTTTGATAGCAGCATAGCAGCAGACCCAAGCTTGACAGATTTCATATTTTACACACTGCAATGCCACCAGGCAGGAGGTCAGCATCTTGTCTCCTGTTAGGATGTCATTATATTTCTTCTTAACAAATACACTGCAAATCCTAATGAATAATTTGATTTGTCTTCCTTTAACAGATTTATCCTTAGATAATAGATCCAGTTTCTGTTAGCTACAAAGGCAGCATCCAGGCTGTGACTTCCAACAGCTTAATCAATCACTGGTATTTCAGTCTGCATCAAGACTGTTTGACCTGCCCTTTAAATCTTTCCTCTGTGCACAGATGGCAGTGCATACAGTTAATTTATCAAGAACTAAAATTCATACAAGAACTTAACTATTTAAATAGTTAAGTTCTTGGATATACAGGGACAAATTGTGACCACTAAAGACAGGTGTGCTTCTCGTAGTGCAAGTGCTTTTGGTAATTCTGAACTGATTTTGACATTTTGCTGGTATGATCCTAAAAACCTAGTGGTGGCACTAGCTTTTCTTGACTGGCAAGGTGTTTCCATAGTAAAGCGTGGTCTGTGACACTGAAAAGAATAAATCATGGAAATATTTTCCAGTCAGAACTGGTTTGGGAGCATAATAAGGGGCTTGGTAATCCAAAAAGTGGACCTAAAAGAATCTGCAGCAGATTGCCGACCCTTATGCTTTTATCATGAGTCTCATGGCATTTGGGTTTTATTTAAAGCCTCGGACAATGAAATCAAGAGAATCTCAGTTTCCATTTTTTTAAAGTAGATTTCTAGTCCTCATGGTTGTGGAGGAAAGCCTGAGAAGATCAAGCAAACACACTGTAAAGGCCCCAAAACTGGAAGGCAAATTGAAAAAAATAAATCCTTATATAATGAAGCTAATGGGGCTTGACTTATAATTTTCCAATGTTTGGGGTTGCCATACTGCAGCCATCCTGGGGCAAGTCATCGATTCCATGAACATTACCTAATCTTTCAGTTTGAATAACAAGGCCAGTTATGCTGGGCTTCATATGCTGGATGCTAGGGCCACTTCATTCACCTTATTGTGGACACAGTGGACTGATCCCCTTGCCGTCCCTAGTTTGTTTATTTTTTTGCCCACAGTTCCCCTGCCACCAAGTGGCTTCAAGGGTGTGGAGGGCTGTGTGTCAGCTCACCACCAGCATGAATTTCTCCTGAAGAAGAGCTCTGTGTAGCTCACAAGATTGCCTTTTTCTCCAACAAAAGTTGGTTCAATAAAAGATATTACTTCACTCATTTTATCTTTCCTATAATATATGCAGGGTACTAACAGTCAATCCCATTAGACATCACTTTTCAAAACAAACTAACAACCCCCCCCCCAAGTTTCTATTTTGGAAAGAGTTAAAAAAATATCATAAAGGAGCAGGAAACCATATCTGGAAATCTGTCCTTCAAATTCCTTCACAACCCGGTCATGGCATTGAAGTGCCAATTGCAGCTTCTGCTGCATTCACTCCACAACAACAATATCAGGTGGAGAGAGCCAGCGAGCCAGCACTTCCCTAGTTCAGGGCCAGCAGGAGCACTTATTTCCACAGGCAACCTGAACTGGTAAGCTAAGGTGCCATACATTAATTATTGTATTATAACACAGGTCAGCCGCAGTGTATAAGAATTACAACACTAGTCATTCACTGATAACACTCAGTCTGTTCCTTTGCATCAAAATAAATCTTTCCAGCTGTACAGCACACATATTTTAATAGAAATATAGTAGATATGATCCTATGGTTAAAGCAGCCCTTTCCTATTCTGCCATAAAACTCTTGTATTTAAATCATGATTAAGGTAATACAAATGACATCAAAATTAGAATCCTCTTCCTCTACTGATCTACTCATTATTGTATTCAGAATCATACTTTCTTATATGAGGGCTAAAAATATTTTTAACACTTATTATGGGCTCTTGGTTGATGCAGTAGCAATATAGTTACAGGAGAGTGAGCTAAATTCTACTTTGGCTATTGCATCATCAGTAGAGTAGTTAAGTTCCAAGCAGTTCTATACAAAATAAAATAAAATGATAATAAAATAAACAAACAAAAACAAACAAAAAATTGACCCTGTTTTTCATCAGTTTCAAAATTCTATTTTTTTCCAACAGCTGTAGTTCCAAATGCAGCAAATCTATTATGGTTAAGACTAAGATTTTGTCATGGTTATTTTTAGTCAAAGTCACAGGCAGGTCACAGGCAATAAACAAAAATTAACAGAAGCCGTGACCTGTCTGTGACTTTTGCTGCTGCTCCATGGTTTTCCCTGCCACCCTGGTGGCTGGGAGCTGTGGGGTTTCCCGTCTGCATGCAGCAGCTGCAAGTGGCAGGCCCTCCACCCAGGGTGGCTGAGAGATGCAGGATGACCATATTTCCCAAAGAGAAAATGAGACACCCCCAGCTGCTCACCTGAGGTGTCCCCCGTCCCCAATG
Organism: Gopherus flavomarginatus; assembly: GCF_025201925.1. Taxonomy (NCBI): domain Eukaryota; kingdom Metazoa; phylum Chordata; order Testudines; family Testudinidae; genus Gopherus; species Gopherus flavomarginatus. The sequence goes on along the minus strand of NC_066621.1, from coordinate 124,112,514 downwards.
CGAGGCTGTTGATGGTCATCTCAGGAGTCTGTCACCTGTCACTGGAACCTTGCAGGGACCCCCCTGTCACCAGTCACTGCTGCCACTGGAACCCTGCCAGTGCCCCACTAGCTGCCAGCTCGAGAGTCTGCAGTCCCTGGGGCTGAAGCAGAGAATGTCAGGGAGGTCTCTGGAAGTCAAGGATTCTGTGACTTCCATGACCTCTATGACATAAATGTCGTCTTAATCATGGATAGTGATGTATGAGGCAGAAGGAAGCAAATATTGAGTTTAATAGCATCAGATCAATTTACAGTAAAGAATCCACATCACCAGCACTTCTCCTCCCTCCAAAAAGAAAGAAATCTACCACCCTAGTTGGCACTCATTAGGAGCTCTTGGGAGTCACAGCAGAGAGGCCAATGAGTAAGAAGCCAGAGATACATTCTCACCCAAAAGGGAATACCTATAGGCCAGGTTTGAGATAGAGAGCATTGTGTAAGATGAAAGCCTCCATTTCTTCAGTAGCCTGTCTGTGGATAGAGGACTTCAGCAATCAGAGCTGTCAATTCATCTCCTTTCACAAACATTAAACTTATTCTATTTACTTTAAAACCATGAGATTGAGTCACTGCGGAAGAAGTGACCATCTAAAACAAACCTTCATCCTAACATCTCATTGGTAGGCAGTCCTGGTCTCATTACCATGGAAGAACACTAAAACGTAACATTTTTATCTTCGCATAAACTCTCCATATTGCTGTATCAAATAGCCCCAAAGGTTTGTGCAGACATTAATTTCTACCTGCACACTTTAGATGTATACAGGATTTGATGACTGCTTTTGCTTTAGAAAAAAAATAAAAAAGAAAGTTATTTAATGCACTCACAAGAATGGGCTGTCATTATCAACCTGTATTGGCCATTTCTGCAGGGACTTACCACATCTTGACACAGAAAGACTGTCTCTACTACTGTCCTCAAGAAGAAATGTTACAGAGTTTTATGAGGTCAACACTACTGATTGTGCACCACCATTCATGACACAGATTACTCACACAACATGTTCATACGGGTGTTCATTGAAATAATTCTGGTAGAACATTTGATTGAATGTGTTCCCTCTTATTAAATGATGGGTTCAAAACCCAGAGAATGTCAATCATTTCTCAGTATGTAATTCAAATAGATTAGTGCTCAAGGTGAAATGCTGAAGAGGAGATTTAACTCAGCGATGCATTATTATATTATTGGCAGCACAAAATATAGAAACCAAACAGTTTCAATGTATAAAGTGCCTCACATCTCAAGGTCATTTAGTAAAAGATACAGAGCAATTTAATAATACTGTCTGTGATAGCCAACAAACAAATTAAAACAATAGAAAAACAAGCCAGTCTGATTTAAACAATGACAGTTTTCTCCGTATTATCTCCTGGCAACAGCTAAGGCAAAGTACTGGTGAGGTATCAGGTATTGTCGAGCTTCCCAGCAATAACTGAATACAATACTTGGCTCTATAGCACCATATAAGGTCTTGCAGGTGAATAGGCATTAACATCCCCCTTTTGTAGGTGGGGATTAGAAATTTTAAGTCATCTGCCAAACACAACCCATTCGTTTACAAAAATTGTCTTATGTTGCTCTCCTCCACCTATGTCTTAGATATTACCAAACTAGCTTCTACCCTCCTAGTCTACTGAAATTGGTCCTTTGAAATTCTTGAATGACTTCTTCCTAACCATTCTCATCCTCTTGATCTTTTGACTGCTTTTGACACTGTGCTCTGTACCATCCTAAACATTGATCAAGGAGTGACCTGACTGCAAAGCTAGTTTGGTCCAAAATGTGAAGATCAAGAAGGGCATCTTGAAACTATTATGGAATTACAACAATAATATTTTGCACTCCCAGAACACCTTTCCTCCAGGTATCTCAGATCTTTTATATACATTAAGCCTGACAACATCCATGTGAAGTAAGTATGTTACTAGATCTGTTTATGAGATGGGTATGCTGAAATTACTTCCCTCAAGTCACACAGTGAGTCACTGACAGTCAGCTACAGGATCTAGGAGTATGGACTCTCAGGCATGCATTCTAGACACTTCCTCTGGTAATTAATCTAACTAGGCCTGAGTTATGTTCTCACTCCAGCTGGTGTCAGTCAGAAGCCAAACAGAAAACTAAACATAAGTTACTTATACCAGGAAAGAATGGGTAGGTGAAATGACATACAAATTACACCCAGGATATTTTGTTTCTGTGAAGTCAAGGGAAGGAAACATACATGTAGAGTGACCTTTAATTTCAGGAAGAGGATGGATACTGTAATACCTGCAAACTGGAAAAAACTGAGTACAGTTGGGTGCAAGAATTGAAGTACATGTGAGTATATCAGTTTCAGTAAATTGGTGGTAATAATGTGGGAGGTATGAAGCACATATGGAGCACTTAATTGCCTCAATTTTTCTAGAGAAAACAGTTGCAAATCTTTCGCAGCTGTGAGGAAATAGAAGTAGCCATGTTCTTTTACAATATAAGAGCTACAGTATCTTATACATGAGGTGGATGATTTTTTGTAGCTTTTCTAAATGCTTTGGGCTCCCTATGATACCTCAGTCCTCTCAAAGCTCCTCAAGTGAAATCTAGTGAAGATTTACATATCGCACACACACACACAGTGTAATTTTTCTATTTAATTAAATGAAAAATAGTATTTATCTTTCACTTTTAACCGAATGGACTCATTCTTCAGATAGACAAGACTAATAGCAGTATCATCTATATATGAAGATTCCAGGGACATCACTGTGTGTGTCATTCTGATATCAGTGTGATGTGATGGGAGCAGCTACATGCATGGCTGAGAGCTCCTTTTGTTCAGAATATAACCAGGTCCAGTCATCACTGGCATTGTAGGAACCAGATGAAATGTTGGAGTCCAAAGATTCTGTAGCAATTGGGATATGATGGATGATCAAATAAGGTGGGAATAACAACTACATGGGTTAACAAACAGGCAGTTGTGCCTCCCTCCAGCCAGAGGGCAGATCTGCACACAAACAATAGAGAAGATGTACAAAAAGCCAACACTGCTCACTGGAGAGTGAATGGAAAAGAAGAGACCTCGTTTTCAGCTTTTTTACACCACGTTACTTCATAAATTACATTCACGTGACAGCACTGGCTTTCAGCTTACAGTTATTAAAATAATTCATACACACATGCACAGGTGTCTCCTTCCACATTACTGCTCCTCTGAAACAGGCTGGAAAAACTGCAAGAACAAAATTTCTGCAGGCTCTAAGTACAGAGTTCTTGGAAAAGTAAAAGGTATTTTCATGGAAATCGAAAGTATCATAGTTCCATACATCAAAAGTAATACAGAAATATTTTCCTTTTCCAGGGCAAATTTCTCGTCATCAGCCTCCATACCTATTTTTGTTGGATAAACTTCACTTAGACTATGAAAGGAGATTTAATTGATGTCAGTGGAATCCCAGCTATTCCAATAAATAAAGAGTAGGATATACAGTGCTGCTCTACAAAGTGCAGCTCAGAGGATGTTAGGGTGTGGTTAATCCCTCTGACATCTGGTTCCACAGTGCCTCAGTTTCTCTGTTCTGTATAATTTCCCATACACCAAATTTTAAAGTTCAAAGCTAAATCTCCCAAGATGGGGTCTTAAGATGAAAGAATTTTCTGTATAAGAGTTGGACTATAATAGACTCATAGACTCATAGGTCAGAAGGGACCAATATGATCATCTAGTCTGACCTCCTGCACAAGGCAGGCCACAGAACCCCACCCATCCAATTTTATAACAACCCCTAACCCAGGACCGAGTTATTGAAATCCTCAAAATTGGTTTGAAGACCTCAAGCTGCAGAGAATCCACCAGCAAGCGACCCGTGCTCAGACATGGATTCCATGAGAGGACTTTGAGAACTGACTGACTTGATGGTGAAGTCTTTCACCTTCCTCTCATATTTCCCCACTTAGAGGCTCCCACCTTCACAGCTCAATACCCTTTTCCTCCAGCAGGGAGCCATCACCACCAGTCTTAACTTACAGAAGAAACTCTGACTCTTGCCAAGAACAGGCTGCCTCTTATATCTCCCCATCCACCTGACTCCAGATCACCTGATCTCAGTCCTCACAGTCCAGTGACTGAGGAGAAAAATCAGCACAGGACCAAACTGGGACTTGAACAGACCAAGCTCACTTTATGACAGTGGAAAAGATTGTTGGTAATATCTTTTCTACTTGTCTTTGACTTTGACTTTCCCTCCCCACCTCCCTCGCGGTATTTTGAAATTCAGAGATTTGAGAAAGTTATTGCAAAAGAAAAATTCACCCAAAACATACCCAGACATGAGATAAGTATCTGAACTATTATATCCTATGCATTTCTTTTCAGAGTAGATCAATGCCTCTTTAAACTCCCTGTGACAATCAAAATACAGTAGCCTAAGAAGTGGGTCACATTTTAATAATCTGTGGTGTTACTATAAATGCTAAATGAATAGAGAGGACTGAACCAAGAGCAACATTTTGCAAATATCTCTTCTCTTTCTCTCTCCTCTCTTTTAAAAACATATTTACAATTATTTTTGGCAACTGTAACCAGTCCTCAGGCAATATGTGAAGGAAAATCAAACAAAGGACAAATGGGCTAGAACATTTTCCCATGAAATAAATGCTGCCTTTCTCTATGGAAGCACAGAAGGCCCTAAATGCAGGAGCAGCAGAAGGGAAGAGGATAGGTGGTACAGAGGTTGTATGGAGGAAACCCGTATTCCTGTGCATGAGCAACTATGGTACATGGTGCCTTACGCTGTAGCAGTGCAGATGAGGGAATAGGGTTGAATGCAAGATAAGGGCAGGAAGGAGGAAGGAAATGGGCAGCGCTGCTGTCATCTGGATCTTAAATCTTTCCTCAAAGGAGGCATGCAAGAGTCCTAGTTGCTTTCAAGCTTACTTAAGAGCTATGGATAGAACTATGTAATTTTTTTCTAACAAAACCTCAAAACTAGCCAGGTGTGGGAGTTTCATAATGAACCTGATGTTTCATGTAGGTTTGGAAAGGTCTGTGGCTATTGTAGCATGCCTGGCCTGAATTTAGAGTGCTATTTGTGCCCAAATGTAGAAAAGAACCACATATTATTTGAGGGTCTTTCAGCAAGAACCTTAATGAATTTATTTTATTTGGTTTATCAAAAAAAGTTTGAGGGATTATTTGATTACAGTGTATAATGAACTTCATGGGGAGAAACTATCAGGTAATAAAGGGCTCTTAAATATGGCAAAGAAAGGCATAACAAGAACCAGTTGCTGGTAGTTAAAGCCAGACAAATTCAAATTAGAAATAAAATATGTGCCTTAATAGTAAAAGTGATTAAATAGTAGAACAAACTACCCAGGGAAGTGGTGGATTCTCCATCTCCTGATGTTTTAAAATCAAGACAGGATGCCTTCCTGCAATATATGCTTCAGCCAAATACAAGTTATTGAGCTTAAATCTAGGCAACTGGGTGAAGTTCTATGGCCTAGTTATATGGGAGGTCAGACTAGATGTTCTAATGGTCCCTTCTGGCCTTAAAATATCTGAATCAACTATGAATATTATCCAAATCCGATTTGCCCTTCACAACTCAAATATGCATTGCTGAATTAAGCACAGTAGCAGATTCAAAAACTAAATTTAAGAAGTAGAAATAAGGTGGGTGTGCCACTATTAAAAAATGGACTAATGGCCACTACTAAAAACCAAGAGCTGCCAAATGGCATGAGAATTGGTATAACTTATTTCTTATAACCTGGGGGCAGGGAAAAGTCCTGGAGATCTCAGATAGTGTGTAGTTTCTGTGGGTAAAATCTAAACAACCTGCAGTGGCTGATTTTAAAAAGTCAATAATGACTTAAAAAGAAATGGAAAGCCAATGAGATCAGGAGTGATACACGAAGGCTGAAGAGTAGAAGACTCCATCAATACAGGTAAGATGGGCTGGAGAAGTGAGGGAGGAGGCCAATGCTAGCTAAATGGTGAGAGGAGTAAGAGAGTGAGAGAAATAAGTTCCATGAGGTTGGATATTGCAAATTCATCAAGAGGTATAAAAACTATTGGCTTGATCTAAAGCTCATTGAAATAAATAGAAGTTTTTCCATTGACTTCAGTGGGCTTCGGATCAGATCGACAATGGGCAACTTTGAAAGATCTTGAAATGAATAGGAAAGCAGTGGAATCATTTGAGCATGAGGATTAGATGTCTGAGAAGTTATACTTCCCAGAGTGGAGTTTTTAGAGAGATTCCTGAGATATCAAATTCCTCTTCTGAATTGTTCCAAAGCAACATAATTTCATCTATATGCAAATTTGTACACTCTCAGGTCTCATAAGGGCTGAGCAAAGGTCAATATATTTTTGACAGAGAAGATGCTTTTCATTGTTTAAATGGACTGAAGCCACAAATTTCAGAGCAGACTATCTAGATCTCAAGTTCAGATTTCATACTATTATTCATGGATGTTTGAATCCAGGGTTTTCGTTTGGCCCATGTTTAGCTTCTGGGAATTTTAATTCCAAATATTTATCTGGCAGGCACAACTGAAACACTTCCTAATCACGTCAATGCAGTTTTATGCATCTCAAACTTTTGTAGTTCATGCCAGAAAAAGAAAACATTTAGAGTGAGTTCCTCATTCATGTGCATTAGAAATTCATGGTTTAATAATTTCCTCCTGTTAATCATATTCTGTGAATTGCTGTCTTGTTAATTTTTTAAATGTTCCTTCATTTGTATTTGTTCTGAATTCAGTCTTATGCATATTTCCTCCCTGAAATATCTTTGGATGCAAGCTCTTGATGTAATTGGATATGCTGTAATTCATGATAATATTCATGTTATGGTGAAATGTTCACTTATTTCTGCAAACTATAAGATATTTATATGACATGAATGGATTATGTATCTTTATTTGCTAGAGGTGATTCAAAAATGCAACATTCAAATCTGGGTTTGCATATTTGGAGGTGTTCAAACAGGTCTAGATTTTCAATGTATCTAATTTAATCGATAACTATTGTATCTGAATGACTTGACACAGGCACATTCTTGACTCTGGGATGTGAACCACATGAAGTCACGTGGATATGTGTCCTTGAAACTTATTATTCATTTTCCTCATGGTAAGTGATTCTGAGCCTTTGTAATTGCTTCTTGTAGCACTAAGGATCTGTAACGTTGCCGCTGGTTTTATTCACAACCTGTGAGGAGGTTTTTGGTTTTTTTTTTAAATCACGTATCTGCTTCATTTCTGCATATATTATCTGTATCTTTATTGCTTTGTGCAGTTATTTTTATTATTATTTGGAGAAAACTCATTCACCAAGGGCAACATTTTGAAAATTGCCTATGTGATTTAGGACCCTACGTTCAATTTCTCAAAGTGACTCAAGCACTTAGGGGCCCAAATCCCAAATGACTTAAAATCAGGTTTTTGTTTTTTCTCCACTGAAAAAAGGTTGTAACTGAAGTCAGTGAGGCTATTACCAGGGGAAAATTCAGCCCGGTCTCATGCAGATAAGGAATCTCTGCATCTCTAATGACCTCAATTGTCTCAGAACTGTGCAGATATTTTAGTAGTTGATTTGGAACAATACTGTACAAATGTTTCACAGGATAAGAGCGATCAGAAGGAACTTCAAATTCAGGCTAAGATAAATATAAAATATGAAATAAACAAGTGTAAGTAAAAGAGCCTGGACCCTTAATTTATACAGTGTGCTGACAGCAATGCTCAGCAGTTAAATGCTTTGTTCTTGCTCACAGGCATTTTAACCTTGTTTGGCCCAGTCCTGGGAATTTTAGAGCAGGAGGATTTCTCAGTATTTTTGTTTCAAAAAGGTATTGGGATTGAGTGGGATAGCTTGAAATAAATAACATCCAATTTAAGCCTTTGTCTAGACTTGATTTAAACCTTTTCTCAAGTTCAAACAAGCTAAGGTAAGATTTATATATATATATATATATATATATTTGTTTTGCCATTTTTATATTTCTAGGCCTGAGCAGATGCAGGAAATACATCTTACCTCTGCAATCTTATAATCCCCAATTCCCTACTTCCCCCTCCAGGTCTTCAATAAGGTGGCAATGAATATTATCTTCCTTACCCATAGCTTTGTCCTGATCCTCTACAAATCCCTTCACTGACTTCTGCATCAAGCTAGCTTCTCATTCTTGTCTTCAAAGTTCAGTACAATTGTGACCAGACAAAATCTGTTTGTGTTTCTCATTGTGATCACACCACTTCATTCCTTTCTTCTCCTTTGTTCATCATCATGGTTCCTTCCATGCTACTCCATATGTCTGCAATTGTTCTAGTGGATAGACCCTTAGTCTCAAAAGACCTGAGTTTTAGTCCTTGCTCTGCTACTGTCCTGCTATTTGACCCTGGACAAGTTACTTGATCTCTGTGTCTCTGTTTCCTCTCACAGCCTTTTCTGTTTAGATTTACTTATTTATTTAAAGAGTAAGCTCTTCGGGGCAAGATTGTCTTTTAACATGTGTGTACGGTGCCTAGCACAATGGGCCCCCAATTTCACTTGGGGCCTGTAGCTGGTACAGTAATCTGAATAAAAATAATAATAATACCACCTCCTGTTATGCCTTTTCCTGCCCTGGCCATGAAGCATGCTACATTCTCCCCACCACAAGTCACTATACTTTTTCCCAATTCAAGTGCCTGCCAAAGGCTTACAACAACAATCAGTGATCAAAATTGAACATTTGAAATGTTCAGTGCAAATCCTTCTTTATGCATCCAGTCTTCTCCAGTTCATTATGCTAGAATGTACATTCTTTAGGACAAGGACTGGATATATTTTAGAACTTGCCAAGCACATTGTAGGCACTTATACATTAAATATTAATATATAATCCAAATGGGCAAGAAATTCCACTATGTTTTAGATTTAGTTCATGAGGAAAACAGAATCATTTCATTCACCCCTTCAATTGATTAACTCTTAATGACATATACATTTGGTTCTTTCTTTTACAAGAACGCTTGACTTGAGGCTGTAATATATATGGGTATGTGTGTATAGTATACACACATACCCATATATTACAGCTTCAAGGCAAACAGTATTTTATACATAACACACCAATCTCAGATATAGACTAAGCTCCAAACATTAACAATATAAATAAATGGATAGATGGAGTGCTTCTTACTGAAGAAAAACAAAATCTTGCTCCAAGGGGCCAAGTTCTGTGGGAAAAAATGTGTTTCTGTCTAAATTTGGCTGGAAACCTCACTTCATTATCGCTCCTGCCTGTGGCCCATTTGTTATATTACAGAGGGTTATACAATGCTGTCAGCTGCAGGGAGCAAGGAAGAAAGATTAGGTAAGGGGGCACTCAGATCACAGTTTTACCTTGTGGCTAACTTTAGTGACAGAAAAACACAACCAACACAGTTGTTTTTGTTTTCTTTCTTTAAGGAAGGACAGAGGATTGTTACATGTGCTGGTTTCCACACCCTATTCCTCCAGTAGATCACCTTGAATTTTAATAGAGCTATGAAACTGCCAGCAACAACAATCTGAAAATTACAAACTGAGGGGAGACAGCATTAAAAAAAGAGAGAGAGAGAAAAAAAAGAAACTTCATCTATGGTCACTGATGTGCAATCTAGCCGCACAGATAATACTTTGCAGTTATGCAGCCTCTTTCATTTAAATATGGGGAGGGATAGCTCAGTGATTTGAGCATTGGCCTGCTTAAACCCAGGGTTGTGAGCTCAATCCTTGAGGGGGCCATTTAGGGAACTGGGGTAAAAATCTGTCTGGGGATTAGTCCTGCTTTGCGTGGGGAGTTGGACTAGATGACCTTCTGAGGTCCCTTCCAACCCTAATCTTCTATGATTCTATGTCGAAGCACTTCACAAACATGAATCTAAGCCCCCATAACTGCTATGCAGCAGTTATTATTACCCCCAGTTTACAGCTGGGGAAACGGGGCACTGTGAGGTTAGAACACTCCAGGCTTTCAGTCTCCTGATTCATCTTTGCTTTTTCATTTCTTTCTTCCAGTATTTACTTGTATTCTTTTCTTCTAGGCCATTTGGATGATAACTTACATTTAAATTCTACGGGATCGCAAAGAACTGTACAGACTTTATGGGACAAATACTGGTCACCTTTTTCACAAGAATAGCTCCACTGAATGAAACCACCTGTATTTCCAAATTCTGCTCCTGCTGAAGTCAATAGGATATTAGTCATTGACTTCAGTGGGTGCAGATAATTAAGATTTGGCCCTATATATAAAAAGTCTCTACCTCTCCTCTGCCAATGTACACAGGCAACTGCACAGAAATGTAAATGTAAACAAAGCATAAAATAAAAGGAAAAGCCAGATGATGCGGCAGCAGTAGTATTAGAAAAACTGCGGAGGATCCTATAGTGTATGACACCCAAAACACCATTACTTTCAGATGTCTTTAAAAATCTATTTTATTTTCATGACCATTATCTAGCTACAGGACATTTATCCCCATAGCGTTTGAGCTTTTGCCAAATATATCTTAAGGAGTCTTAACGATGACTAGTTCAGGTATAACATTCATACATCCCCAAAATTGATTTTTGTTTAATCTTCAGAAACATTGGGTTAACTTCTCCACAGCCCCATTTTTTCCTCACTTGTCAAGACTACAAGTGACTAAAGTAGAGATGCTGAAATATGTTAAGACAGTGCAGTCAATTGGAATTTTTCCATTGACTTCAATAGGGGAGGATTTCACCCCAGGTAGATTGTAGGAGGAAGCATTAGACATCTAACAACAAACAATACAAAGCCTGCTTGTTTTCTCAAGACTTCCAGTCCAGTTTTGTAAATGTAATGGGCTTTTTTTTTTTTTTTAAACGGCCTTGATTTTTCTCTGTTGCACATTATAGATCAGGGATTGGCAACCTTTGGCATGTGGCTTGTCAGGGAAAACAGCATATCCCTTGGCCCGCGCCGCTTCCTGCAGTCCTCATTGTCCTGGAATGGCAAACCGAGGCCAGTGAGAGCTGTGATCAGCCAAATCTGTGGCTGCTGCAGGTAAAGAAACCGTCCCATCCCGCCAGCGGCTTTCCCTGATGGGCCAAGTGCCGAAGGTTGCCGATCCCTGTTATAGATGCTCAGTCTGGAACTTGAGTTCTGAATCCTTGGGGGGAGGAGAGGAATTCAGAACCTGAACTTCAGCCTGAGCTGCAAGGTCTACACAGCTGTTTTCAGCACAGTAGTGCAAGCCCTGCTACCATGAGTCTGCAGACCTAGGCTGGGAGACTTATTCCCAGATGCAGTGGAGACATACCTACAGAGACCTGCGTCTGGTCTAGTAGGGTCAGGTAAGATGTGGTTAGGCTTCTGCCTTTTGGGTGTTCCTCCAGATCTTTATATGCTCTCCCATCGCTCATTAGGGCTACTGCATTTGTGAGCTGAAAAGTGTTTTATTGAACCTATTGTTTTAGGCCAGTCAGCTTTGAGGAAAAGCTATAAAAATAATTAGATTTTCTGGTCACGAGGCTTATTTCCTAGTCTATTGTTTATAGCCAAACAGGAAACCAGTGGCATTAGTCACTGGAAGGCTATCAGGTAATTGTGTCAGCTTTATCACTTCCTGAGCTAATGCTTGTAGGAAGTAAATGTAAAAACAATAAAATTTTCAGTGAAGGTCCAATTACCATGTGAAAAATAGAAAACCAATAAGAGTTTAACATTTGACTGAAACTTCAATATAATATAGCTAACTGAAATCAACCATAAAAATGGCTATCAGCCAGACGAATATATTGACCTATACCGTATAGGTTTTTTTGTTTACTTCTGGACATCTCTGGTAATGAACTAAACACTATTAAGTCCCAACTTTGAAAGTATTCCTTTTGTTTTCTCAACTACATATTCTAACATACTAGCAAGCTTCTGGAACCTGAACTTTATAAGAGAGAAAAAATATATATGGACTCCTACCAAAAAGCTGGTTTCAAATAACATCCAGACCTAGACAAAGGACAGAATTTGCAAATATCTTTTCAACAAGTAAACCAAAACCCTACACCTGGTCTTCTCCAAACTTTGAAGTATCTGAAATCTACATCCAGGTGTGAATTTCATGAATAGAAATGAATAATAAAGATACCTAAGAGTGCCTCTAAAAATTAAATTGAGTAATAGTCATATAGAATGTGAACAGTTACCTTTCTGTCCTTTCCCAGTGATAATTCTGCACATAGGTATCTGATTCAAGCGGGGACTGGGGCGCAGTATATAAAGTAGAAATAAACTATTGAATAAGAAACAGATGTGCAGTGTAGAAACACCCACTGATAGTATAATTGCTAGCTCTCTCTCTCGCTCTCTCTCTCTCTCTCTCATATCTGTGCATTGAGAGGTTTATAATCAGTCAATAAAACAGAAATATATATAGTGCAAAGTATACTGCATGCATTTCTCTTTATATATATAAATATAAATATAGAGTGAGATGTTATACTTGTAACATAGTTATGTGAGTGTATTTAAGTTGCAAAGTCAAGCACTCAAAAGTTGGGAAATACCAGAATAAAGGTTGCCTTCCAATTTGTTTTCCTTTTTCAGTGAAATTTCACTTCAATAAAAGAAGTTCCAATCATTTGTAGAGCTGTTCAGAGAATGGAAAACATTTTTTTCCACAAACAATTTTCAATAATTTGTTTTCATTTTTCATCAGTTTTCTTTCTAAAGTCTACAGGCATTCTCTTACCAGCTCTATTGCACACAATTACTCATTTAGAACTTCACAGTGGAAAATACCACAGAAACAAAATCTTCTGTTCTAGCAACAGACTTGATACCAGTTGAGCTGAGAGAGAATCACTCCTAGGCATTATCAGTGTAGAACCTTTGACACACAGGTGGGCAGCAAGGCAGTGTTATAATATATTCAAAAAGTCACAAATGAGTGAAATGCGCTGTATGTTCACTCACCTTGAAGATAACACATATAGAATCATGACTCAGTCATCATCTCTTTAGAGCTGATACCAGCTGATTTGTATAATTGCCTATGTCCTTGAATGAGAAAGCAGTTTGTACACAGTCCCAACAGTTAAGAAAGGGTGGACTTGTTACACATTCTTTCATCTTCTGATAGAGAAGCAGAGCAAATGGTGAAATCAGGAATCACACTTTGTTTCCATCATGTACATCATTCAGACAACACACACTGCCCTCAGGGTAGCCACCAGCACTAAAGGCATACCCACAGTCTTGCTTTTAGAAGCAAAGTTAGTATCCAATATGACAGATTTTAAAGTCATGCTACAAGTGTGTTACAGAACTAGACCAGACTACTGGTACCAGGACAGTCTCAGACTTGCCCTGATTACCAACATTTTAGCTCATTGCTTGTTCATAAAGGGATATAGTAGATGATCTGTAATCCAGTTTTACAAGTATTTTTTACTTAGTACTAATAATCATGTTAGGGAAACCACAATGCAAACTGCATAGGACTAATGTATATCTGGTATTGCATCTTTTAAAGAAAGTTTGTATCAGTTTAGCTCTGCTCTCCATGATAATTAAGTAACTACAAAGATTATAGTGAACCTGATCTGTCCTATGGTTTTTCATTAAAAACACAACTAATTCATAGTCCCTGTTGGAGACAGGATACTAGACTAGCTAGACCACTGATCTGATCTGATATGGCTGTTCCCATGTGAATTTTGACTGAGTTTTGCTCTGAGGCATTAGCTTTATTCATACTTCTATCTCAAATAAAATCTTGACAGGTGTTGAACTCATCTAGTTCACAACTAAATAAAATATTTATGTCAGTTTGTGCAAAGGGGAACATCTGAGTTTCACTGACTCTATTAATAATCATTCTATAAGTAGTTTTTTGTATAGAGTGGTCTCAAAATTTAGTTTCTCATGATGCACTTGTAATGTCTAATCAAAAAGGTGAGAAAAAACAAAGACAGATGACAATGGATTAATTTTAGCTGCTCTGTACTAAAGTAGTGCTATGTCCATTACACACTTATAGACTGTGTACAGTAGCAGCTTGTTTTTACAGTTCTGGTAATGCAGCTGTGACCTGCTACCCTTCTGCTATTCCAAGCTTGAGAGTCATCTAGAGTCGGTCTTAGGGATTTGTAAATAATGTGGTCTCACCTAAGACCCACCCACTCCACTTGGTATAGTAAATTATGAGTCTGGGAGAAGTGTCTACAAGTGAAGTTTTTCTTTTCTAAATAGGAAGAAGATGGAAAGGAGGCAAATGGTAGGACGCACATGGAAATGATGGGGGGCTGCTCTCGGAGTGGAAGAGTATAATTGAAATGGCAGTCCATTAGACAATTCTTGTATTCTTCTAAAACTAGGAAAGACCATGCCTACCAACCTGCAATACCCTCTCCCATTCCACCCTATTCTAGTCTAGACCTACACTTCTTGTTAGCACTTAAACATACTGTGCTCTGCCTTATACAGTGGCTTTCCAGAGTGCATAAATGTGTACAAGTATGATGTCAGCACCCGTGCCCTAAAAGAATATTTGAACTTGGATCTAAGGACTTGAGAGTCAAGTGCATTAAGTCTTTATGTCTAGGATGCCCTCAACCACCTCAAACTAAAGCTATTCACTTATTATGGTTGGATGGCATCTTTACTTTCACCTATATAGCACCATGCATTGCTATAGAAGAATATGAAAAAATAACAATAAATATATTTAGCCAGATTCTGTTCTTGTTACTTACAATAAGTAGCATCTGACTTCACAAGTAGTCCCATTGAAGTCCGTGGAATTTTAGCTCACTGCTCACCACACTTCTTGTAGAATAAAGTGCCATTCATCAGCACAAGTAAGGGAAACAGAATTTGATCCATAATAATTACTATCACTTTCAGGTTGTTTTTAAATGCCCATTTAAATGGTTATACTGAAACATGACTTTAGAAAATGGTGCAGAATAAAATAGTACTGCAGAGGCATTTTTAAAAAAGCATAAAGAAAAACAACTGCTTCTTGATAAGCTGACAGAAATAATTTTTCAGTTCAACATTAGAGAGCAAAAGCTGAAAGTGAAAGTTGTAGCCATAGGGGTCCAACCAAAGTGAAGCTGCCAAACACAGTAAAAGTAAGCTCTTATACAAGGGAAAGTAATTTTTCATACTTCTGTGAAATTATGGCTGAGTCTTTCATTGCGGACTGTTACTGGATTTAAAATGCAGAAAAGGTGCAAAGAAAACCTTTCAGGCTAATGTCACGGTCCATCTGCTGGTACACAGAGTTTATTCTGCTGACTGTTTTATTTGGATAATGTGATTTGTTCAAAATAAGAAACCCAGTATGGTTCAATCTTGAATGATATGGCACAAAGAAAGTGCATTGCTTTACTGTCCATATACAATTATTACTATGACACCTGGAAGAACTGACATACTTTAAGAGGGAAAAATGGTGATTAATTTTGCGCTCATGAAAGTTTGTTAAAGTGACAGCACTAAGGAGTGAAGTTTTTCATCCTCTGAACAGGGTCAGTTCAGATAGAAGCAGGACACACTTCCTTCACTGTTCTTCTAATATACCTGAACCTTAGGGACAAACTACAGAAGAGAGGGGAGTTGAGTCTTTATGATTATTCAGCCATTTGCCTCTCTGCTGGGAACTGCTAGTTGTAGTGGTATTTCTGTGAAGTGAAAAGCTGTTTGATAGAGACTGGACTGTGAGCACTACCTCACACCTCCTATGATGTATTGAGGACCTTAAACTCCCCTTTGCGTCAGTGGAAGTTGAGTGAACTCAGTGTCTTGCAGGACTGAGCATCTCTTCTCCATGAAAATACAACAAAATTCTGGATTTCCACTGGGGACCTAGTTGTGAAAGTATTCTTGTATCCCTCATGTCCAGTCACCAAGGAACTTACAACCCTCCTGGGATTTCTAAAACAAGCCCACTAATTAACTACCATTTTCACTTTATATGGCCAGCTCTCCATCTCAATACAGACAACTGACCTTCCTTTCTCATATCCAAGCAGAGCATTTCCAGCCATCTTGCCAACTATTTCACACCACAATGGTGTGGGTACCCTTCAGTTTTATCCAGATGGAAGTTCGATAACCATTATAATAATGCATAACACTTACATGTGGTCTTTCATCCACAGGTCTCAGAGCACTCAAGAAGCATTAATTAGGTAAGCCACACAACAACTTGGGAGCCAGGGAAGTGTTTTTATCCTCATTTTTGTAGATAAATAAAACTGAGCCATGGAAAGGTTAGGTGACTTGCCCAAGGTCATACAAATCAGTGGCACAGTTGGGAAGGGAAGGCAAGACTGTTTGCTATTCTAACACTAGACAAACTGCATTCCTAAATTGGAAAGACTATATGAAATAAAAAGTAGGAACAACTCAGATTCAAATATGTCATGTTCTTCTAATCTCCTCTCTGTTGCTTATATTTCTCAAACACATAGGCTGGCACTTATCAAATTTCCCTGGCCTTGACAAACACTAACTGGGTGATCATAACGTGAAACTTGTGCCATTGCCGACGTGACTTTTTTTTGTGAGGGGCTCAAATCACCTTTAAATCAATTAGCTACTTGGCCCTCACTGTCCTAAACCTGCTCCCCTGTAAAATGAAATAAAATAAAGCAAAACAAAAACAAAATCTGCTCTTTCCCTTTAGATTGGAGTCTGGAATGCTGGTTATCATTGGGATTGGTCACTTTTTGTTCGAGCCCTCCTTTATCCCAGAGATAGAGCTACATATACGGCTATCCTCTTCCAAATGGACAGGAATGTTATCAAAATAAACCTGCCCAGAAGCCCCTCTCTCCCTTCCTCCTTCCCTCCACACTAAGTGAAATATTAGACTGCTTTGAAAAAAGAAGTGGGGGGAAGCCCTCAATTAGATTGAGCAAGATTGAGATGGAATTTTATATTTATATGGTATTTTAACTTCAGTGTTGTTATTGAATCCTGCATTCAATTACATTGCAGTTGCACTGTTAATGATCCCCTATATAAATATACAGTATCATACCACAAACCAAGAGAAAGGTGGTTATCAAGAGGTCACACTGTTTAAAAAAACAGATAAGATGTAGCTTTGGGCCACTTTGACCTAGCCTCCCATATACTATTTTTGTGCATGTTCAGATAGGTTATGATTTACACACTTTATCCTCACTGCTCATTCTCCTTTTCTTTCGTAACCTTCCAGTATACTTTAAGATCTCTTTTGACTACAATACCTAAAAGGCTATATGGGCCATAAAAATGAATACCTCTGAGATTTCCCATTGGAACAGTAGCACAGCTCTCCTGAAAGGATGAGCTGTATGTTTTTATTCCATGTGCAATTTCTGCCACTTTGCTGCAGCACTACATTGTGATGGGGTCTAGATGAAAACTGAATCTTGTCTAACTTAAAAAAGCAATGTGAACTTGAAGACTGAATTGCTAGGAACCATAAGTATTATGAAGATGAACATTGTACCTTTAAGATGACAGTGGAGTTAGTTTCCTGTCAATCTCCCATGTCCTCTAGGTCAGAGGTTGACCTCTGAGGTTGAGAGAGAGAGAGAGAGAGAGAGAGAGAGAGAGAGAGAGAAGCCACCGTAAGAAGAGCTGCTTCTGGAAGAAACTGCTCCTGTAATACAGATAACTTAAAATAGCAAGTGTTACAAATTGTTTATTATAGATGTGTGTTCATAGTTACTAACAGGTTTAATAACTCAGATTGAAAGGAGGTACATAACAAAGATAGTGAGAAGAATCCAAGACATGTTTAGTTCCCTTCCATTCCAAAAGATTTCACAAACCATACTAAGTGACTGAAAATATATGTATAGGAATAATTTCACCCACCACTGAAATGCAGCCACCTCAAGGGTCAAATGTGGCAGCTGTCTAAACATTTATTTAGTGTTGTCATGTGTTGCTAGACAAAAAAATTAAGAAGAATGCCATGGCCATAAGAAACTTCCAGACAATACAGAAATTGAATTGTTTCTAAACAGAATGTTTTACCAAGTTTTCCAGAAGTAGCTTGTGGCTCTTTTAATCACCTAACGTTCAAATATTCATTCATAATATATTTTATTTTAATAATTAGGATTGTGGAAGGTTTAATGAAAATACATCCCCCAATTACCATCTATGTTGAGTAATTTTCCACCAAACCAACCAAATTTATCCCAAGTGTAACTGTTATTTTCCAACAGGCTTACACCAAAGATAAATCTGTTCTTCTGTTTTAAAATATCAGATCCTTCTTTGTATTTCTGAGGTCAACTTCTGTTTTGTCATTAACGTCAATGGAAGTGGAAGTCAAGTCATCAAGTCATCTAAAGGGACTAAATTAAAGGGCAATATGCTTAGACAAAGAGGTTTTTTGTGCAATATAGAATCAATCTTTGTCATTCACTGCAACAGGAAGTCATCAAGGGCAGATTTCAAAAGGAACTGGATATATTATAATATTTGTGGATATTTAAGCAAAGACTATAACAAGAGGCAATCAAATCTCATGCTTCAGGGTGTAAAATGATCATAATTAGGGATCAGGAAGGAATTTTCTTATGTAAAACACTGTACAATTGTCCAGGTGCAAGAGAGGGATCAGGTATTAGTCAGAGTTGGGGCAGAATGCCAATTATGGTCTGTGATATAGGTTCCTATTAAAACACAGATGTTTGCTTTAATTGCAGGTAACGTATAAGACAATGTTTCCGTGAAGCCAAACAGTTTGCATTGTATAAGAGACTGCAACAGATTGTTAAGAAAATATAGGTTACATTTTAAAATAAATAAAAATAAGAGCAGACAAATTGTGAGGTGGGTTTTTAGTGTTGTCATAAAGCAAAAATGTGAAACACAGAAACCTCAGACACAGTTATGTCCCATAACTCAACTTTGTTTTCTATCCCACACACGGACCAAGGTTAATACCAGGTAACATTACTACATAACTAGTCATTTCTGCTTCATAAGGTCTCCCACCTCATCTTCAAGGCTGTTCTGTCAGCAGGAAAAGAGACACAGCAGATCCAGGGCATAGGCAGCAAAAGGAACATGCTTACTCAGGAAAAACAAGGAAGGAGAAATTTCTTGCTTAGTTCATGGCTGCCGAGAAAGGATTGCCTGGTCCATGACAGAGCCACAAGTAGGCACACACAATGGTTACAAAGGTCCAGGCTCTAAAAGAGACAGGCAATCTAAACAGTATGCACCAAGGGTTCTCAAATTGGAGGTCAGGACTCCTCAGGGGGTTGCGAGGTTATTATGTGAGGGGTCGCAAGCTGTCAGCTTCCACCCCAAACCCTGCTTTGTCTCCAGTATTTATAGTTGATCTTCATCTTATAATACTCACTTTGACATGAACAAGTGATTGTGCCCTTAAAAGCGGAGTGCTTCAGTTATGTGTACAGAAATAACCACTTGCATATACTGTTGAGGTGCTGGTCTACTGCTTTGCCACAGGCAATGTGATTTCTGCAAGTACAAATGAGAGGTATGCTCACTGTTGCAGGTGCAATTGCAAACTCAAGAGTGGGCCTTCAAAAACAGAACACAGCTGAACATTTTGGCCTAAATAGACACTGAAAAAATAATGTTTCTTTTTTTTTGTTTTTGTTTTTGTTTTAACAACTGCCACAAATAGCTTCTGCTAAGAGTTCTAAACACACAGCCTATGAATTCCAATTCCCTTTAGCTCTGTTAAAAAAGAAAAAGAAACCATTGTTGGTAGCTTATATTAAAGATAAATTTATGGGAACTTATTGACCTATTAAATTAAGGTGCTTGCTTTTCAAGATTCTGGAGTAAGAAGTCCCAAAGAATGAGCTCATTCAGCCCCCAAGGGATAAGAAGTCCCCATTCACCATACCCTACCAGGCAAATAAATTGATACAAGAGAGGTACACGGGGCCAGTTATATCTCACAGAAACTGATTGCTTTTCTTATGCCTTAGGTGTGACTGTTCCCTTTGGGTTAGATTTGAGGCTCACTGACATGATACAAAGGAAAAGGCTTGTATTCTTCTTGCTTGTAACTCTATATATTTTGTGGATCGCCTTTACCCACCGGTTGTTTTATTGCAGTCCTTTAGCTCAACACATTTATCCTTCAGTAAAATAAAATACATTAAAGAATTAAGCACCAAATCCCTTTCTTTATTTCATTGCTGACATTTTCTGACCATAACCACAATAATGAATATTTCCACACAAACAGAACTGTCTCAAAGGAATAATTCAAACCTCACAACCTCTCTGTCAGTGTCACTATCCCAAATTTCACAGATTTAGAAACTCAGGCAAATAGTAATTGTGTCTTGCAGAAAGCCTGTGTCAGTGCTGTGACTCAGCCACACATCTCCCACATTCTAGTCCTATTCCTTAGCCATAAAAACACTCTTGCTGCCCCTAGGCATCATAATCCAATAGAGTTAATACGGAGGAAGTTGTATGGGGACAGAGCTCTCACAAACCATTGGGACAAGGAACCCCAGTTAGCAGATGACTGATAGCAGAGGTTTCACTGTCTCCTATTTTATATTCCAGCTATGTAGACAGAAAAAGGACAGCAGTTATTGAGGTTATTTGCATAGTTGAAAGGCACAAGCAGATGGAAGTAAGAATTTTCTTGGACAAAATCTGTTCTAGAAGACCAAATAGTGCAAAAGTAAAATCATCATCACCATCATCACATTAAAATTGTTTGTCTTCATAGTGCTCAGAGGGCATTTTTTTTAAAAAAGCTAACTGAAACCTATAGTTAAAAATAAATCAGAGACCCTCCTCCCCCCGGCATGCAATATTCCATACAAATAACTCAGAAACCACATACCGCAAATAAACCCTTGTGCTATCCCCAAAAGACACCATCTCTGGCAGACAAAATGGGATTGATTTCCAGAATCACATGGAACTGGGGGAAAACATTGTGCCTTAGTGGAGCTGTAGCCATATTTCCCTAGCTCACTGATTAAGGGCATATTTAAGTGACCCTCAGTGTTCTCATGAGGGTGCGGAGCTTATTCTATAGTCTTGTTTACACAGCAGTTTAGTGTGCACTGTGCAGCAAGCCAGGGTCTAAATCTGCAGTGCTCTATCTTGCCGTGTACTAAATGGCTATATTGCTCCTGCTACCAAAGTTCTGCAGTGAACTTTGACCTACTGCTGTTTGACAGAGCACTATGGAACCTGTACTGTATGGTGACATGGTGTGTAGCAGACTAGAGTGCTGTTGTGCATTAAAACTCACCGTGATGTGTGTGAGTGCCTACCTTTGAATCCTGATGCCACTGGTGCCCTGTACTGGAATATGAGTTGTATAGCATGGGCCATACATGGAAGAGGAAAAGGTTAATAAATTCACAGTGGAGGATGATACAGAGATTTAGACTGAAAGTCATATTTTCCACTTATAGTTTATCTTCTAATTGGGGCGGCAGAACCATCACACCTCCTGCCTTCTGCAGATTACTTTCTGTATCAATAGTAACATGCATCGGTTTTAAATCCAGTGCTGCTTATCAGGTCCCAGTGCTTTTCCACCTCACTAGATTATAGCTGGCTGCCACACAGCCAATGACTGGTGGCTGTGACTTTGGAACAGTGAGCAAATGAGAGGGATCCATAAGAAACAAGACCAGCATTGATCAAACTGAACAAAAACACAAGTGTATGAAATTGCAAAAATAACTCAAAAATAAATATTGTCCCCCTTTCTGGGTCTCCGACTAATAGACTTTACCCTGTCAGACTAGATATTCTGTTTTCCTGACAGATTGTCCCAGAATCTGTTTCAGAGGATATCTGCTTATGAAAATATTTTTACAGCGAGCAAGGGCCACCACAGAAACATGCATATGCACACACATGGGTGCGCACAGCACTGTACTGCTTGTATGGGTGTAACATTCAGAACTATCTTTGTCTGAAGTGTTTCTCTTTCCCCTTCTGCAAAGTCCAGGAAAAAAAAACTTTTTTTGAATTGCTTTGAGTCATGGAAATGTAATTTTACCAAATTAAGACATTATCCTGGCTGGCTTATGACCAGTTCACTATGTCTTAATGCTCCCTCCTCCTTACTTTGCAACATGAGACCTCAATAGACAATCCCATGATCTTTCCAAGACCATTCTGTGGATTTTCATGATTCAAGGCAACAGCAGGTGATATTCATTCTGCAAAGAGAATTTCAATGCTGGTGAAATATGTCAAGTCAACAGCTCTAGAAAATAAGTATTCCTTTGTCTATCCAAATAAAGGATTCACCAACAGCAGTGGCAATTAAAGCTTCCCCCATACTGCCCCACCAGTGTACCTCAAAGTGGATCTGGAGCACTCACTTCTATGGTGAAAGAGTTTAATCTCATAAAGAGACACTCACCTCTTTAGCACCTCCAAGTGGCTGGGTGTTGTACCATAGTCCTTTTCTCCTCCCTGGTGTCCCTTGCAGGCTGCTAGCCAACTTGAGCAGAGGGGGTCTCTTAAATGGCTTGGCCAAGTCACAGAGTCCAAATGAACCCCTTCCAGGGTACTGAAAAGAGTCCAGCAAATAAGACAGTCTTTGCCTTTGCAAGGTCTTCAGTCTGGCTCTGGGTCCTTTTAACACAGCCCTTTGCTTAGGCTCCCAAATAAGCCCTGCCCCCTCTTGGGGGTTATGTCATTTTACCTGAGGCTGTTGGAGAACTCAGGGCCACCCACTACTCTGGTACCTTATATACAGCAGCCACATACCATTCACTTCAATCCTTTGCAGATAGCTCCCTGCCTCTTTCAATCAGATATATTAATCCCCAATCCAATCTTAGGGCCAACATCTTCAGATCCTTCTCTCTTTGCTAGCTCAATGTAAATTCAACCAACCATAAACTCTGGCTACTTGTTGGGCTCCTTTAGCTAAAGAGCAGCACTGACCTTCACTCCTCTCTTCCCAGCCAGGAACTGATCTGCTGAGGCCCTGCAGCTCTTTTTATCTGGGCCTGCTGAACTATGATTGGCTGTCACTAGACCTTCTAGCCCTGGAGGACTAGGTCTCTTTAGTTTCTAAGATGAGTGCCCCAGTGCATGCATCTGATGAAGTGGGTATTCACCCACGAAAGCTCATTCTCCAATACATCTGTTAGTCTATAAGTTGCCACAGGACTCTTTGCTGCTTTTACTACCCTAGTGAGGCCTCTCTAGGCAGGCCTGGGGGACTCACCTTTGCTGTTATTTTCCTCCCATTTTGTTGCATCCTGGAGTAGGGTGTAGCACAGCAGCAGGGCCTCCAGTATGGGCATAAAAGTCTGGTACACCTATCATAAGTCACCATGATCTTTTCAATCCTCCGACTTTCAGCTAAGACTCACAAAGGGGTTCTAGGCAGTATCAGTAGTAATGACTGTTTCCTTATATGGGCAGTTTTCCACAGGGAACTGGACTGAGATTCAACAAGTAACTTCATATTAGCCATTGCAGAGCCATCAGAAAGCAAGATTTTTGGGTGGACTATGAACAGTATGACATTCAGGAGTGCTTATTTCCTGCCCCATGTTGTTTGACCAGTTATAAAGTGTACTAACCCTGTCATAATCCATTGACTCATGTGGTTGCTGTTACAGGTAGAGATAACCTGACCTAATTTTGCAATAATGATCTAGAAGGTATTGGTTTTACATCTCAAGACCATGACCCTAAACTATCTACTCCCTGCACAAAAGAGGAAACATTATAAAGTAACCCTTCTGCCCGATGTTAACAGCAGCAAAAAAAGGGACAGATACAATTATCTAGGAGTTCCTTCTTGGAACTTAACCAATAACACTGGCTCAAGCACCCACCAAGAATCCTGACAAAGATAACATTTTATTACCATCAAACACAAAACTTTACTGATTTTTTACCTAGATTCCACAACCAGTCACATAACTGAAATGCACATGGGGCCTGACTCATTCATTCATTTCCTCTTGTTTGCCAACAGATGCTAGCAGAGATCTCCCCCTCTTAAGGAACCCTTGTCCATCTGGAGTTCTCAAGCAGATCTGGACCACTCTTTTATTTCTTCACCAACAGGTGTCAATAGCAAGATCCTTATTCTCTAGGGGCTTCAGGCAACAGGGCTTACAGAAACTACCTCTCATCCCCCAGACTAGAGCTGGTCAAAAAGTTTTCTATGAAACCGTTTTATATCAGAAAATGCCATTTTGTCAAAATTAAATGTTTTGTGGCAGAGTGTTGATTTCAACAAAATTTTTGACAGAAGATTTTCAAAACAATTAAAAACTGAAATCACATATTGCATTTCAACTTCATCTTTTTTCATTTAAACTTTTACATTACTTTGTTATATAATATTGGTTTTAAAATTGTATATTTATTTTATATTATGTTTTAAAACTATTGAAATGAAACCTTCTGACATTATCAAAACAAAACATTTCAATACACTTCAACTTTTCCAAATCCAACTTTTTTCAGAATTTCTATTTCATGAACATTTACAAATGTTGACTTTTCATCCAAATTCAGACTGAAAACAGGTTTCAAATGTCAGAATTTCCTGTGTTATGGACAGGTCATTTTTCAACCAGCTCTGTGCAAAACTATTGCTAATATCCAATATATGAATTTGGGATTGATCCAGAATTTTCTGTCTCTGTTTTTAATGGGCACCTCAGGTTACTTCACAAACTGGAAAACAAGGGACATTCCTTATGCAAAATTCGGGAATCTGGGGGGCAATGTTGTACCAGCAATCCTGCTTCCCCTCACTGTTGAGGATGTGGCTGCTTGTGAATGATTCACAGGCCAATCATATCCCATAGGGATTGGGGAGGTGGCAGGCTGGGGATGGGGTTGTCTCACCATAACTGGCCCAGGACAGGGATCAAGGCCTGGCTCACCCCCATGTTCAACTCCAGCTCAAATCATCATTGATGCTCCTATCTTGTAGGGAGTGGGGGATGAGGCTGACAAAACAGCAAATAGGAGCCTCAGACCTGTCCACATCTCAGAAGCTCCCACAGTCCCACGGGAGACAGTTCAGTGCCAACTGACAATGAGCTATGAAAAGTCTGGGGGGTGGAGCAAACCAAGGTGTAGGGGGAGCAATTGCCTCTCCACCCACACCATAACAGATGATGTCACTGTCTAGAACCTTTATTACGTGAAGCTCTTGGTCAACCAGCTCTGGTCTACAGAGTTCAAAACATGTTTGTATTTTAACTATGATCTTATGACAAAATTCTGCTTGCTTCCAAAATAGGAGCAAAGCTTCCATTAAAATAATTGAAAAGCGTCTTGATGCATCTTGGGAGAGAATTAGGCTCTTAAATTTCTACACTGGAAAATATTTACTGGTATGTCTGTTAGGCAATAGTTAAATAGAAGAGCCTAGAGTTCTGCCAGTCAGGGTTCATAATGGAAACCAGATTTTCACCTGCTGCTACCTGTAACAGCAACCACATGAGTCAATGGATTATGACAGGGTTAGTACACTTTATAACTGGTCAAACAACATGGGGCAGGAAATCAGGACAAGTCTCTCTTGTCCTGATGCAGAGATATCTGGTTTTGCAACCCCAAGGGAAGCATCTAGTTCACACAACCATGGACTCTGTTCTTACTTCTGTCTTCCTTGATAGATGACTAGAATCTGCTTGTGGTTTGAGTTCACTGGGAACAATAGTCTCCAGTTGGTCAGTTCTTTATTCAGACCATTTGTGTCACGGCTGGGTTGTGAGTGGCCAGACCTAGTAGTAAGAGTCAGAGTCCACAGTCACAAGACAGTGGTAAGGAGTCATCTGGGTCAGGATACTAGGAGGTCAGAAGCAGGAGACAAGTTGGAGATCAGAACCATAGGTCAGGACCCAGAGTCAGTCCAAGTGAAGATACCAGGAGGCCAGAGCCCAGAGACAAACTGGAGGTCAGAACCTCAAATCAGATGCCATGTGTCACGCCAGGTCAGGATGCCATGAAATCAAGCCAGGGGAGCAGGAACACCTTTTGAGCATCTGGGGCATGGACAAGTGCAAGACTGCCCATATCTAAAGGTGCCTCCTCCCCAGCCTAAGGGGGGGAAACTACCAAAACCAGAGTCCATATGAGAACAGGGGGGAAACTAATGGAAAAACAGGGATGGGGGTGAGATCATAATGCCAAAATCAGGGAGCCAGAGGGGGACACTGAGCAGAGAATCCTGGACAGTCCCAGTGCTCTTAGAAGGCATCCAGGGAGCAAGTACGTGAGCCAGAGGAACTCTGTTGGGATATGTGACCTAAGGGAAGAGAAGAAATAGTCTCTACAATTTCAGAGCACCTCCCAGAGCAGGAGCAGGAAGCGCAAGATGGAGCCCAGTTGTTTAGACAACTTCCTGCTCCTGCTGATGCTGTTGGCGTAAGTAGGGCTAGCTGGCCAATCAGCTGCTCTGGGACTCCAACAATAGGACTACAGGGGTAGAGCCTCAAACTGGTGCTTGGCTTCATGAGTCCTAGACAGACAAACATCAGCACGCTGCCGTATGGAGGGTTGGAGCGTGGTTGCTCCTATAAACCCTGGAGACCCATGGGTCATGACACTGTATACACTGCTATGTGACAGATAATGCTGCCAGTAAAGGAGGAAGAGCAGCCCCGGCTATATTTTATGACAGTTTTTGGCCTCATGTTGTGCATCCCCGCCTTACTGGATGTGTTATAGTACTTCTGGGTAAACAAAGGCAAATGAAAGAAATTGGATGAAAGGATTGGGAGGCATAAGAGAGAATTACTTCCTAAGGTGGAAGTAATTCACTTTTC
Source organism: Gopherus flavomarginatus (assembly GCF_025201925.1). Taxonomy (NCBI): domain Eukaryota; kingdom Metazoa; phylum Chordata; order Testudines; family Testudinidae; genus Gopherus; species Gopherus flavomarginatus. Next base: position 124,085,675 of record NC_066621.1, on the reverse strand, counting down.
CTTCTCTTTGCTAAAAGTTGCTTCGCTGTACTCTGGCTCTGTTCAGCGGAGTCTTTAAATGATTTTATAAGTGTGTCATATAGAGCTATAATTATAATTTGTGATTAATCCTACCCACATAGAAAACTGTGCAAGCTTCTTTATCAAAGGGTATGTTTTAAGTTTCTGTACCATATGTATAATGTATAATGTAATTTGACAAGTGTTATGGTTGGAGGCGGAAAGGGGGGATTGGAAAAGAGAAATGTAAGCTAGAAGTGTTCTCCTTCTGCTAGGTTGAAGGGACTGCATGGGAGGAATAAGCCATGCTTCTGTTTTTTATATCATTCTGAGAGGTACCAAGCACCTGCAGATCCAGTTCCCAGCCCTGACTAATACTGATTTGCGTTGCCTTTGCAGTGCAACCTCCTGATTCCAAAGTGCTCCTCAAACCATCTTTACCATTGCCATGAAGAGAATGAGCTCTGCTGTTTGAGAAAGAATCATCTCCATATTGTTGTCTGAAGCTTCATGGAGGACAATTAACCTCTGGCTTTTAAGTATGAAACTTTTGGAACCTCCTAAAAGCTTCATCTTCCCCAATAATTTTGGGGGATACTGCTTCTGTTTCCCACGCTTGTGAAATCAGAATCTCCAATACTCAAATGAAGCTGCATGCATCTAAATAAACTCTTGAATAGCTACTCTACATCCTACTTTTGAATAGTGAAAACCATTTCCAGTAGGGGGGACAATTTAACAACAATGCCAGCTTGTGGCTACAAAAATAGCAGGCAGGAAGTTCTCACATAGTCTAAGTAATCATTTATTTAAATTATCGTAAGGCGAATTTGTCATGTCCAAAAACATAGCGTACCAATGATTAAAGATACACTATGATTCATTAACCTGTTTTACAGTGAACTCCAGCTTATATCCTCTAAAAGTCATTATCAGTTTATCAGTTTGCATTACTATAATTGTTAATAGATATTGCTTCATAGAGTAATTTTGAAAACAGAATTAATATTAAAACAGTGACAAAACTATGCTGAAACAAGACAAGATTATAGAAATACAAATTCCCATCTTTAATTTTTCCCTTCAATAAAAACATCAAATAAATCCTACATTATAACACATTTTAACTAACTGCTGTCTCAGTTACATTGGGGTAATTCTAGGGAACACAAAGAAGTTATCCTTAATTCATACCAGTATAATAGAGATCACAGCTCTAGGTGTGTACAAGACCTTTCACAACTCTACAGCAGGTTAAAGTAGCTCTTTTTTCCTCCCTTTAACTTTTACTTAAAAGCATTAGATTATAGATCAAATGGAATTATTTTTGTCTAGAGTCCCTATTAAAAAAAGAAAGAAAATGCCTTTTTCAATAAAACAAATTTGAGGTGGGGGGAAGTCATTTTTCACAATTTTAGAGGTTTTTGTTGAACTCTCCCCCTCAAAAAAATATGAGGATGCTTTTGGGCGTTTGGTTGCTAAACTGTGAACAGTTTGGGGTTTTGGTTTTTAGATGAAAATGACATTACATCATTTCCTGACCAGCTCCACCAGACTGAGTTCTTCAAAGAACGAAATATTTTCTTTAGCACAGGACATGGGTAACATGAGAACGGCAGTGGAAACTTCCTCACATTACTATTGCCAATGTTCCTCAGCCCTGCTCTGCAGTAGCTCCATTAAATTATTGAACTCTCCCTGAGAATGCTAAGGGTGTGCAAACTAGTGGTTTAGAACCACGCATTGTGGCTGGTTTGTGATGTGAACACTTGCCTATCTATTTTATCTATCTTAAGTACTTATATACATCCCTCTCACTTACTGTAGTGTCTGTGCACCTCACAATCTTTAACATATTTATCCTCATAAGACCCCTGTGAGGTACAGAAATGTTATTATCTCCATTTTGGGGAACTGAAGCACAGAGAGGCTAAGTGAATCACTCATGGTCACATAAGAAGTCAATGGCAGAGCAGGGAATTAAACCTGGGTTTCCTGAGTATCAAGGTAGTGACCTAAATACTGGACCTGTCCCCTAGAAATTGGCCTGAGACCAATTGTAGTATTTCACTTAGGACACTGAACTGCTGATAATGGGGATTTGTCACAGGGCACATATGTGTATGAAACCAAAGGTGGTGGCTGTGTTCTGTTTCCCATGTGAACTGGGTTCATTTATAAGCCTCATGAAACTTCAGTTGCTAAAATCTATTCAAGACACAGGCCGTAGGTAGTGATTGGGAGGCCTGCAGTAATCCAGCCTTGAAAGCGCAGAGGAGCAGATAAAGAGCTGTGACCTATTGATCAGAGCTGCATTTCAGTGGACACAGTTTTTATATCACAGATTTCGTGAGAGAAATATGAAATTTTGAAGGAAGGTGACACTTTCACTGCAGAGATGTCATTTCAGTTAAAAAAATATTGATCTTGTACAAAAAATGGTTAGAAAAGAAGCCATTCAGCCGCATAAAAATGTGGAAACAAGGGCCATGTAAGAAAAGTGTTAGCTGGTTAAACAGAACACAGTCATGGCTAACATACACCCCTTTTGCTTGTTCATATATTGGAGCTCCTGAACTGGACACCAGATGTAATGACTTTACAGCCTAACAAATTATGATCTCCAGTTTAAAATATGTTCTTATGGCCGTACCCAAGCAACAAATAGCCTCAGTAGTGGATGGTTATTATTTCTATGTCTGCACCCTCATTTTTAGAGTCCATTCCTCAGCTTCTGTAAATCAAAGTAACTCTATTTCCTTCATTGAAGCTATCTTGATTTACATCAGTAAGGATTAGGCCCTAAGTGTGCCAGCTTCTGTATAGCTCCATAGAAAGCACAGTTCCTGCCCCAAACAGCTTAGAATCATGGGACTGGAAGGGACCTTGAGAGGTCATCTAGTCCAGTCCTCTTCCCCAAACAGCTTACAATCTATGAAGACAAAAATATAGGAAGGGTTGGGGGAAAGAGATGCTATTACAATCAGAGTGATGAGGGTGATGGTTGGTGCATGTTTCATTATCTCCATGGCCTTTGCATTGTTGGTTTTTTAAATGTTTATTAGTATAGGTAGAAATAAAATAAATATCAGTGTTGATTTGTTCCTTGTAGCTGTCAGAACAGAAGTAGGTCTTATAATTGGATTTGAAAGAGAAGAGAGTTGAGGCTCAATGAGGGGTCTTTCATGCACAAGAGGTGAGTTAGTCAGAGGACAGAGGTGATTGCTGAGAAGGTGGACAAATGGGACACTGAAGTTGATATTAATGAAGCAGAAAAAGCCGGAAGAGAAAAGGGAATCTCCATGGGTGACCCGCATACAGGTATCTGCACAGATGCCCTGCACAGGATGCTCCACCCACACAGTAGAAGTAAACTCTCTGCAGGATAAAGAAATCCTGTTGTCACATGGCGGGAAGTATGACAGATGTGAAGCTGATATGCAATAATTTTCTGTATACTGTATATAACCAGTGAGGAGAAGTTCTTGTGCACTGGAAGTTCTTTCATGACTATATTGATTGAACTTATATTGGGAATGACAGAATGCTTATTATACACCTATACTGCCTAAATTCAATGGGGCCTGAACAGGAAGGAGACACATGGCTTCCCAGGTAAAAACATCCAAGTTCACACTTGAAAGATAGTGGCATCTTTCCAGTCTCTAGGCCAAAGTGAAGGGAGGCGATACACCTAAAAGACTATAAATAGTTAAAAAGTTATTTGATTCCTGAAAAGGGGAGTGAGTTGCCAGGGGCTGTCCAGACAGTGTGAGTAACACTGGCAGTGAAACAAGCTGACAGAAAGAGGCTCTGTGGAAAAGTCTATAGGTAACTAGTCCTACAAGGTCCCCTTGTGGATTAGGATTAAACACCTGGCAAGCCTGAGATATGTGTAATGTGTTTTACTGATTTTAGATCTGTTTTCTCTGAAATGCTGTTGTCTAAACAAATGATACTGTGCTTTAAGGAGGCTTTTTGGTAATTGTATATCCTCAGTCATTGCTCTCAGAGAAAACAGAACTGCTGGGAAAAATTAAGGGAATTAGTTAGGAAAGTGGACTGGACCAAAGAACTCAAGGATCTTAATGTGGAGAAGGCTTGTTATTACATCCCAAGCAAGGGAAAACAAATCACAGGGAAGGGTTGCAGACCAAGCTGGATGAGCCAGCATCTCAAACAGAGGATTAAGAGAAAGCAGAAAGCCTACAAAGAATGGAAGATGGGATGGATCAGCAAAGAAAGCTACTTCTTGGAGGTCAGAAAGTGTAGGGATAAGGTGAGAACTGCCAAAAGCCAAGCAGAGTTGGACTTTACGAAGGAAATTAAAACCAATAGTAAATCATGTAAATAAAAGGAAAAGAAGGAAAGAAGGAGAGGGACTGCTGAACACTGAGAATGGGGTCGAGTTTAAAGATAATCTAGGCATGGCCCAACACTTAAACAAATACTTTGCCTCAGTTTTCAATAAGGCTAATGAAGAGTTTAGGGGTTGTGGCAGGGTGGTTAATTGGAATGAGGATGTGGAAGTAGAAATTACCACATCCGAGGCGGAAGTCAAATTCAAACATCTTAATGGGACTAAATTGGGGATGGGGGAGATAATCTCCATCCAAGAATATTAAAGGAACTGGCACATGAAATTGCAAGCCCAGTAGCCAGGGTTTTTAATGAATCTATAAACTCAGGGGTCATGCTCTAGAACAGGAGAATTGCTAATAGAATTCCTATTTTTAAGAAAGGGAAAAAAGTGACCCAGGAAACTACAGACTTGTAAATTTGATCTCAGTTGCGTGCAAGGTTTTAGAATAAATTTTGAAAGAGAAAATAGTTAAGGACATAGAGGTAAATGGTAATTGGCATAAAATACATCATGATTTTATAAAACCAGACCAACTTGATCTCCTTTTATGAGAAGATAACTCATTTTTAGACAAAGGAAATGCATCAGATCTAATCTAACTGGATTTCAGTAAGGCATTTGATACAGTTCCACATGGGAAAACATTAGTTAAATTGGAGAAGACGGGGATTAATATGAGAATTGAAAGGTGGATAAGAAGCTGGTTAAAGGGGAGAGTACTATGGGTCATATTGAAAGATGATGTGTCAGATTGGAGAAAGGTTACTAGTGGAGTTCTTCAGGGATTGATCTGCGTACTAATCTTATTGAACATTTTTATTAATGACTTTGGTACAAAAAGTTAGAGTATGCTAATAACATTTGTGGATGGCACAAAGTTGGGAGGTATTGCCAATACAAAGTACCAGAATATCATACAAGATCTGGACAACCTTGAAAAATGGAATAAAAGAAATGGATGACATTTAACAGTGCAAAGTGCAAAGTCATGCATCTACGGACTAACAGCAAGAATTTATACTATAAACTGGGGACTTTTCAGTTGGAAGTAACAGAGGAGGAGAAAGACCTGGGTGTATTGGTTGATCACAGGTTGACTATGTGATGCAGGATGTACTACTAATGTTATGCACCTGTGAAAAAGTTTAATGCAGTCAGAGGATGCATCAGGAGAGGTACTTCCAGTAGAGACAGGGAAGTATTAGTACCATTGTAAAACGCACTCATCTGGAATACTGTGTAGAATTCTGGTCTCCCATGGTTAAGAAAGATGAATTCAAACTGGAACAGGAGCAGAGAAGGGCTACCTAGGATGATCAGAGGAATGAAAAATCTACCTTTTGAGAAGAGACTCAAAGAGCATGGCTTGTTTAGCCTAACCAAAAGAAGGTTGAGGAGAGATATGATTGCTCTCTATAAATATGTCAGAGGGATAAATACCAGGGAGGAAGATTAGTTAAAGTTTAGTGCCAATGTTTACACAGGAACAAATGGATATAAACTGGCCATCAACAAGTTTAGTTTTGAAATTAGACAAGGATTTCTAACCATCAGAGGAGTGAAGTTCTGGAAAAAGCCTTCCAAGGGGACCAGTGAGGGGCATAAAACCTAACTGACTTCAAGCATGACCATGCTATGTTTATGAAGAGAATGGTATGATGAGGCTGCTTACAATGGAATGTAGATGATCTGTGCTGTTAGCAACAAATATCTCCAATGGTTAGTGATGTAACACTAGAAGAGGAGGGCTCTAAGTTACTACAGAGAATTCTTTCTCAGGGGTCTATCTGGTGGGTTTGGCCACTTGTTCAATGTCTAACTGATCACCATATTTGGGGTAAGGATGGAATTTTCCCTGGGTCAGATTGGCAGAGACCCTGGGGGCTTTTTCACTTCCTCTGCAGGATGAGGCACAGGTCACTGAAGGTCTAAAGTAGTGTAAATGGTGGATTCTCTGTAACTTGAAGTCTTTAAATCATGACTGGAGGACTTCAGTAACTCAGTCAGAGGTTATGAGGCTATTACAGGAGTGTGAGGGTGAGGTTCTGTGGCCTGCAAGGTGCAGGCAGTCAAACTAGATGATCATGATGGGCTCTTCTGGCCTTAAGGTCTATGAGTCTATGGACACAAGTCAGAGCTGTTCAAGTAAATCATGTCTAATACACAAAGAACTCAACCCAGGTCCCAGTGTGGGAGTGGGAGAACCCCATCAGACAGGTGACAGCTTGAGGCCTAAGACCTATAGGGATGAATGTGGACAGACCACGAGGGGATAGAGGTGTAGCTTGCCTGTCAGCTGTGACAGGAAAAGCTCAAGAACAGGGTACTAGTGGTAGATCTTTTATCCTTCCCCTTTCTCAAGCCAGCTTTGTTCTTTCCTCATTTGGCCTTTGTGCATCGCTGCACAGGGAGCTGGAAGTTAGTGATTCCTTCACAGCACAAGGGTTTTCCATGTCCCTTCATGAACCTTCCACAAAGCTAGCTTCCTGCCCCTAACACAACAGACTGAATCTCAAAATCCTGGCTATGGGGCATGGCTCAAGAAGCCATAGTCTGCACTGCTGTCACTACTAAGGGTCAGCTTGGAGTCAGAACAGATGAGCCGTGACAACTCAGAAGCCCAGTGGGTCCACTGAGGTTGTGAGTGGGGGCAGGGTGAGGGGCAGAGCAGGGGAACCTTAAACCTGTCTTGAGGCAAGGTATCAGGAAATGCATTTGGGTCTGTCTACAGAAGTAAGCCATGGCCCACCTAGTTGCACAGACAGCCTCCAGCTGTTTCCTCCAGGCTTGAAAAAAGTGTGCCTTAGCCAGTCAGGGTCTCTGTGGATGGGACATCCAATGAAACCTAGTGAGCCCACAGGACATCTAGGCTATTGTTTCCAACACTGTTAGAGTTGTCAAATGGTGGATCGGACATGGTAGCTGCCTGGCAGCCAGCAAGTGTGGGTTGTAGACTGGCAGATTCTCACACTGTGCCCATACCTCTTCCAAGGGGATATACAAGGTTGCATGGATGCAAACTGGATTTTACTGCTAATGCAAAAAGTGATGAACAAGAATAGCACCTTCTTGCTCAACATATCTGATCCCTGTGTATCTTCTAGTCATACCTTACTTCACTGACACAACTAACTGTTCACTACAGATCCAATGAAGCAATCAAATGAGTGTACTGGATTCTATTATGACACACACATTATCAACAAAATAATAATCTGCATGCCAGGCTCAAGATCTTTATTACTGGTAACAAATTAGATTTGACTAACTTGATTTTGGCTAGCCAAGCTGAATTTGCATGGCTCACAGTTAGCAGAAAAAAAAAAAGAAAAGAAAAAAAAAGAAAAACCTTGAATAAATGTGATAGTGAAGTCAGGGAAAGAACAAACAGGGTCATTTTCATGGAACACTTCTTCTGACTTTGCATGCACTCAAGCTCTGCAAAAAGGTCGACAAAAATATTGTATATTTCATAGTCAAATTCAGGATGGTGTTCAGGGTATTTTTATGAAAAGTAATAGAAGTAAAAGATTCTAACTAGCCATCCATTTTAATCATCATATAAATATAATTTACATATGTGCTGTATATATACTTACATCCTCCTTCTTTGAATATGAAGGATGAAATTGCCTATCCCATTTTCTCTGAGATTCCCATTGGCTGTGGTGACACCTTTAGCAAAGGCGAAACTGATCAACCTGAAAGGTCCCTGCTGAACTCAGTCCAGGCTGAACATGACCTCAGCAGCTGTTTCTGCTTTTAAGGTCACTGAGAACTTTATAAACTGTTTTTCTTTCCCTCCCTCTCTAGGATTAAATAGCAATATGGTCAAGAATAACTGACTTGCATGTAAATCTCAAGAGTGAGTCCAAAGACAATAAATACACCCAATGCAGAGATAAAAGATTCAGAAAAAGATCCATTTGGGGTCATCACCACAATTAGTGGCTGCTCCTCTGATGCAACTTGTTCCAGCTCTTGACCACTGATATTGTGCTGATAAATCAAAAATGCATCTGTCACCACATTTTTTGGCAGTGTCTGTATCCTCGGGAGTTAAATGAACCAGTTAGGATGAAAAAAACTGATCAAATATATACAAACTATGTAGAATAACCTCCCCGCAAGGGAAGAAATGGAAGGCTGGTAATTTTAAGCTTCTGGGGATAAAACACTAGTAAATATACTGTAGGGAACAATCCTGCATTGTCAGAGAGCTGGACTGGATGATCTACTAAGTGTTTTCCATTGGTTCAGCTAGAATTGACCAATCCCTTCTCAAACCTTCCCCTCTTTCTACAGCTAAAATCCACCTGAACATTATCTAAAAAGCTGATATGTTTGGATCTTTACTTTTCTTCCCTATTTTCCTGCTGGAGCCGGGACTGGAAGTGCCAGAAATCTCTCTTTCCCTTTCCCAAGGGACTGGATCTGCTGGACTTTACAGTTTATTGGCACAGCCAGGACAGCCTAATGCAGCTGTAGCAAGGCTAAGAAACTGGCCCAAGAAATATGGAATGATTGCCCAGAAGCGTCCAAAATTTCCCATGTTATACCGGCTCCTGTTTCCAAAGGAGCACTATTCACAGACACAGTGCTGTGCAGTGCAGCTGTGCAAAAAATTCAAAAGTAAATTGAACAGCAAAATCAGAGGGTCACATTTGCTATTTCAGAGTCACAAATATGATCTGAATTAGTAAATAGCCCATAAGAATAGCATACATTTTGAGTAAAAATGAATCTTTTTTTTTTGCCAAAATGTTGAGATGTTCTAGAAAATTTGGAGAAAGAGTAAGGGGCAACATAAAAATATTCCCGCACATTTGTTTTACCTACTTCTTGTTTTATTTGTTACTATTTTTTCTTATGACATATCCTATTTTCACTTTCTTCATTAATCTGTGAAACAAAACCTCATTATTATCAAGACAAAAAGCTTGGAAAGTTTTTTTTATTATTATTATCATATAAGGATTAGACATTTATATGGCATTTTAATGGATCTCCAATTACACTAGCTAGGATAAAAACTATAAGGATTATGAATCTTCCACATTTTAAAATGATCATCTCCTGGTAATAGAAGGAAATTTCTCTCTATGGAAGAAACTGTGTCACATAACTAACGGCATAATGCGGATTTTATGCCTTACTCTGAAAAATACTATTTATTTATGTGTTCAGTCGTTCTGTTTTGGTAGCATTAACAGACCCCATTGAGGGACCAGTACCCTATTGTGTTAGCAGCAAAGAGTCCTGTGGCACGTTATAGACTAACAGATGTTTTGGAGCATGAGCTTTCGTGGGTGAATACCCACTTTTTCGGATGCATGTAGTGGAAATTTCCAGGGGCAGGTATATATATGCAAGCAAGATGCAGGCTAGAGATAATGAGTTAGTTCAATCAGGGAGAATGAGGCCCTCTTCTAGCAGAACAAACATTGAACAATCACAATCCACAGAAAGTCCTTGCCCCAGAAAGCTCCCAATCTAAGGTTGTTGTCCAGTGTGAGAGAAAAGATACCAGTCTAGACTGTTCCCACATGGCAATTCTGGGTTCTTGTGCCAGCCCAGTAAAAGGAAGGGTAAAGGAAGATATGGAGGGCAGTAATTTAGTAATATAGTAATCAGGTAGAATTCTTTTCATGTTTGCTCCGAAAGTCACCACTGAAATCAATGTAAGAAATCTGTGCTTGCCTAACATTTCACAGTTGTCTGAAACTCCACTCAAAACTTCATGATGGCAACATAGTAAGAGCTTAGATCCTTCTCTTCTGGCTCCTAATACTAGAGGTATAGGAGAATCTCCATTAAGTCCTACTAGTATAGTGCCTATGATACGTGGTGAGCTGTTCTATTATTACCTAGCAGGGAGCAGGGGCAACATACACATTGTAAATGAGCCTTAAATCCTTTAGATGGATTAATTTGCATTCTATTTACTTACAGTACTCATTAGTTATAATTCTTTCATTCTTTGAGCCAGATCCTCTGCCCCATTAAGTCAGATTTCGCTGTCAGAGCAGCAAAAAGTGATGCTAAAGCTGCCCTACCTAGGGGCAGCTGAGGATTCCCCTCTGATGGAAGTCAGCATACTCAGCTTTATTACAGTTCCTCTTGATCCCATCCAGGGTAGGGTGCATAACAGGATAGGGCAGGGTGTACTGGGGGCAGGAGGCGATGTAGCTAGACCTTGATGTGCTTTTCTGATCTTCTTCCAGCAGATCTGTCTCTGAAGTTATGTCTACATTGCAGTTTAAAACCCACAACTGGCCTGCCAGCTGATTCGGGTGCATGGGCTTGGGTTGCTGGGCTGTTGAATTGCGATGTAGATGTGTGGGCTTGGGCCCCAGTCTGAGCACTGGGACCTTTTCATGTCGCAGGGTGCTAGACCCTAGGCTCCAGCCTGAGCTCGGAATTATACACTGAAATTAAACAGCCTCTTACTTCAAGCCCACGAGCCTGAGTCACCTGGTGTGGGCCAGCTGTCGATGTCTAATTGCAGTGTAGATAAACTCTAGAGGATTCTTCTTGTAGGCATAAACTGGAGTAGCCCAGAAGCTACTGTAATTTGCACTGGGAACTCGTTCAGCCTACTACTCTCACTCCCAGGATTGAAGCAGAAATGAGTTTTTAATTCAGCTCTACTTCCCCACCCCAGCCACAGAGTTCAAAGCAGCTAAGTCTTTCTGTGTGTTTATACTCCTATCTGGCTACTTCTTTGTTCAGATTATATGTCCTTCCACCACCCTTCATTTGAGCTCTTTTTTCATGGCGTTCCTTTCAGTTACCTGAAATACAACATGCTCCCTCTTTTTACAATTATTTTAAAACATGCAAATAAGTACAGTAAGTTAATGGCATAAGCGGTGGGTAAGAATATGAAATTTGACAAAGGTTTCCCACTGTCTTACAACAAAAATTAGAAAACGACAAAGACAACAACAACAAATCCCTAGGTTCCTTATGGCCTTGCTTCTAAATTCTTACTCTCCGATAATTATATGTAATAAGAAAGAAGAGAAGAGCAAATAAAAGAGAATCATTGATCCGTAAAGTTAAAACAAAAAGGAAATGCGTTAGTGGGTATGTGAGTTTAATATACTTTAAAAAAAAAAGTTGTTGCCTGTGTCCATTTCCAAGGACCTAAGCATACAATTATATAACATATAATTACTTAGCTTGCAAGTTACTTAGAGGCAGGTCAGTATGTCCCAGTGTTTGACTGAAAGGACTAATGAAATAGGGTATCTCCATTTGTTCCTTGCTTGGGGTGGGAGGGGGAAAATTATTTATGAAATAAAATCCAGGGGCTTGAAAGGGCATTAGTGGCTAGTTTTCTGGTTTCCATAGGAAATACATATTCCACAAACAATTTTGTTTCTTTTCTTAATAAAAGTGAATGTAATGCTGATGGAAGGTGTCAGACTGGTAGGCTCGGAGAATGCAAGTCCATTGTTTCTCCATAGAACAGGTAAGACATTGGAGGTAGCTCTGTAGGATTTCCCCAAACTGCCCCATCATCATAAGCTAATTTTGCTAAGGAAGGAATCTCTGGAAGCAAGACATATAAATATCTCTTCAATTTGTGGCCTCTCTCCTGAGATGGCCAAGAAGAGGTCCTTCTTGTTGATGTTTGTTTATTAATTGTGTTGTGGATCAGGAGCTCACTGCTTAGGTGCTGGGGAAAAAAAAGAACAAAAAGATGGTCCCTGCCTCCAAAAGCTTAATGTCTAAGTGAACTTGCTTTATTATGCAGACATAAGCTCTCAATAGGAACTAGACTGAATTTGTCAACTCTTAGGTAAGAGTATATGTTTGTGACAGCCATGACTTCTGTGACAAAACCCATGTCTTTTAACGTTCTTTCATAAAAAAGTCAGATATGGCTCTGTATGTTTCCAACACAGAGGAGCATGGATTTTTACACAGTTTTAAACTATTACTTAAATATCACATTTTATTGTAAAATGAAGGACAATTATTTGCCTTTTCTCATAAATTCCCATGAAAGAAACACTTAATATCATTTAATATAGTGTGTGTCATGAATTATTAGGTGTTTTTAAGAAGAAAAATTATGATTTTTTGTGCACACTTTGCATGATGAAGCCATGAATCCTCATGGTGAACAACTAGTCTTATATAGTATCAGAGGGTAGCCGTGTTAGTCTGGATCTGTAAAAGCAGCAAAGAATCCTGTGGCACCTTATAGACTAACAGACGTTTTGGAGCAATACCCACTTCTGAGGAAGTGGGTATTCACCCACGAAAGCTCATGCTCCAAAACGTCTGTTAGTCTATAAGGTGCCACAGGATTCTTTGCTAGTCTTATATAGTAGGTCATCACATAGCTACTTCACTAATTTCCAACAGGTGTCAGATGCAAACCAGTGACCCAAAGGTAAAAGAATCACTATCTCCTTATCAATCACCCTTTGGTAAGATTACTGGGGGTGTGATAGTTCACCAAATCTTTGGGAGACTTGGACTACATGGTATTCTTGCTTTCAGTTAATGGGGGCTGAGTACACAAAATGGCTGTGGTTTAATTTCTCTTGTAACAACAAGCACCTCACCAGAGTAAGGGCAATTCAATCTCAAGGATCCTTTTTGCCTCGTTACAGGATCATGCCATACAGTTCCATCATCATCTACTAGCTATCTGAATCAGTTTCCCTTTGGTCCTATGCTTGGGTTTTCCTCTAAGGGGCTTTTCCTCACTCCTTCCTAAGTTTCCCAGGCTTTTTCTTCCTGCTGCAGAGTCTCATGCTTTCTGCCTTGACTCCCATCCTATGGTCATTGTTTTTCTACGATATCATAAACCACTTACTCTTCCTGAGATCTCATTGTCCACAAAGGACAGTGTTACTATGACACTTCTGGATTACCCAAAGGGTAGAGGATGAAACACTACCACCTACTTACAGTGCAAGGGAATCTTGTCTCTGCTGATGGGGGGAAACTCACACAAAACATGATATTCTTATAGATAAACTAGGAAAGTACAATTTAGATGGGGCTACTATAAGGTGGGTGCATAACTGGCTGGATAACCGTACTCAGAGAGTAGTTATTAATGGCTCCCAATCCTGCTGGCAAGGTATAACAAGTGGGGTTCCGCAGCGGTCTGTTTTGGGACCGGCTCTGTTCAATATCTTCATCAACGATTTAGATGTTGGCATAGAAAGTGCACTTATTAAGTTTGCAGACGATACCAAACTGAGAGGGATTGCAACTGCTTTGGAGGACAGGGTCAAAATTCAAAATGATCTGGACAAGTTGGAGAAATAGTCTGAGGTAAACAGGATGAAGTTCAATAAAGATAAATGCAAAGTGCTCCACTTAGGAAGGAACAATCAGTTTCACACATACAGAATGGGAAGAGACTGTCTAGGAAGGAGTATGGCAGAAAGAGATCTAGGGGTCATAGTGGACCACAAGCTTAATCTGAGTCAACAGTGTGATACTGTTGCAAAAAAAGCAAACGTGATTCTGGGATGTATTAACAGGTGTGTTGTAAACAAGACACGAGAAGTCATTCTTCCGCTTTACTCTGCGCTGGTTAGGCCTCTACTGGAGTATTGTGTCCAGTTCTGGGCACCGCATTTCAAGAAAGATGTGGAGAAATTGGAGAGGGTCCAGAGAAGAGCAACAAGAATGATTAAAGGTCTTGAGAACATGACCTATGAAGGAAGGCTGAAACAATTGGGTTTGTTTAGTTTGGAAAAGAGAAGACTGAGAGGGGACATGATAGCAGTTTTCAGGTATCTAAAAGGGTGTCATCAGGAGGAGGGAGAAAGCTTGTTCACCTTAGCCTCCAATGATAGAACAAGAAGCAATGGGCTTAAACTGCAGCAAGGGAGATTTAGGTTGGACATTAGGAAAAAGTTCCTAACTGTCAGGGTAGTTAAACACTGGAATAGATTGCCTAGGGAAGTTGTGGAATCTCCATCTCTGGAGATATTTAAGAGTAGGTTAGATAAATGTCTATCAGGGATGGTCTAGACAGTATTTGGTCCTGCCATGAGGGCAGGGGACTGGACTCGATGACCTCTCAAGGTCCCTTCCAGTCCTAGAGTCTATGAGTCTATGAGTCTATAAAACTACTGGGGGCTGATTAAGCACTCAACTACAGGCTCCACAAGCCTCACTCTTTCCCTCAGCAGGATAGGAATTTGTGCACCTCAGTCCTTAGCCTCCCTAATTGAGTTCTTGGGGCAGAGCAGAGAGAACCTGTGACCAAATATATAGAGAGAGTTAGCCCCCAGAGTTCTGCTCTGGCCCCAGAGCACAGGTCCTGCCAATCCAACACTCCACTTTATTACACCCGAATGCCCAGTCCCTCAACTTCTGGACACCCACAATATGCACAAATTTGCTGCCTCCATGGAAGCAGAACCCCCTCATTCACTAGCTTCACCTCAGATCAACATTCTCTTTAGCACACAGCAAGCAGTTGAGTCTACAGTAAAACAAAGCAGAAGTTTATTTGGCAAAGCTTAAGATAAAGATTCAAATAGAAGCAAATATAAGGATTGCAAACATGGTTACAGATCAAAGAAAAATAATGTCATCTAGAGCCTATATTTATTAAAAAGTTTCTTTCTTCTCTAATAAGGTATTTCTCTCCAAGCGTCAGTCCATATAGCACTTGTCTAGTAGAGAGAGCTGGGATCAACTTTTCTTGTAACCGCAGGCTGGCAGAATGTCACCTCTCTAATGGATGTACCTTCTCTCTCCTATTATACACTTCCAGACATTTGTCTCTTTTCATAACCAGAATGTTTCGTTAACTTACGCTAGCCTCTGTTGGATCACCTACTGACGTTTTTTTTTCTTCAGTTATTTTGTGCTTTGTAAAGGTCCAAGGCCACAACTGGTCCAGACTGTCAACACTTGGCTGAGTTGAAAGATGTCAATTGTTCTCACTCTTGATTTAGTTAGCTCTGACCCCAGGTGACCAGTTTCACCTCCTGAAGCTTTGGGATACAATAATCTACATGTTTTATAACTCTTAAAATATTTTCTGTACATGCATCCCACAATAACCAGGACAACCATCAAGTTTGTAGCTTTTGATGGAGAACAAATATGGCCCCTTTCTGTCACATATCATGAAGGTGACAAACACAGGGGAAACATGTCCATCTGGGCATGTCTAGACAGGTCTCCATGTATAGCCATGTAACTGTGTACTCCTCCATCTGTTGCCAACAAGAAGTGCCAGGGGCATAGTTACAATATAGGATTTTTTTCCAGCCTCCTCTCGGTAATTTATTTGTACAATAGCTGGGTATACATGACCATGAACCAGTGCTCTTTCTTTTACTAAGCTGGGAATCACTTCGGACTTGGGTCCCTTGAATCAGTGACTTGGATGATTTCCCCTCCTATCTTGCCAATCAGAGGTAGATCTGGTGGGATCATCCTCACTCTACTCCCTTTTCCTGGGACTATTTCTTGAAGATCCCTCTAGGCCTTCTAGGCTCCTTCTCCTTCTTAGTACTCAGGTAACTTGAATTTTATTTTATGTAATGAGAAATGTATATGTAGCATTAGCCCAATAAGTGGATATTTTTGTTTTATACCTTTTGTGCATGGTTCCAATAAAGACAGAAATGTTATGTTGGCTAATGTTAATGTAGAGATAGACCCGAGCTGCAAAGTTTAAAACCAGACTTCACCAAACTTCAGAGGAGTTCAAATCAGTGCTAGGATTTGGGATGGATTTTGTTTTAAATTGAACTGACCCACTCTTTCCCATAGTATAAAGTTATAGCTGCTTGGTAACTCACTCTTGTCCATCTAATTCACTCTTCCCAAATGGCCTTCTTCTCTTAAAGACTTCTCTTAAAAACTTCCCACCTAAAACTGGTATTGATCCATTTAGGACGTATGCAGATTGCTTCAGTCTTGGCAACTGGATTCATAAATAATCTCTGACTGCCACCAACATGGCTACAAGTCGGATTCGTGGCCTATCCCCACCTCATAAACCCATGTTCTAATCATTAACCCCATAGTCATTCAGGAGTTTTGCAAGTGGGGCCAACAAATGAGTGACCAGAGGTGATAAATGTAATTCTTTTATGGGCAGTAAAAGATTAAAGTGTATGAGCAAGCAATGGAGAAGAGTTAGAAAACTGAGTCAGCTTATGAATAAGGCAGGAAACAAGCCAAAGAACCCTTCCACAAAAACAAACAAACAAAAAACAAAAAATCCCAAACCCCACAAAATATCAGAACCTGAGACGGAAAATGTAGAATCATTTAACAGTGCTACAGACTTCCGCAAGCCAACATTTTCTAAATACTAGTCAAATAGAAACTCAGTTTAGGGCCTGGATAGTACTTTCAGAATCCAGAAGAGGAAAACAAGCTGTGGATATAAATAATTAAATAGGGCTTTGCAAAGCTATAAACTGTGGTAGATGTTATTGTAATCAGAATTGGGCATGTCTAAAACTAGCCACTCTCACCTCAGGCTCTCAACAAAATCTGTTAAACATTCTTGCGTCACTGACCTCCCAGAGCTGTATATGCCTAAATAACCCTGTCAAGGAAAGAACAAACTTTTCAAAGCCTTCAAGAGGCCTGTGGGACCTTTGTGCCTATTTGCTTCCTTTATTCCAAAATTTACCTGAAAAAGACAGAAGTGAAATAACACAAATGATTTATTTTTTATCAATTCAACTCCCTATGAAAATGTTTCTAGAGAAACAAATATGAAAGAGTTGTCTGGTTAAAAATCTGTCTTAAAAAACTAACCCTAAATGCTCTCTTTTTAACTTAGATTTATACAATGGACCAGAGAGGCCTGTGTAGTTTACTGAGTCAATATTTTTCTGTTTGGAAAGCATCGTGCAAAGATTTTCCATTTTAACATACAGAAAGAAAAGAAAAAAACATGGAAGAACACATGATAAACCCTAGTGTCTTATATTTAAAAAATGCTCATGTCTTCATCCCCAATCTTTGAATGGGTTCTGTGCAAGTGTGCAGCAGTTGCTGCTGCTGTTGTATACAAATGTGAGGTATGGTGGTGGAGACCAAAGGTCATGGTCTGTTTTAGAAGGCAGGGCCCTGGACTGCAGGGGGACAGATCAGCCAGAGGCAGCCCACAGTTTACAATGAGCTCTGGTTTCTGTGTCATGTAATGCTTGAATAAAAGTCACCTCATTTTTAAATATGAGCTCTTCTTGCTTTAAGGCAATGAACAACACTCTTCAACAGAGCTCCTGCTTGCTATCTATCTATCTATCTATCTATTTGTAGTTACCCAGGGCCTTGCAGGTTAAGGAAATAACACAACTGCTATCATTAATTAATTCTGGGGGAAAATCTGTATGTCTCTTGTGGTTGCAGGGAGAACAATACCTTTTCCAATCCCTACCCCCACGTCGCCCAGAAAAGAAGGTGTCATTACATCTTGGTTGTTAAGTCTGCTCATAAAAGGGTGGAAAAACTTGGCAGTAATCAGTAGCACTATAACGTTTGTTTACAGTACACAGTACCTCTGCAGAACACCTCTAGATGTTCATTTTTAGGGGTCATATAACCTGTGGTCTAGCAGTTGAAGGGAGAATGATGATTAGATTCTTTTCCCATACCATAGGGACAAGTTGGGGGCATTGAGAGAAAGGGTTTCCTGTGGATTTTGCTTAGAAACTGACCCTTCACAGACAATTATTTTATTTTAAGTGGATGGGGAGAAATTGATTTCAATTCAGAACTATTTACATTTCTCCTTGTTGATCCACATTTCCTCCTCCTAACATTTCTACAATACATTTTCATTTCCATTTCTTCTCCATCCCATCGCACACTCACTGCAAAAGTGGAAATGCTTCTTATAGGGCTCCAGCCTCAAAGAGTTTCTTGTTGACGTTCAGAAATTCCCAGTTAAGTTAGGAAGTTGAGTCCAAATTTTCAGAAATATTCCACTATGGTTCTGGCTTTTTAACACTGGCTGTTTAAATCACGTTCAAATCCAGGTTAATAAGGAATTGTCTTTAAGAACTGTGCTCAAATATTTTTATCCTACAAGCACAAATAGGATGGAAGTTCTCTGGCTGTCATCTGAAGATTTCTAGCTAGCATTATCTAAGAGAGTCAACATACCTCAAGCCCCTTTCCTCCTTGTGTAAAATAATCCTAAAGTTGTCACATGTTTAGTGGGAACATCTGGCTGCATGGATAAAAGCACATCACTGTCTTGTACAATTTATGAATCCATTTCCATGCCTATACCTGGAGCCAATATTTTTGTTTTGTTTTCATTCCCTCTCACTCCTCCCTACAGCCCTCACTCATATAACTTTGTCATTTTTAAGTATTTTAAAATGGTTTTCACTTTCTGCCTGTCCCAATAAATCCACCCTAAATTCCTCATGCTTGTAACTGCAGTATCTGCTCAACTAGCAGATTTATAGTTCATTGAATGGTTAAATTCCAAAAAGAGCTGTTTTTATAAGAATATCAACAGAGGGATATTTTAAATTAGAGAGAAGTTCCAATTTATTCTTTTTCTTTCTCATTTTTTACTGGAGTTTTATTTAATCTTTTTGCATTTCAGCAAAGTTACACAAAGCCAAAGTTAAAGAGTTAAATGCTGTTGTTATTGAACTGCAAATCAATAATATCAATGGAATTTGTGGTTAAAAATAATATGTTAAATAATATGTAACAATAATATGTCAGGGAAAGGTATGTTTTTCCTCTGGAGATCGCAAAGTGGTTTACAAAGGAGGGTAAATATGAATATGGAAAATGGAGGCACAGAGGTGTAAAGTAACTTGCCAAGAATCCTATAGCTTGTCAATGGCAGAGCTGGAAGTAGATGTCAAAAGTGAAATTTGTGCTGTTTCTCTTAGAGATTGTCTAAGGGCAGGTCTACATTTAAAATGCTACACCGGTGCAGCTGCACTCCAGTAGCACTTCAGTGAAGATGCTGCCTAGGCCAACGGGAGAGCTTCTACTGTTCATGTAGCTAATCCACCTCTGTGAGAGGGGTTAGCTGTGTTGACAGTCCCACCAGCATAGCACTGTCTACACCAGGGGATAGGTTGGTATAACTGCTTCGCTCAGAGGTGTGGACTTTTCACACCCCTTAGCAATGTAATTACATCAATGTAAATTTGCAATGTAAATGTGGCCTAAGAGAAGCTGTACAGCCTGTAAAACATTATAGTTAAAGCAGTACAACCCTTCTACTGTAGGCACATTTATGTTGACAGAGAGGTGCTTTATACTGGTATAGCTTTCCCCATACCATGGGGAAACCTGTTCTCATGAAATCTCCTGCCCAAATTCCATTCCATTCCAGATCAATTTCATTAACCTTCAGGTTAACTGAACCACCCTGCTATATATTTAGCATTGAGATGAGCCCAAACCAAAACCCAACATCTGAAACCAACACTGGGGAAATTCAAATATGCATCTAAACTTCACATCTAGTGCCACACTCTATACCTAGCTAAAACAGAATGAGGATAGGAGCTACAGAGAATAGAGATGACTGAAACACAAGACATTTTTTTGTGAAAATATAAATTATTCTCCCCTTTCTTTTATATTTTTTACCTTCTGTACAAAATTCAAAATTTCAGTGAAGAATTGCATCAAAATTTGAAAAAAAATTAACAAGCAGCTCCACATTTTTGATCAGCTGGTCAAAAAAATGCGATACTGGCCAACTTGGAGGTACACTGTTTTCAAAGTGGTTTAGTCTTTATTTTACTCAGAAGAGGATTCTAATAAGGATCCCTGTTGCACATAGATATGAAGGAAAAATCTGTCCATGGTTTTCTTGGTCAGTTTCAATGGGACTAAACTATGATGAACTGAATTCTAAAACCATGGCTCAGTCCTGTCTGGCAAGAGCAGTTGTAAGGAAATTCTGGAAGAAGCTATTCTCAGTGCAAACCAACAAGTTATATTGGTCCCACAAAAACTTAATAACAATTTACAGATACACAGATGTAGGAAACTCCTGTAACACTGGTAACACTGAAAAAAACATCTTGGTACTTTTCTAGCAAGAATAGTGTTGAAAAATGACTCTAGCTAATCCAGTTTGAATGTAATGCAGACAGAGTTTTAGCTAAAAAGGACCAGATACTAGCTGGGGTAAACTGAAGTAAGTTGACTTCAGTGAAGTCAATGGAGCTACACTAATTTACCCACCTAAAGATCTGGCCCATGGTTGTAATACATAATCTCTGTTTTCTAGAAGGGCTACACTATGAAGGAAGGACAATACCACAATGTCTTCACATGCAGCTCTATTACACAAAACCCAATAAACAGATTTTCAAAATAAACAGGATAGGAAAAAGAACCAGCACTGATGGCAGTTCACATGATTTTAAACGTGATAGTTGCCTGCAATGACCTTCCGCATAAATCACCAGGATAAGCACTGCAAGGAACTGATTGCAGATCAGAACATTACCCAAAGGAAATGGTACAAATGTTCCGCAAGTAGTTATTGGACAAGCTGAAATAACATGTTACTAGAGCCATATAAAAACACTCACACTGTAATGTTAGAAAAGTTTTTTTTTAGCAAACAAGTATTCATATTACCTCATGCATTTTTCTCCCAGTTTGTAAAAATATACCATGATGCCCTTTAATCAGTTACTGTAAGGCATTGCGGGCATCCTATGGAGTAGATCCTCACTTGATGTAAATGGTGCCATTGATGGAGCTATGACCATTTACATGAGGTGAGGATTCGCCCTGTAGATTTTGCATTGTTCAGAGCTGGATTGTGGTGGTGTATTGTATTTTGGTGAATTTTCAGGATGGCTGATAATTTGCTTCAACAATAACTAAATAACAACAATACTATGCATTTCTGTGTTTCCCCTCACCCAAGGATCCCAATTTGCTGTCAGCTTCCCTAAAAGGTGGGTATAGGATGTTCTCTCAGATCTGTCTGCCACATGGGTAATCTGATGCACAAAAAAGTTAAAGTGGTTTGCATAGTGTCACAAACAACCAGTAGCACAATCAGGAAACAAAACCTGACAATACTCAATTCTCATAAAGTGTCAAGTACTTGATATTGCTTTTACAGCCTAAATCCAGGCACCCTATTTTTAGGAAACTGAGGTCTGAGTGCCAAGGAGACATTCAATACACAAACACAATCAATCATATCATATCATATCATGATGTTACAATCCTCCACTGCTCATGTTACAGTGAATCCATTCAATACACATAGATGGGCTCCTAAAATCATGCACTAGTGAAAAGGGGAGTGGGGATCAATATGATTATCATGTACAACTTCCCTTTATGTAATATTATTTCATTCTTTATCTTTGTGTGTGTTTACCATGGATTAAGCTATCAAGTAAATATAAATATTGGAAGCAGAGATCTGTTAAGAAAGCAGTGAAAAAGAAGGCAGTGTAGAGTGCCAGAAGGAAACAGACTAACAATATTTTTCCTCTGAATTTTATTTCATTATTTACTCATTTCCCCATTCTTATTTCACACCTTCCTTAATATCTGTTTAACAAGACCTGCATCCACCATCGAAGTTGTAATCCCAGCACGAAGTTCCAGTTTATGAACCAACCTCCTGCCACTGCATCCTCTGCAGCAGCAACATAAACCAACTCTTTTTGCTGTTTCACAACCTGAATACTTTCCTCTTCCCAAAGGGTAACCCTGCTACTGGCAGATCAGGCCAGGGTAGCCTAAGGGGTTGCAAACTGTGTTTGAGCTATAACATATTACAGGCTATATTTCAAATTATTTTTCAATTCAAATGCAATAACACAGTAATAGAGGTAAATAATTAGAAGCACTGAGGGAGAGAGAAATATTGAGGCAAGGGAGGGAGGAAATGGACATATTTTCAGGTGGGATATATAAAAAGATTCATTGATGTATAGAGTTAAGGCCAGAAAGAATTATTAGATCATCTCACCTGACCTTCTGTATATAGCAGGTCATTACATTTCACCCAGTTACCCAAAAATTGAGCCCAAAAATTTGTGTCTGTGTTTGGAAAATGTTTTCCAGAAAGGCATCTAGTTTGGGTCTGAAGAATCAAGAGATGAAGAATCTATCTCTTCCTTTGATAGTTTATTCCCTTGGTCAATCATTCTCCCTGTTACAAACATTGTGTCTATTTTATAATATGGGATTTGTCTGGCTTCAGATTTCAGCCATTGGTTTCTCTATGTTTTTCTCCTCTACATCAGGAGCGCTTTAGTACCTGGTATTTTCCTCCCGTGAAGGTACTGATACACTGCAATCAAGTCACCTCTCAGTCTTCTTTTTGATAAGTTAACAAATTGAGCTCTTTAAGTTTCTCATTGTCAGACATTTTCTCCCAGCCTCAAATCATATTTTGTGATTCATGATTGCACCCTCTTCAATTTTTCAGCATCCTTTTTAAAATGTGGACACTAGAACTGTATGGCACATTGCAGTATCGTTGTATCTGTATAAGATATCAAGATTGTTACTCTATGTGTCACTCTGAAATAGAGAATATCTGTTGAGTCAGTGAGAAGTGATGGAAACATCTACAAGCATGGCTGAGAGCTCTTTACGTTCAGAAAATCACCAGGTCTAACATCCTCTTTGGTTACTAATTGATTGGAAAGCACTTCATCACCCTTAGATAATAGGAGTGCACCATCCTGCTTCTTTGCAAAGGCAGAAAAAATATTAATACCTCCATCTTTTCTGCATCATTAATAATAATTTTACTATTTCCACCTAGTGATGAGCCTATACTATTACTAGAATTTCTTTTACTCCTAATTCATTTAAAAATCCTTATTGTTCTTTAGCCTGCCAGCTATGGACTTTTCCCTGATGGCCTCTGTTTTCCTTATCAATTTTCTGCACTTCCTAACTTCTAATTTATAAATTGCTAGATATCCCTCTCCCTTTTCCATTTGTTATATATTGCTTTTATATCTCTAACTGTTGCCTTCACTTCATCACTGAACTAGGATGACTTTTCATTAAAATTGTCCTCTTTCTTGATAAAGATGAAGAGCTGATGCAGCAGGA
The DNA here is from genome assembly GCF_025201925.1 of Gopherus flavomarginatus. Classification (NCBI taxonomy): domain Eukaryota; kingdom Metazoa; phylum Chordata; order Testudines; family Testudinidae; genus Gopherus; species Gopherus flavomarginatus. The sequence goes on along the minus strand of NC_066621.1, from coordinate 124,062,256 downwards.
AGATATAAAAGGCTGTTATAGGTGAGAAGAGGTGCAAAGGGGAAATTCTGACATTACATCTTAGAAAAAGTAGAATTTTTTCAAATGTTGACATAGCAAAATTTTTCCTCTGAAGTTTGAACATTTGCAACATTTTTAAATGCTATTTAGCTGATCAAAACATTTGATTTAAAATAATCAAAATGTCAGAAACCTGCATAATTTTTAAAGTGATTTTTCATGATGTTTTGACCAGTGCTACTAGGCAGGAGAGAGAACGTCTACTAGATGTAACACCCTGGACGTACTGAAGTCAACTGTAAAACTTCCATGGACTTCAATGGCGCCAGGATTTCACCCTCGTTCTGAGGTTAATTTCTGAATAGATACTTCCCTCTTTACCACCAAGAACATTTTCTATTCCTGCAGGACTGAAAAACATGGATTTCCTACCTCTCTGGTAGAGGAAGGGGAAATGGTTCTCCTTAAGGATCAACATGGCAATGGTGAAATTCCTCTTTCTGAAGTCACCATGAAATTCAAGAATTTCTTCTCAGCACAGCGGGGTCAGTTTTCAGTGCACTGATAATGTCAATGATTCTTCTCTGCTTGGCTGTGGTATTCTTCAATTTCCCAGCCTGAATAGACTATAAAAAGACTGGATCCAAATTAATGGTCTTGAAAAATGCCAAATAAGATGTGCTGGAAACAAAAGTCCTATTTATCTTCCAAATCATACACATTTAGGTCAGCAACAGGCCAAGCTTCATCCATACAGCCCTGGCAACATCACCTCTAATCTGGAGAGACCACCTCCAGGGATGAAAGGGGGCTCATTCTCAATAGCCCATATAATCTTTTGCCCCTCTGCTGAGACTGCCAGCAAGGGGACACTTTGGCGTAATCATTTGTGCACTACAAAGTGGATGGGATCCTACCAAATCATTTCATGTAGACAACCAAAAAGACATGACATAATAATTTTCAATCACCCACTACTGACCTGAGCAGATGTGAACACCCAATACACAGATATAAGGATGCATATCCCATTGTGATTCCTTTGAGGGGTCCATTCTCCTTATTATTAGCCAACTCAAACAGGTATGTTTCTTGCTGTGTTTGAAAGGGAGACCTAGAGACAGACTGAAAATTCAGGAAACTCATGCATAAGGCAGGAAAACACTTTATAAAAAATCCTAAAGCTTTTTATATTAAATAATGAGCTCCAGCCCAATATTCCATACATAGCAAAATTAGATGGAAAAGCCCTGTTGGCCAGGTGATCTAGTCAAACCTCCAGCTCATGTTCTGAATGTACACAGATTATAAACTGTATAATTAATTGATACAACAGATTGCAAGGGCACAAGTTCCTGAGCTGGTTAACATAATCAAGAGACCGCTATTTTTTATGAAGTGACTGTATTTATTTTTTTCTGCTTAAATTGAGTGGCAGTAAGGCCTGACTGCTATAAACACAGTGTCAAATACAATGACTTTCTCATTACTTCAGGGGGAAAAGTCAAAAGACAGATGGAAAAAGCAAGTGGCAAAATGGTGTTTCTGTCATAATTATGTTTTATGCAGACATGACTCTGTGTCCATAATAATCGACAGCCTGTTTAGACATTTAGCAAACCAACAGTCAAATGTACTTTGCAGGGTGTGAATATTTTTTTTTATTATTATTATTTCATGACTTGTAGAAACGGGGTTTGAATTCCTGTTCAATTTAACAGGCGGATAATAAAACATATTTTTTCTCCCACACCAAAGCAAAAATGAATGTGTTTCTACCCTTCAGAATGTGCCGGCGACTGCCAAGAAAGCAAAGCTTGAACAGGAAGGGAGTGAGATGGAGCTCATAAAGCTGCAGAGAAGGAATGGGCAAACTGATTCATATAAATCTAGAATTAACCACTCCCTATCATCACCACAGAAGTGTCATACAAAGGTTAAACTAAAATGTTTGGGTTTAAAAGAGTTTGTTAAATGTTGTATATCTTTATTTTTATTCCTCTTCCTCCCTGGTCACAGCTTAACAGGAAGATACCCTAGAGGACAGGAAGATACCCTAGAGGACATTGCAAGCAACTCCATTAGAATCCTTTACCTGGCTACTGCTTTCAGTTGGCAGCTCATTAGACCCAGGAACCAAAACAGCCCAAAAAGTGGTAGCTTTGTTCCAAATAAAATTTTTGTATTGCTTTAATTATAACAGAATAGAGCAAGCAGTGCACTACTCACAGTGTAGATGCTGTTATACTGCTATAAAGTTGGAAATAAATAATACTGATATAATTGTGTCCATGTGAGGGATATATAAATAACATCCCAACTGAAATAGTTATACTACGACCAAAAAAAAAAAAAAAGTGTGTAAACTAGGCCTTATCTTCCAGCTTGGAAGCAGCTGATAATTTCTGGTAGAGAAGGCTGCCCTTTATTCTTGCCCAAATAAGGTGTAGGGAGTAACAGATTACCAGTCCAATTTCAAAGAGCATGCTTTGAGGGGCAGTCAACATATTCTATAGCTCAGCTCTGCCTGAGGGAGCATTGTTATCTCCACTAATCTTTCAAGACTACAGGGTAAAATACAAGCTCTATATTACATTTCCCACAGAGACATCACTGTAATGGGGAAACCCCTTTAATAAGGAGCTCCTGAAGCAGCTGGAAGATAATATAGTCCTCTTAGCAAAAGAGCCAGGCTGCCAGGGAGTCAAGGTGGCTATGATGGGGACAGAACCACTACATGAATGACCTTGGCTTCCTATGGCTCCTCAGGGGATCTATTATCTTCTGACCTGGACCCTCACTTTCTCCCAAGGGGGGCAAACCTCTTATGGGAGCGTACAAAGTAAAGTCTGTGAGGGAACATATGTAGATTTTGCTTCATAGCAGCACAATCAAGCCCTAGGAAAGGATTCCAGGATGTAGCTCTCTAGCTTAGGACATTTTGCCATGCAGACTTAACAGCTTGGTGAAGTGTATAGGCATGAGCAACAGAGAAGTTTTCTTGTCCCCACCTGAGCGCTATATTTGTAAGCCATGGATGAAACACATTTCATACACTGTGTTTCTAGGATATCAAGCTTACATCTGCACAGCAATTATACTATGAGGAACTTAAGGGAATAGCTCAGATATTTATACCTTAAAATATGAAGAAAAGATGAAGCTCAATTATTTATGCCAGGAATAGAATCTATGTCTCTTATTTGAGGCAGGCACATCATACAATGATGAGTAAGCATTTAAAATACATTAGGGATGGATTTTCTGCTCTTTATGGGACAGTGTCTTATGTACCTGTCTACTCTGGTAGAATCTGTGCCCTCCATCCTTTAGACGAATGGTTTATTAGGATGGGGATATTAAGGCAGTCAGAAGAAGCATGGGGAATATGTGTGAGAGAGCATAGGTAAGTGGTATAGGTGTGGCAGGGGCACAGAAAGAATGAGAGAGCATGCTTGTGTGCAAGAACATATGTGTTTGTGTGCTAGAAGCATATGTTTAGGCTTTGGGGTGGATATGTGTGTTAGATCTACTGTATGAAAATGGGTCTGACTGTAAGTTGAAGAGTAAAGGTTATGAGTAGAACTGGTTGGAATATTTTCAACAAACTGAAATTTCCTGAAATAAATTTCGTAATTTGATCATTACTAATTCCTCTGGTGTTTCTGGTATTTCAACACAATTGTATAGTTAAAAATCAGAAAGGTTTTAGTTTTATTCCAATGAGGAATAAAAACAAATGTTCAAAACCTCAAAAGTTGTCACAAAATGGACTTGTCCTCCAAACGCCTCTAGTTATGGGTGCCATGCCTGTGTGTGTGTCTGTGTATAAGCATAGGAGAAGTTAGACACAATTCCAAATATAGGTCTTTATCCAGGAGAGAACTGTGTAAAAGCTGAACAAACTCAAACTATAAAAAACTGGGTAAGAATACCATCATTTAGCCTCTGAAGAGGAGAAATACAAGCAGCCTTGAGCCTCCAGGTTGAGTGAATCAAACCAAGGTTCCCTTGCATTCCAACCATATCTTTTATTGTGTGAGTATCAAAGACACCTCTCAGTAACACTTTACAACAAGTGGCTGATCATTACTAACTCCTCTGGTATTCATCGTATGGTAATAAACATTAATTGTAATGACATAACTTGGTTTTACATGTGGGATTACACACTGTGCTAGAAAGGCCTGGTCACTAGTGCTGATGTGTTCAGGACTGTGCAGTAGCATTTGTAATATTCAGTTCAGGGCTAAAGGGCTTTACAGTGAATCAGTCGGAAAACTGCCCTCTTCTCTGAGACTTCATATTATAAAAGAGCATTCACTTGGGTTAAAACAATATTTATTGAGACCTTTATATTTCAGTTACTAAACAACTTTTAAAATATTAAAGTTGCAATAATGTTTGCAATTTAAAAGCACTTTTTTCCACTGGTAGGGAAAAATATAATATTAAACCAAATAATAATTCTTGTAAGTTTCTGGTCTATGTGTGGCCAAAGTAGAGAAATGTCTATTTTACATGAACAGTTTGTTGGTTCTGTTTCTTTTATCCAACAAAAACATTTTTAGCATGTTTAACAAATAGCTACTATGCAACGGTTCTAGTGCATCTGTGCAGAATCAATGTTCCTAGGTAACTGATACAATACTATAAAACAAGCAGCACATTGAAAATGAACTAGTAGCCTAGGACTGCTAGGAAAAGGATGGTACATAATAAAACATGGCAACAGTAGCAAAGCCCATTATTCAACAAGGGGGTGGTGGGAAAGTGTTAGGAGAAATAGTCTAAATTTTATAAATTCAATAGTAATTGCTGATGGTTACAGAAGGAAAGACAAAGTTAGGAACAGTGAGTTCTACTCCTGATCTGCCACCAACTTCCTGTATAAAAAAATACAATGTTTAAGTTTGAGAGCCTTTGTTTTCCAACAGCATCTCAATATGTTGACCTTAAATCTCAGTTTACTTGATACTTTCTGTTCCTGCATCTCAGTACAGAGTGAACAATGTTGGAAAGGCACTTTGAAAACCTTAGGTCAGAGACATTACATACAAATTATTATTTATTACTTATGCATGGGGACGGTTTCTATCTGACTTTTCATTGTAATTAATGGCCCAAATTCATCTGTGTGCTCTGACTCCTTTGTGCTAGTTCAATGACACAAAGTAGATTAGATAAACAGCTGAGTTTAAGACTGTTTTGCAGCATGGGAGAAGCATAAAACCACTTGGGCATATACCTGAAACTGTCCCAATCTCTTTATTTTGGGCCCTCAAATTTTCCTAGCCAGTCATGAATTACCCAGAAATGCCCTCCACCCCCCTTAGGTCATTATTATTTAAGTATAAGCAGAATGGAAAGCTGAGAGATAAATCAGATAATTAGATGAGAGGATTGAGGCATATTTACACCATAGTGCCTTTACATCGCTGTTAGAATGTAAATAGGCCTTAAAGTGGGGGAAAATACAATTTACAGATTGCTTAGGGATCTGTAATTAGGATTAGCCTCTGATCCAGTTAATGTAATAAAAATATAACAAATTTAAAATTAGAGGTGGGTCCAAACCAATACTCTGGAACTGAACATCCCAGAATTTTGGGAGTGAGGGGACAAGCTTGTTGGAAATCCAGGTCTAGATTTTGCAGCTGAGGTCTATTCCTGTTTTAAGGATGTAAGAGGACCTTCATTTTTCTGCAACATATAATTACATTTGAGAATTCACAGACAAATAGCTTAGTAATTTTCATGTGAGCATTCCGCACTGACAAGAATAAGAAGTGTTGGATACAGTATTGTAGCCATGTCACTCCCAGGATATTAGAGGGATAAAGTTGGTGAGGTAATTTTTTTTTTTATTGGACCAGCAGCTGTTGGTAACAGAGAAAAACTTTTGAGCTACACGGAGCTCTTGTTCAGGTCTAGGAAATGCCCTCAAACCGTCACAGCATTCACCTTGAATGGTCCCTTAGAATATGCTTAAATACTATGTGTTTGATCTTGTATTTAGCTGTGACACTCTGGATATATCTACACTGCAATTAAAAAACTATGGCTGACCTATGCCACCTGATTCAGACTCACAGGCTCAAGCTAAGAGGCTGTTTAATTGTGGTGTAGATATTTGGACTTAGGCTAGAGTCAGGGCTCTGGGACCCTGTGAGACAGGAAGGTCTCAGAGCTTGAGCTGCAGCCTGAGTCCAAATGTCTATACTACAATTAAACAGCCCCTTAGCCTGAGTCCCATGAGCCTGTGTCAGCTGGCACGAGGCAGCCACAGTGTAGACATACCCTCTGAGTACCTTTCCAGACGTGAAGAAGAGCTCCGTGTAGTTAGACTCATAGACTCATAGGTCAGAAGGGACCAATCTGATTATCTAGTCTGACCTCCTGCACAAGGCAGGCCACAGAACCCCACCCATCCAATTTTATAACAACCCCTATCCCAGGACCGAGTTATTGAAATCCTCAAAAATGGTTTGAAGACCTCAAGCTGCAGAGAAACCACCAGCAAGCGACCCGTGCCCCACGCTGCAGGGGAAGGCGAAAAACCTCCAGGGCACCTGCCAATCCGCCCTGGAGGAAAATTCCTTCCCGACCCCAAATATGGCGATCAGCTAAACCCTGAGCATGTGGGCAAGAGTCACCAGCCAGCACCCAAGAAGGAATTCTCTGCAGCAACTCAGTACCCATCCCATCCAACATCTCCCCGCAGACCATTGAGCAGACCTGTCTGGTGGTAATTCAAGATCAATTGCCCAAATTAATGATCCTATCATAACATCCCCTCCATATACTTATCAAGCTTTGTCTTAAAGCCAGGAAAGTCTTGTGCCCCTACTACTTCCCTCGGAAGGCTATTCCAGAACTTCACTCCCCTAATGGTCAGAAACCTTCGTCTAATTTCAAGTCTAAACTTCCTAATATCCAGTTTATACCCATTCGTCCTCGTGCCTACATTAGTACTAAACTTAAATAATTCCTCTCCCTCCCTAACGTTAGCCCCCTTGATATATTTATATAGAGCGAGCATATCCCCCCTCAGTCTTCTTTTGGCCAGGCTAAACAAGCCAAGCTCTTTGAGTCTCCTTTCATAAGGCAGTTTTTCCATTCCTCGGATCATCCTTGTAGCCCGTCTCTGAACCTGTTCCAGTTTGAATTCATCCTTCTTGAACATGGGACACCAGAATTGCACACAGTATTCCAGATGGGGTCTCACCAACGCCTTATATAATGGTACTAACACCTCCTTATCCTTGCAGGAAATACCCCGCCTGATGCATCCCAAAATCGCATTTGCTTTTTTAACAGCCGTATCACATTGGCGACTCATAGTCATCCTGCTATCAACCAGTACCCCAAGGTCCTTCTCCTCCTCCATCGCTTCCAACTGATGCTCCCCCAACGTATATCCAAAATTCTTATTGTTAATTCCTAAATGCATGACCTTGCACTTTTCACTATTGTATTTCATCGTATTTCTATTGCTCCAGTTTACAAGGTGATTCAGATCTTCCTGAATAGTATCCCTGTCCTTCTCCGTGTTAGCAATACCCCCCAGCTTTGTGTCATCCGCAAACTTTATTAGCACATTCCCGCTCTTTGTGCCAAGGTCAGTAATAAAAAGGTTAAATAAGATCGGTCCCAAAACCGATCCTTGAGGGACTCCACTGGTGACCTCCTTCCAGCCTGACAGTTCACCTTTCAATACGACCCTCTGGAGTCTCCCCTTTAACCAGTTCCTTATCCACCTTACAACTTTCATATTCACTCCCATCTTTTCCAATTTGACTAACAGCTCCCTGTGCGGAACCATGTCGAACGCCTTACTGAAATCTAGGTAAATTATATCTACTGCATTTCCTTTATCTAAGTAATCCCTCACCTTCTCAAAGAAGGAGATCAGATTGGTTTGGCACGATCTACCTTTAGTAAATCCGTGTTGCAATTCGTCACAATTACCATTGACCTCTATGTCCTTAACTACTTTCTCTCTTAAAATTTTTTCCAAGACCTTACATACTACAGATGTCAAGCTAACAGGCCTATAATTACCCGGATCACTCTTATTCCCTTTCTTAAAAATAGGAACTACATTAGCAATCCTCCAGTCATATGGCACAACCCCCGAGTTCGTAGATTGCTTAAAAATTCTCGCTAACGGGCTCGCAATTTCACGCGCCAGTTCCTTTAATATCCTCGGATGGAGATTGTCCGGGCCCTCCGACTTCGTCACATCGAGCTGTTCAAGTACGGCCTCTACCTCAGTTGCGGTAATATCCACTTCCATATCCACATTCCCGTTTATCATGCCTCCATCATCGCAAGGTTCCTCACTAGTCTTATTAAAAACTGAGGCAAAGTACTTGTTTAGATGTTGGGCCATGCCTAGGTTATCCTAAACCTCCATTCCAACCTCAGTGTATAGCGGCCCCACTTCTTCTTTCTTTGTTTTCTTCTTATTTATGTGGCTGTAGAACCTTTTACTATTGGTTTTGATTCCCTTTGCAAGTTCCAGTTCAATGTGGCTTTTAGCCTTCCTCACTTTATCCCTACATGTTCTTGTCCCTGCCTGCAGGTATATGGGATCTTGGGGAGCAATTACCACACAGGTGGGGTGCAAAATAAACTTTATTAAGAAAATGCAAAAACAGGGAAAATTTAATAGTGAGGGGTATGGGGTTTGTTAAGGTAGGCAATTGGGGAGGGAGTTCTTTTAGTATAGTATAGGGGGTTTCAATAGTGGGGTACAATACAGTGGGGTACAATACAGTTGGTAACCAACTAACACTGAAGTATAAATGTAACAGGTAGCTAACAATTTCTAGGTAAAGGGTGTGTCACAGCAGCATATAACCAACTAACAGTTATGGGTAAAATGTGTTAAATAACCAACAACTCTAGGTAAAAATGTGTCACAGTGGTGTAAATATAAAATGTGAGGTGTGTGAGAGAGAAAAAGGGTAACCAATGGGGTTTTATGCTAGACTTCAGTAATACAATTGAGGTTTGGCAGCAGTAGAAGCGGGGTGAACACGTGGGGGAAGGGATTAAAAGAGAGAGAGAGAGAAAGGCAGTGGTAGAGGAATGAGGTTAGGGGATGGGGGAAGAGGAGCACGTGGTGGAGCAGAAACCAAAGATAGAGGCGCTACAGAGGGAGATTTAAACTCAGGGTGACACAGAGAGCAGACAGGCTGCAAGTTTAAACAGCAGAGAGACTGCAATGAGTGACTGGGGAGCTCGGGGGGGGGGATTGGGGCAGTGGGAAGACAAATTCAAATAGTAAAAACCTTATCTATCCCCTAACTTAATCAAACTTATATAAAATGACAAGCAGCTACAGAATACAACCAGGCAATGATTTTCTAAACTTATCTTAACCAACAATTAGGCAACACAACAAATATCACAGAAACTTACAAGCTCTACAATCTTAACAAACTATGACTTATTAAATTAAAAAAAAAACAAGACCTATGGTGCACCTTATGCTATGGGGAGGTTACAGAGGGCAGAGTGGTATGTATCCAGGACCCAGCTCCCAAGGAAGCCAAGGGATGGTGGCTACAGCGGTGGATACAGCTGAAAGCAGAGAGCCCCAAGGCAAAGCCCACAGGAGCAGAGCTTAGCAGTGGCAAAGAGCCCTGTAGTTTAAGAGAGGTTTTAAGACACAGACCAAGGTTTAGCTTGAGTCTGTGTGCTGGGGAAACAGAGCCAGCAGCTAAAATAATAAAATAAAAGTATAGAAAGTTTTACAGAGGGATTCTTACCAGTCCCCAAGGCAGCAGCAAAGGCAGAAGCAGCAGCAACATCAGAAGAGGCAAGGAGGGTTCGGTACAGTCTCAATAATCAGGAGATCTCTCAGGTAGCAATTCGTTCTTCGTGGGGGGGGTTTCAAAAACGGGGGTACGCTCAAAAATAAAACGAGAGCGGAGAAAGGACCCCCCAGAACCCCTGGCTGATCAGACCAGGCAGCAATGCAGGAACCTTTCTGAGGTGTGTTTCAAAAATGTCTGGTTTTAAAGGCAAACTCGGGCAGTTTCCCACCAGTAATCCTGATAGGCTCCCTCTGTCACAGGGGAGGGGGCACAGGGGAAAAACTGAAGGTAAGCCCAGAGACATGCCTGGACATAGTCCTGTGCAATAGGTGACTCAAGAGCACATGAAACTATGACTCATGCCCAGGATCTTAAAACCACAATAGGCCTTGCAGCTCTGGACATTGCCTACCCTACACCAAGCCCAGGTTCAACGAGGTGATAACAGGACTAACCCTTTGAAAAGGGCAGTGGTCCCACTTAGCATACAGCACAAGTGGCCATCCCTTTGAGAAGGGCAATGGCTCTTGTTAAACAACTTAAGGGGCCCTCCCTTTGAGAAGGGCAGTGGCCCTGGTAAACAACTTAACAGCCAGGGAAGGGCGGCCACAGGAGAACAGAAAACAAAATGGAGTCTGGGGAAACAAAATGGAATAGGGGAATAGCTGTAACGGACAGTTCTGACCTCAGCAAGGTAGCTTTCCTTACTGATCCTGCCTTTCTTCCACTCCCTGCAAGCTTTCTGCTTTTGTCTAATCCCCTGTTTGAGTTGCTTGCTCATCCAGTTTGGCCTACAACTCCTGCCCATGGTTTTTTTCCCCTTTCTCGGGATGCAGGCTTCCGACAGTCTCCGCAGCTGTGACTTAAAGTAATTCCATGCCTCCTCCGCATTTAAATCCACTAATTCCTCCGTCCAATCCACTTCCCTAACTAATTTCCTTAACTCTTTAAAATTAGCCCTCGAGAAGTCAAAAACCCTAATCCCAGATCTACATTTGTTTATCCTTCCATCTAGTTTGAACTGAATCAGCTCATGATCACTCGAACCAAGGTTGTCCCCTACCACCATTTCTTCTACGAGGTCCTCACTGCTCACCAACACCAAATCTAAAATGGCATCCCCTCTCGTAGGTGCTTCAACTACTTGATGAAGAAATCCATCTGCTATCACATCCAGAAAAATCTGACCCCTATTATTCTTGCAAGTACTCGTCCTCCAGTCTATATCCGGGAAGTTGAAGTCCCCCATAATCACACATTTCCCCTTTGTGTTTACTTCATTAAAGACATTAAAGAGGTCTCTATCCATATCCCAATCTGATCCCGGAGGTCTGTAGCACACCCCAAGCACTATCTCAGGGGAAGCTCTAGTTGCTTTTTTACCCAGTGTGATTTTTGCCCAGACAGACTCTGTCTTATCCATTCCATCGCTTCTTATTTCGCTACAGTTAATTTCATCATTGATGTACAAGGCTACTCCACCACCTTTGCCTTTCTTCCTGTCTTTTCTAAACAGCACATAGCCTTCAATACCAGTGCTCCAGTCATGAGTACTATTCCACCAGGTTTCGGTAATCCCTATAATATCCGGCTTCACTTCCTGCACTAGTAACTCCAGTTCCTCCATCTTGTTACCTAGGCTCCTCGCATTAGTGTACAGATCTTTTAATTTTCGGAGTTTGGTGTCAGTGACATTCTTTCCCCCGTCGTGCACAAACTTTCTACCACCAGCTTGTTCAAAAGCTTGTCTCACTCACCAACAGAAGTTGGTCCATTAAAAGATATTACCTCATCCACCTTGTTTCAAGAATAAAAAGAGCATGCATCACACTCACTTCAGGGCATAAGCTTATCATTAGCGGATGAAAAAGAACACCTACTCCCAAGGTTATAGAACTGCACAATAATTTGCATTATGGAGATTTCTATTTGATGTAATGAAATATCTATTTTTGACCACTTTAAGACACTAGATGGGCTATTGGCTCAGGTCTGACATGGCAATTTCTATGTTACATATTAATTCTATTCATAGAAGTTTTGTCACATATCCAGGCTTTGGCATGCAACCTCTGCTAATTATTGATTATAACTGGCCCGGAGCTAAAGGAAACATTTTCAATGCAACTGGCACAATCAGTGTTTGTTTCATCAGTGTAACAAATGTAGTTTAGAAACCCCTTACAGGCTTGTGAAGATTTTTTTTTGTGTGGGATGCAAGCAAAGTGGCAGCAGTTCAGTAATTTAAACAAAAATAAAGTTCTCCTTGTAGACTCAAAGAGAGGAGCTGAACACTGACCTCTGCTCACTAGGAACTGAATTCTCAGGCATATTTATTTTTTCTCTACGAAAATTAAGTGTATGGGGAAATTAAAGGTCCATTTTGAAATGTAAGTGCTTCCACTTGACTCTGGAGATCCTCAATCACAATCTGAGATGCATCAATGTCTCATTGTAAATAACACCATGAATAAACACTTACATGGCTATTAAGAAGTGCAATAACTTTATACTTAACCACATACTCTTCTGCTAAAGTTGCCAGGTGTTTGTCATGGGGGGAGGACAGGGTAGTTATGAAGAAGGATTGCTTATGGAGTACAAGGGGCCATGAACTAAATTAATAAAAATAAAAATAGATAAACTGAATATCAAGGAAAGTTTTCTGACAATGAGATTTATTAGGTCTTGAAATTTTCTCTTTCAGGGAATAAGAAGCTTCATTATTTCAATAACTCGGTCCTGGGTTAGGGGTTGTTATAAAATTGGATGGGTGGGGTTCTGTGGCCTGCCTTGTGCAGGAGTTCAGACTAGATGATCATATTGGTCCCTTCTGACCTATGAGTCTATGAGTCTATTATTTGAATAATTTAAAATTAGATTGGGCAAAGCACTGAAAATTTAGTCTCGGGAAAGAAAGCTGAACTGACAGTGAAGAATATTCTAAAATACCCAACAATTTTTTCCTCCGCTTTAATTTCTATGGTTTCTGGGATGGCCAGTCCCTATTTCTGGCAGCTTCCTACAACCTTCAAGACAAAAATAACCTAGGAATAGGTCACTGATTTGTCTAATATAAAAACCAATCAGAAGCATCACTTGAGAGGTGAACCACACCCTGGACTGAACATTTCAAATTAAATTGTGCCAGTATATTTATGCCTATATCTGTAATTTTCACTCCATGCATCTGAAGAAGTGGGGTTTTTACCCATGAAAGTTTATGTCCAAATAAATCTGTTTGTCTTTAAGGTGCCACTGGACTCCTCAAATTCAATGTCTTCTTTAATTAAACTAGTGCAAACAACCATGCTGCAGCTAAGCAACATACCAAGTGATTTTACCTTTGCCCTCTGTGTCCCTTTTCCTCATTTTGTGTGTCACACTCACTGTTGTGCATTCATTTCTTCAAACTGGGCTCTGATCCTCCAACTTCTTGCATGCAGGTAGCACCCAGGCACAAGCAATTTGTCACACAAGAAGTTGCAGGACTGGGGCCTTAGGCTGCAAGCTGTTCAGGATACAGACCTTATCTACCTATGAGTTTGTACAGTATCTAGAACAATGCAACCCCAATCTTGATGGTGGTCTCTGGATGTTGCTGTAAATAATTACAATGCAATAATATTTTCTGGCTGGTTCTGCACTTCAGTTTCCAAATGGAAATGTGTTCTGTATAAAACTCATGATGCCACATTTTTACAGTCTGTCTTTAGGAATACAGTAGGGATCAGAGCCACGAATGGAATTAGATGTTGCAACACTGATCACCAAAGTGCCTAACTTTTAGGCACCTAGAAAATCACAGGAACACCACTGTGATCTGCAAAGCTGAGTTAAGTTCCTTGCTCCTGATACAATGAATGGGGTGAGATAGGCACCTTAGACTGCAATCCACAAAAGCCAGCACACTGGGCACAGAGCCATCTTAGCTAATTAATAGAAGATGCCAATGAGAGGGGTTTATGTGAAACTCCATCCCTCTCTTGGAGATAGGTGCCTAAGTCTGGACTGCAGGGAGAAGTTTATCTATGACAGGAGTTCCCAAACTTGGTTCACAGCTTGTTTAGAGTAAGCCAATCTGCTTCCCGCAGCTCCCATTGGACAGGAATGGCGAACCACAGCCACTGGGAGCTGCAAGCAACCATACCTGTGGATGCTCAGGTAAACAAAGTGTCTCACGGCCAGCCAGGGGCTTACCCTGAACAAGCTGTGAACCAAGTTTGGGAACCCCGATCTATGATTAGTGAGCCACAAACAGGAGCCAGTCACCTGAAATCAGGTGGCTTAGGCATCTAAGGCATCTGGCATAAAATGGCCAGAAGAGGAGAAGAACGAGATGATGCCTACCTGATAACTTTTAGCCCAGTGGTTAGAACATTCACCTGGGATGTAGGAGCCCCAGCTTTAATTGCCCCCTCTCTGACAAAGGGGCAAAAAAAAACAGATTTAAACAGGAGGTTTCCCATGTCTCTGGTGGGTGTTAGAACAACTGAACTATGGGTTATTCTAATCTGGAGCTCTCTTGATCTCTCCTGTTGAAGGTGTTGCACTGTGCATAAATAATGAAAGAGTGATTGGAGTAAGGTGACTGGACCTGGGGCCTTCATGTGCTAGATGGACTCTTTAACCACTAAACTACAGAGCCATTCTCACACACTTGCTTTGTGTCTCTGGCCCAATGACTCTTTGACATTATTTCCCACTGATATCACATTCCTGAGAGTAACTGAGGCACAGAAAGCACAACTGCTACTGGCATTTTGAAGCTGCCAAGTAGGTATACTGTTAACTTGCTCACTGCAATGCTGCCAGCTGACCTCACCGTCGAGTGGTTTGGCAAAGTGTCTTACTGCAGAGAAAGAAATAAGACAGTCATATTTAGAAATCTTTGGGAGAGGATTGAAAAGTAACTCCATGAAAATTTAATCAAGATCTCTTAGGATGATAAAGGGACACCCCTAGTATATCTACAACTGTTCTGCATGCCTATCTCCTCCCTACCCCAATGAGGCAAATGAACAGATGCCAACTCTACCTCTGTTTGTTGAATCACAACCTTTTCTCATATGCATAAAACAATGAAAAGTCAAGATCTTAATGTGGGGTCCATCTTTATATTTAAACATTGTAAGGAAAAATGCATGCATACACTTTCCCGGGGTCCTTTTCTCTTCATTGGACTTGTCTATGTTCAACTGGTAGGACTAGCTAAACTGTGGTAGAGTCTCAAACAGGTTTATGGCATGGTTGGGATCTCCCAAAATGCATCCTCTCTCCTCAGTGTTCATGGTAGGAGTAACTGTCTCATACTCCTCCTAGGTATCTACAGTGGTCTGTTGTGCCTTCACCAAGCATGTAAAAGCCTTGTAGAAGCAGCAGGTCTGAAAAACGTTCTTCACTTTTATGCAGCACTGCTGCTGATCCCTGTCATACCCTTCTGACTGCATTCCCTATACAATTTTTTTTGTAGCTTTCCATATTTCTATGGCTGATCCATAGCTGTGTGTGTAATATCTCCTCTCTACTCTAGGCAGGAGTGTGTCTTGTGCATGGAACTGGCATGGTCAATTGGGCAGTTTCATACAATAAAAGAGAGCTGCTCGCTGAGGTGGGAAATGAGGAAAAGACAATTCCAAAATACCCAGATGGTTTTGAAGAAGGGGATGGCTTCTGGTCTTCATAACCCCTGGGCAGTGGAGTTTACAATTATGACCAGAGAAGTCACTGTTGCAGGTAATGGGACATTGTGGGGCATCTGCTTGAGGACTGTTAGCAATTACACAGGCCGTACTGCATCAGCCTTGGCTCTAAACCATTTGTGGGGGTGGTTTTACTGCATTTCCCTAATGGGTGACTTATTTCAGCTAGAGATAAGAACATAAGAATGGCCACATTGGGTCAGACCAAAGGTCTATCTAGCCCAGTATCCTGTCTTCCGACACTGGCCAGTGCCAGGTGCCCAGGAGGAAATGAACAGAACATCATCTGTCACCCATTTCCCAGCTTCTGGCAAACCAAGTGTAAATTTGAGTGAAGACACATGCACAAATAGGTTGATGCAAGGCAACTTATGTCAGCCTAACTTTATAGTGTAGACCAGGCCTCAGCGGCTTATGAGTGGATGGTGTTTCACATCTACTAACAAATAAGGGAATTTACCATTTTGAAAGTGTATAACTTACTATTAAGAAGACACATGCAAAAAATGTGTTAGGAAATCAGTAGCAATATGAGCTCCAGAGAGGAGAGGACGCTATGCCATTGTAAAGGAAGGGGTATCAGAAGTGCTACCTCTGTGCACCAAAGTCAAGAATAAAAACTGAGTAAATCCTGATTTAGTACTTTAAGGATCGCCCATCGAAATTTGCTTTATAAGGGTTGAAGAATGAATGTGTATCATTAGTGAGATTTTTCTTCCAAATAAGGAGAAAAGTTGACCCAACGTTATTTAATTTTAAAAATATAGCTTGATATATTGATAGATAGATGTGTGTAAATTCCTTGGTGCCTCTCTACTTCCTGGTTTCAGCCAGAAGTGGAAATACTGGAAAAAAAAATGTACTTCTGATCTCACTCAAAATAAGGACATGCTGGAAATATCACAAGAACCGTCTTTTATCTGAATGATTTCTACACCAGAGAGGTTTGACTAATGGTCTGAAATCCTGGAAACATCTGTGAATTTTTTGAGGTTCACCCATCACAAATTCTATACTAATACATGATGTACAAAAAATCAGAGTTAGCCAGAGGTATTCATTGCAACAAGATGTAACTGAGTTAAAGAACATAGCAGGATTCAGGGGAAAAAATGACATTTATATGAACAGTGAAAAAATTGCTGAGAATTTTTAAAAAAATTTTAGAATGGACATACACCTTCATGCTTCAGGGCATAAAGCAGTATCTAAATAACAGGGGTAAGAAGCTTCCTATATGGACAGAGTATTCCATAACTGCTCATTGTAAAGTTCTTGCACTTACTCTGAAACATATGGTCTAACCACCATCAGAGACATGAGACTAGACTAAAGGAACTAAAGATAAAATCCTGTGAGCCAGACCTTTAGCTGGTGTAAACTGACATAACTCCGCTGACATCACTGGGGCTACACCAATTTACACCAGCTGATGACTTGACCCTAAATTCCTATTTCCAGGCATTGATTTTTGCTTATCATATCTGAAAGGGAAGATCTGGATTTAAAAAGACTCTCAATTTCAATTAGTTTCTCAAGTGCATTCAAATAAAAGGCACGTAACCCCATGGAAGAGTATTTGTTCATATGTGGATTAAATATTCAGTACACTGAACTGTAATTTTGCTTCATTCTTGCACTCACCTTAACAGGGCTTCATGGCTAATTTCTTGTGCATGGTGCTGCAGAATACAGTATAAGTCTTATCTCCCTGTTAAATTACAAATGAGATAGCTACAGTGACATGGCCTTGGGTGACGGTACAGGCACAAGAGGAGTATTGAAGTGTGTGTTGATAGGTGACATACAAAGGCCCATAGTTCTGAGGTAGTCATCTGAGTCCATCTCCCTTTTCTTTCTGATGTGATTTTTCACACAACTACTCATCACTCCTACCTCCCACAAAACCAGCAAGTATAAGTTTCCTTACAGTCAGACTTGTGGTGTTTTTATAATGTCAGTCATGAGCTTGGAACAATGCCAGAAAAATGCCACTGGGTGCCTTAAACCTCTTAAGTGAAAAATTAATTTCCCATAATATGACTTATCATTGCCTGCACTGGATCTTAAAATTACTCTATTGTGCTCCCAGGGAAAAAGTTTACCGAACACCAAACATCATACTGTTGTCAAAGGTTCAAGCAATTGAGTAGATATAACTTCGATAATTTTTTTCACATCTTAGCTCATAGAGAGCAGTCATTAGATCAAGACCATAATATATAATAGTTTTGCATTCTTAAGTGCACACTGTACATGTTGCCTGCTTGTAATATGAAGACTAGGAATGCATTATTTACATACTGTTCGAAGTCCTGAACCAGTAAAGTACTCAGGCTGGGATTAAGAGGCCTAAAGTATTTAAATGTTTAACTCCCACTGAATTTCAACAGGTTTTGTCTACCTCTCTCTCTTAGGCTCTTTTGAAAATCCCACCCTTACGTGTGCACTTAATTTCAGGCATACTCACATGCTTAAAGTATACACATGCTTAAGTTCTCTAATTAATGGATCCCAAGTATATGTGGCATTGCTAAGGTTTGTATAGCAGCCTGAGGATTTTAGATGCCCATTTGCTATTAAAATGAAGGGGGACTGAGTGCCCAAATCTTCTAAATGACTTTGAAAATCTCAGACCAGATGGAACACACAGTTCTTCACATGCTGGGACAGATGTTGAATGTTCATGTCTTCCAATTGTCCAAAAAACAAATATGGTTTTAATTAGATACAATGACTTTCACTGGGTTAGTATAACAGTCACAAGAAATATAAAGTAACAGCAAAAATGACGGGAGATATCACTCTGAGTGGAGTCCTGAGTTTCAAGCTATATACAGTTCCATTCCTGGGTTCACTTCTCATGCATTCACCCCATTTCATTCTCAGGTTCTCCTCTCAGGTTCAGCTGCCACCACACACAATGTTCCAAGTCTTAAAGGTATGGTAACCACATACAATTCACACAGTTCTTAAAACAGTTACACAACTTCCAGCACCTCAGCATGTCTGAGGGCTTGGCAGTTTTGCTGCAAAATTCCTTGGGCCAAATTCTTTTCTACTGTAACTCTATTCAGCAGAGTCATACCAGGAAGTAATTGAGATCATTATGTCAAAATATATGTCTTGCTTTTAAGGAACTGATAGAGTAATGTGGTCCACAGCCAAAAGGAAGTTATGTGACATTAAAAGTATACGTGCATACCTGGGAAAGATGTAGTTATTTCTGAATCTAAGGGACCTTTGTAGAGAGAAGCTTTTACATTTGTCTGTCAATCCTGTTAGATATCTGACAAAGGAGATGAAGTATTTGCTCCTTGAACCATATGTCCCCCAAGAAAATCATCAGAGAAAAGGAGAGTGCAATCTCAGAACATAGAAATTGACATGTCACATTACAGTCAATCTTTACTTACTTTATTAAAATACCTTTGAAAGTACTTATTACTCACACACTTGAACCTGAGTTCCTTCTCATAAAATCACAGTTAGAGCTTGTCAAAAAAGGGGAAAAAATCATTCATGAAAATGTCTAAGTTACTTTTAATTTGCTTAAAAAAAATTAATAGAAAATTATCCAAGCATTTATTAAAAGTTTACATTCGTAAAAAAAGTTTTCAAAACATGAAAAATGTCATTAACATTTTAGACTATGATAGTGATGCTCACAATAGCACCTCAGAGCCCGGGCATGTAAAAGGACCTTACTCTGTTAAGTGTTGTACAAACACAGAACACAAAATCTGTCAATCTCTGCCCCAAAGCGCTTCCATCTTGTCTGCTAAACACTTTGATATAAAAATTAATTAAAAAAAAAGCACAGATTGTTCATAAAAAACAAAAACTGACACCATTATTTTGGGTGGAAAAATTGTTTTTGTAAAAAGGCCAAGTTTCAGTCAATTTTTGTTGTTGTTTTTGTTGTTCAAAAAAGTCCAGTCAGATCTAGTTTCCATGGCTTTCTAGTCATACAGACAACACAGTTACCAGCTTAGCTACATGAGGAATATAGACAGAGCAGAGGTCCTCATGCTGCCAAAATGCAGGAATCTGTCACTTAGGGCTTGACCCTACACTTACAGAAGTCAGTGGCAAAGCTCCTAGTGACCTCAATGGTGTGAAATCATTGCTATAACCAGGGAGGCATCTCTGGTCATTAGTAACAACTTACATATGCCAGTCATCTGGGCCTTTGAAAATCTCCACAATAGTTACCAGAAGGTGAGAAAGTCACATGCATGTGAGTAAGGCCTGGTCTACACTATGTCTTTAAACCGAATTTAGCAGCATTAAACCGATTTAACCCTGCACCCGTCCACACAACGAAGCCCTTTATATCGATATAACAGGCTCTTTAAACCAATTTCTGTACTCCTCCCCGACTAGGGGAGTAGCGCTCAAATCAGTATTGCCATGTCGGATTAGGGTTAGTGTGGCCACAATTCTATGGTATTGGGAGCTATCCCATAGTGCACCATTTTGACCGCTCTGGACAGCAATCTGGAGTCAGATGCCCTGGCCAGGTAGACAGGAAAAGCCCCGCGAACTTTTGAATTTCATTTCCTGTTCTCCCAGCGTGGAGACATCATTAGCACAGGTGACCACTCAGAGCACATCAGGTAACAATGCAGTCTCCTGAGAATCGAAAAAGAGCTCCAGCATGGACTGCACGGGAGGTACTGGATCTGATCACTATATGGGGAGAGGATTCCGTGCTAACAGAACTCCGATCCAAAAGACGAAATGAAAAAACATTTGAAAAAATTTCCAAGGCCATGATGCAGAGAGGCCACACCAGGGACTCAGTACAGTGCCGTGTGAAAGTTAAGGAGCTCAGATAAGCCTACCAGAAAACCAAAGGAGCAAACTGAAAGTCCAGGGCAGGGCCAAAACAATGCCGCTTCTATGCTGAGCTGCATGCAATTCTAAGGGGGTTCACCACCACACCCCACCCCTGTCCATGGATTCCGAGGTGGGGGTGGTAATCGCAGCCATGGCTGAGGATTCAGCGGACAGGGAAGATGAGGAGGAAGAGGAGGATGAGCTTGTAGAGAGCATGCAGCACTCTGTTCTCCCCAATAGCCAGGAGCTTTTTCTCACCCTGACGGAATTACCCTCCCAGCCCTCCCAAGCAACTATCCCAGACAATGAAGCCATGGAAGAGACCTCTGGTGAGTGTATCTCGTAAATATAAGACATGGTTTAAAAGCAAGCGTTTTTTAATTATTAATTTGCCCTGAGGACTTGGGATGAATTCGCGGCCAGTACAATTACTGGAAAAGTCTGTTAACATGTCTGGGGATGGAGTGGAAATCCTCCAGGGACATTTCCATGAAGCTCTCCTGGAGGTACTACAAAAGCCCTTGCAGAAAGTTTCTGGGCAGTGCTGCTTTATTCCGTCCTCCATGGTAGGACACTTGACCAAGCCATGCATGTAGCAAGTAATCTGGTATCATTGCATGACAAAGCCTAGCTGCCTATGGTCCCAGTGATTGCTGGCATTCAAGCAACATCCGTTCTTTATCTCACGGTGTTATCCTCAGGAGAGTGATATCGTTCATGGTAACCTGGTTGAAATTCAGGAATTTAAATAAGGGGACAGAGATGGCCATTCCTACTGGGCTGTTTGCCTGTGGCTTAAAAGAAATCCTTCCCTGCAGGTAGCCAAACGGGGGGAAGGGGAGGGCGATTGGCGCTGAGCTTTTCCGCGTTTGGATAGCAGGGATCTTTCCTGCTACCAGCCCCACGGTTGAGGGGGGAGGAAAGGGGGGTGTTTAGCAGTGATCTTCCATGATACCAGCCACGGGGTGGTTTCTGCTGCTGCACGTTAACAGGAAAGAAGCAGCACTCAACGGGCTTTGCTTGCTATTTGGGAAAGGAGGGTGCTGGATAGATGAAGCCTGCAGAAGATGAAAGACAATGGCTTACCATGGCCGCATGCAAGCTGAATTCTGCTGCCCACACCTGCGTCTGTGATTTGTAACACCAAAGCCGCAGGCACTCAATATTAAGATGCAAAATGCGACCTTGTAGCGAAAACACATGTGCTATGTAAGCTGAATAGTGTTGTTCACCGTGAAAGTGTATGACCATTGTTCGTTAAAATGTATCTTTTTAAATACTTCCCTCCGTTTTTCCCTCCCTCATGCAGCTGCAAATTTTTCAAGCCTCCCTACTCTGTCCCGAAGGCTATCTCAGATAAGGCGGTGGAAAAAAAAGACGCGAGAAGAAATGTTTTCGGAAATCATGGAAGTGACCTGTAATGAAAGAGCTCATCTGAATGAGTGGAAGGACGTGGCAGCAAAGTACAGGAAAGATGCCAGTGACTGCGAGGACAGGAGGGACCAACGTGAGGACAGGAGGGATAAATGTGAGGACTGGAGAGATGCTCGAGAGGAGAAGTTGCGGCAGGAAGATCAGCGGTGGCGGGATCCAACTGTGGGGCTGCTGCATGATCAAACTGACATGCTCCAGCGCATGGTGGAGCTTCAGGAACTGCAGCAGGATCACAGAGTGCCACTGCAGCCCCTGTATAATCACCCTCCCCCCTCACCATGTTCCTTAGCCTTCTCACCCGCCAGACGATTAAGAACTCGTGGGGGTAGGCTCTGTGCATCCGCCCACTCCACCCCAGTGGATAGCCCAAAGAAAAGGCTCTCATTATTATGAAATTTTTTTAGTGGCCTTTTCCTTCCCTACTATCCTCCTCCCAAACCCCACCCGGGCTACCTTGTCAGTTCTCTCCTTCTTTTTATGATTAAGTAATAAAGAATACATGATTTTAAAATGAGAGTGACTTTATTTCCTTAGAAAGCAAGCTGTGAGTCAATCAAGGGGTGGTGGGTTTCATCAAGGATAAACAAACAAAATAGTCACACTGTACCCTGGCCAGTGATGAAACCGGTTTTCAAAGCTTCTCTAATGTGCACTGCTTCCTGGTGTGCTCTTCTAACTGCCCTGGTGTCTGGTTGTGTGTAATCAGCGGCCAGGTGATTTGCCTCAGCCTCCCACCCCACCATAAAGGTCTCCCCCTTATTCTCACAGAGATTGTGGAGCACACAGCAAGCAGCAATAACAAAGGGGACATTGGTTTGGCTGAGGTCTGAGCGAGTCAGTAATGTGCGCCAGCACACCTTTAAACGGCCAAATGCACATTCTACCACCATTCTGCACTTGCTCAGCCTGTAGTTGAACAGCTCCTGACTACTGTCCAGGCTGCCTGTGTATGGCTTCATGAGCCATAGCATCAAGGGGTAGGCTGGGTCCCCCAGGATAACTACAGGCATTTCAACATCCCCAATTGTTATTTTCTGGTCTAGAAGTAATTCCCTTGCTGCAGCCGTTTAAACAGAGTATTGTTCCTGAAGATGCGAGTGTCACGAACCCTTCCTGGCCATCCCACGTGGACGTTGGTGAAACATCCCTTGTGATCCACCAGTGCTTGCAGCACCATTGAAAAGTACCCCTTGTGGTTTATGTACTGGGTGCCCTGGTGCTCCAGTGCTAAGATAGGGATATGATTTCCATCTATTGCCCCACCACAGTTAGGGAATCCCATTGCAGCAAAGCCATCCACTATGACCTGCACATTTCCCAGAGTCACTACCTTTCGTAGCAGCAGCTTAATGATGGCTTTGGCTCCTTGCATCACAACAGCCCCCACAGTAGATTTGCCCACTCCAAATTGATTCCTGACTGACCGGTAGCTGTCTGGCATTGCAAGCTTCCAGAGGGCTATTGCCACTTGCTTCTCAACTGTGAGGGTTGCTCTCATCTTGGTATTCTGGAGCTTCAGAGCAGGGGAAAGCAAGTTACAAAGTTCCATGAAAGTGCCCTTACGCATGCGAAAGTTTCTCAGTCACTGGGAATCGTCCCACACCTGCAGCACTATGTGGTCCCATCGGTCTGTGCTTGTTTCCCCGGGCCCAAAATCGGCGTTCAATGGCTAGAACCTGTCCCATTACCAGTAGGATCTCCAAAGTGCAGGGGCCCACAGTTTAACAGAATTCTGTGTCCATGTCCTCATCACTCGCGTCGCTGCTCTGCCATAGCCGCCGCCTCCTCGCCTGGCTTTGCAGGTCCCGGTTCAGCATTGACTGCACGAGAATGAGCGAGGTGTTTAAAAAGTCCGTGATTGCTATCTTGAGCTCAGCAGGGTCCATGCTTGCCGTGGAATGGCGTCTGCACAGTTCACCCAGGAAAAAAGGCACGAAACGGTTTGCTGCTGCTGCTTTCACAGAGGAAGGGGTGAGGCTGTACCCAGAAGCACCAGTGGCAATGTTTTTTGCCCCGTCAGGTACTGGGATCTCAACCCAGCATTCCAATGGGAGGGGAAGACTGTGGGAACTATGGGATAGCTATGAGATAGCTACCCACAGTGCAATGCTCAGGAAATGGAAGCTAGTCTCGGTACATGGACGCACACCGCCAAATTAATGTGCTTAGTGTGGCCGCGTGCACTCTACTTTATACAATCTGTTTTTAAAAAAACAGTTTCTGTAAAATTGGAATAATCCCGTAGTGTAGACATACCCTAGATCTCATTCCATTCAGTAGAAGGCAACAGAGCCACATACACCATCCAGGCATTGCATTGCATTATACATGAAAGGAATTTATGTTGCTAAAGCCCTAGATACTGTCTCTTGAGTATGACCTTGAAAAAAGCAAAGCACCTAATCTGTCTGATGTTTATTCAGCCCTGACTGCTTGTGGCTCCCTGTGAAATGCCAGTCATTCAGACTTCTCAGCCTACTTAATCCATTTTGTTCTAATGCTCTCCTCCCCTCTTTATCTCCATACATCTTCATTACCAGCTCTCTGGTTCACCCTGTTGCTGCAGGGGTTAAGCAGGAGATATTTATTAAATCTAAACTCAAACAAATGTTAGATAGTACAGAGCCGCTACTGGAAGTATAGAGATAAAAGGCCATTTGCTGGCTTAATTAAAATTAATCAGAAATAATGGACTATCTTCAGGAGGAATAATATAAACACATAACACTAATCTCACAAGCCTAAATTACACAATAATTTGAGACTCTAAGGCTCATTGATTTAATATAGTATTTAGTGCAGGAGAAGATTTAGGAAAGATCAGAGCCAGTTCCCCTACATGATAAAATTCTTAAACCTTTGATTCAAAATCCTTCCGTAATGTTTTAAAACAATTCCTAATTAAAGCTTCCTTCTGATGTTGACATCAGTTGGAAAGGCTTTTGTAATGTGATCTTAATAGGCTATTAATACCAGGACAAGATTAAGGGATTTGTTCTCCTGTAGATGAGCAGATGTAGCTCCAGCTACGCAGACATATTGATCATAGAGACCCCATGGCACAGCATTTATGGTGCAACCGCATTCCCTCCCAACATATTCTTGGGGAACCTAAGTGTTTCAGAAACACAGAAAAATCTCCAGATGCCCACCTCCTCCTTTTCATTTAATCTGCTGCTTTTGTTTATCTGATTGTATTAGAAGCATGAGGGAAGGGACCTTTTCTGTCCCCCACAGATTTATGTGTGGTTCTTTTTCTGAGTAAACAGTGGCTGTTTCTGGAAATGAAGGAAATACATGTATGTGTTAGAGGATCATCCCTTTGGACTTATGTCACTTTGTCCCCATGTCAGATCCTGGGTTGTTCAGCATATTGTAAATGCCTAGGTAGATTAGATTTGAAAGGATAGCTTGTTTTGGTAGTAATCATTCCATATGATCCAGTGGGCCTGACTTTCCTTTCACTAACAAACTATCCATTAGTTCAAACTCCATTGAAGTCAAGTGAGTTATACTGGAGTAAAACTGATGAGAAAGAAGAATTAGGCCAACAGTTTATAGTTACAGTCATTTTAGGCTTCTTTGGTAGCAACACCGGCTAATAGCTGGGATGTGGATGTTTTCAGAAACTGCTTATCTCTCACCCAAAACAGGTAAAACCTATTCCATTTCTGAATACCTGTGAAAGCAAACTTAACATGTTCCCTCAAGCAATCCAAGATCAACAAAACAATCTGAA
The DNA here is from genome assembly GCF_025201925.1 of Gopherus flavomarginatus. Lineage (NCBI taxonomy): Eukaryota > Metazoa > Chordata > Testudines > Testudinidae > Gopherus > Gopherus flavomarginatus. Next base: position 124,036,712 of record NC_066621.1, on the reverse strand, counting down.
TTACTGCCTCCAATGCTCAGATTCTGTGGAGATGAGGCTAGCTCTCTAGTTTGTAGACATTGTTGAGACAACCTGCACTATGCAGGTGTGTGTTGTTTTTAACTGTGCACATCGTTTAGAGCTTGAGATAGTTCCATGTGATGAGCAAGTAAATATTTGATCTATGAGGGTAAATGAAGAAGTGATTCCTGAATAAAGAGTTTATGGCTACCAGTCCCCATTTGAGAGTGGTGAGGAGCTGCACTACCTTGGGGTCAGCTCAAAGAGAAACTGTTTCCTCATGACCCACAGTCCCTTCTTCAGCTCCCAGGTGCTCCAAAGCAGTGTGCCTACTGTGACGAAGTGGGAATGTTCTTGCTGTGTTATGTGAATACTGAGTGGAGAGTATTGACCTGGGAAGGTTGCAGGGAAGTTGTGCTAGGATGGTCTCCCTTGGGGAAGGGAGCATACCTGAGCATGTAATCTGAGAACTCAGGAGGGAAGTTGAAGGTCATGTGACATCTCTGCCTAGGACACTGAAAAAAGGACAGAAAGGTTGGGGGAGGAGCCGGGGGAGGCTGAGTGAGAGGCTGGGGGGCGGGGTTCAGTTTTGAAGCTGGCTGGGAAATGGAGAGGGGCGCCCTGACGGGGCTTGGGCTTCCCAACAGGGCTGTGGCCTCCCTGGGGGCCCCAGATGGACCTAACTAAAGGGGGTCCTGTTATCTGTACCGGCAAGACCTGTTTTGGACTGTGTTCCTGTCATAATTATAAAGGGAAGGGACCAGCCCTCTGGTGTACAATACTATAAAATCCCTCCTGGACAGAGACATGAAAATCTTTTCTGTAAAGGATTAAGAAGCTCAGGTAACCTGGCTGATTCCTGACCTAAAGGACCAATAAGGGAACAAGATACTTTCAAATGTTGATGGGGGGAAGGGTTTTGTTTGTGCTCTTTGTAGAGGGCGTGGTTCACTCTTGGGACTAAGAGGGACAGGACATCAATCTATGCTCTCCAAATCTTTTTGAACAAGTCTCTCATATTTCAAACTTGTAAGTAATAGCCAGGCAAGGCCTGTTAGGTTTAACTTTGTTTTCTCAACTTGTAAATGTTCCTTTTTGCTAAGAGGATTTACCTCTGTTTGCTGTAACTTTGAACCTAAGGCTAGAGTGGGTTCCTCTGGGCTCTATGAATCTGATTACCCTGTAAAGTTATTTACCATCCTGATTTTACAAAGATGATTTTTATCTTTCTTTCTTTAATTAAAAACCTTCTTTTTAAGAACCTGATTGATTTTTCCTTGTTTTAAGATCCAAGAGGATTGGATCTGGACTCACCAGGAATTGGTGGGGGAAAGGAGAGGGGATGGTTAAATTCTCCTTGTGTTAAGGTCCAAGGGGTTGGATCGGTGTTCACCAGGAACTCGGTGAAGAAGTCTCTCAAGACTATCCAGGGAAGGGAGTTAATATTTGGGAGTGGTGGCAGCAAAACCAGATCTAAGCTGGTAGTTAAGCTTAGAGGTGTTCATGCAGATCCCCACATCTGTACCCTAAAGTTCAGAGTGGGGAAGGAACCTTGTCATTGAAATAAACCTCTGTTTTATTGGTTGGCTAAGAGTCACGTCTGACTGCGAAGTGGAAGTGCAGGATCCTCTGGCTTCCCCAGGACCCGGCCGGGGTGGGCTTGCTGTGGGAAGCGCACGGAGGGGCAAAGGATGCCAAATGCTCCAAGGAGAGACCCAGGTGGTGAAGCCAGGTAAGCTTCTTGCCCTGAAGACAGTCTGCTCCAAGGAAGAGGAGGCTCCTCAAAGTCCTGACTGACTTTGTGGGGAGCAGTTCCAGAGCATTGGCCAGGGACTCCGTGACACCTACTACACCTACTACACTATCCTTTATCTCCCGTATGTGTCTGTCCACATCCACTGACTGGTGCAGCTGGCTCAGAAAGGTTCATGGTCCCACTCCTTTCCTGCACTATCCTGTTTCCTTGGGGGTCGCTTGTGTCTATTGCGGCTTTAGAAGGGAGCAGCCCCAGTGGTTAGGGGAGCATAGGGACTGCAGGTGTGTCTTTTACTTTCCAGGGTACATCTCTTTGAGACCATTCTGGGCATTATAAATCACCAGGCCAATCTTAATGAAATTCCACTGAAAGATACCATTTCTCTGCCAGCTGTGTTGAAAGTACTTACTCTTTCAAAGCCACTGACCTGCAAATGTGCAATATAATGTACAGTGCATACCTTATACGATAGTCACATCAGGGGATGGGAGAGATCCATAACCTCTCCTCCTTCCTGCCCCTCTGAGAGCAGATTGTGCCCAGACAGGGCATTAGCAGGGATCAATCCCTGCATTCAGTAGACTTCTGGAAGTCCATGTAGTTGGCATAGAGCTGAAGGCATAAGAAGGCAGGAAGTAAGGTGACCAGATGTCCTGATATTTACTTGGTTGTCCCGCATCCCAACCAATGTTCAGTCGGGACACGAATTGTCCCCATATTTTGCCCTCCAGTGCACAGGCAGAAGGGGCTCAAGTCCCCCCCACCCCAACTCCATCCTGGCCCCGCCCAGACTCCGCCCATTCCTCCCCATTGGATCCCTCCCCAAATCCCTGCCCTGGCCCTGCCCCCAGCTCTGCCCCCTCATTGCCCTCTTGGATCCCTCCCCAAATCCCCACCGTGGCCCTGCCTTTTCCTCATGCACGCTGCATTCCTCCTCCTTCCCAAGTTTGCGCGAATCAGCTCTATAGCAGCACAAGCGCTGGAGGGAGCGGGGGAAGCAGGACATGGCAGCCAGCTCAGGCAGGTGGAGGCAGAGCGAAGGTGAGCTGGTGCGGGGGGGCGGGGCATGGAGCTGCCGGTGGGTGCTCACCAATTTTTCCTAAGCTCCAGCTGCTCTTGTTTTTGTTTTTTTTTCTCCGCCGGTACACCACCCCAGCCTCCTCGCGTTTTGATATTTTCACGTCTCTCATCTCGTCACTCTAGCCGGAAGGACAAATGCCACCCACAGTCTAATCCTTAATGTTTTTTCATAATTTCTTATTGAGATAAAACAATATCCAAGTATTTGTCAATATTTGTTTTGTTCAGATCTGTGGTACTATAATTCTACATGTGATTCCAATAATGAAAGAAAGAAACTAAATTAGTTAAGTCCCCTTCTTTCCTTATATTTTTGGCACTGGTATTGCATGCAACTCAAAATAGTCATTTATGGAAGAAAAAAAGAGAGAAAAAGAAAGAGAGAGCATGAGAGCTATACAAAGAATGCTCATTAGCTACTTTTGAAACATAAACGTTTAAGCTATTAAAAACCCCTTGGTGTAACAAAAGGGCACTGAGTCCATATCATAAACCCACATTAAAAACCAGTCTCCTGTAATGCTTTCTAATTATTATTTTAAATAAACACAGGAAAAATCAGGAGGTCTACATTTTGACCTTTTTTCATACATCTGCTTGCAAACTCCATGTGTCTCTCTGAAAAGCCCCTCCCTCCACCCCAGTTTCTCTGCAAAAGAAACATACTCTTGCTGAAGCCTGCATTAAATAAAATAAAATAAAAAAATCTCCCACATCCATAAGACCAGTAACATGATCAAAATGCACATCTTGAAAATGAAAGGCTTATTGGAGATACAAGCTCAGACTGAGGCAGGAAAATCAAACTTTGCCTGTGGAAGAGGAAATCCTCTCTCTGTATCAGATGGAACAGCTGTCACAATACAATACCAGAATGGAATGTATCCTGGGATACAAACTGCACCCCAAAACTCTTTGCATGATCACATAACTACAGTTACATGTGTGTATATCAATGATGGTCTAAAATGAATGCCTTGCATCAGAATCACAGTGAAATTTTAATTGATTACCTGTATCCAAACCTATTCATTATGTTTTGGTTCTGAGTCAGATCTAATACCAACAGAAGCCTGTTTTATGCCTCTAGTTTGGATGAAGCAGATTACCTGATTTCAGGAAATTCCCACTTTTGGAAGGCCACAAACTCAAGTGAACATATCACAAGGTTTCACGACCACTAAATTCAAGCCTAAACTCTGAAACTTAGACAATAAAACCCTCAGTGCAGAGACTGATTTTTGTTATGTGTTTGAATAATGTCTAACACAATAGTGTTCTGGTTTTCAACTGGGGAGTCTAGGTGATGCTATGATATACATAGTAAAAATAGCCTAAACTGTCTAAACTTAATCCAGACCCAAACACTTAGCTCTGATATACATTCTTGTGCAAATCTATCACCTTCAATTCTATTTAATAAGGAGTGATAGCCCTAGATATACCATTTTCATTATTATTTCATATAAAATCCCAGCTAAAAGGGAATGGGGGCAGGGGAGAAAAGATGTCTATTTGTGTCACTGGTAAATGGCTTATGAAGTCAGTAGATGTCCCTACTCATCTCAGAATTCCTTAACTTCCTTTCACATTGACTGTGCAGTCCTTCGTCACTAGTTTATCTTGACTTGGAGCTCTCTAGAGTCCAGACTTCAACATTGTGGGGCGTGCCATGTCCTCTTTTCTCACCTGTGCAAGAAATGCAAACACCTGATGCCCATTCTTCATTTTTCTCAGGATACAGTTCAAAACTTCCCTATTGAATTTAAAACCCTCCACGGATTTGCTACAGCCTTCTACAAGTAATTTGTTTCTTCACATTTCCCTCCATTCATCTTCCCCTCCATCTCTCTTCCTTCACAAACGTTTGCCTCTACTGATGTGAGAACCTTCTCCTTTTCAGCTCCTGGTATCTGGAACACAACAGGTTTCTCTCTTGACTATTCTTCTTAAATATCCTCTTTCTCTTTATTATGTATTAAGGAACTCAGCACATTTCCTTAAAGGCGCTTTACAAAGTAAAATTTTATTATGATATTTATTGTTACTGCTGTATGCTCTGATATGGGACAGTGTGTATTCCCAGAGAAATGATTCCCTTCTCCTCAGAGGAAACTTAATTTTTCTGCCTTTTGGCATAGTCTAGGTAAGATGCTTCATTGCCTTTCCTATTAAGCTTCCTTCCCCACCAGAATTGCTTTATACTAGAACATTTATAGTAGAACATTGTTAATGCCTCTGGAAAGTCATCTGTGCAACATGAATTTTCCTGTGTGTGACTGGTATTCTTATTATATTATCAACACCTCCCGCCGAGAGACCTTTCTGGGAGATGAAGAGTCAGCAAAGCAGCATATTGTAATGTGATGTAGAGCATCATAAAGGGGTATGGACTTACAATGCAGTTGAGAGCCAGAAGCCTGCAGCAACCTCACAACAGGAGCAGTAGCCTCAGGAGAGCCATCTAATGAAAATGCACTGTAATTGTACGAATAGGCATTGTTCAGCAAAGGTTTATTGCAGCTTGCCACTTTTGTTGGGCGACTTTTGACTGTAATGGGGAGATTGTATGGGGGGCAGGGCTCTGCATCTGTCAGGAGGTGAACTGCAAAGTGAGAAATGAGAACAAATTGGAGTAGTCCTTTCCAGTGACAGCATTTGGGTGGCTGGAATGTATGAAGCATGCTCTACAGTGAAAGTTGTGCTGGTTTCGCAGCATGGAGAATTAAGGCCTCTGTTTATACACAGAACAGGTATAGTGCAGGCAGTAACAGAGCAACCTTCTCTCCTCACCCCTATACCCCACCCCACCAAGTTGCCTCAGGTTCACAATCTCTAATTCTGATGTTTTTCTTCGCTGGTTTTGGTCATTTTCTTTCTCCCTCTCTATGACTGAGCCTTCACATTCACATAACTGCCACAACACACTCTGTGGTGCTGCCCTCTGCAGGCTGTGTTCTTCTTGGGAAGGTGACAGAATCAGGGGCAGGGCGGGAAAGGCAGCACAGGGGAGGAAAATAAGGGCTGCATGCTGAACTCAGGCTTCACAAAGACCTCACTTTTTTTCCCTTATATATCACTCTCCTCTCCTTCCTATGCCCTACTCAACTAAAACTCTCAATTGGGGTAGTGAGAATTTAACTGAACTGAGCGTAGTTAATGTTGCTGCTGATTGGCTATTGAAGTAACTACATTACTGTGGCAAAGTGCAAAGGCATTTTCACCTAAAGGTTTCTGGCAATCACATAGCTGATCTAGATGGAGTTATAAAGGGAAAGGGGAAGCAAAGTTGGCTATCATAGAGGAAAGGGATATCTTCTCTGATATCAGCTGATTGATGGTAGAGAGCCCTCAGGTGGCTATGACTAGTAGCCTGAGTGATTTGTCAACTTTGATTTTGGTTTTTGGCCATAAAACAATTCCCAAAGAAATGATGTGAAGAGACCTCTTGGACTTTTATTTTTCTTTCCTCGGCTGCTCAACCTGAACACCAGCTTACAGTTACTTTTCCTCTCTGGAAGCACACAAAGACCAGCATTCAAGTGGGTGTTTCCATAAATAACATGGCATGAGACAGTGTTTCAACTCCATCACCAAAATTTCAGACAGACCAGGTTTTTATTGAGGGTCAGAAGCAAACATCCATAGTCAGATCCTCTTCTGTACCAAGAAGGGGAAGGGGCTGTGTAACCAGGTGCGACTCACCCCCGTGGCGCCTCCTGCTGGTTACTTCTGGGAATTAGCTCAGTTCCAGCTCCGGAGCGCCCTCTGAAGGCCAGTGATCCACCTGCCCTCTGGCCCCGTGTCCCTTCCTGGACCCAGTGCCCTTTTATGTGGAGTGCTGCCCCCAAGCAGTCACCCCTTTCTCTGAGGGTTTCCCCTTCCCAGGGGACCCCCACCCTCTGTCCCCACTTTGCCTCAGTGTCTTGGCAACTGCCCAGTCATTGGCTAGCCCCATGCCCTGGGGCAGACTGCAGTATTAGCCTCTCATCATCGGCAAAGGGGTTGGACCTGCTGCCTTGGCCTACCCCTGGGTTGCACCCTGCAACGCCCAGTACCTCTTAGCCTTCTGCTAGGCTGCAGCCTGGGGCTTTCCAGGCAGGAGCTCCCCAGCTCCTCTGCCTTTCCCCAGCCCTGCTTCACCCTAGGTACCTTATTTAGTTCCCTGCAACCAGGCCCTTCTCCCTCTGAAAGCAGAGAGAGACTGTCTGCCCTTGGCTTCCCTGGCCTTCTTATTAGGCCCTGTGGCTCAGTTTGGGGCGTGGCCCCCAGATCCAGCCACTTCCCCAATCAGCCCAGCCTAAAAGGCTGCTTTCTCCAGCCCCCAGCCCTTATCCAGGAGCTGTTTTAACCCCTTCAGGGCCGGAGCAGAGATCCACTCTGCTACAGGCTGTCAGAGTCTATGAAGCTTGCTCAACTCTTAGGACAGATCTATAACTGCCTCATCATATCCATCATATGCTAAAGTCTCCTGGAGACGGTGCTAATCCATGTTATCTGACAATATTTGCCCAAAAGGTCCTATGCTAGGGATAGCTGGAGCACAGTCAGCTCCAGACTTATACTGCCTTTTATATACTTCTTATGATGGAGTGGGATGCGTAAAGTGGCATGGGAAGAGGTATGCCAGCTCAGTGCAAAATGAGAGCTCATTTATTCCAGTGGAATTCTCAGCTGGCCACATACACCTGCTTTCTGGCCTCCAGATTTTGACCTACTTCCTTCCTAGTGGTAAACTGTGCCCATGGCTCTCATACTTTTCCTCAAAACTAACTTTTTCATGACCTCTTTTAACAGTAACCTGTGTTTCCTCTTCCCAGAAGTTGATCATGCTTATCACCCCTATCTTTCTAAACGTTATCAATGTCCAGTGATCCCCCACTAAAAATACAAACACGCATACACACACATTCATAAATTAGCTCCCTGGCCAGGTCCTTCATCCACTTATTCATCAACTGGAGGTAACCTAAGGATTCACAACGAATAATTGATTTAACAATTTTCTTTTTCTATTTTTCTGTTTCTGAGTTAACAAGCAGATAGCAATATCACTGAATGTATTGATTAATCACAATTATTTGTGAATTTCTTCAACAAATAACTATTGATCTGCAGATCATTCCAAAATATTGCAATCCAATAGGAAATTTGAAATTCATCTTGCAACATATAAATAACTATTTATATAGCTTATATAATTAAGTTACAGGGTGAACTGCAAACAGTTACTTACATAAGCTGGCTATAAAAATTACTGAGCAAATTGTGAATTTTATATTGATTGTAATATTTGCAATTCATACTATGGTGGTTGTTAATGTGCATTTTACAATTGTATATGCATTTTAAAAAAATTATATGAGCATTTCCACTAAAAATAGATGTGGTCAAAATATGTCTCTTTTCCCTTGACATTCAAAAGAGTAGTGGAAAATGTTGTCAATGTTTCAAATGTTTTTTTGTTTTTGTTTCAAATCAACCATCTCCACTAAACATTTGTCTTCATGTGTATTTTTGTTAGCAAAGCTGAAGCACCTGACTGACAGAGGAAACAAATATGAAAAGTTCATGAACCCTTGAAATTCTAATTTACTTTCAGATCAGATCAAATATGTGCACAGGGGGTGGGACAGGGAGTTTCTACAGTGCACTTTACTCTACTACTACTTTCTTCTTCTTCTTCTTCTTCCAATTTGTCCATCACTGTGGAATCTATTCATTCAGAACCAAACAAACTCTTTCTGTAGCCAATAAAGGACATTTGCTCTCTCCAACCAATGTTCAACTGTTTTTTTCTTAATTGGATTATTTTTTGCTAGGTATTTTGCTTGATCTCATCCTATGCCCAATGAAGTTTATGGCAAAGCTCCCACTGACTTCAGTTAATAAAGGAGAAATATATTGTTAGAATGCAAGATGCATCATGAAGTCTCTGAAGCCAAGCTGTGTCTAATTCTCTCTGTTTGTGAAGTCCACAGATGAAGACCCTCCACTGAGAATGCCTGCTCCCTTTCAGCTGCTCTACTCACTTCTAGAGACTGAACCTTGTTTCTTTTATGGATGTGTATACAGCTGGTTGAACGTTTTCTGACAGAATACTTTCCACTTGAAAATGCTGATTAGACCTAATCAAAACAGCCCACGGGAACCTGTTGATTCTGTCAAAACTTTAGACAGAAGCCAGCCAGGCAGGTTAGTTGCCCAGCTCCCCAGTGGGCAGACTGGCTCTCCAGCTGCCTGTCTCCCTGAGACTGGCTCCCTGGCTGTCCAGCTCCCCAGGCTGCCTGCCTGGTGGGGGGGCTTCCTATTCTGCCCAGTTTCCTAGCTTGCCAGCTCCCTGCCCAGAATTTACAAAAATAGTTCTCTAAAAAAATTGGAAAAGCAGAATTTTCCATGAAAGGAAGTTCTAGTTCCCACACAATTCTGTCATTGAGGGGAACTTAACACAACACTAGATGTATATGTGTTGAGATTTAAGGATGTGAGAGTGGGTTGAGGTTACATCATAATGGCCCCCATTCAGGAAGATACTTCAGCACATGCCTAATTTCAAGAACCACCTCAGTGCTCACTGAACTAGGAAATATGGTTTATAAAAATACTCATTTTGCTTTTGTCCTTTTCTTCAGTTCATGCCAAACCTGTTTCTAAGTGAAGAGAGTTTAAGGGTTTTTTTCAACTGACTTGCTCAGTGCTTTGAAAAATTCTGGTGGAGTTTTCAAAAGAACTTGCCCAAAGGAAAAGAGCATAAATCTAGGCATCAGCAAGAGCTAAGGCCTTGATTTGGTCAACCCAATATCTAATCTCAGTCTCTGCTGACTTTAAGGTGCCTGCCAGCTGGAGTGAAGAAAATCTGCTACTGAACACCTGGAGCCAGGAACTACTTGACTGAAATCCCTTGGAGGAAGCTGTGGACACAGAGAAATGATCCATTTTCAAGGAGAGTCCGTGCTGATTTATGCTTTATCTGGGCTTGTAAAACAAGACCTTTGAGAAGACTGGAAAAAAAAGTTATTTTGTTTGTGCATCATAATTAATTGATGTTCTATCTGCTGATTCAAATTAGCTACATGAGACATTCTTGCATTTGTTTGCCCAGCTGAGGTGATAAATCCGGGCGTCTTCCTGTTGAAAATTTTTTTAAAGGAGGACTAGGGCCAGAGAACACCTGCATATAATGCTACCATCATGGTGATAAATACCAGAGATACTAATGCCTTCAGCAGACTGACTAGGCTATGGTAAATAGGGCAATGCAGGCTGAAGATTTTCTTGTTTTGACAAACCGAAGAAGGAAAAGAAGAGAGAGAAAATACTCAGATGCCTGCATCTGATGTGTTAGATTATTCACGGGTAAGTAAAATACAATTAAAAGAACAATATAGGATCTGTCAACAGGTGAAGGGAATTTAGACTAGAAAGGAAGTGAAATATAAATGTGAATATCATTGTCAGCTAAAAAGAGTCTTTTGGCAGGTAATGAAAAAAGAAACAATGCTGGTGCATGTTAACGTAAGGGAAACTTGTTCACAAATGTGTGGAAGGAGAATAATCAGCTTCTAATACAGCAACACATTGTCTGCCAGTGGGAATGCAGCTGTTTGCCTAGAAATTACTATCAAAGAATGTGGGCATTACAATATAAACAAAATATGTGATAGGAGATTCCTTCAGGATTTGCAAGGTGCTAAATGAAGAGGAGAAGTTTAGAGGTAGAGAAAAGCATATGTCTGCAGCCATCATTTGAGGTACAGCAGAATCATATTCTCTCTCACAACTAGATTGTAGAGCTCTGTGAATAACCGAGTTTTTGATTTGCTGGGAATTCTAAAATACTGAAAAAAAATCACATCAGTCCAATTCAAAACTAAAATTTGGGGCAAACTAAAAGGTATGGGAAAACTGTTTTGAGTTGAATGAAACATTTTGTTCATCTTGAAATAAAATGTCTTGTTTTGATTTTGAGCATTTGTTAATGTTTCTTCAAATAAAACTAAAGAAAATGTCCAAACAAAAAGCTGTTTTAAATTGAAACAATCTAAATGTTTCATTTTGAAAATGTTGAAACAAGTTATTGAGACTTTTTTTCAAGCCATGAATAATTTTGCAAAACCAACATGAATTTACAAAATGAATCTTCCCATCCTCTTTGAATCTGCATTTTTCATTGAAAAAAAATTGGAGTGAAAATGTTTCACCCAGCACTACTCGATTGTGGCTGGGCTACTAGGCACCTCTGGGAGGGAGAGCTGCCCTAACGTTTCTGCTCTGGATACCTTGGAACTTAGAATAATAGAATCATAGAAGATTAGGGTTGGAAGAGACCTCAGGAGATCTAGTACAATCCCCTGCTCAAAGCAGGACTAACACCAACTAAATCATCCCAGCAAGGGTTTGTCAAGCCAAGCCTTAAAAACCTCTAAGGATGGAGATTCCAACAGCTCCCTAGGTAACCCTTCCAGTGCTTCACCACCCTCCTAGTGAAAGAGTGTTTCCTAATAGCCAACCTAGACGTCCCCCACGGCAACTTGAGACAATTGCTTCTTCTTTTGTCATCTTCCACCAGTGAAAACAGCAGAGCTCCATTCTCTTTGGAAGAGGGCCACCCAGAGCAGGGCCGGCTCCAGGGGTTTTACCTCCCCAAGCAGCCAAAAAAAAAAAAAAAAAAGCCGCGATCGCGATCTGCGGCAATTCAGCAGGAGGGCCTTCGCTCCAAGCAGGAGTAAGGGACCCTCTGCCGAATTGCCACAGAATATCTGAAAGTGCTGCCCCGCTCCGGAGTTGCCGCCCCAAGCACCTGCTTGATAAGCTAGTGCCTGGAGCCGGCCCTGGCCGAGAGGATTCAGGGGGCCTGGGGCAGGGCAGCAATTCAGCGGCGGGGCCCTCTCGGAGGGAAGGACCTACCGCCAAATTGCTACCGAAGAATGAAGCAGCGGCAGTAGAGCAGCCTAAGCGCTGCCAATCGCGGCTTTTTTTTTCCCCTGGCGCTTGGGGCGCTTGTACTCACCGGGCAGCGCTCCAAGGCTTCGGCAGCACTTCCGTGGCCGGTCCTTCACTTGCTCCCAGTTTTTAGCTGCACTGAAGGACCTGCCACCGAAGACCTGGAGAGAGTGAACGCCCACTGTGGAAATGCCACCAAAAACCCGGAGCAGCTCGCAGGGCCCCTGTGGGGACTGGGGCAAATTGCCCCACTTGCCCCTCTCACCCTGGGGTGACCCTGCTTTGGAACCCCCTTCATGTACTTGAAGGCTGCTATCAAATCCCCCTCATTCTTCTCTTCTGCAGACTAAACAAGCCCAGTTCCCTCAGCCTCTCCTCATAAGTCATGTGCCTCAGCTCGCTGATTATTTTTGTTGCCCTCTGCTGGACTCTCTCCAGTTTGTCCACATCCTTTCTGTAGTGAGGGGCCCAAAATTGGATGCAATACTCCAGATATGGCCTCACCAGTGCTGAATAGAGAGAAATAATCACTTTCCTAGATCTGCTGGCAATGCTCCTACTAATGCAGCCCAAGACCCCATTAGCCTTCTTGGCAACAAGGGCACACTGCTGACTCATATCCAACTTCTCGTCCACTGTAATCCCCAGGTCCTTTTTGGCAGAACTGCTGCTTAGCCAGTCGGTCCCCAGCCTGTAGCAGTGCATCGGATTCTTCCATCCTAAGTGCAGGACTCTGCACTTGTCCTTGCTGAATCTCATCAGATTTCTTTTGGCCCAATCCTCCAATTTGTCTAGGTCCCTCTGGACCTTATCTCTACCCTCCAGCATATCTACCTCTCCCCACAGCTTAGAATCATCTGCAGACTTGCTGAAGGTGCAAGGTATCCCATCATCCAGATCATTAATAAAGATGTTCAACAAAACCGGTCCCAGGACCGACCGCTGGGGCACTCTACTTGATACCGGCTGCCAGCTGGACATCGAATCATTGATCACTACCCATTGATCCAGACAATCTAGCTAGCTTTCTATCCACCTCATAGTCCATTCATCCAATCCATACTCGCATGTGCAGGAGTAAGCAAAGTAGAGGGTGTATAGGCTGGGGCTCCATGCTCCCCTAGCTGAAGCAGTGTGATGAGGATCATAATTTACTTGTCTAGGCCAGTAGCAAAGGACGACCTCTCCCCACTCCCCCACACGAAAGAATGGAGGAAACTGGGGAGGAATTGTGATACCGAAGGGTGTTTCTGAACTACAATGTCCTGGAGCTGCTCCTGAGGCAGAGCAGCTGACTCACCACCTCTTTCACAACCCATGTCTGAAGTCACAGTTTAACTATTTCTAGCAACCCATCACAATTGTGTCTTGGCATCACTACCACAGGCTATTTATTAAGCCATTTACAGAAAAATTATAAGGCACCACAGGCTTCAAAAACAATTAAAACAATCAAACAACAGCAGGGGACAGCAATAGTTATTCTATTGTACTAATATTACTAATTCTCCATTAGTGGGCAACAGCCATGTGTTTGTTTACACATTTCTGTATTAAAAGCAGCATCACCAGATTTGTGCATATGCCTACTCAGTATTGCTAGGGACATTGGATAGGAAGCACAAGTCAGCTCATTAATAAGTAATGTGAGCATGCTCTAGGTAATTGTTTCTCCAAAATTTTCATCTTAAATTAGATATTGTTTCATGAGCCCCCTCCTCACCCACTCTCAATTGCGAAGACAACTTCCCCTCCAATTTTCCTCTCATAACATCCCCATGACAACTACATTAATTGTATACCTGGAAAAGTTTTAGTAACAACAGTACTTTTTGCACTGTATGTTTATGCAACCAAGGAGCTAGAAAAAAGGAGGGGCATGCGACCAGCTGGGTCTCCACAGTCCATGTACCACATTTGGGGAATCTCCACTGTGGAGTGTATTTATATTGGATGGAAGAATCAGTTAGGCATCTGCTACAGATCTGAAGGCACATTAGAAATGTCATAGGTAGACACAGAAGCAACCTGAGACAAAACCTGAACCAAACCTTTTAAGAAGTTTGTTAAAGTCTGATTTACTTTTCTTGTAATCATTATTTTACATTTCCGTGTTCTTGTCAGAAGAGAAACAGAAGTTCTGAAACATCAAGAGGCATACTCAAGGCAATCCTCATGCTGCTAGGAGAAGGGAGTACTGGGAATGTCACAATCAGAGAGCCTGTTCTTGCAAGATTTGCATCTCAGATTTGTGCACCCATCGTCCCCCATCCTACTTAACTTTACTCTTGTTAATAGTCCCAGAGAAGTCAATGGCACTACTCATGTGAGTAAAATTTATGTGTAAGTGTTTGTAGGTCAGATAAATATCCAGTTCTTTCAGAAGTTTCTTTCTCAGAATTAACCCAAAGCTCTCAGCCTTTAGTCATCATCAATACACTGCAATGCATTTCCTGTTTTGGCTGCTGGTGTGCTGGGATCACTGCTTACTAATATTGTCTCATTATTTCCTTGTGCTTCACTGTTTGTCTGTATTCATCTGTTGAATTTGCCTTTTACTTAGACTGGAAGCTCTTTGGGGAGGGACCATTTTTTGTTCTATGTTGTACAGCGCCTAGCACAATGAGATCCTCCTCCATGAGCAAGGCTCCCAGGCGCACTGGAAATACAAATAATAATAATAAAAAACAACAATAATAATGTCCCTGTTCTTTTGAAATTACATTTATAGATAACTTATCAAAAGGCCTACTTTATATTGATCTCCAAAAATGTGTTGCTACGTTTACTGGTGTGGATAATTCTGACTGTGCAATTGAGTTTTTTTTTCTTCCATTTGAGTTTAATTTAAAAACAACTCTCCCCCCAAAAAACAAACAAATAAAAAAACCTAAAGCTGTACACATTCCTCTTGGTTTAACACAGTGGGTGGTGAATTCCTCGCTGTGTTCATAACCTTTACACTCTATTTTAAAATAAAGTTGTTAATTAAAGTTGGCATTTGGAACTTTTTGCTGGCAGCATTGAGGAGCAATGATCTCATTTGTGACATTGACAGTTTGGGAGCCCAAAGGTGAGAGGCTGGTAGTCAGTTTTCATCCCACTGTTCTAAGAATCCTTCATCAATCTACAAACACTGAAAGGCCCCAGTCCTGTAACAGACTTCGAAGGGAATACTCTTGTGAGTAAAATCAGTCATGGTCTTAAATGTTTGCAGGATCAAGGTCATAAGGCCTAATCCAAAACCCATCAAATGTAATGGAATTCTTTCCACTGATCTTAACACACTTTGGACCTGTGTCATAGTCATTTCAGTGAGGTGAATAGAGCAAACGAGATTTCCAAAACTATTTGTTTGAATTTATTAGTTAATTCACTCAGTCTGTATTCATCCTCCTTTTGTGTTTGTTTTCCACAACTATTTGTGCAACCAAGTTTTACTAGCAATTATCACATGTTCACATACTAGTGAGAAACAATTTTTAAATTTCTGTGAGCCTCCACACCTGAAAACTCATTATAGATTATGCTCATTCACTCTGAGAGAAGAAATAAGATGTTGTGATTACTTGACACATGTATTATCAGACACAAACATGGTACTACTTTTGTTCTAACACCAAGCTCTACCACACTGTGCAGCCACGCTCTGCATCCCAGGTTTCCCTAGGATCCATCATCATTCAAAATCCTAAAAAAAATCTCATCTCTAGGTTACCAACTTCTACTTGCCCAAAAACCTGACACCATTCCCGTGGGGACAGATTGGCCTGAGTGGACCCAAGAGATCAACATGTGTAGATGTTTCATGAAGATACCTCCCTGAGCAAACAGGTGCAACCTTAAAAGAGAGCAGGTTCCACCTTCCTATGAGATGGAACAATCTACTTCTGCCTGGTGCACCAGGCCCACTCACTGTGCTGCCCAGAACAGGGTGTGGGTTATTGCTATGCTAAGTGCAGGGGACTAATATTGCACCTTTGTATTATATATGACATACAGGGGGCAGGGATGGTTTCTTGTGTTCATTCTTACTAGACCTCAGGCACACCTGCACAAATCAAAATCTTGCCTGTATTGTGGGAGAGCCACCTGTAGGATCCAGGTCTGCCTTGTTTAACATACATGGCTTTATCTTATAACAGGTTCAATCCAATCATTAAGAATTGGTCTAAATTCCTTTAAAACCAATGGGATTCTTTCTGTTGATTACAATGGGAGCTGGGTCGAACCCTAAATCTTCAGCCTGTAGCTAAGGCTTTAAAATATTCATTGCCATCTTAGGAACTCAGGTACTGTCCAGACTTTCAAACACTTTTACCAGCAAATGCCATCATGCTTCACTATAGCATCAGTACAGCAATTTAGCAATCCTGTGCATCTGTGAGAATCACTTTGCTTATAACCCTGACCTGAGCCTAACAGGCAAATGGAAGTGTAAGCCCATAGTATTTCATGCGAGTCCACAGAGAGCTGTTCAGAGCCTTGATCTCTGCCCTAGAGGTGAGTACAGCTTTAGTTACCATTATTCCTTTATTAAAGTTCATACTTACATTATATGGATGAAATAAAGCTCTCTTGCTAAAAGTATTTCAGCTAAATAAGGAAAAGAATATTTTAACATGACCTGCTGCCCCTGTCTGACTGCATCATATCAACCAGGAGCAAAACAAAAGGTCTGAGAGATTATTTGCTGCCACTCAGTAATTTTGAGGTGTTTTTGTTTTATTTTGTTGCCGCTGTACGGCTCTATCGATTGAGTGGCACTTTCTCTCGCTTTCTCTCAGAGTATAATGGTGTGCAGTGAACAAGTCTTTCTAAGAATAAAAAGTTTCTAAGTGGTAAGTACAAGCTGGAGATCTGTTACCTCCACTAGGAAGTGTTTGACACGGCATGCAGTCAGCAGAATATCTACATTTTCTGTACACTCAGTGAACCAGCAAGATATGTAGCCTTCCCCCTCTGATCCAGGGTAAATGAACTGGTTACTGGAATTGAGGAAATGCACAACCTCACAGGGTCAGATCATGGCCTATCCTTCTCCTGGGAGTAAGGGATAAAAGGGAAAACATCCTCCTACACCATTCCACCACTTTCAATATGCAAGGGGAAGTAGACTATGCAGAGCCAGAAGGGAAAGCACAAGGAGGAAATTGTCTTATGTCTGCATTCCCAACATGCCAGCCATTTTAAGCCAGAGCATCAGGAAGTGTAAAAGGTATAGACTTTTCCATAGCAGCAGGGAAAGCTGATGTAAATGTTAAAATATAAAACAAAAGTGCTGTAATTTCCCAATTTTTCTTGAGCTTCTTCCTTAAGAGGAAACCTCTTTCAAAGGAGCTACAGAAATAAGGCTTAAGAAACAATAGGGAAAGAATAAATAAATATACTCAGGAAGGATGGGGTGTATGCTGTTACAGCCTTTCATATTTTAAACTATTTACTTTTGTAAAGATGTCTGCAATGACATCTGCTAGGCAGAGACAGCTCCTGGTGTCTCCAGGAACATTAAATTAAGTAGCTAAAAATGGGGCTTTTGAAAGGAGAAAGTAACATCACCTTCGGAAGTGCTGCTTTTGTTGGTTGAGTATCTGGGAGTGTCAGCATCCAAGATAGCTGGCGCATAATGGTTTGGAACTAGATCAATTAGGCAATAATTCTGTTATAGACACTGAACACTCCTTTACTTTGTATCCCTGCCATTCTATCCTCAACCCGACATGCAAATAATTCATTCAAAAGTACCAAAAAGCTACCTATTGTGTTCAAGTCATCTCTACAGATAATGGCCCCATCCCACGTCTGGAGATTTCAGTTATTGACATTTCTCTGCTCCCACACTCAACATTCATTTAGACTATTAAAATATTGTGCCTTAAGTTGATACCAATAGAGACTATCTTGGTGGATAATTTCTACAATTTATAATTCAGCATTTGGCTGATATTTCAGTAACACATTCTTAAACAACTGGAAATCACCAATATCCCATAGGAAATCCTTGGAGGACAGTTTTTTTTAATTTGAGACTGTATAATAAGAAGCCAGCAGCAAAACAAAACAAAAAGGATCCAATGATAATACATTAAAATGCCACTAAACTTGCTTGTTCCATTCAGTCAAAGCCAGAGTTGCAGTGAAATGATCCTTTCAGAAGCATGTTAGTCCTTTGAATTTGTGGTCAACATTCTCAGTCTCTCATTTTTATTTAAAATAAATAAATAAATAAATAAAACCTGGCAGAGAAGAAGGAGCCCTGGTTAGATTTCAGCATCAGGAACTGATATCAAATCTGTTCAACAGGATGAGCTTTTTTTTTTTTTTTTTTTTTTTTTTTTTTTTTTTTTTTTTTTTTTTTTTACAATTTTACATGGTGTTCTTTGGTATAGGATGGCAATTTATTAGACTTATGTAAAACTGAAACATTTTAATGCAGGAAGGCCAACAATGGTGGAAAATTCTGTGTTATGCACTTTCATCCTTTTCTTTTGATAGGAGGATTAAAATGAGCCAAGACTATTTGCTCTGAGGTTGTCTAATAATGAAAGCATCTCTTTTGGATGTTCATTACTGGAGTCTCAGACTCTGATGGGATTCCAGATGTTACTAAGAGCATGTAAGCTTGATCTCCTTAGGACTCTATGCAAGGGGATCTCAGAGGAGTGTGAATTGATACTGTATACATAGCTCTACCTACAAAAGTAGCATGTTTCTATTAGGGGGGAGAGAACTGACAGTTAGGGTACAACATAAAACGTACCCAGAACTTTGTCAAGCTAAGGAATGTAAACTTAAGAACGGCCATACTAAGTTAGACCAGTATCCTGTCTTCCAACAATGGCGAATGGCAGGTGATATAGAGCGACTGAACAGAACATGCAATCATTGAGTGATCCATCCAGTGTTGTACACCCCAGCTTCTGGCAATAAGAGCTTTAGGGACACCGAGAACATGGGGTTGCATCTCTGACTATCTAGGCTAATAGCTATTGATGAACCTATCCTCTATGAACTTATCTAACTCTTTTTTGAACACAGTTATGCTTTTAGCCTTCACAACATCCCCTGACAATGAGTTCCACAGGTAGACAGTGCATTGTGCGAAGAAGTGCTTCTTTTTCATTGTTTCAAATCTGCTGTGTATTAATTTCATTAGGTCACACTTGGTTCTTGTATTATGTGAAAGGAGTATATAACACTTCTTTATTCACTTTCTCCACACCATTCACAATTTTATAGATATCTATCATAACCCTCTTAGTTGTCTTTTTTTAAAAGCTGAAAAGTCTCACTTTTTTAACCTCTCATAAAGAAGCTGTTCCCTATTATTAATAATTTTTGCTTGTGTATGTGTAGAGAGAGAGAGAGAGAGACAGAGCGACAGAGAGATGGGGTGACCAGATTGCATAAAGTATTCAAGGAGTCTGCGTACTACGTACTCATGCATCTGACGAAGTGGGTATTCACCCACGAAAGCTCATGCTCCAAAACGTCTGTTAGTCTATAAGGTGCCACAAGATTCTTTGCTGCTTTTACAGATTCAGACTAACACGGCTACCCCTTTGATATATGGATTTATATAGTGGCATTATGATATTTTCTGTTTTATTAACTATCCCATTTCTAATAGTTCCTAACATTCTGTTAGCTTTTCTGATTGCCGCTATACATTGAGCAGATGTTTTCAGAGAACTATCGACAATGACTCCAAGCTCTGTTTCTTGAGTGGTAACAGCTAATTTAGATCCGCATCATTATGTGGTAACAGCTAATTTAGATCCCATCATGTACGTATAGTTGGGATTCAATGTTCCAATGTGCATTACCTTGCATTTATCAGCATTGAATTCATCAATCATTTTGTTGCCCAGTCACCAAGTTTAGAGAGATCCCTTTGTAACTCTCCACAGTCTTCTTTGGCCTTAACTTTCTTGAGTAAATTTGTATCATCTGCAATTTTTGCTATCTCACTATTTGTTCTTAACTTGAACTGAACTTCTAAGATTTGAAAAATAAAAACATAATTAATTTTTTTTATTTTTTACTTTTTATCTTCATGACCCTATTTCACTTCTAGTTCTGGCTGGGTGACAAAATTACTCTTATTTCTGGCCCATCTAAAAGTACCATATGAACTAATGGAAATCTCATGTTCTTGTAAGATTGCTCAGACCAAAGGACTTGGATAGAGTATAGATGAACATCTCAAAAAATATGGGGGAAAATTCTCACCCTGTTGAAGTCAATGGCACCACTCCTTCTGATTTTCATAGGGCTAGGAATTCATCTAAGATGTTTATCCCAATGTAATCGAAACACTATACATTCTGAGGTTTCTCCAGCACTACTTACTATGCCATATTGATGATCTCTAAGAGAAATAAGCAGCATGACATAAGATATGATCCCTAACAGACACTTAGGGAGATGAGTAACACTCCCTTCCCTCATCCTGTTGATATTCCCTTCAGTGCCACAGCAGGACTCATGAATTTTCATTTTCATTCCTTTCATTCTACCCCCTCTAAATACTTTTCAGGTGAGTGTACTTCAGCTACCAAAAAGATTGAATTTCCATGGCTGCATTATCTGACTTGATTAACCCAACACCAGCCTAAAAACTAGCCAGATAGTATGGACCAATAATATGAAAATATTCACCATATTCTCTAGCCTTGATAGTTGTGACACTAATTGTCATAATATGAACCAACTATAAATGTATGCAGTGATGTCTGCCTGAGTCTGCAAGCCACCTGAAACAATAGCTTTATGAAGTGTGACCTGCCCCATTCATCTCACTGGGGTGTTAACTCTGACAATGTTAATTTCAACATTGTTAACACTCTTTCTGCTGATCTGTGTATGCAAGAAGAAAGTGATACAATCATGTTATGAAGAATGCATAGCCTACTTTGGGGGTGCACCTTGTGTCATGAGTGGATGAAGCTTGGTTTACAGATGAAACGGGGGAGCAAGCATCACTACTTTTTTCCAAGTGACCGTTGTTTTTTAATTCCCATGTGAACTGGGATAGGGTTTTTTAGTTCAAGGCTAAGGAATTCTGTTCCTGAGCAAGTTCACTCACACCTTGGTTCTTCTCTGATCACCTTTCATTTGGCAAAGGTTGGTTTACTCTGGGCCATTTGGCTCAGCTCTATGTTTTCATTGGGATATTCACTATTCTAAAGCAGCTAGATATGTTACGAAGGTAAACAAACACATCCCACCACTACTTTCACAGCTTGAATGCAATATATCAATTCTTTCTGACAGATTGAATAGCCTGGATGCAGTCATCATAGGTTGAGGCGGTCAGAAATGAAGCTAGGTTTCACCATCAGCACCCCCATAAGCTAGCATTTCTCAGTAGTAAGCAAATCACATTTGGAAACAGCAAAATATATTTTGCTTTGATAAGTCCATTTGGTTTCTGATGAAAATCATTTCTTTCTGACCTGGAATGTCTTCATTTTATTTTATTTTGGTGGGAACAGTGAACACTATTTCATTCCAATTATATTTTGAAAACTCCATTTAAAAAGAAAAAAAAGAAGAAATGAGAATATTCAGCACAATGAAAGGTGACTGAATTATCTAGAACCTCTTTTCCCCTCCATTTCAGTTTATAGATATAAACTATATATATTCATATATATGTGTATATACTGTGTTAATGAATTTGTTTCTAAAAACAGCTTTTTCAAATCCATTATTACTGCAATCCATTTTAAGTACGGGAGATGAATTGTTTTTGCACCTTTAGGTGACTAAGATAGACAAGCTAATTGCCTTTTAGCTTACAAAGTCTTTTGCTACAGGATCTCATTATAATATTCTTTCATGACTAAATGTGTCTTGGGTTTTGAGGGACAGCATACTTCCCTTATCACATAAGCACACTTATTTGAAATACCATGCCATCCCACATCTTCACATATGACCTCTCATATAATGCCCCCCTCAATGAATGATCCTGTGCTTATACTTTTTTTCCCTTGGTTCGTTCTATCTACCTGCATGTTGGGAACTTTTATAGAACTAATTCCCATAAAATCTAGATACCAAGTTCAATCCATGTTTCAGTTTGGTCTAGTGGTTAAATGGAAAAGACTGAATAATTATTCCTGTTGTTGGCTTTGCCACTCACTACTCTGTGACTTTAGCAGTTCCCAGTTCTACAAGGGATAACCTTGGGCTTATTTTCACACACTGAGGAAGGGCATTGAAGTCAATAAGACTACTCACGTTGTTCAACGTTATGCACACGAATAGGTCTTTGCAGGATTGGGGCCTTCACTCTACTGAGTTGAGATTAGCCATCTATAAAATGGGTAGAGTAACACCTATCTCATAAGAGCATTGAGGTTTTAATTATTAATATTTGTGAACTACTTTGGAATCCTTGGAAGTGCAACATATTAATTTTTAATATTTTAGCAACTTGAGACTGTGTATACAGCACATGCCAATATAACTTCCATTATAAAAATATAAAAGTTTAGCAAAGCACTTAATCAAATAGGAAATATTTAGCTATTGTTTTCAAAGAAAAATGAAAATGTGAACTGAAGACAATATGCTGTATGTCTAGGCAATCATGTCACCATCTCCTATATTCTCTTACCCACAAGGTTATGCCCTGCCCTAGACCCCAAAACCTAGGTTTCTGAATATGCTGAGCGCATTCTTGTTCTATTGACTATAATGGAAGGTCATCTTAAATTAGTAGCACACTTGGAAGTACAGCAGTAAAGAGGTTAACTCATATCCTCGGTCATGACATCCTCTTGGTAGGGTGCAGCATGTCCTCTCTATCATTACTTACCAACTCTCCTTGCTAGTGCAGAAAGGATTTGAGACCATGATGTCTGGTATCTGTTCCATCACATGAGCATGCGGGGGTGCCAGCCCAAAGTAGCCTTTATGCTTCGAAGAGTCCAACATGTGTAATTGCACACGGAACACAAGAGAGGCATGGATAGGCTGATGGTCTCATCTTCTTCCCCGCCGACCTCCACCTCTTCCCTGACCATCCACCCACCTTGCCACAACCTTGACCTAATTCTGAAACTCAGAGGAAGTCATCAGCCTCTCTGTATCTTGAGTTGTCTATGTATAAAATGGGAATAATAATACTTACCTCCTTACAAGTGTTGTACCTCATGGGGATATTTGTTCAGTGTTCAGAAGATATGCTACAAAGCTTTACAAAGCTAAGCAGCAGTAGTATTAAGGTGGCCTGAATGAGGCAGAGAGAAAGGTCCGAGAATATAGGCGGGTGCTATAAAATTTGAAAGATGACTGTGTTTAGCATTATTGGCTTTTTTTCTTATTTAATTTTAAAATGCCTGAAGACTTTATAGGTCAAATGATTACTACATTGTTTATTTTGCAGAAAATACAGTATATGCTATAGACTTTAAAAAGCATTTTAGTGAAATAAGAAAAAAGCAGTGGCGATAAGTAAATATTTTCTCCTTTTAAGAGAATCTGCCATGCTAATCCTAATCATATCCTATACTTAGAGAATATAATAAGTACCACCATGACTCTGATTTAACTTCATGTAATGTGCTTGGCAATACGGGGGCAAAACAATAAAACTAAAATAAAGTATTGTGGCTATCTATGGATATTTCTACTATATCTAAATTAGGAATGGCTGGAAAAAATTGCAAAAAAAGAAAAAAAAAGATTCTATATTAGTATTCATTTCACACTGGAGTGTAAATGAGACCTTTCAGGATTTTTCAAGAAAGCATCAGAATTACCCTGCAGCCTACTCAGTAGCTTGATGCTTAGGTAACTCTCCTATGATGTGGGAAACTGAGATTCAAGTCCTATTCTGAATTAGCCACTCTTCCATATCCTGTGTGAATGAAATAACCACCAGCCTATACATTTTCTTTTTCTGGTCCAATGAATGTTTAATTATTTATACAAAGTGACACTGCTCCATCAGGTGGGATTGAGAGGTATCCATTTTTTATTATTTTTTGGAGGGATATTTAGAGTCAGTATTTTGTCTGGATCCATTATAGGAATAACTAGCTAATCTTAGGGTAAATAGAAAAAAGGCATTTTATTCGGTCATAGAGAATTGTCACTAGGTCACGGATTCAGGATACCATTGCTTCGTATAAGAATCATAGGGTGAGATGGGACCGTGAGGGTCCTTTAGTCTAACCCCCTGCCAAGATGCAGGATGTGTTGTGTCTAAACCATCCAAAACAGATGGCTATCCAGCCTCCTTTTGAAAATTTCCAGGAAAGGAGATCCACAACCTCTCTAGGCAGTCTGTTCCATTGTCCTTCTCTTCTTAGTGTTAGGAAGTTTTTCCTGAGATTTAATCTAAATCTGCTATGTTGTAGTTTGAACCCATTACTTCTTATATTCCCCTCTGCGACAAGAGAGTACTACAACTTTTCTCCATCTTTTTTATGGCAGGCTTTCAAGTATTTGAAGACTGCTATCATGTCCCCTCTTAATCTCCTCTTTTCCAAACAAAACATACTCAGTTCCTTCAGCCTGTCGTCACAAGGCTTATCTTCCATCCCTTCGATCACCTTTGTCACTTGCCTCTGGATTCTTTCCAGTTTCTCCACATCCTTTCTATACATTGGTGACCAAAACCGGACACAGTACTCCATCTGAGGCCTAACCAGTACTATCACCACACTATCACCTCTTGTGACTCACATGCTATGCCTCTGTTAATGCAATCTAAAATTGCATTTGTTTTTTTTCGCAACAGAATCACATTGCTGACTCAAGTTACTTGAAACTCTGTTTTTTATTAAACACATTTATACTTGTGTTCACTATAAAAGTATCTAAGTGCTGTGTTTCAAGCAGGACTATTTTTAAAGTTTTTATAACTGGTAAGTTGGGATATATTGTTCCTTTGGAAACACCTGATCAGTAAATACTGTGAGCGTATCCAGCAGAGCAGGGGCTGGGCACTCCAGAGGGATCCTCAGAGGGCTTGGGGGTTCCAGTGCACCTCTCACTAACCTGCAGAGGGACTGCAGAGCCTGCACAGGCAGAGAGGGGAGTTCTTGTGTTGTCTGTAGAGTCAGGGAGCTGATCCCTGGCAGGTAAGGACAGGGCTTCTTCTCACTAATGGCAGGTTGTATCAAGATGCTTCACACCCCTAAGTGCTCCTAGGAAGTGTGACAGGGGGCATGCAAAGCCCCACAAAATGGGGGAGCACTCCCACAGCAGGTTTTTTTGGAAAGAGGGACCAGAAAATTAATTGATTGCACAACTTCCCATAACACTTACTGTCTACTGTGGTAAAGCTTTTGATGGGCGTTAAAGCAGCTCCTTTTCAACGGAAAATATAAGCAAGCAGAGTTCCTAGCTCTTGTGATTTGTCCAATTTATATCTGTATCTGCATTCACAAATTTATGCAAGCAAATGCACATACATTTGTGCCAGGACCTCCGGTCTTCCATTTTGAAAATTTGGCCCTTAACATATCCTGCTCTGCAGAAGACTCTTCTTACTCAAGAGATCTCTTCCTAACGTGTACTTATATCTGCTCTCCAAATTGTTTAGCAAATTTTCACTACTTTCATCTAGACTGTATTTCCCTAGTTTGTTTATAAAAAGGTAATGCAAGACAGTATCGAAGCCTTACTAAAAACAAGATACACCACATCTGCTGCTTCACCCCTATCCACAAGGCTTGCTATCCTGTCAAAGAAAGCCATTAGGGAGACTGAGCTGCATTCTGTCCTGCCTCACACATCATCAACAGAATTTTTAACTAAGTAGCAATTGCAGAGTCCTTACTGCTGTTAACAACACATAACTCCCAAATAAGTCAGCTTGACATTCAGATCCTAGGTTGAATTTGCAGATCTGGCCATTAGAAAAAAAAAGCCTTTTTATCTATAACATGAATAGATTTGGTCACTGACAGACACAAACTATGGAACCCCAAGATGTTTATTTACTATGTCACTTTTCAGAGTAATAGGTTTTCATTGAGATGAAAAGAAGAAGTTCCCACCTCTCACAGCTGACTTTTCTATTTGCAGATTTGGAAGATAGAATTGCAGAGGTTTACATTTGGGTAGAAATAGGCTACAAGATTTTCTAAAAAAAAAAATGGTGCCCAAAATTGAGAAAACTAATTTGGGCTTTTTTTTTTCTTCTTTCTTTTTTTTTTTTTTTTTTTTTTTGAGATTCAAAACTTTAAAGCTTTATAAACCAGTAAAACACAAATTGTCAAATCACATGTCAAAATATACAAATTAAATATCCTTTAATCAACTCATACCTGTTTTCACTGTTCATTCATTAATACATTTGAAAAACAAAAAAAAAGCCATAACTCACAAATCTAAATGACATGCATCTGACAAAGTGGGTATTCATCTATGAAAGCTCATGCTCCAATATGTCTGTTAGACTATAAGGTGCCACAGGACTCTTTGCTGCTTTTTACAGATCCAGACTATCACGGCTGCCCCTCTGATACTTGAAATCTAAATGCCAGTATTTTGGCTCTAATAAGTTCTCAAGCTGCATTTTTTCTTATTTTGCCTATTTTTTTTATTTTGCTTATTTTTAATGGAAATATTTTTGTCAGTTTGTATGTGTAGAGTAAAGTTGATGTTTATTGATGCTTACAGATAATCTAATTCTTCTACGTCTCAGTACAAACCTGAGAGAAATATATCATGCCAGGAAATTTGAAAGCAGCAGTTGTGAAACCCAGCATAGGCCTTGCTAGGCCTTGCCACTAATTGTCAAATGTAGGGGTGTGGAGGATTTGAGGGGGTCCTGGGAATTGTGAAGTAGAAGGTTAAATGGGCTTTTCAAGGAATTATATGAGGAAGAGCTGACTCCACAGGTTCAAATAGGCATTTAAACCAGACAATGAA
Organism: Gopherus flavomarginatus; assembly: GCF_025201925.1. NCBI lineage: Eukaryota > Metazoa > Chordata > Testudines > Testudinidae > Gopherus > Gopherus flavomarginatus. The sequence continues at coordinate 124,010,035 of NC_066621.1, read as the reverse complement.
ACTGTTTGCACTATGCTCTATTGTGATAGGCAATGTGATTGGCTTTATACCATGACAGCAGAACCACTCGTGAGGCCTTCTTCTGTTCCAACAAACACAACCTCACAGGCACTTGGAAAGAATGCTCTACAGCTATAAGTTGGTTTATTTTATATAATTAATTGCCAATAATTGTTTGAGTTACCAAGAAGGAATAACTGGGGCATCCTCTTTGAAAATTTTGAACTTTTTTTTTAAAACAGTGAAACTCTAAATTCTATAAAACTGAGGTTGACAGAGAAGCATCATGAGAGCATACAGACTGAATCCAGCTTTGCCCCATGGAGTAGAGGGATTTCTTGATGATCTCAATTTCTATTCGCAACTAACCCCACCCCAACTCTTGATCATTTATGAATGCCATCCTGCACTCCTCATGGTTCCTTCAGTCAAAATGGTATAATATTATGCTGCTCCCTCTCTCTTTCTTTTTGCTGAATAGCTCAATGTCTTAATTGGGTATTCTAACATATCACATTTTTCTGTTACACAGGTTGTTGGCCAGGTGTCAGTGCCACTATTTCTTAAACTGACTTAATTATTGCTGTGTAGTACATTACATTTGACTGTTTATTGTAAAATCAATATGACTGACATTACAATCAATATTGTTCATTGTTTTAAAATGTTGTACAATGACCAGCTTGTCATATTAATGGCAGACAAGCCTGACTGTGCACTATTAATGAAGTTTTAGCATGGTGCATTTTCAGATTCCTCCACGCATGACCTTATGTCTTTCAGGTAAAAAATCAAGCAGTTACTCACCCTCATTAAATAGCCAGTGTGAGACTGTGATGAAGTAAATGCATTAATAATATTTGGCATTTAGATGGCACATTTCCTCTGAGGATTTCAAAGCACCACAAAAACATTAATGAATGAAATCTCATGACATCACTCAGATGGGTAGGCCAATTGACACAGGAATAATGGCCAACATTTTTTGGAGGAGAATGTACATAGCTGCACATTTCATACAGCCAAAGCACACAAGGAGGCCAGAGCTCTGCCTAAACAAAGTCCTAGCATTCAGATACACATTAGATGTGTGTCACATGAAGCTTGTAAACTTCTGTACACACACTTTTGAAAATGCAATCAAATGAGATTTCCCATGGTCACACAGTGGGTCAGTGGCAGAACTGGAATAAGTTAGAAGTTCTGATTCAATGTCCCCGTCAAGGTTTTTTTCTCCATTTTGAACTTTAGCATTCAAAAAGTGGGGACCTGAATGGACCCTTCTAAGCTTAATTCCTAGCTTAGATCTGGTAACGCTGCCACCAGCCAAAAATATAGTGTTTGGCACACTTCCTGTTCTCCCAAAACCTTCCCAGGGGGAACACAAATCCAAACCCCTTGGATCTGAACACAAGGAGAAATTAACCTTCCTCCTCTTCCCCCCCCCCAGACTCTCCCCTCCCTGGGTAGCCCTGAGAGGTTACACAGATCCAAACTCCTTGGATCTTAATACAAAGAGAAATTAACCCTCCCCCTTTCTTTCCCCCCACCAATCCCTGGTGAGTTTAGACTCAACCCCTGGATTTTAAAACAAGGAAAAAAAAACAATCAGGTTCTTAAAAAATAAAGCTTTTAATTAAAGAAAGAAAAAGTAAAAATTATCTCTGTAAAATCAGGATGGAAAATGCTTTACAGGGTACTCAGATTCATATAGACCAGAAGGACTCCTCCCCGCCAGCCTGAGATTCAAAGTTACAGCAAACAGAGGTAAACATCCTTCCAGCAAAAGGAAAAACATTCACAAGTTGAAAGAAAACAAACATAAGACTAATCCGCCTTGCCTGGCTATACTTACAATTTTGAAATATGAAAGACTGATTCAGAAAGATTTGGAGAGCTTGGTTGTACGTCTGGTCCCTCTTTGTCCCAAGAGCGAACAACGTAGAAAACAAACAACACAAACAAAGACTTCCCTCCACCAAGATTTGAAAGTATCTTGTCCTCCCATTGGTCCTCTGGTCAGGTATCAGCCAGGTTTACTGAGCTTCTTAACCCTTTACAGGTAAAAGAGACATTAACCCTTAGCCATCTGTTTATGACACCCTCACACTGACAACTAAGCTGAATTTCTTCTCATGAAAACAAGTGGTGAATTGGAAAAAAAGAAGTAGAGATAGTCTTCTAAGCTCTGCCCACAAAGTATACTCCACCTACCTGAGACACCACTCGCAATAGATTGTTCAAATGTTCAAAATATTATTTTTAAAAAGAAGATCATTCCATTTGTTACACATGGTTTATGTTTTCAAGTGTATCTCAGCAACCAAAACACACATATTTAATTTTTTAATGAAAATTTAGATTTTGTAGAACAAGAAAGCAACATAAAGGAGATGTTGGTACACTACATTACCACATACCAGATCATTTTTCTACAACATGCATCTAAATGGGTTACTGGAAAAGTGTGTCTTTGTGTGTTTAATTTGTAGTAGACTGAAAAGATCTTCATGATAGGAACCTTGTTTTCTTACTAGAAGCAAGGAGAGACTAAACACATGAATTCAAACTTTACTTGCACACATACTAAATCTGTAATGGACTGAATCCAAATACTTGATCCAAACATTCTCCAGATCGGGGGTTTGGAATCTGGCTCCAAATCTGAACTCTCGTATTTCAAGGTGTTCAAATTTGGTGCTTGGATTCAGCTCATTGCAAACTGTGAAGGACCATCACATCTTCTCGTACAGAATGGTTGTAAAGCACCCTAGCACCCATTTCAATTTAGAAATAATAGCTAGCAACAATAATAATACTCTTCCAACAACCACAGTCAGCAGCTGTGATATGTCTGGGTCATTGCATGTATTTCTTACAGAAGTGGTTAAATCCCCATCATCTGAGCCATTTAAAACTCCAGAGGGTAAAGCAATAGAAAACATATTTTAGGGAACAATATGCACTGTTTGGAATGGGTTAGAATACCTTGTAGGTCTGTTCCATCTATAATTTCTATTATAGTTTCTTGAGTTACTCAAGTTTCACTAACATGCTACTCCAATGTAGAAATGTATCTAAGAACAGACCCTTCTATCTCCAAGTGGGCTTTGCAAGTAATGAATTCTGCCATTCAATTATGTAAGTTGACTATTTGTACATGTTAATAAAACCTATCCTCTTCTTGAGTGGCATGTACATTATCATTGGATTAAATTAGTGGCATCTGCCATTGGTTTGAGATTTCACCAGATGATAGACAGTGCAGCACTGGCAGCAGTGATGAGAAAACACGTTAACTCAGAGATATTTTTTTCTTTGCTTTTCCCTACCCAAACGCTACCTTTTTCTGCTTGCAATTATGATAATGTCTGCTTCAGGTATCATTCAAATTATTACCCCTGGAGTTACCATATGAGATATTTAGTGCCATTGGCTCCTAGGAAATAAATAATTTCCCTTATGATGAATGACCAATTGGCTTATAAGTGGGGGTAGGGAGGACAGAACAAAAATTGCGACACCGCTGACTCCTATTAAAATATTCTGGTTTACAAAAGGTAATAAACTATTACTGAGTATAATTGTCAATTTGATTTACCTTGTTTCATCAAAGCTATTGCAACATTAAAGAATTTAAAAATCAAGTCTCTCTGCTGAGTGCAATGGGATGTCATATTTTGCATAGACAGTCAGTAGTGAGAATACTAACAAGTATAAATTTGTTAACATTAGATATAGCCCCATAGTGAGATCTCAAATAAAACAAACAGGAACAGCTGGCTGGCCTGCATAGTCACCATTTACTGGATTCCCTGGATACACCATTGCAAATCTTTACATGGGTGAAAAGTCCCATTAAAGTCAAAGAAGACTGAGGACTTCTACTCATGTGAATATGGGAGTGAAAGGGACACAATATAAACATGGAAGAAAATGGGTGAGTCTGAAAGATATGGTGAATATGAGGAAAGACATGGCTGTTCATAGTGTCTGAAGCTGATATCACAGTATCTCACGTGTTCTTTTGTACCTCACAAATCAGGCTACAAAACCACAAAGTTGTGAACAGATGTCACATAGGAATGTGTAGGATCCCACTGAAGCTGTGTCATGACATTTGGCCCTTTTTTCAAATCAGTTTTTCACATCTTTCTTAGAGTGCTTACAACATTTACTGACAGTTGTTTTCCATTCAGTTCTATCCTTTTCTGTGTCTTCAGAGTCATCAATATTTATTCTGCATGAGTTGAGATTCTGCTTCAGGGTGTCTTTGAAGCATTTATATGGATGAACTTTCCTGCACATTCTGAGTTTCAGCTCACCAAAGAGGACTTTTGGGGGAGTCTATCATTATCCATTCTGATAATATGACCTGTCCATCTAAGCTAAATTTTGACAATCATTGCCTCCATGCTGGTTGTTTTTGCTCTTTCAGTGATGTTAAAGTTTGACACTTTGTCTTGCCAGGGCACCTTCAGAACAGAGCAAAGATAGCACATATGACATTTTCAAGTTGCTCAGTGTGTGCACAGTTAATGTTTCACATCTGTATAAAAGGGATGCCATCACTGCTGTATTGTATAACATCAGATAGTTTGATGGTGTGCTGGTTGAGTATCCTGTGGTGAAGTGTTTCAAAAGCCTGGCTTGCCTTTCATAATCTGTTTGATATTTCTTGATCCAGGGAACTGCCACGTTATGTAAAGTGGTACACATTGTTTTTACCACAGTGGTAGTGGTTGATGGGGTTGGTCAGAAGAGGACTTCAGGGTTATTTTCCAGGCTGATGATGACTCTGAAATATTTAGTTGCCTCTGAGAACATGTTAAGGACACTTTCACTTTCTATAACTAAGTAGAGCAGAATCATTTGCAAAAAGGGCTTCACAAGAGTTCCTCAAGAACTTTTATCTTTGCAGTAAACCTTCAGGGATTGAAGAGTTTTCCATCAGTTCTGTACCTTACGTAGAGGCCCCTTTGAAGGTTGTCAGTTGTATAATTCAGGATGTCTGGAAAGAAGAAACCATAGAAGATCAGTGCCAGGATGGAGCCTTGTTTCACCCTTTAGATACGGGAAATGGTTTTGAGAGACCATCACCTGAGAGTACTTGATCAGTCATTTCTTCTTGGAATTAATATATGATGTTAATGAATTTGATGGGGCAGGCAAATTTTTCTAGGATTTTCCAGAGGCTATGTCTGCTCAGTATCGAACATTTTTTTAGATAAATGAAAACAGTATGTTTTGTTCAAAGCATTTTTCCTCAGTCTTTCACTCAACAAAAAATCATGGCTGTGGTATATCTACCTGATCTAAATCCACATTGGATCTCTGGTAAAAGCTTCTCTGATAGTGTTGCAATAAGCTGATTTAGCAGAATATGAAGCTGAAGACTTTACCACCTACAGGTAACAGGGAGATACCCCAGCAGTTCCCAGAGCGAGATTTGTTACCTTTATTTTTGTATACTGTAACTGATTGCATCTTTGGAAATCTGAGGAATTTTCTCAATTTTCTACATATCCTTCCTAATTTTGTATAATAGGTGACAGTTTTGGAGCTTCCAAATTTAACACTGTCCTTGCCTGGTAATTTACCTGACTTTGATAACTTTTTGCACTTCTTCAGTGGTGGGTAACTGGGCAATTTCTTCATGTAATGAGTTATTTCCTCTAGCACCTGTGGTTTGACAGTAGAGGGATGGTAGAATAGCTCAGTAAATTGGTGTACCTATCTTTCAAAGATGACTCTCTTGTCCGTGATTAAGGTAGATCCATCCGAACTCTTTAATGGAGCAAGCCTTAATTTCAATGAGTCATAAATGGTTTAAAGGGAGTCATAGAGCATGTGGTGTTTGTATCAACACAATCCTCTATTTCTTTTTATTTTTTTTCCTATCAGTTATCCTGCAGAACAGAAGTAAGAGCAGACTCAGGCAGATCTAGTCAGTGCTGGCATGGAGGCATGCTTCACCAGTATACGCACCATGTAGCCTTAATGTAGGAATAAAGAGATGTAGAGGATGTTCTTCTGTCTCTCTTCATCACAGGTGAATGTTACTCTCTACATGTATTTTGTTGTAGCATTCAACAATAAAGAAGTGTTAGCCATTTAGCAGAATCTCTATCCCATGCCAAAACTCAGTGTGTGTTTGTCCTGCACATTACCACAGTCAAGACTTAATTAAAACTCCTGTTGATTGTAGGAAACAATTCTATTTAGATGAGCCAAAGAGCTCATTCCCTTCAGTCAAGTCCTCAGGAGGCGTGCAGAGTTTGTCTCAAATTAAAGTAGAGCTAGACATTTCTAATAGACCCCTCAGGTACATTCTTTCTGTTGCTCCTAATCTACCTGTGTGCTCTGAGATAACCTGATCCAAACTGCCTACCTTAGGAATATAGGTATTGTGATATTACACCACATATTCTTGATGGAAATACGTTATAATATGAATGTGGTATAAGTAAGATATACTTTATGAAAGAGGGCTCATATAAGGTATCATTGGAAGGTTATGATTTACTGAATGTATTTATCCAATTTGTATGCATGTATCATTTTTGTATCTGAAGCTGGGAATATTGACCATATCTCTGTATTACAAATGTGCTACATTGGATGAGGCCAAACAATGTTAGTGGCTTATTGAAGATACGCACACATGCATAAGGATTACCCCAGGAACTGTGTGCAATAGAAATCTCTCAGAGATAGCTCTACACCAGGGGTCGGCAATCTACGGCACATGTGCCAAAGGTGGCACACGAACCGATTTTTGATGGCACGCGGGGCGGGCTGAGAGGCTCAGCCCACCGCTGCTCTGGGGTTCCCGTTGCTGGCCCCTTGCCAGCCACGGTCCCGCCTCCGGTTCCACTCAGCACCTGCTGCTGGCCTAGGGGGAAGGAACTCCAGGCTGGCAATGGGCTGTGACCCCAGCTGGCAGGAGCTGGCAGCTGAAACCCCAGAGCGGGGGCGGGCTGAGCCACTCAGCCCACCACTGCTCTGGGGTTTCCACCACCGGGCTCCTGCCAGCCAGGGTCCCACCGCCAGTCCCACTCAGTGCCCACCACTGCCCTGGGGTTTCTTCCCCCAGGCTGGCAGTGGGCTGAGACCCCAGCTGGCATGAGCCAGCAGTGGAAACCCCAGAACGGTGGTGGGCTGAGTTGCTCAGCCCCGCTGCCGCTCTGGGGTTCTAGCTGCTGGCTCCTTGCCAGCCAGGTCCCTACCACAGCCCCAGTCACCTTGCTTCCGGTTGGAGTTCCAGCACAGGCCCCCTGCCAGACAGGGTCCCAGCCTCCGGCCCTGCTCAGCCCTTCCAGCCGCCAGCTCCACTCACCTCATCTGCCGATCTAGGGTTCCAGCCAGTTAACAACTGATCACTCAGAAGCCCGTGTGCAGCTTAAAGTATCCAAATACGCATCAGACATTTTAAAACTCAGCAAGGAAAAGCAAGGGCAAGGATCACACTAAACTAATAAGATCTGCATTTTAATTTAATTTTAAAAAAAGCTTCTGAAACATTTTGAAAACCTTGTTTACTTTACATATAACAGTAGTTTGGTTATATATTATAGACTTAAAGTAAGACTTTCTAAAAAACGTTATAATGTATTACCGGCATGCGAAGCCTTATGTTAGAGTGTATACATGAAGACTTGGCACATCACTGCTGAAAGGTTGCCGACCTCTGCTCTACACAATGGAAACTGTTTGACCCAGGTCACAGCAAAAAAGCTTTCCAGCAAGTCCGGGGAAGATATAAAAGAGGGACAATGACAACAGAGGAGATCTCATTCGCCCTACAACACCACACCTGAAATCACCTGAGGACAAAGACTGAACTGTGGGAAGTGATGGTCCCAGGTTGGAAGGATTTTTGGCCTTTGTAAGAAATCCTGGGAAAGCCAAGGCAACTTGTGCCTTAAGAATCTGCCAGCTTGTTTATCATTCAGGGTGAGAATTTGCTAATTTGTATCCTACCTATCTAGTGAGTTAAGCTCAGTTTGCAGCTTTTGTTTATTTGCTAAGGTAATCTGATTTGTTCTGTTTGCTATCCCTTTAACCACTTAAACTTCATCTTTTGTAGTTAATAAACTTATTTCTTTTTTATATTATAACCCAATTTGTGCAATTCATAACTGGGGTGGGGGGACAAGAAGTCATGCACATCTCTCTTCACATTGAAGAAGAGGGCAGATTTTTCTATACAGTGCAAGACAGTATTATTTGGGTTTTATCTCCTAAAAGGAGTGTTCACGAGAGTGCTGGAGGGAGTCCTTTCACACAAAGCTGACTTCAGTCAGTCTGTCTCTCTGCTGCAGGGTGTGGCCCTACCTATGTGTATGCTGCAAGAGGCCAGAAAGCCTAATTCAGCAATGCAGGGAGAGGGAACCCAGGATGGTTGAGCAGGAAAGGATCAGTCAAATCCCAGTATATCAGGTGGCATCCCAGAAGGTACACAGGAATTTTCCTGTCATGCGAGAATAGTAGTCCATTTTCCTGAGTACCCTCTCTAAGAATACCAGATGCTGCAGAAAAAAATAAAGGTACAAGAAACATTGCAGTAGGCAGTTATGGAATAACTTACTCATAAGGAAACTTTCCTCCTCATCCATAACAGAAATTGGTCTATGCCCTGAAGCATGAGGGTATGGCATGTGCAAACATGCAAGTTGCAGGTTTCAGAAAAAAAGATGCTGACCAGCTTAAACTGGCAATAATAGACAATAATATAATAGTTTCAAAAGGAAAACACTAAATGGAATATTGTTGTTATAGTGGTTTTATAGCCACAAAGCCCCTGCTCTGGAGCATTTACATTTACAGAGAAATGACAAAGAACGCTGAGAAAAGGGATAAAACAGAAACCTTATTGTTCATGTTTCATTAAGTATCTACCTAAGTACCAACTTTCCCTTTAACTGGCCATTACTGAGTGGACTAATTTCTTGTAGGTAACATATAAAAGTGAATCTTAAGGATGAATTTCAAAAAAAGGGGGCATAGGCTTGTGAACCAGTTTTTTTTTTCCTGTTAAAAAATTGCTTGCATTTTTACTCTGCTATCCATTGCTTGTTTGAAACTGCTCAATGAACATTTTATGTAAATTTCAACCTACACTATGAGTATCTTGCAATCTATTCAGACTCCCTCTATTATTATGACCTACTAATGGAGTGTGACTGGTCATCTAAGTCACATGGTATGGTTTGTACTCCATGGTTTTAATGAATAATGAATAACAAGCTTGCTTACAGCTGCATGCCCTTGTTGCTCGTCAGCATGATAGACAAACAAATATTCTCCAAAGTTTAGTATGAATAGAAAGCAACTTTTGTGAATGTTCAAAAATAAAAAGGGGTATTAGCTTTTATGAACCAAAACGCCATCAGCTATTCCGAATACGAATGAATGTTAATGAACTCTGGCTTTCAAGGAGTTTAAACAGAAGAACTGAATGATCATGAAAAACCAGATTCTGCCCTTAGAATTTTCTAAAACAAAAATCAGATTTTTTTTTCTCCCTTTCGCCCACATTTTATGTCATGTTCTGGCCAAACAAGAACTAGTTAATGCAGAAAATGTTAATACCAAACAACTTAAAGGAAGAGCCTGCACTCAAGAGATTTCTTCAAGAATTTTACAAACATTTGAGATTTACGCAGTTTGGATAAACTTTGCAGCAACATGAAAAAATCTAGGGCATTTATCCAGAGCTTTGAAGGTTCTCTCATCATTTGTTAAACACACAGTTTGGACATGAAAATAAAAGCGGGTGATTCAGTTGTTTTATCTTCTCAGTTACATATTAATTACACAGAACATTTTAAATAAAATATCCAAGCATTTAAATTATTGAATAGCTGTCCAGTGACCCATACAACTTGTATAAACAACATCAAATAACTAGTTGACTCTTGAGTGCTCACTAGCTGTTTTTATGCAATGGAAAGTGTGGGAGGTTTTTTTTGGTGTGCTTTCTTCATTATTATACTGTTAGTGGAAGTGACAAATTAAACCATTTCATAGGCTAAGTTCAGATCACAAAAGTCTTTTTTGTCTTTGGTGTTTGGTATTTGGGAGTACCTGAGATAAAAAGAGAACTTTCTATTCTAAATAGTTATGCTGTGGAAGTGGCTTCATTTCAGTGGGGATTACAAAGGTTCATGTTTTCTTGTTCTTCGTCTTTGATTTGTACAGTGACAAAAGTGTGGTGCAGTGGAGAAGATAGTGGCATCGGAGAGCCAGTTCCAGCTCCCATATTCATGGGGTCAACCCTAGCCCCGACAGTGCTTCTAGGCAACTCTAAGATCAGATGCTGGTATAGGGTCAAGGCTCTGGCTGAAATATGTTAGCAAGGAGCTGTTCTTGTAATCTGTGGCCAGAATCCAGCCCATTTATGACACAAGTGTTACAAAGTGACCAGATCTCAGAAGACAATCTCAGCTGATGTGTGAGTGATCCACATACATGCAGAGACACACATATGTTAATTTGATCATTAATATTATGCATGAGTGATATGCATGCACATGCATGCTGGCATGTGTGTACATATATATGAATATGTAAATTTCATTTTAATTTCAGTTCATAACTATTAACCATCTAACATTTATTCCATCCCTTAGACAATAAAGTGGGCTTTATGCACTAGAGTCACCACCAGTGTTAAGCCTCACAGGTACTTAATAGTCAAAAATGAAAAGAAATTAAAAATCATTAAGCAGATTAAAAACAGAAATTCAAGAATACCCTATGCCATTAAAACTACACAGGGAATTGGAATTTTAGTAGCTAGAATAATAAGTGCATTAGGTAGTATGTGTCCAAGAAACCAGGGATAACACCCATACTCCTGAGAAAAGTGGCTTTTGATTTTTAATGATCAAAGGCTGTCAGTACTTCTGGTTTGTGTACCAAAATAATAATAATGGTGGCATAAGATTTAAATTTCACCTAAGAGAAATATCACTGTTATAACACAGTCTGAAGCGATTACTGCCACCCACTCCATACATTTCATTTAGCACCTTTTTTAAAACAGTTACATCACCATTGTAAACACCCGCAGCTATGAAATACAAATAATATGTAGGTTATGCTGTAGATGCAGCAGAAACTGCTACAATTGGCTTTCTTCAGAGCGATCCAATTGTATACAGTGAAACACAAGGCATTTGCTACCTTCACTATGACTTAGGGAGCATGTTTATGTACTATGTCAGTGTTTCCCAAACTTGGGATGCCACTTGTGTAGGGAAAGCCCCAGCGGACCGGGCCGGTTTGTTTACCTGCCCCGTCCGCAGGTCCGGCCGATTGCAGGCCCACTGGCCACAGTTCACTACTCCAGCCCAATGGGAGCTGCTGGAAGCGGTGGCCAGTATGTCCCTCGGCCCACGCTGCTTCCAGCAGCTCCCATTGGCCTGGAGCAGCGAACAGCGGTGAGTGGGATCCGCAATCAGCCATACCTGTGGACGGGGCAGGTAAACAAACCGGCCCGGCCTGGCCTGCCAGGGGCTTTCCTACACAAGTGGCATCCCAAGTGGCATCAGTCAACTCCCTCAGCACCCTTGGATGCAGTGCATCCAGCCCCATGGACTTGTGTATATCCAGCTTTTCTAAATAGTTCTTAACCTGTTCTTTCGCCACTGAGGGTTGCTCACCTCCTCTCCATACTGTGCTGCCCAGCGCAGTAGTCTGGGAGCTGACCTTGTTTGTGAAGTATTGAGTACATTAGCTTTGTCCACATGATCTGTCACTAGGTTGCCTCTCCCATTCAGTAAGGATCCCACATTTTCCCTGACTACCTTCTTGTTGCTAACATACATGTAGAAAGCCTCCTTTTTACCCTTCACATCCCTTGCTAGTTGCAACTCCAGTTGAGTTTTGGCCTTCCTTATTACACCCCTGCATGCTCGAGCAATATCTTTCTTCTCCTTCCTATATCATCTGTCAAAGTTTCCACTTCTTGTAAGCTTCCTTTTTGTATTTAAGCTCACCAAAGTTTTCTATGTTAAGCCAAGCTGGTCACCTGCCATATTTGCTATTATTTCTGCACATCCAGGATGATTTGTTCCTGAACCCTCAATAAGGCTTCTTTAAAATACAGCCAGCTCTCCTGGACTCCTTACCCCCTCATGTTATTCTCCCAGGGGATTCTGCCCATCAGTTTCCTGAGGGAGTCAAAGTCTGCTCTTCTGAAGTCCAGGATCCGTATTCTGCTGTTCTCCTTTCTTCCTTTTGTCAGGATCCTGAACTCGACCATTTCATGATCACTGCTCCCCAGTTTGCCACCCACTTCTACTTCCCCTACCATTTCTTCCCTGTTTGTGAGCAGAAAGCCAAGAGGAGCAAAGTCCCTAGATGGTTCCTCCAGCACTTGCACCAGGAAATTGTCCCCCGCACTCTCCAATATCTTCCTGGATTGTCTGTGCACTGCTGTATTGCTCGGCCAGCAGATGTCAGAGTGCTTCCATGCCACCTTTTCCAGAGGTCAATAGGGGAACTCAGGGCATCCCTCTCCTCTGGATTCCAGTCCAAAGCCCCTATGGTGAGTGAATAAGGTCTCCCTCAGCAGCTTCACTGACTCCATGGACTTCTTTCTACTTTGCCCTTCTTTTAGGCGCTTTTCCACCACCCCTCCCTGGGCCTACTGTACATCTTCCTCTGTTTAGGTCTTTCCTTCACTTGCTAGCATCCAGAAAGTGGCTGAAGAGTTCTACCCCTCTTTCCCTACACCTCCACCTTCCCCCCCAGGCTTACCACTTTTAGGTTTACCACCCAGCTCCCCAGCTCCGGGGCCCAACTGGGCTTCATCTTCAGTTAGTTCTGGCCCATCCTCCATTTGCCACAGCCGCCTTAATTGAGCTCCCTAGATCCAGTGCCAGTATGGAGTTAGCTGTATAGCCTTAGAAGTGTTTTGTAGTTTATTTTACATATTTCTAAATAAAATGCACCCTCCATTTGGCTTCCATGATTTTTCCCCTTGAATTTAAATGGATTTAGTTCTTGTGAAAGGAGGCAAATTGATATCCCTCAAGATTTAAGCCTTCAACTCTCCAAAGAACACCTTTTTGTGAGGTACTGAGATCATAGCTCAATAGTGACTCCACTCAGAGAGTAGTCTTATCTGGGAGCACACAAAAAAATGAATTAATCCACCCTGTTCCTTCAGTCTTCACTATTTTTCATATGCCACACAGCGAAGATGAAAACAGAAAAAAAGAAAGTTATTTGTAAGAGATTAATTTACTAACATTGCTTGAAAAAATTACCAGATTCTTGTACATTTTTTCCATAAGAGGAGATACCTCTGAAGACAGTAATTCATATAAAATAATTAGAGTTCAGCTTTTTTTTCCACTTCTCATGAATTGACTTTTGATACTGGGGAAAGGTGCCAGATTAGCAGCACTGGAGATAAGTTCCTGTTATTTATCTATAGAAATGGAGCCTGGGCAGCAGTAGTGCAGATATAAGCAATTGGTGGATGTTTATCTGTATCACTGAAATAAATAGCAGACTTACTAACACGTGTTTGATTCATCAAGTGATTGGTCTACAGCACATATAAGACAACACTACATCTAGATACTAGATAACCCTACAGATAACGCAGATCTTCACTCAGCTCAGGTGTGATTTTTGAAAGAGAAGATCCTTAATTCTATTTCCATGGATGATGGTGAAGCCCATTCAGATACAGCATGTGGTATTGATGACCATGAAGTCTATGATACCATGTAATTGTATATTTATTATAGCTTTTCATACCTTTTCAACATGCTTCCTTTAGGCCCTAATCCTTGCAGTCAGTGGGTACGTTTACACTTTGAAAAAAGGTAATTTGAGTTAGCTAACTCACATTATGTAATTCAGATTTAAACAGAAGTGAAGACAAGACAATTCTGCTTTGAACCCAGGCTAGCAGCTCAATTTCAATGCCAGTTTCCCTAATTGGCTTTAACTTGATTGGCTAACCTCAGTTTAAGCCCAGCTGCTGCATTTTCACTGCTATCTGAACCTGAGAAAGCTAACATGGGTTAGCTAACCTGAGTTAAGAACACACTAAGGTTGTTTTTTTTTTAAGTGTAGACATACCCCAGGGGAATATTCACATGCACAGACATTCTTATCTTTGCAAGCTTGGAACCTTCACAATGGTTGAAGTGCACAAGGTTTGGAGTTTGGAAATGCGTTGGATAAGCACCAGAGATTTCAGATACTTTTGTGAAGCTTTAAACAAAACTTTTGGAATCTGCATAATTTGGCTGGGTATTTTATTAGACTAGACATCCCATACTCCCTGGAAATCTCAGAAGAATAGCCTTTATCATGATATGTCAGTCTGAGCTGAAGCCCAGAAGGCAGTTCACAAATAGAAATGGTTGAAATAGGAAAAGTAAGCTTTCCAGACTGGTTCACCCTTGCTGAATTTGGATGAGCCCCACAAATTCTGTGTATATCTTACCTTCTTCCTATCCCTTTTTCTCCATTCTTTTCATGTTTTTCTTTCATCTCAGCATCACTATGTCTTTCCCTTGACCCTACTTCCATATTGTCCAGCCTATCTAATTCTCTTAGTCTGATCCCTTACTTCTTTCCAAACAGTAAAAATGTCTGATTTCCCATACTGATGCAATTTTTCTCCACCAAAACTCTTTCATTTTCCTTAATGTCCTGTTAAGTACAGCTTTTCAAGTCCATCTCCTAATGCACTAATGTAATTCTACACTCTGAGTGAAACAACACTGTGTTTTTAAGTTCTTAGCCATTTCCTTCTAGCCTTTTGTTCATATTCTGTGACTGTGTGAAGTTGTTTCTCCTCTCAGCTGAATTTACTTTACATCAGTTGGTGCTACCTTTGATTTTCACCAGCGTGAGTGTAGCCTCAGGCTCTGTGTGTTTTAACTCCATCATAGATACATTAGTGTTCTGATCTTTTAGATGTGCTGATTTTCCACAACTTTCACCCCAAAAAATGGAAGCTGCAATTGATTAGCATCTCCGAAAATCATTCTTTAAATCACCACCCAGCCCTAGAATCACTACCTACATTCTTGTTATAAAAGTATCAATCAAACCGTGCTTCAGATGTAGCCACTTTGGGTGAACTTGGGTAAGCTTTTAGTTATGTTGGTGAGCACTCAATCATGCAAGTAGTCCCAATTATATCCAATCCTTAACAAGGTTAGCATGTGCATGTGTGCTGCATCTTTATGATACAGTAGCTTGGGGTTGTTTGATGTTCTGAAATTTTTATAGTTTCACAGCCAGAACTGTATGCATTTTCCATAAATACTGGGGAAAGAAGGCAATAACTTTGATATTTGCAAGAAGTGGTACATAAAACAAAGAGCAGATGGTACATTTTTTTTCCATCTTAAATGGAAATGAGTGACATTTCAAATATTCTTGACACTGAATCTAACCCCTTTCCCTGATAACAGGCATTACTCATAGTCTTTCACTTTGTTTCTTCAATAAAAGTACCATTACACTGGGAACAATTCTGTCTCCGTTTTCATTGTTCTGTACTGTGTATGTATAATTTATTGACTGAAGGAATGCTCAGCTCAGCCGTATCTTTGATTTTTTTCCCAGCCCACTGAATGGCAAAAGTCCTATTGATTTCACTGGAGCAGGATCAAATCCTTTCCTGTTCCCCTTTACCAGTTTTATAGCTGGAGTCTCTGAAGAGCAAGGAGTTAAGTGACTTGACTAAGGTATTGAGTCAGTAAGTAGCATATTCCTTTTTAGAACAGAAGTTCATCCTTGTTCTCTAGTTCTTTGCTCTAAAGACTGCACCTCAGGACCACATGCTCAGAAACACCTTTCTAGCACTCAGTGTGTCTGAGGTTGGGGGTGTCACACAAAGGTGGCTGTCAGGAGCAATTTATAACAACCTCAGAACTGCTCTAAGTTGCACCCAATGTAAATATTACCATATCCCCTTACATAAAGCAAGTCTCCTTAAACAAGGGGAACTCTCAAGAGGATGACAAAGCCAACTTTGCACTACTGGAGCAGTGTAAAGCAATGTTAGCAGTACAAGAATCAGGTCCAAGGTGTCTCAAACTTGCCAGTGTAGTCTCAGTATATTATCACCTGATGAGATTTTAATTGTTGAGAACGTGCTGCTCAGCTCCCATTATTATTAATGAGCTGTGTGTATACCATAGGTATTGCTATGCAAACTTCTCAGACTCATAAACACAGAGCTACCCTTTTGCACTCAGCCTTTATTTGCTCTTACTCCAGGATCTTAAAATCAAGTCCATGATCCTGGCCTTCATAACCACCAAGTCTTTATGGTGTTAGCCAGCTCTTTTAAAAGCATCTTTAGGATTCCTTAATATTTGCTAAGTGCTTTCAAAATGTACAGTGTATATAAATGCTAAGCATTATTATAATGCTACTGAAAGATGCTGGCTAGGGCCCTACCAAATTCACTGTCCATTTTGGTCACTTTCACAGTCATAGGATTTTAAAAATAATAAATTTCACGATTTCAGCTATTTAAATCTGAAATTTCATGGTTTGGTAATTGTAGTGGTCCTGTCCCAAAAAGGAGTTGTGGAGAGGTCACAAGGTTGTAGGACAGTTGGAGAGTGGTGGCTGCTAGCCACGATCCCAGCTCTGAAGGCAGAGCTGCCACCACCAGCAGCATGGATGTAAGGATGGCATGGTCTGATAGTGCCACCCTTACTTCTGTGCTGCTGCTTGCAGAGCTGGACCATCAGTGAGCAGCTGCCACTTTCTGGCTGCCCAGCTTTGAAGGTAGCCGTGCAGATGTAACAGCGTCATGGTATGTTATTGCCACCCTTACTTCTCTGCTGCCCACTCATTCCTTGGCCTCTCCACTGAGCAGAGTCAACTCTTGGGTAGGGGGAATGGGGGCAACTGCTCTGGAACCCGTGCTTTGCGGACCTCCACAGGCCAGTGTGATTGGCTAATGCGGTTGGTCCCGGAAAAGACGAATCTGTCACTTCCACCCCTGGCTCTGTGCGCCCCTAGGGATGGCCCTGCCTCTGAGACAGCCAATAAGAGTATCCACTGTGATGCTGAGTTCACATATCATTTTCAATTTAATATGTGTGAAAACCTTCCACTGGAGTCTAACAGACAAGAAAAAACACTCTTTTTTCCTGCTTTCTTTTGGGTAGTCAGAAGTCCAAGCTATTTCCTACAATTTACGGTGGGCTTTGGCTTTAGATTCCAAGCCAGATCTTGATGAGAAATGACAAAACAGTATTTTTTAAAAAGTTTTTTTCATTGGTAATCCATACTGTATCCCTCTTTTAGAGATTTTATATTTCATGCAAAAGACTACATAAGTATGCTTAATTCAACAAGTTATTGGACTAAATGCAAACATTGCAGGCTGAAAGTCTGCGTATTATGCAGGTCAAACTAGATGATTATAAAGGACCTTACTGGCTATAAAAATCTGTGAATCTAATAAATGCAAGATATTGTTGACTATTATTTTGGGGGTACAGAGGATGATTTGTAGTGTTTGCAGCAGCAATGGCATAAAAGAATTGGCATTGTGGCATTGGACAGCTATCCACTGATGAAATGTTATTGTCATTGGGAGCTATCCTGAGACCACCATTTCAGCAAAAATCACCACTCTAACTTGTACCCTTAATGGCAATGACAAGAAAGGGAATATTTTGAAGTGGGAAGTTTGCAGTTCTGCAGCTGATATTGTCATTCTGGCAGGAGGTGTGCAATTCTAAAAGCCTGAAACCTCTGGATGTTGCTATGATGTTGTTGGGGTCTCCTATGTGTTTCAGAGTTAGATTTGGGGCATTGGGATCCTGCTTTTGATTTTACTGTGCTGTGGATTAGGCCCTTGGAGAGCATTCCATGCCAGTGGCTTTTACTCTAATACACAAGCAGATAGGCTTTGTAAGTAGTGAGTTCAGTGTAAGAACAAAAATATTTGTGAGGGGATATTTGAGATGGAGAGGTTGAACTAGTTTATTAAACAAAATGAGTTGTTTAAAAGTTCAGGAGTTATCCTATTATGTTTAAGTATCTACTGCGAGTTTTCTAATGCTTAAAAAATCTTAAACCTCTGGCTTGTTACCTTTTATGGAAATATTTTTGTAATCTCAAATAATTTTCTTCATTAGCATAAAGTGATGGCTACCATGATATTTGGGAGTACATTGAAGACAACAAGATTAAGCAAAGTACATCCATCTTGTTTTCACATTTGTTTGGAGATATGGGAGGGAATGAGAAAATCCCAGTCTGACTTCATTGATTATTTGGGGACAATGCTCCCAAAATAATGTAATAGTAAATTCCTTGTTGGAGGAGGATTTTGTTATGATTTGCTAGTGAGAAGACGCTGAAAATTTCAGGGCCTGATCCAAAGCCCATTGAAATCAAGGGGATTTTTTTTTAATTGAGTTAAGGGCACGGGATCAAGCTCAGAGTAAAATAAATAAATAAATAAAATAAAGATTTGCTGATATGTATGCCTCATATGGTGCCTTGGATTTAAGGAGTTTAAACTGAGGGAACACTGGTATAGCAAGAAAATGGCTAATGTAGAGGTAGGCCTAAATGGGATCTCAAGTGGTTTACTGCTGCACAGCTCTAATTGGAAACTGCTGTCCTTCGGGGAAGTAAATCTGATAGGCAGTAAGGCCATTACTTTGTCTTTGGTAGGAGCTTTAAATCTGAAGTCTTTGGAATGGCACCAGTAAGAGAGAAACTGAAGCCAAACCCAACTGAAGTCTGGGTTTCAGGAAACATTATGAGAGGCGTCTGGCTCTGCAGCTTTGGGTTTTCATCAACATATAGCCAACATTTAGCACTAAGTGATTTAGAACAAGAGGCCAAAGGATAGGGAATTTTCAGGTTGAAATTAACCAGCACTGAAATTCAAAATTGATTGGGAGAAAAAAATATGTGTATATTTTTTTTTTGGTAGCAATAAAGAACTATAGTAATTTCTTTCAAAGCAACCATACTCAGCCAAGAAGCTGAAATCTAGAGATGAGTGAATCAGCATGATCTAAATATGGCCCTAGGCTGTCTGCAATTCTAATGGAACCAAACTGAGCTCACAACATTTCAGAATGAAACCTGAGAAATGCACAAGATTCACTTATTCTTGGAGAATGGGGAAATGGTATTTATAAATTTAATCCTAAAGCAAATTCTGCCACTTTCGGGAATATAACTGTTGGCTGTTGAATTTGAGAGACTGAGCCAACCAGTTAGGAACAAAGTCAGAAACTCACAAAGACAGTAAGTAATAAACACATTTTGAGTCATAAAATGGTTAGATTGTCTCCATCTTTCTATAGGTGCTAAAGAGGGAGTAGCTTATTGAATGAGCATCCCCACCCTCTTTGTGGCCATAGACAGGAGTCTTAGTACTTTGACTTAGACAGTGCTATGGCTCCATGTCTAGTGACACTGATGGTGCCGGACAGTGCTTAGTGGATAGAGAGGGATAGGGCAGAGGATGAGACATGAGCCCCCCTCCTCTTTGTACCAGCCATTGGAGCTGGCCCCATGAAGTGAGGAGTGCCTGTTGCACTCTTAAAAAGGTGTCAAGCTGTTTAGAGTGGCTCATAACCATGAATGCCAACCTCAGAACAGACTATTACAAAGGGGGGCACAAACCCCAAACTGCTTGTCTGTTTTGTACATAGATTTCATCAACCAAGAATCAAGTGTGAACTCCTCAAGCACTACATGAGGCTTAACATAGAGTTGCAAACTGTCTCCATGTATAGTCTGATCTATCTTGCCACTTAGGCAAGCTTGCCTTTGTGACAGACGGTCTCTTACACCAAGAATCACAGTAATATTCAAGTTACTCCTACTCTCACAGGACCAGTTTACTTACCCCAATTCAATTGTACTGTAGATTTCTTACTTGTAATCAAACCTGTAATAAACTAACCAATGATTGAATGACTAGGAAAAAGAAAATGAGTTATTTGACTGGGTTAAAGTAGGCAAACATACACACGCAAATGAGTTACAGTCCTAGGTTCCAAAAGGTGATAGTAGCTGCTATATATGCAAGCTAAGTGTGTCCTTTAGGGCTAAACAAACTAAGCAGCTCTGGAATCCCTTGCTTATGCTTAGAAATACTGTCGTCTCCAAATTCCATGCAACATAGGGATAATTTTTCAGGTATTTTTATCCCCTTCCCCCAGACCTCAAGCTGATGACATGAGGGTTTGTGGGATGAGCATTTTGTTTCCATTTTACAGATGTGGGAGGAGCAATCCACAAAGTCTTTTGTCTCCTGATGTTCCGCAATGCCTTGTCTGATATCTGTAGGCCTTATTTTGTTTGGAAGGAAATGACACCTGTTGTGATGCTTTTCTCCTGATTGTGAGGATTTACAGTCTTAGCAAACGTTTTTTTAGTTAACACACACATAAAAGTTATCTTATAGCAAGGGATACAGATATTCTAAGTAAGATTAATACATGCAGCATCATGCAAGCATTTCATAAAGTCTAAACACTAAACACATTCTTGTAGCCAACATCTATTTTAACAATTCTAACACACAGGAGATCCAGACTGGCTTCCAGCTATGCATTTGTCAGTGTTCAGTGAAGCCAAGGATCCTTGGCATGAGCTGGCACCTGGTCTGCCAGAATCATAAAGGGTGTGGCAGCAGCTGTGTTCCACCCATAGTCCAGGAGCCATTGTGTCTACTTCAGGCACAACACCTCTGCTGGGTCAATGCATGACCACAGAAAGCCAGTGCAGCTAGAGTCTTTACAACAATAGTCTGGTTCCATTTGTTTAACAAATGGGTTAAAACAGCTTTTCTCCTCGATGCCTTACAGAACTATATAAAATCTTATAACAGCAAGTGATTAGAAAGAACCCTAACTCCCCATTCATCATCTACTTCCAAAATAATAAGCAAGCAATCAAACCTGAAATTCTGGCATCTTTTGACCCAGAGAGAGGAGAGGACAATATTGCATTCTACTTACCAGCAGAGGCTACCATCCTCACTGAACTTGCTAAATAACATGAATATGTTATCTATTTGATTGTGCTGCAACCAAATTTTTGCTGCTAGAATGTGTCAACAACTTCACTTGTAACATGTTGCACAAATTGACATCTGAGTTTTAAAATTCTCTATGGTTCCCTTTGTTTGAATTTAGTTAGCTTAGAATTATGACTTTCTTGAAAAGTTTTTTTCAAGGGTTTCCAGATAATGCATGTGCCAGACCAAAGCAGAGGCAGTCTCAGCCAGCCTCACAATTTATCCCCACAGTAAGCAAAATCTCACTTTTTAATTTCTTAAAATTATCGAGAGCTATGCTCAAAGGAGACATAGTGAAAGCTTTGTAGGAACTGCCCAACCTGCAGCCAGCTGCACATGTTTTAGATTTTAGAGATTAAAGGTTCAGAGTTTATCAGAGCTCCCTGAAAGCCAGATTATAACCTCTGGTCACGCACATTTTTTTCTTTGGGCCAGTGGAATTTTAGGCAGAGGAGCATGTGCTCCAGTTCATTTTCATATACATGTATGTTATCTGAGAAAACATTTTCTTTTCTTGAACCTTTTCTTCAGTTAAGGTATTTGCTTCCTTGATTCATTTTGTCCTTCATCAAGTAACTAAGGTGGCACACTGGATGGACTAGTGACAAGATCCTTGGTTTACTATTTCTCCACATATGAGAATTTATAACCAAAAAAATTACATTACCCTGAAAACATTTTTTTTTAGCTGATAGGCAGAGTATCGAAGTGATTTAGTATTGGTCTACTTGGAGTTTCTTAGGCATTCAGGGCAAACAGGTTATTTACCAAAGGGGGAAAAGTGATTGCTTGAGTTTTCTCATTCAAGAATGATCAAAGGGATAATGGATGTTCTTGCAACACAGTTCACATATTTGCTATTTATCATTACTAGAGCATACTTGGCAATATGACCCTTCTATTAAGTGATACAGACTTTGATGGTTGAAAATCATGCAGGAGAAATATTGTAAAATATGGGACTTTATTTTTCTTCTTCCAGTGTGTATTTGAATAGGGACAGCACCAAAAATACTATTATGCTGCATGTGTGAATATCCTTCTGATAAAAAAAAAAAGAGTGTTTGTAAAACTTTACATAGAAAGCTTTATTAACTTATACTTTTAATTATGTTTTCAATATTCTATTTTCATTTTAAATATTTTATTGTTATGAACTAGAAACAAATCCTTCTGCAGCAGGCTAATACAATTAGATTAACTCTTTCCACCATTTGATGGCTGTCTGTGGAGGTCCTGGCCCAAAGGGAGCGGTCAAATGTCTGTTTGATACCAGTGCCCCCTTCATGACAATGATAAAGGCCATGATTCAGCAAAGCATTCATGTGTGTCCTTACATTCATCCCTGTTCAGCGAACTACATAAGCATGTGCTTACGGTCCATTGTTGAAGGCCTTGATTCAGCAAGCCATTTAAACATGTCAACTTCATTAGGACTACTACATGTTTTGAAAATTACACAAATGCATAAGTGACTTTCTGAACCAAGGCACTAGAATTGAAACAGCATTCAAAGGCAAGCCCTAGGGACATTAAAACCATGAATCTAGATAAAGAAATCTAAGTCCTCTCTCATTGTCTAATCTAGTGTGCCAGCTCAGCAGCTTCCCAGCAGCATTCACAGTGTGTAGCTCTGGCAACATAAAGTTCTTGTTTTTGTTTGAGCAAACATGCCAAACCCACAGAAAACTGTTTGAATAATCATATTTCTTAACCAGATACAGTACAAGATACAGTATAATGATACCAAGGGCTTTGTCTTTCCTGCTTCATATATTCAGATTTAAAGGAACTGAGTTATTAAGGAGTAATAAAAAGGTAAACACAGGATCGGGGTTGTAAACAAAATAAAATGAAGGAATGAAATAATCTACCAAAACCATGAATTTTGCTTTAAAATGTTAGGTCCAATTTGTTTATATATATTAATTGCTCCTTCACACTCCTCGTTTTCAAGGCCCTGCATGACCTCACACATTCATATCTCTTCTCTCATTTTCTTCTTTATGTCCTATACTCTAGCCAATCTTTTCTGCCAGAGCCAGCTCCAGGATTTTTGCTGCCTCAAGCGGTCGAAAAAGAAATCTACGATAGGCGGCAGCTCCACCGCACCAGTTTCTAATTCTGTGGCGGGTTCTTCCCTCTGAGAGGGACCAAGGGACCTGCCGCCGAATTGCTGTCGAAGAACCCAATGTGCCGCCCCTTCCCCTTGGCCGCCCCAAGCACCTGCTTGCTAAGGTGGTGCCTGGAGCCTGCCGTGTTTTCTGCTAAGTGTTCCCATTGTTTTTGTACTGCTATATCTGTATTTGTTTAGAAACAGATATAGTGAAAGAAGGACAACCCCTTAGTGTGGATGAAGTTAAACTGGTATAAAGGTGCTTATATCCGTGTAGCCCTGATGGCGGAGGAATAGTTCAGTGGTTTGAGCATTAGCCTGCTTAAACCCAGGGCTGTGAGTTCAAGCCTTGAAGGGGCCACTTAGGGATCTGGGGCAAAATCAGTAGTTGGTCTTGCTAGTAAAGGCAGGGGCCGGACTCAATGACCTTTCAGAGTCCCTTCCAGCTCTGTAAGATAGATATATCTCAAATTATTATTAGGCATATAAGCTATATTGTTCCTAAACTGATAAAGTGGTGCAAACACTGGTTGTAGACAGGCCCAAGAAGTGTGTGTGTGGGGGGAAAGCTGATACAAATTACTGGGGCCTGGTGGCCTGGAAGGGGACCCAGGGCCCGGCTCCATCAGCCTTATTTAGCCAGTCCGCCGTTGCTGGGTGTCCTGAAAATTTTTTTTCACTGGGGCCCGAACCCACCCTTGGCGACCCTGCAGACCAGCCCTCTGAGCAATGGGCTGGAGCAAGTTTCTGCTAAATTGAGCTCCCAGACTGGAGTGAATAGAATGGAACAGGGCACATAACCTCTCTAAGGCCTGTTGTTGTTTTTTTCCTCACTCACTCTCCATTCTCCAGGTGCTCACATTTAGCACTGAAAACCCAAAGGACCAATTTGCTCTCAGTGAAGAAGTGGTCTCCCCAGCTAAAACCAAGCATTTGGATGGGTTTCCAGAGGGATATTAGCACCTTGTTCAGTAGGTCTTTCCAAGGACAAGCTGAGCAATTCGCTTTTGGCTAAATAGCATTCACTTACATAGTAGGAAAAAATAATTCCCTATACTGCAGGAATGGCTGGGTGAAATTTAATAGCCTGAGTTATGCTGGAGGTCAGACAAGATGATCATAGGTGTCCCTTCTGACCTTAAAATATATGAATCTATGGCTCTATGCTTGAAAGACTCCTCTAGATATTAGATGCGGACTAACAGCCAGAACAGTGTGCAGAAAGGTAGGAAACTTTTTCTTTTCCTTTTCTTTTCCTGCATAAAGATCTGGCAGAAAAGAGATTGGCTGCTGTATTTCTTTTCTTCCCTTTCTTTTCTTTTTTAAAACCTTCCCCTATATGCATTTCAGACAAAGTGTCAACTCTTTCCCTTCCCCTAAGGCAACCCACGATTTTAAAAGCTTCTACCTTGTTTGCGTGAATTGGTTTTTATTAGATTTAGGAGTTACATATAATGAGTATGCACCATTCAAGGACAGATACTGTATGGCGGAATGGAATGTGTACAAGCCACTACACAGTATTGGATATAATCACTTGAAATTAGTGATAACCAGGCAATACTGAATCACGTGGTTCAATTGCCTTCAAAACTGAGAGAAGGGGCAGATTTGAACTCTCCTTACTAATACTTTAAGAGCTAACCATAAATGGTAAAGAGCTGACTGTTATGTACTTTCACTGCAGTGTACATCATTTAGTGCCTCCTAATTTTCATGAACAGCAAACAACTGAAGGGTAGACAAAGGACAGATTGTATTTATTCTTATGGATTAGTTTTCCAATTCAAACTGTCTGCTGCCTTCCAAAAAGTACAATTTGCTAGCTCCGAAATGTGATCTTTCAATGAGAAAACAAGCAAACAAAAATGGTGTCACCATGGCCATATATATCTGTTATCTGTATGCATTAAACAAGGAACCCACACTTCTCCTGAAGCTCTGGTACAGGCCACTGTCAGAGAGAGGACACTGAGCAAGATGGACCCTGGGCTGACCGCAGCTTGTATTTTCTTATGTTCTAATGATTGGGGTTATTACCACTTTGGGGCAATTATTTTCCCCACTCAGGATAGTTTTCTGATGTGATTCTTTTTTTCTTCCCCTTGGAAGCCAAAAAAGGAATGTTAGACCAAGAAGAAAAGAGGGCAACCACAGGAAAATGTGAAGATTCCCCTGTTTATGGGGACTTCATGTTCTCATCCACAGGTGATTTGTGCTAAGTCTCTACAGAGACAAAATGCCTCAGAAGAGAGGGATTATTATATAAAGCAGTGTTTTTTTAAGTAAAGAGATTTTGACCTCTAAGAGAACATCTTCACTGTAAAGTTAGCCTGAACTCTGACCTCAGTGTTGCATCTAACTTCCTGATCCACACATAAAACCCTCAGACTGGAGTTGGTGGTGCTTTCAACTTGACCTAGCGGGTGGTATGGGTTAGAGTCCAGGTTTTGCTTTCAGTGAGGCTGGTAATCCACCCTCCTTGCAGCGAGCATTTGAGTGCCGATAGTTCTCCAGTGCTTTCCCACAATTCCCCCCATATCCCAGAAGGACAGACAAGTTTTCTCACAACTTCCTGGGCAGACTCATAGAGTGATTGAGTTTATTGGAGCACAAAGAAGCCTGGGGTATACCCCTGTGAAGTCGTAAGGGCACACAAGTGAGCGCAGCACCAGTGAGACCATATAACTCATGTATAGTTTTGCTGGCTGGTCACATCCAGGCTAGGCTCAGACTTGGCTGCCGATCACCTGGGCTAACTCTGCAGAGAGGACATATCGTAAGGCAAAGCAGTAGTAAGCAAAAGCCACAAACCTGTGGTTACTGTCAGTTGATCTGTTTATCTGTCTTAAATATGTATAAATTACCAATCACCCATATCATCTAGAGATCCAGTTGGTGATCACAGTTCAGTCACTATCAGACCTATCAAAATATTACCATCATAACTGATATACAGAATAGAAGCCAAAGACTGAATGGAGCAGAAATTTAACTATCCTGGGTGAAATCTTAACACATTGCAAATTTTCACACCACAAAAACAAAACAAACCCAAATAAAAAAAGTTTTGCAAAATTCAAACTATCAGGAATTCTCTTTATTCACAAATAGAAAAGTGTACTACTAAAAAAATAACCAGTGCTTTTGGGTTCCTCTCAATCGTTTGCTGTCAATTTGGAACAATCTCAATGGGGCCTGATTTTTCAGAGGATGGATGCTCAGCTGTTCCTGAAAATCAGCCCCCTTTCATTTATCTCAAGTTACTGGGAAAAGGGAGCTCCCCAAATCACTAGTCACTTTTGAAAACAGTGACCCACATTTGTTAAATGCCTTTCTTTGAGAAAACCTTTCCCTCCCCTGCCAACAAAGGGCCAGTTCTACAAGATGCTCAGTGCTTCTTACAAGGATCTGACCACCTTTGAGGGTGCTGGGTACATGGTAGGTTTGGGCCTTTAAGGCCCAATGCTGATCCTCTGAAAGTCAATACAAAACTCCCAAAGGGGCTGTGCAACATGGCTGTGTATCAGATACCTATGGGTTGAAATATGGTAACTGCTCAATGGCACATAGTAACACCATGCAAAAACATTCAGACAGAAAGTGAAGAATATATCCTATTGAAATTACAGTGAGAATTTTATGTAGGCCAGATGTAATTTTATATTTTAGTATAATAATTTAGGGTTTGTTGATGATAATCAGGCATGAAATGAAAAAGAAAGGGAAAAAAAATCCAAACACTGATTCAGTTTTTGGTTCAGACAGTGGTTTGTTTATAAAGCCATAATGATTTCCACATTTTCAGCTTCATCTGGGGAGCTCCACACCATTACAGTTAGTTGTGGATGGACTATTCGGTGTTTGTAGAGCAGAAAGAAACTGCGTCTACAGATTGCTTTTCTTCTAAAGCCTTCTGTCCCATGAGGGCAACCAACTGCCTTTTTACACTGTTAAAAATGAAAAGCAGCATAATTTCTCAACAATTATAAATGACTGCAAACGCCTTTGCAGATTTCATTCAGCACTACCTTGAGAGACATACTGTATCCTAACAGCCAGAACTGATGGCCTTTCTGTTGAGTACTTTGCAGCCAATACAAGTCTGGCTTCTTTTTTGGCGATCCAAACTCACTGTTAAAATAGCAAGGATCTGCAAACATCCTCCTGTTTACTCCCTCACTTTCTTTATCTCCCACTCCACAATGTTTTACTTACTGTCCACTCCTACAATTTATGAGCCAAGAATCTTGGTGTAACAATAATATTTGTTTTCACAAGTATGGACCTTTTTGGTATACACATTTGTCACAGACTAATCTCCTTGGTGCCCTTTTGGATCCCAATGGGGCACTATTCACTCTCTCTGTTGTGTGGACTCTAGTGGTCCATTGTCCCCTCTTACAGGTCTGGTGCAGTAGTGCTCTAGCCTTCTGGGTGCACTTGAGTTGCACCCTTTCCAGGGTATTAAAGTTCAAAATAAAGGAATACTATGAATACAGGGTTGTCCAAGACACTTTTGGCAGGACCCCAATGTTCTATTCAGGGTTTTTTTTCATTCATCCAGTCCTTTTATCTAGTCCTTCCAGACCTGGTCATTCCATCCACTGGGAGGCTCATCCAGGCAGCAAGCTGTCTCAGATGGTTGGCTGACAATAAGTTTCCCTCACCTAGGGGGAAGCGGAGCTCTGCTCTCTTTGAGGATAGCACCAAACTGAGCTAGGCTTTCTCCTTTTTACTCCGTTCTCCACTACTGCATCTGCTACCAGTGATAGCAGGGGCTAACGGGATCCTCATTAACTCTTATCTTGCTAGCATGGATCCTGTATTCCCCATCACAGCAGTAAATCAAAAATCTTCATATTCTTGGGGATTTGAGCCCTCCCCTACTCCATGCACGTAAAAGAATGATTACCAAAGATTCTGCTGTTTTTCTGAATGAAGGTTCCTGAGAAACAGTGATGTTGATTCTGCCGCACTTACTGTGCAAGTTGCATAGTAAATTCCTCTGCAGGCAGCCCTATTGAAATAAAAATTGGAACTGAACATGGCAGCCGTTTAACAATGCACTGCAACAAGGACAGGAAATGAAGAAGAGAGTTGCATGCACTAAAAACTGCAGATTGTATTTAGCCAGATTTTACCAGGACCATAGGATTAACATCCTTAACTTTTGTAAAAGGGTCATAGGAATTTTAACATACCTGGTGTGACAAAGATCCTCCTCTAACTTGGTGGGTCCTGCGCTTATTGGCATATTTGCTCACCTCAGTGATCTTCCCCTCTAGTGGAACCCACAGTCTGGGTCAACTCCTCTTGTGCCTGATCAGGAGTTGGGAGGAACCCGGGCCCACCCTCTACTCCAGGTTCCAGCCCAGGGCCCTGTGGATCACAGCTGTCTATAGTGCCTTCTGTAACAGCTGCGTGACAGCTACAACTCCCTGGGCTACTTCCCCATGGCCTCCTCCAAGCACCTTCTTTATCCTCACCACAGGACCTTCCTCCTGGTGTCTGATAATGCTTGTATTCCTCAATCCTCCAGCAGTACACTCTCAGCTTTTTGCTCCCAGCTCCTCACACCCAAATCTCACTGACTAACTGGGAGGCTTTTAACTAGTTCCAGTCAGCCCTTGATTGGCTTCAGGTGGCCCAATCAATGTGGCTATCTCCACTGCCTTCTGGAAAGATCTTAATTGGCCCCAGGTGTCTTGATTAACCTGGAGCAACTGCCATTTGATTACCATGGTCCTAGGGATTTGGTTAGCCTGGGGCTAACATACCTGTTCCTTACTACTTTACTGTAGCCATCTGGCCTTGCCCCATCACACTGGGTAAACAGTAACTGTGTGCATCTGAACAGCACAATTCCCCCTAGCACCAAGATGAGGTGTTAGTTAATTTCCAATTCAGGGAGAAGACTGCCACCTACTGAACAACTGATATATGCCCCTTTGCAAACACTGCATCTTTTTAGAGCCCTGAGATACATTTCACTGTTTTTTCAGCAAGAAAAGTTTTATTTAAATGCAATCTACCACTGAAGAGAGCTAAAGATTGCACCTATTGTTAGCATATTCAGAACAATAATGGAAACATTATTTAAAACAATCTTTTGATCATGTATTATTGAACATAGCTTTGCCACTGGAAAGAGTCCTGACCTTCTTGTTTTTCAGACTTAGTGGATAAACCTAGGGATGGAAGAATGTTTTGGGATGTCCCTGTCAGGAATGTATATTAACAGCATTCAGATTACTGGCTAGGTAACTTCTTAAATGATTATGAGGTTTGTGAAATAATAAAATACAACTTAGATCTAAATAGGATGGATTACATTAAATATGTACTGTACTGTTCTGAGAATTGCAAGTTCAAGCAAAGTTCAGAGACTTACTGCTTCAGTGAAGAAAAACATGGGCATGGAATCAGGCTTGCATTAGTTGAATTCTATCAGAGAGGTATCTTCTGGCCTCTAAACAATATAAATTCCATACCAAACATATGGGTATTGGAACCAAGGTATAAATCCTGCTGAATGCCCTCAACTCCCCCACACTAATTTAAGATATGTGAGGTAATTCTAGGGGAGAAGATTTTCAGGCCTATATGCCTTCAGTGAAGGCTGTAGTCAACAAAATCTTTTTGGTCTGCTTCAGTTTCATATAATTAATATTTGTCAATCATTATGGACTGAGCTAAACTGAATGTCCTCTCTTTAGAATGTGTGTGTTTTTTGGTGATTCTCCAAGCCATAGGTATTTCAGGTTACTATATTAAAATGCATTTTCTACTAGTGTATTTAGAAATAATAAACCAGATTTAAAAATTAAAAAGAAAAGCTCTGTGAACTTTCTCCAGCTGACCTCAGACCAGTCTCTGTCTTATTGTCTGGTACTTGTATGGCTGAGCACCTCACATTCTTTAATGTATTCCTCCTTGTTGTGGCCCATCATTTTAAATGGTGCCTGCTGAACAGATGTGTGGGTTTGGCCTTCATTAAAGTATGTTTGTTCAGTCTTTTAAGATCTTTGGCTAAGAGGTGTTATGGAAGATGTTTCTATGCAAAACACTGTAGGGTATTTGGTAAGTACACTGCAATTAGCTACTTTCTTGACTGAATCCAAAGTTCTGCATCGGATTTTGGATGAATCATGAAGCTCATTCTGATTTACTATTGTGTAACATTTTAGAATATCTAATATCACTTATGGGCTCTGCTTCATTTCATCACCAGTCATGACTGATGAGCCCAGAGTCTGTGCCACAGCTGCAGGGAGAGCAATCTAAACCCTATCTGAATGGTGTCAAATTACCCAGCTCTAAAGCAGACATTCTTCCTCAGATGTAATTAATGAGGGCTTCTCTCATCCAGGGCTTCCACAGGGATTCTGTTTACAAATAAGAAGAGCAATGTATTGCAGCTTCCTCGCTCTCCCTTCTGGCTGCCAATTCCTCTTCTCAGACAGACCCAGCAGTCCCTGTCTCACTTTCTTTACATTGTTCTGTGAACATCATTGAAGATGGCTTTAAGTGAAGCCTTTAAGATGAAAAAAGTTAGTTCCAGTTCCTGCCTCTCCACCTTGTTTGAGACAGCCAGACAGCCAAATGGAAAGGAGGTTAAGGATAACCTAGGCATGGCCCAATATCTAAATAAGTACTTTGCCTTGGTCTTTAATAAGGCTAATGAGGAGCTTAGGGGTAATGGAAGGATGACAAACGGGAATGAGGATATGGAGGTGGATATTACCACATCTGAGGTAGAAGCCAAACTTGAACAACTTAATGGGACAAAATCGGAGGGCCCAGACAATCTTCATCCAAGAATATTAAAGGAACTGGTGCATGAAATTGCTAGCCCGTTAGCAAGAATTTTTAATGAATCGGTAAACTCAGGGGTTGTACCGTACAACTGGAGAATTGCTAACATAGTTCCTATCTTTAAGAAAGGGAGAAAGAGTGATCCAAGTAACTATATGCCTGTTAGTTTGACATCTGTAGTATGTAAGGTCTTGGAAAAAATTTTGAAGGAGAAAGTAGTTAAGGACATTGAGGTCAATGGTAATTGGGACAAATTACAACATGGTTTTACTAAAGGTAGATCGTGCCAAACCAACCTGATCTCCTTCTGTGAGAAGGTGACTGATTATTTAGACAAAGGAAATGCAGTAGAACTAATTTACCTAGATTTCAGTAAGGCATTTGAGACGGTTCAAATTGAAAGGTGGATAAGGAACTGGTTAAAGGGGAGACTACAATGGGTCGTACTGAAGGATGAACTGTCAGACTGGAAGGAGGTTACTAGTGGAGTTCCTCAAGGATCGGTTTTGGGACCAATCTTATTTAACCTTTTTATTACTGACCTTGGCATAAAAAGCGGGAATGTGCTAATAACGTTTGCAGATGACACAAAGTTGGGGGGTATTGCTAACACAGAGACGGACTGGGATATCATACAGGAAGATCTAGATGACCTTGCAAACTGGAGTAATAGTAATAGGATGAAATTTAATAGTGAAAAGTGCAAGGTCATGCACTTAGGGATTAATAATAAGAATTTTAGATATACATTGAGGACACATCAGTTGGAAGCAACAGAGGAGGAGAAGGACCTCGGGGTATTGGTTAATCACAGGATGACTATGAGCTGCCAATGTGATATGGCCGTTAAAAAAGCTAATGCGGTTTTAGGATGCATCAGGCGAGGTATTTCCAGCAAAGATAAGGAGGTGTTAGTACTGTTATATAAGGCACTGGTGAGACCTCACCTGGAATACTGTGTGCAGTTCTGGTCTCCCATGTTTAACAAGGATGAATTCAAACTGGAACAGGTTCAGAGACGGGCTAATAGGATGATCCGAGGAATGGAAAACTGTCACATGAAAGGAGACTCAAAGAGCTTGGCTTGTTTAGTCTAGCCAAAAGAAGGCTGAGGGGGGATATGCTTGCTCTTTATAAATATATCAGAGGGATTAATATTAGGGAGGGAGAGGAATTATTTAAGCTTAGTACCAATGTAGACACAAGAACAAATGGGTATAAACTGGACACTAGGAAGTTTAGACTTGAAATTAGACGAAGGTTTCTAACCATTAGAGGAGTGAAGTTCTGGAACAGCCTTCCAAGGGGAGTAGTGGGGGCAAAAGACATATCTGGCTTTAAGACTAAGCTTGATAAGTTTATGGAAGGGATAGTATGATGGGATAGCTTAATTTTGGCAATTGATCTTTGATTATCAGCAAATAAGTATGCCCAGTGGTCGGTGATGGGATGTTGGATGGGATGTTGGATGGGATGGGATCTGAGTTACTGCAGAGAATTCTTTTCTGACTGCTGACTGGTGAGTCTTGCCCACATGCTCAGGGTTTAGCTGATTGCCATATTTGGGGTCGGGAAGGAGTTTTCCTTCGGGGCAGATTGGCAGAGGCCCTGGAGGTTTTTCACCTTCCTCTGCAGCTTGGGGCATGGGTCACTTGCTGGTGGATTCTCTGCAGCTTGAGGTCTTCAAACCACAATTTGAAGACTTCAATAACTCGGACATAGGTTAGGGGTTTGTTATAGAAGTGGATGGGTAGGGTTCTGTGGCCTGCTTTGTGCAGGGGGTCGGACTAGATGATCACATTGGTCCCTTCTGACCCTGGAGTCTATGAGTCTATGAGCCAGCTCAGAAGCCAAGTTTGATCCAAGAAGGACTAGCAAAACAGGGGAGTGAATAAAGAAGGATGTTCATGAAAAACAACAATAGGGACACATGGGCAGAAGAGAATGAGGATTGGCACAGGTGAGTGTGAAATGAGAACCTTGGAAGAGAAAGGAAAGACACAACCTGTTGTAGTTGGATGCATCTTGCAAAACCTTTATCCTGATTAATGGTGCAACCACCTGTGACAAATATGGGCCAGAATCAAATCTGCATCTAATAAACAACATATAACTTAGTTAGACATTTATGTAGCTTGTCCAAAATACTCTACCTCTTGCTGATTAAAGCATGCAAATGTTTGTCTATGTGTATGGCTATACCATGTGCATATATTTAACACTCCAGATTTATAACAAAATATTTATACATGTTGTTTAAAGAAGACACTCAGCATACAGCGATTTTCACTTGCAGTGCTCCAAAGGCTTCATGGAGCTAAGGCTAGATTGTGCCCTCTGTGAGGGCACAAGAAATGGAGAAGACCTTATTTCTTCACTGCACTTGCATCTCTGCACTCAAGCACAAACAGAATCACAGACAGTCCTTGTGCTTTGTGCTGGTTGGGAATTTTCCACCCAAATGATTTTTTTAATTGGAAAATGCTGATTCTTTGAAACAGAACTGTTTGCAGAAAAGTGGCAGCTTTGACATATCTCCTGATAACCACTGGTGGGATGGGAAAACCATTTCCTGCCCAGTTCTGCTTGCACTCATCTGAATGCTAGGACTGCACAAGATTAGCATCACTAGTCAACACAAAGGGTTCAGGAGTAGCCATGGATTGTAGCTATCAGAAGCACAAGAGCTCCTTGTAGCCCCCAGGGGACATAGCAGCTTCACAGCACCCAAAAATGGGACTGTGCCTGTATGTCAGTTTTGTTCCTATGTAGGTAAATGTCATCATCTCCATTATACAAATGGCAATCACTCCGGGAGTGGTTTACTTACTCAGTGACTGGCAGATGTTCAGCACAATGCAGTTTCAGGCACTGTCTGTATAGTGCTAAACCCACCATCATCATTCAGTAAACAATAAACCCAATATTGTCATCATAAATAATGATAAGGAATTATTGTGGATGAGACATTTCCTGCCTACTGGAACCTGCAGTCTCTGTTGGCCACACCTGCTGATTGCAATTTAAGGTGACTAGAGCACATTTTGTACAATTCTGGGGGCCCGTGCTTCCTCCATGGACCACACTCCTTTCAGTCCTGCACTCTGCTGTAGGCTACACAGCTCTCACCACACTCATGATCTCATTTTACAACAACTCAATTAAACTGCCATGCACGTTTTTGCCATTTCTTTTCCCATCGATGCTGATGTTTCTGTGTCACAAACTCAGCTTCCGTTTTTCCATCTCTGTCTTTCAGTGACCTCAGAGTCAGATGTTTGTGACATCACAGTCTTGGTTTGCTACCATGCAAGTAGATTGTAATGTCTTCAAAACTGTCTAGTGCCATCTGTCAGTGAAACAGACAGGAGGAAACAGGCTGCTTATAGAGAATGTAGCTTATATCCAGACACAATCACTGGATAACCCTCAATAATAGGAAGGGAATATGCAGAAGAAGAGTATGACAGTTAAATGTAAATTTTCTTGTAAAATTGCATAAGGTCTTTTATTAATGCTATGTGCATTAACCGGGAGGTATTCCATTTAAGATTTAATGGCAGATGGAATTTTATGGGAAGGAAATTGGATGTAATATGTTGGGGAGGGAGGCTTCATGCAGCATGAAAATGTCAAGGAGAGCCAAGTCTTGTAAGAGTCATCTAGATTTCATGTAATCATATTTTTCAGTCTAGCAACAAGAATGTCTCTACAAGTCAAATCCCCATGTTCTTGGGCAATTGAGAGAATGCAGAACTCGGTGCATGGGCTACACGCTTGCCAAATACAATCAGAGAAATTTCGGTTTCATTCATTAAATACCCTGTCAGGAAGATAACCAGAAACAGAGTAAAAAGAAAGTACAGCCTTAGAGTTATGTGCATTCTTTTATGAGGCTGAATCTACCTGTCAAATGATGAGATTCCAATCATCCATATGTTAAATTAGAGGCGTGGCAAGGGAGAGGACTATTTGCCTCTAAAGAGACTCAGCTTACTCAGGCTAACCATTACACCTAGAGGCATGTGAGAAGACAGCAATGATATTAAATATATTGAAGACTTAGGTTTTCCATTTCATTCTGAATTTTCTAAAATGGTTTGATTGTGGAAAACAAAACAAATAAAAATGATCCCTTCCTCTCTCTCAAATTTAAGATATTCACTACAAATGGGCGTTTTGTTTTCAGTGAACTACTTTCCCTCCCAAACTGGTCTCAGTTCTGAGGGAAGAAAAGGCAAATACTTCAAAATTTCATTTGGACAAAAATCTCTTTGGATGAAAAAGATGCAAAATTTTGCCTGCTGCCTGATTTGAAAATGACTATTTAATGGGTGGGTGTGTGTGAAATTGCCCATAATGAATTGATGAATGATTCAAACAAAAAAAATGCACAAAAAGCCTCATTGTTTTTGCACAGCTCCTGTTTACATTTAAATCTCTCTCTCTCTCTCTCACACACACACACACACACACACACACACACACACACACACACACACACACTAGTGGAAAGGAGAAATTATAGAGATGATCAGCAAAATCATTGGCACCCCTTGTAGCCCTTATTGTTGACTGGCCATTATGTTTACTCCTGAGAATTGTGCCCTACTGTTTACGGATGGGTTAGTATTTTTTGTGGAGAAACTATCTGACCATCCATCATTATGTCAGCCCTTGGCTTTACTCAAGTGTTGTCTATTTTCTTGGCTTGTTGAGGAAATTTTGTTGATCCATTGTGGTTCTGTTTTCCTATTAGCTGTTTTCTCTGTTGTGGTATTGATGGTGCCCACAACAGTCATTGGGGATCTGAGCCGTCACCTACTGAATGGCCAAACTTCTATTGCTTCAGTGGGTGCTGAACTGAGTCTTGATTGCTCTTCTTCATCTATACGTATTTTTATTCACTGTGTGTTACCTTCCGTATTGTCATTGTTGACCTACAAACATGTCTTTACAGTGAAGGATGTTGCTCATTCTGATAAATAGAAAGGGAAGGACTTTGGACTTAATTCTGCTTCTACTGAAGTCAATAGGAGTTTTGCCACTGACTTCTGTTGGGGCAAGATCCTACCTATAGTTCAGGCACTCTAAAAGAAAGTGTTAGTGTTTTTATTTTTCCAGGTTAAAAACCAAATGCTTTACACAGGTGATGAATGTGTTGCAATTAAATAATTGCCATATTATTTAATATTACTTTGGAAAAATGCCACCCAAGTGCTTTCAGAAGCTTTTAAAGATTATTATTTGAGTAAAAATTATTCATTCAATATCTGTTGGCACAGGTCGCTGGTTTGAATGTTAGTGTAATGCAGTTAGGCTGTCAGCCTGCTGCATCTAGCTACCTGCTTGAAAAAAATGTGACAAAGCTCTGTAGTTAGGTCTGTGCAGAAATCAGCAGTTGGGTCAGAGGGATGAATGTTTTCACTGGGTGTGATTCACATGGTAGTTCCAGGTGGGCAGTTTGGCTTTAAATTCTCAATTTTAAACAAACCCAAAAGCTTCAAGTGAAACTCACTTCAAAAACAAGGTCCTCCTAACTGTACATCAAAACCAGGAGAAATGGCACGTTCCCTGTTTTTCATGCTATGTTATAAATTAGTCTGGATTCTGCATAGAGAGGAACCTGAGTTGGACCCATATCTAACTCCATCTCCAAACATACTAGGGAGGAGAATCAAACTCTTTGCCAAAAAAACCTATCTGATTTCACAGCTGGGCATCTGTTTACAATGGTCAAACCTTCAACACTAAATCCAAGCACCTCTATTTTTATATAGTTAAACCCACATTTTCCAGTTCAAATCCACTTTAGATAAAACTAGACCCTGTATCAAGCATATCATGAAACTTAAAATTCAGTATATTTTGGAAGGCTTGGGTTTCCTTCCAAACACTTCTGCACAGCTCTGCCAGAAACAAGTTAAATGTTGTACTATGCATTTTGAAAGTTGTGGTGAGGGGGAAAAATGGATAGTTTTCTACTACTGAAAAAGAAAAAAAGAGGAAAGCATAATGATCAGTTTGATCCATTTGTGTTACATGAGTGTGTATTCCAACCAATAATACACACCAATTTTTTTTTCCTAAGAAAATGTATGTCCCTGGCTTTCCTGTTCCGTCTGAGATAGCACTATATTCAACAGGACAGCATATTCCTTTCCACCCCTCGCCCCCATTTTCTCCCTACACACCTATTTCATCCCTGCATGGTAGGATTGAGAGTCAAACTCACTTCTCATGCCCTGAAGGTAACATTGTTGAACTATATTGGAAAGCTCAGTTTCATTATAAACAACATAGGCCCATCCTCAAAGGCTTGACTGAATGAGCCCTGCAGAAAGCCTAATGAATAAAGAGTCAACTTCCTTATGAGATGTTTATTTCTTCTCCATACTGAAATCAGGTAGATGTTTTGGTTTTGTTTCACACACTATGTTTTATTTATTTGAACAGAGTCTGCGATACAGCTAAGGAAACAGTGAAATTCATCCTGAGAATTAATCCAGCCAAGGCCTGTGCACCATTTAAATTTCATGTCAGCCCTCTGCTTGGTAATGAATTTCACCCATTGTGACTAACCATCTGATTTCATGGAGCTCCCATGTTAATTAAATTTCATGTAATGAATCTTTGTGTGTATGGGTTACTGATGTCCATTATTTCATTCAAAATCCTGCTGCAAAGATCATTGTCCTGGCCATGTTGAACCATTCCACCTCTCTCTCTCTCTTTTTGCTTCCCTCCACTGTAACCTCCTTCTCCATCACGTCAAACACAAGATAATTGTCTTCACTTTCAAAGTACTTCATGGCCTATCACCACTCTACTTCTCATCCCTCATTCACCACTGAGATGTTGAATCCTGCCTCTGCTCTGCATCTGATGCCAACCTTCAGTGATCCTGTGTTAAATTTTTAAACACCACCTTTGTGCTTTCCCCCTGTGCTGTCCCTCCTGCTAGGGAGGAGCTTCCTGTAAACATCTGCAAAACTAAGACATTATCCTCTTTCATATTCTCCCTTAAAACTCTCCTTGTTGGGAGGCCTACAAAAAAACTTGACAGTGTTTCAGCAGCTGGTGTTCTGTGACCACTGCCTATCATGCTGACCAGCAATGACTCCTTGTTTCCTTGTCTTTCCCTTGTCCATATCCACCTGCTGTCTATAGACTTAGATTCTAAGCTTTCTCAGGCAGGGATCATCTTTTATGTTCTGTTTGTACCATATCTAGCAGAATGGAATCCTGGTCTGTGACTGGCACTCCTACGTGCTACCACAATACAACACAATCAATAAGTAATTTTAAAACTCATTGGCATGTGATTAGCCAGTAAAAAATTAAAGCCTCCAGAGATCTGATCATTGACGCTTAACATTAACATTTAAGGTGTTTTGTGCCTTTCAAGAGACATCTGATATCCCAGAAAGCATCAGGCCCTTGCTCTGCCATACATAAATCCTTGTTCTGAACTCCTTTCTGCTTAGCTGCTGGGCCATTTTTTCTTCATCAGCAAAAAAATACACATATAAAATAAGAACACTGCCAAAAGCCTTAATTCTTGGAAACCTGCTAACAAAGTTATGCCATCTATTAGGTCTGTCAGTCGCTCTGAAAATTTTAAAGCTTTCAGTACATTGTGGTGAGCACCTAGTTCATTTAGAATGTAGCATAAACGTTTTGCCTTGCACAAGATCAATGGCTTCTTTTTCTTAAATGGCTGGTGAAACAAAAAGTTATCATTTGTTTTGCATTTTTCTCTAATGAGTGCCCTTGGGCGAATGTGCATTAGAGATCTACTTTTTCCTCTTAAGTCAGCTTGTAGTGTTTATAACTACAGATTGAAGCTTCTGCATCGTGACAGGAAATGTAACCCAAGGCTTTGGCTCTCAAAACAAAATAAATAGTTCGGTCTGATTACATTTTGGACTCTTGTGTGAATTTCATTCACATGAATGAGGATGTTTGGAAACTACAGTAAACCCCTCCATTACTGGAGACCATCAGAGAAAGAGGAACATAAGAAATTAAAAAGTGGCTAGAACCACCACTTACATTCTCTCTACCAATCTTGCATCATTTCTTAGACCTCAGACTTGTGCTACAAGATGTTTATCTAACCAGATGTTTACCAACCTCATACAGCTGGAAGACAATACTCAGATTTTACAGTCTAGGCGAAGCATGGTCTTGTGGTCAAAGCACAAAATGGAGAGTCCAGAGAGCTGGATTCTAGTCTTGGCTCTGGCACTGGCTGTGTGGTACCCTGGAAATTCACTTAACCTCCCTATACCTCAACTTCCCCATATGAATAATGCAAATAATAGCACATCCCTCATCTCACAGATACTTGTGATTCTCTGTTACAAAGATCTCTGAGAACCCTGAATGAAAGGCCCCAATCAAGTAGAGAGTATTACAATAATAAAAATAAGAAATTGGTTGAAATGGTTTCCCGGTAGTGAAATATTCATAAATATTAAATCCTAGTTTTCAAGATTTCCCTTGTCCTGCCCTTGGTTTAAATGTTTCTTTTGTTCTTCTCACTATGGAAATCAAAATATCAAAATCTACACTCAGTAAAGTGCAGGGACCTGCAGTTTCCTAGATCCTCCATAGAAATCTTTTTGAACAAAGGATTACATCAGCTCATCTTCAGTCCTCCCTTTTCTTTCCAAAGTGATTTTGAAAATATCTAGATAACCTTTTTTGAGTGCTTCTCCACTGTACCGTCTTCCATTCAAAAGGTATAATTTGTAGGTATCTATAGAAAGACGTGTCCCTATACATAATGCATAAAACTTATGTATCTATACATATTGTATGAGAACAAACATTGAGCCATATACTGCTGTTATAGCATGAACCAGTGCAAAGCCATATATAAAGCAGTTTTGAATGTGATACCGGAGAGAAATTGCTCTAATCTGAAAATATTAGGAACTATTGTTCTGACTTGCGCTCTGTGCAACCCTAATAAAGTTACATACTTCTGTGGACTTCTCTCCACCTAGGATCAGAGAAAAAAAGAGAACCACCTATTTTAATACAGATGATGAACATGTTATAGATACATAGCTAGGTCTGCAAAGAATTTGGCCCTTACTATCACATTATTATCTGATCATTACTGTATAGCTGAAGTGGGTAGATGAAAACCATTACACAGGGTTGTGCTGGAACTTTAGCACTCTGGGTCAGTACAGGTTTGATGATGTTTTGTGACATTGTCTCCCCATTAGATTCAGCTACCACTAGGTCAGCATCCTAATTTCTAATGGTATCTCATAGACATTCTGGGGCAGCTTTCTTGCCACTGCTCTGCTGATGTGGCACAGATGCCACTCTGCCTTTCTATCACAATGAGTACTAAAGAATTAACTATTTGCATGTTACTCAAGGATACATCACCTCCCATTCCCCCATAAATCATGGTTTGAGACTACAGAGTGACAAGAAGCTCAGACCAAGTGGCCCTTACATACTGCACTATTGGATAATCATTTAGGAGGCAGTATGTCATAGGGTACTCAGGTTCCAGCCTGGATGCCCTACAACATGCTGTCAAGGTCTGTTCAGTCCCCATTCTTGCTGCTGTCTTCCCCAAGCTGCTTCCTACACACCTCCCACAGGAGCTCTTCTCTCTTCTGGGTACACACTTCCCTCAGGACCAGGTTTCTCCTTTTTTCCCTGGGTTACCCTTCTTCCCTCTCTAATGCACAGAGAGTAGCTGCAGACTTCCTCACTGCAATCATTTCTGTTGCCAGCTGAGCTCCATTTTCCAATCAGGGTTTGCTTCTCCAGCCTAAACCCCTCATCTGTCTCACTTATTGGCTCTTTCTCAGCTTCCTTTCCCTTTCAGGGCTGGTGTGGGGTGAACATCACATCACCCAGTGGGGTCAGTTTTTCTAACCTTTATTTTAACAAAAACTAATGGGGGAAAGTAAACAAATAACTAATTAAAATGCCTTTTACTCACATTTAGATCTTTAAAAAACAAATAGCTCAAATGTGGAAGCTTTATTAGGAATTATGATGAACAATGACTTACAAAATAGTTCCATTGCTACTTTATGTTCCTACTACCTTAATCTGAATACCATTCATCAACTTTGTTAATTGACTTCATGGAAAGAACTGGCAATAAAATTCAGGATAGGTCCGTAACTCAGAGATGAAGCCCATAAAATGCTTTAGAGTTGTCTTGAAAAGTCAGAAAAAGAATGACTGTGGAATGAAAGCCTGCCACAGTTTTGAGGTATAAAGCTTTAAAGTGGGAGTGGAGATATAATTTATGCAGCCACTTGCATAGGGAATCCAAACAAACAAACAAAAACAGATCATCTCAGTAACATGTATAGCGAAAGTGGTCAATTTTAATAATACCTATAAGATTAGGTGTTATGTATTTACTGATCTACATAGACACCATAACTTTACATAAGTTAAAATATACAAATACAAATTTAGAAATCAAATTCCTTGTCCTTATGAATTTACAGTCCAAAGCCCAAGTTAGAAACTGAATTTCACGAGTGAATCTCTATATCTGTAGAGCCCATAAAAATGGCTTTATTTGAAAGCAGGCATTCCCCCACACACAGCCCACCAGTGAGAATGGGACCTATGTTCTGATCCTGGGCTCTCTAAAAATCAACAGGAGTCTTTCCATTGATTTGAGTGGGTTTTGGATCAGACCTCAGAGCCATGAGTATGTACATTAAAATGCAGCAACAGCAAATAACTGGCATATGCTCTTTAAAGGGACACTAAACTAGGTCAAATGAAAACCAAAACAACACATAGGAACAAATTATTTCAAATGCTTTTGTATATCAAGTACAGTGGAAAAAGTTTTTTTCAACAAACAAGCATACGCCTATGGTATTTTGCAACCCAAGCTATGTAGTATTGGTCTACTGCATCTCAGCCTAAAAGTAAAACTTAGTAGAAATTACAGCTGGTCAAAAGATGGGAAAAGAGAAATCCACAGACATTTTGGTAAATTGAAAAGCATTTCCCATCCACCATGTTTTCTAACAATCCAATCTTTTCTTTTGTTTGTTTCTCTTTATTTAAACAGAACTCCCTAATTAAAAAAAAAATCTACATTTTATTTTTTCAGATTTGGAAAATAATCCCACCATGTGATTTAGCAAACAAACATTACACAGTAAGAAAACAAACACTAAAACAAACATTAAAAAAGGAAAGAAACAAACAAACTAGAAAAACAAAACAAAACAAAGAAAACCCACCCAATTTTGCATAAGAATCAAAAGGCTGTTATTTTTCCAGTTTATTTAGTCACAAATATCTGAGATTTTATATCTGAAATCTTAGTTTGTATATTTAGAGCAGTGATCCACCTAGTCTGTCTGCAATAGTGCCTGAATCATAGAATCATAGAATATCAGGGTTAGAAGGGACCTCAGGAGGTCATCTAGTCCAAGCCCCTGCTCAAAGCAGGACCAATTCCCAACCAAGTCATCCCAGCCAGGGCTTTGTCAAGCCTGACCTTAAAAAACTCTAAGGAAGGGGATTCCACACCTCCCTAGGTAACCCATTCCAGTGCTTCACCAGAAGCACAGAAGACAGAGGAGATGGCTACAATGACAAATTTGAAAATATAAAAATCCTGCTCTATTTCCTCTCCCTTCCCCCCATCCTACACTCCTCCAGTATTATAATGCACCTACATAAGCAATACTTTCCATATCATTGATATAAATTGTTTTAGCTGAGCTCTGAACAGATTGTCTAACTTTACTGAGGATTTCCCTTTGAAGGCTAT
Organism: Gopherus flavomarginatus; assembly: GCF_025201925.1. Classification (NCBI taxonomy): domain Eukaryota; kingdom Metazoa; phylum Chordata; order Testudines; family Testudinidae; genus Gopherus; species Gopherus flavomarginatus. The sequence continues at coordinate 123,967,246 of NC_066621.1, read as the reverse complement.
TAACAAGTGGTCTTGATAAGACAGTCAAATGTCCCCTGCAGAATGAGCAGGAGATAGTGTCTTCTTTCTTGGAATGACTGCTAAGTGGACTCAAAATGGTATCACTCTCACATGTTACTCCTTCCTTAACCATGGAGCTTCTGGATTTCATGCAACCACCTGGGCTGCTTAAAGAACTTTCACTTCTTAGGACCTGGGCAGCATGCCTACCTTTTCACATACTTAATCAAACCAGTCAGAGGGAACTTCAAACTTAAAAGGGAAAAGAAAAAAAATTGCTTATGGAAAAAATAACACAAGGTTGTTATTCTAAAGAGGGTTCACATTTGTTTTCAATATGGATCTTGAATATACTGTGGAAAATTGAAATGGTATGTTTCTTCGAAGGCAGCAACAACATGAAAATGAATGGAAAGGGTGATTCAAGACTGCAGAGAATATCCGGTGCACAACACCATTTTGATATGAGTAATTTCTAAGCCATTACTTTGCTTTGGTTGCATTACATTACTTTACTTGGTTGCATTTTTCATGGGGTAAAATAAACCAGGCTAATAATTGCTGCATCCGGGCTATGTTCCCCTCATTGAAACACTTTTTTCTTTATTTAAAGGAAAGCTATTTTTACCCACGCACTAAAGGTAATGCCACTGTTATTTTATCCATTGCTTGGCTTTTAGCATAAGCCAGAGGCTGTGGTTATCAGTAATGCCAGGAAATGAAAGGAAAGCACAGCATCTTTAGCCCAGGAGGTAAAATAACCCTCTGAAGTGAGTCATCTGGTCTGTTTCACCCTAGAGTAGAAGAATCTGTTACTTGCTAATTTCTGTTTGTTTATTTGGGTATCAGATTTGCCTGAGCTAGAACAAGGCACCATTATTAACATCATATGCTGACTTCACACCAATGAAGCAGACATTAAATAAAAGCCAAATTTGTTCAGGATGAAGACTCTATGGGCATCTGTCAGTGGTTCTGCAGCCCAATACATGGTGTTTTTATCTCTTGCATTTCTCACTCCTCCCAGGGAAGCTTCTAGACTAAACATGGCTTGCTGATTAACTTGAGGCTACATCCTTGGCTTTTGAAAGTTTAGTTTCCACGTCTCTCTGCCCCCACCCTCCGACTCCTCTCAATGTTATCATTTTGCTTCCAAAGTGTCTTTGCAATAGTATTTTGTTATTACGTTTTTTAAGAGCACATCAAGGAGTAAGCAACCACCTTCTGTCAACCTGATTGTATAACTAAGCAAACTGCTGCAACCTTCATAGCCTTGGTTTAGGGGCACAATTTCTTGTTGCCATGCAAATGTTTTGATGGGAAAGGCCATGAAACCAAAGGGAACTCAAGCAAACACCAAACTCTAAAGAACAATAGAAACCAAATATAAGTTATTCTCATGCTCATCACAGATGAAAAAGATGAGCTCAAATTTGTTCTGAATCCAGTGCAGAGAACAATGACCAATATGTTTTTTGTTTGTTTGTTTGTTTTTTTCCAGAATGACAGTCAAGGAAGTTCCAGGAGGCATCCTTAGCACTTACTTAAATTCGTTCATGCACAGTTGTCTAACCAAATATAATTAGGGTATGCCCTACTGAGCATCCACAACTCCCACTGAAGTTAATGGAAGGGTACTCAAGACCTCTGAAAATCTAGCCATTTCTTTGTAAGGGAATCTAATGTGATTTTGGAGGTTCCTATTTGCTCAAGGAAGCACCTTCTAACTAGGGTTGTCACTAGTGCAATTTTGTTGCCGGGACAGGTTTGTACATCATGGCACATCTTTGCATCAGCATATCATAAAACATCATCATGATATGACATCGAAATACCATTACAATTTGAAGTCTCTGGAGATTAATTCAAGACCTGTTACAAACCTACAGAACTGAGGACTCTGAAAACAAGATGCCTTAGTCCATTGCATCAATAGACCCTTTTATGGTGCACCTGACCACCTATATAATCCAAATATATGGATGGGTGGCTATAACTCATCCCTGAGGAGCAATATATGCCCTAGTATTACATCATAGCCAATTCAGATAATAATAACATGTTGCACTGATATTCCCAAGTGTGATATGCACATAATGTGCCAGAAAACACTCATTTTAAACCAAGAAGGGCAGGCAGGGGGGAGGTAGAACCACTAAGACCATAAAATCCCGGTGTCTGTGAAACTTAAAAGGTAGAGAAGCTATCTGAATGACACAAAACTGAGATCAATCCTTCTTTAGTAATGACTGATGTTAAGTGTACTAGAAATATTAAAAAGCAGCAAGGGAAAATCCAGTCTAACACATTTAATTTTTCAGTTAAGAGTTCAGCAAGTTCTTTTTTTTTAATTTTATCTTATCATGAAAAAGCAACAGATAACCACTTACCAGAGAAAAGTTTAACTTAAAATATCATCCATTCTGTGGCCCCTACTCCGCAATCGGATCCTTGAGAGCAGATCCTGGGGCCTGCATAGAGTCTCACTGCAGTAAATAGGGCCCTACCCAGGCCCGTTGGGCTGCCCAGTTACAGGATCAGGGTCTATGTTAGGTGACATGCCATATCTGATATGTCATATTAGCTCAGTGATCATGGTCTTACTTGTTTTTTCTGGGGGATCATTAATTTGCAGAAATGTAGATGTAAGATTTTTTTTTCAATGGGGTAAAAGAAAGGACAAAAGTTTAATTTGGATTTTCCCACAATAATGTTAAGTAATAGGCATAACAACTTAGTGAATGATTTTGAGAGACACATTTATCGATTAATGTCACCTCTTCTTCTGTTCTTGAATTATCTGTGAAAAGTGATGAGTCTCAAATTTATTTGTTATTTGTTATATTTTGTGGAAGAGTTTCTAGGAATCCTCTTTGGTATACAGATCATTCCTATGTGAAAACATGCATTATGCATGTTCAGAATTCAAGCAGTTTTGACAGGGCACTGTTGTGATTACAGTGGCTAGCTGCACCTCTGTATTGGTCTTTCTGAGTACACCCATTTCAGATCTTAGACATCTAGTTCCTATCTGCATCTGGGTGGGATTTCACAATTCTCCCACAATTTGAGCATGGTCACATTGCTCAGTGCATGTCAACCATTTAATGCCTTGCATCTCTGACTGGATTTGGGGTACCTCCATTTCCTCCCTTCAGAGATGAAATGACCAGAAATGACCAAATTTTGGCAGAAATAATACTGCCAGACAGCCAAGTTCTTGAAAGAAAAGAAAGTGCATTTATTTAGACATAGTATCAAAGCATTCAAGAAAAAAGAATGATAAAACTACCCATGTGTAGGCATGTCTATCATACTTAAAGCATTACCATCCCATAATGGAGATAAAGGCAGGCTTATCTTCTTCAGAGATTCTGGGCGGTTCCCTTTTTGGATTGGATCTCTACCCTACCCTGCTCTGCTCCCCATCCCCCAAGCATCTTTTTCTTCTTCAAGAGTTGGGGGGGGGGTTCCCTCACTCCTCCTACCATAGTCAAACAGTTCTGTAGGCTCTGTGGGATGAGAGGGAAAGGGGAACTGGGGTCGGAGCTAATAATTTTGGCATTGTCCCTTAACAAAGCTAATATGGAAGCTGTTAGATAACCATTATAAGCCAGCTCCTTTTTCCGTTCTAGAATTGTCCCAGATGATCTCTTAGGCCTTGTCTTCATTAGGAAAAGGTGTATTCTTACCCTGTGTTAGCTAACAAGTGGTAACTAATATGATGTAAAATCCTAAAGAAGATAAGCAATTTGCAGTTTTAACTAGGGAAGGCCAGAAAATAATAATTCCATTTTGTGAAAAAAAAATGAGATGTTAATATTTGTTTTCATTCCTATGTGAAAAAGTTTTAGCCGGTTCTTCTTTTTACACATTGGCAGGTTGAGATAAACCCTAAGCCCCACTGTAGTGGTTACCTCAAGCTATTAAATTGTTTGTAAGCTGCAAACTGCCTGGTCTTCATGAGGATCTTACCATATTAGATAACACATGGTAAGAAACTAGCTTTTTTGCCTAGGGAAGATGCACCCACATGGAAAAAAAGATACTTATTCCAAAATTTGTCCAAAAATAAAAACCATGACAGTGGTAGGCCAATATACAGCACTAACATCACTAAGGCCATGTCTATACCAGAGAGTTTACACAGGTGTACCAATGCAGTTGTGCTGCTGTAAGATCTCCTGTGTAGCCACTCTACACTGACAGGAGAGAGATCTCATGTTGACATAATTAAACCACACCCAATGAGAGACCATAGCTATTTTGGCCAAAGAGCATTTCCCGCCAACATTGCACTGTCCACATCAGGCTACTGTTGGTATAACTTAAGTCACTCTGGGAGGTATTTTTCTACATTCCTGAGTGACATAATTTATGCCCACAAAAGTGCTAGTGTAGATATAACCTAAAGAATCATATTTGTGGCAAGTATATCACATGGTATTGCTTCTGTTCCCTGACCAGCTAAACTTAGTTTTTAGAAACTGGTTTCTAGTGTGAGTAATCAAGATTATGAATTTGAGATTTACTTTCCACAAATAGTCTGCAACATCTGCTGAAAATTTGCTTTTATCGCTTGGCTCCTGGCAGCAAACTTGTTCACAGAAAATTCATGGGGAATGAATGAAAAAGGGATATGAACACAGTCAAAGTCAATTAATTTCAAATGTTGAACAAATATGCTTGAAAGGTTTTTGCTCTGTTTGCCCTGTCTAACAGAAATGTTAGAACTGACTTCCCCTATAAAGCATCTAAATGTACTTTGATTAAATGACTCATGTAAGTAAGGGATTGAGCCCTAAAAGATGTGGCCAAAGAAATACAGGGCTTGTTCCCATTGAAAGCAATGGGCATTTTGCTATTAGCTTCAATGGGAGTACGAGCAGGTCCCTAATACTTAGCACTTTTCGTCTTCACAGCCCTTCTCAAGCATTGGAACAGATTTCATGCAATATTCTGTATCCTAGTACTGTGTCTGTGCCTATCTCCCCTTGCCACACCACACACAAATTCCATTTTGCAAAGAATTTGGGCCATTAACTAAATACTGACAGTGTGGCTGGAAGGGGAATCTTAGCCAGTATTACAAAGGAGGAAACTGACACAGAAAAGTTATGAGAAATCCTCTGGGCCAGAGAAGTCAGTGTTGGAGCAAGGGTTATAAGAATTCAAGAGATCCTGATTCCTAGGTTTGTACTTATACCACTAGACGATACTTCATCCTGGCGGCCTGATCCTTAATCCACATTAGCTCTCTGCCCTGTTCCTCTTATTCAAAGGCTCTACACAGAGATGCAATTCCAGAGGTCCTATATGACTTTGAATCCAGAGGCTCTTAGTCAGTATTTAGTCTGTCCTTACTCACATTAATTTCCATTGGAGTTTGCCAGAGCAAAGGGTAAATAAAACTGCCAGAGGGCCTCAGGATTTGGCTCTACTTGCAGATCTTTCCTGAACATATCTAGAGTATTTTGATATTCAAGATTTTAAAGTATTTAGTCATTCCCTATAACAGTTCATGTTCCTATTCTTAAATGGCTAAGAACATAAGAATGGCCTTACTGGGTAAGACCAATGGTCCATCTAGCCCAGCATCCTGTCTTCCGACAGTGGCCCGTGCCAGGTGCTTCAGAGGGAATGAACAGAAGAGGGCAAGTTATTGAGTGATCAATCTCCTGTCATCCAGTCCCAGCTCTTAGCAGTCAGAGGTGTAGGGACACTCAGAAAATGGGGTTGAATCCCTGACCATCTTGGCTAATAGTTCTTGATGGACCTATCCTCCATGAACTTATTCGTTTTTTATCTGAGTTATAGTTTTGGCCTTCCCCTGGCAATAAGTTCCACAGCTAACTGTGTGTTGTGTGAACTACTTCCTAATATTTGTTTTAAACCTGCTGCCTAATAATTTATTGGGTGACCCCTGATTCTTGTGTTTTGTGAAGGGGTAAGTAACATTTCCTTATTTATGATTGTATAGACATCTATCATATCCCCCCATTAGTCATCTCTTTTCTAAAATCACAGTCTTTTAAATCTCTCCTCCGATGAAAGATGTTCCATTCTCCTGACTAGTTTTGTTGCACTTCTGTGGTTTTGAGGTTTTGTTTTTTGTTGTTGCAATTTTTTGGAGGGAGAGAGAGTGTGTGTGTGTGTGTGTGTGTGTGTGCGCGCGTGTGCAATTCTAATATATCTTTTTGCAGATGGGATGACCAGAACTGCATGAAATATCCAAGGTGTGGGCATACGATGTATTTCTATAGTGACTATATTATATTTTCTATTTTATCTATCCCTTTCCTAATGGTTCCTAACATTTTGTTACATTTTAGACTGCAACGGCACATTGAGCAAGTATTTTTAGAGAATTTATCTCAATGACTCCATGATTTCTTTCTTAAGTCTAATTTAGATCCCATCATTTTGCATGTATAGTTGGGATTATGTTTTCCAGTGTGCATTATTTTTCATATATCAACATCTAATTTCATCTGCAATTTGGTGAGATCACTTTGTAACTCTTAGTGGTCAGCTTTGAACTTAACTATCTTGAGTAATTTTGTATTCCCTGCAGACTTTGCCACCTCATTGTTTACCCCATTTTCCAGATCATTTATGAATATGTTGAACAGCACTGGTCCCAGTACATATCCCCAGGGGGCCTTGCTAGTAACCTCTCTCCACTATCAATACTGACCTTTTATTCCTATCCTTTTTTCCCTTGTAAGTAGTTATTAATGCATGAGAGGACCTTCCATGACTGCTTAGTTTGCTTAAGAGCCTTCGGTGAGGGAATTTGTGAAAGGCTTTCTGAAAGTGCAAGTGTACTATATCAACTGGATCACCCTTGTCCACATGTTTGTTGATCTCCCTCAAAGAATTTTAACAGATTGGTGAGATGATGATTTCCCTTTGCAAAAGCTGTGTTGACTCTTCCCCAAATATTTGTGTTCATCTATGTATCTCATAATTCTTTTCTCTACTATAGTTTCAACCTTTTTGCCTTGGCTTAGGCTTACTGGCCTTGATGGCCTGTGGAGCCTTTAAAAAAATGTGTTACATTAGCTATTTGCCAGTCATCTGGTACAGAGGCTGATATAAGCAATAGGTTTCATGTCTCAGTTAGTAGTTCTGCAATTTCATATTTGAGTTCCTTCAGAACTCGTGGGTGAATAGCATCTGGTCCTAGTACTTATTACTGTTTAATTTGTTCAATTTGTTCCAAAACCTCTACTGACTCAGTCTGGGATAGTTCCTCAGATTTGTCAACTAAAGCTGCCATTACCACAGGCTGCCTTTGTTAACACTCCTAATCATAGACATTAGATGTGAGAATGACCTGGTGTGTCCACCCTGCAGAGATGATTGCAAGGAAGCACTCAGGGGCTGGGACAATGTAGCTTGCATCTGTGACTCTAACATACAGTACTATCGTAAACTATCAGTGTGACTCTTTTCTGCAGATACCTGCTGCTTTGCATTGTGCACAGTATGCTTTTTCCCCTGTGTGAGTGTGTAGCGGCTACTCCATCGAGGGTAATGCAGGTGGAAATAGCTCTCAGCTATTCAAGCTTGTCCAGGGTCTATGGAGGCTGATTGCTGTCATGTTTGAGTGCATTAGGAAGGATGATTCTTTGTGTGTGAATCCTCACCCTCTGAATGTGTGACTTGTCCTTTCCGTTCAGGCTCCGCTTCACTGGTTTGATTTTTCTCCTCTGTTCATAAACTCATCATTCTCCATACAGTGTTTTCCTTACCATACTCGATTAAGTGCCTATTTCTTTTTTCCCTTCTTCACATCCTTCATCTTTGTCCACATGGATGTGTTTATTACTGGCATGCTATTGCTATGGTATCAGCAAAAGACACACAATTTCAGATTCAATTTGGGAACATATACTTCATCTTGTATAATCTGTAAACTTTAAGAAGGTGCTCTCCAACTTTGACTAGATGCATGCTTGTCAAACAATGACCCCCAATTATGCTTTCTGTTACAACTGATGTCACTGATGCCAATGGAGTTACTCCTGATTTACACCAATGGAAGTGAGAACATAGTTTGGGCCTAGTATCTGCAGTCTGTCTTCTGATCATGCTTTGTAATGGCTGTTACATGACAGTGCTAATGAATCACAAAATCACTTTCTACTAACACTGAATAAGGAACATAACTGGAATATGAAAAATAGCATTATCCATAAAGCTGGCTGATAGAGAAAGAGAGAGCATACACGTGTTCTCTCTCTCTCTCTCCTTTCCCCCTCCAAACCTTTGCTGTAAACAGGGCCAGCTCTAAGTCTTTTGCTGCCCCAAGCAAAACATTTTTGGCTGCCCCCCCCACCCCAGCCCTGAGCTCTCACCACCACCCCCCCGCCACCAGTGCCCTTCCGCACCCACACCCTCTGCTGCCCCAGCCCTGGGCTCCCCCGCACCAGTGCTGACTCCATCCACTCCCCCCTCCAGTTGGTCCGGCGCTGGCAGGGTTGGGTTAAGCAGTGGGGCTTCCAGGCTGCGCCTCAGCCCAGGGACCCTGCAGCCAGGGCTCCCACCTCCAGGACTGGCCGGGACCTGGAAGAGCAGAGCTGGGGGGACCACCCCAGCAGGGGCTGAGAAGCTGGGGCAGGGCAGTTCCAGAGGGAGCAGAGCCCCAGAGAGTGTGATGCGGGCCCCACCAGCAGCGCCCTGCCCTCTATGGCCCCACTGATGCTGCTGCTTCTGGCCACCTTGCTGCAGCCCCTGGGAGGCTGGGGCCGCTTCATCCAGCCCCAGCTGCCTCACTGGGGGGCAGCTGCCCTCTGGCACCTGCAGGCATCTCCGTGCGGCCCTCAAGGCGGCCCCCTGCCAGAATGTACCTCGCTCAGAGTCCACCCATCCCAGCCACAAGGTGCGGGCACTGCTCCCCCGCAGCTGGCGGCACCCCCAGCACACGATGCACTGCTGCTGCCAGAGCCAGCTCTAGGGTTTTGCCGCCCAAAGCAAAAAAAAAAAAAAAAGATGGCCGGAATGGCGCCCATGCACATGCCTGGTTTGCTGGTGCCTAGAGCTGGCCCTGGCTGTAAAGCCGATGTCTTGGACCATCCTCCAGCCCCTTTATGTCCCGCTTTTCTCCATGGATTTAAAGAACGTGCATACATTCCTCACAATGGCTAGTGTTACTATTCCAAAGCTGCATAAGAGAGTTGACAAAAACAAAAACAAAAGAAAACATCCTTAGCAGCTACAGAGAGCTAAAGAAGAGAAAAATGTTTGAGCTTATTATAAGCTATCAGCTGCTGCACTGAATCAAAACCCATCTTCCTGGTTCTGAATCATTAGATATCTCCCAGATGAAAATACAAGGCATGCTGCAAAGAACTTATCAATAATAACAATACAGTGTACTTTTGTAATACTTTTCACACAAAAATCACCAAGTGCTTTACAAAGATGGATAAGTAGTATTATTATTTCCATTTTACAAGCAGGTAAGAAAAGGCATGAAGTGAAATGCTCCAAGAACTACCTGGGCAACTTAAAATAATAAAGGTGATAAAATGGCATGGCTGTCAGCAGACGCTGCCTGCCTTCAAGGGTCAAGAAGGAACTTTTTCTTTGCTCAACGGGCTAACTGTGTTTTGATTATTGTCTTTGTCTGAAGCACTTGCTATTAACCACTACCCAAGACAGGATGCAAGACTAAAAGGACAAATGGTAGATTCAATGTGGGAAATATTTTACAGTCCCTTCATCATTTATCTTTGTATCTGTAAAGGTTTGTAAGTCAGGGAAAAAAGACCCTCTGACGGGGGCACTAACCTTTTGAATGCCACCTAGTGATGAGGAGTGGTACTGCAGCCTTTTTTTCCCACTTCTGACATCCTAACCTCACTAGGTGGGTCTTCAATGGCTCAGACCTCCATCCACGCCACGCCATGCCACGCCACACTATCAGAATGAACCATTCCTGCATACCAAGAGTTAACCAAATTATCTGTCCTTACCAGGGTCTTCAGCTGCATCTTTGGGCCCTTTAAAACAAGCCATTTATTCAGACCTCTACAGAAGCCTTGTCTCCTGCTCACGGCTTAGGCTACTTTGCTAGTGGGGTAACCCAGCCCTCCCACTGTACCAGGTTCCAACCCAGGGATCCTATAACCAGCAGACACGTACAGCTTCCTTCAATTAATTGCTGCTGCATTTCCTGGATCTCTTCCAACCTGATCCCTTTACCTTTCCCTGTTACCTTAGGGTTAAAATTCTTAGGTGCCCTTTCTCCTGGGTCCAGCAAACCATCTAAGGTGAGTTCCTTTGGCCAGAGAGGAGCACCTTTCCTTGCCCTTTGGTCCCAACCAGGAACTGACCTACTCAGCCCCTTCAGCTCCTTTTATCTCAGCTAGTTGGGCTTTGATTCCATGAGGCCTTTCTAGGCAGCCCTGAAGGACCCACTTCCACTGCTCCTTCTGGGGATAGTGTGCAGTAGGACAGCAGGGCTTCCAGCAAGGAAATAAGAAGGGCCAAGTACACCCTATCACGGACCCAAAATACGTAACTAGGGACTACTATTATACAAAGCAAAAACTGCTTATTTATTTTTTAAATTGAATATATAACAGTATTTTAGATAATTGTCCATGTCTTAATGTTTTCAGATTTGGGGACTATTTTGAACTCAATATGAGAAGGACAACATTAATAAAAATCCACACATGAAAAAGAAATCCACATTAAAACTGCTCTGTCATTTAAACATTTATTTTTAAAAAAGTATACTCTGCTAAATAGAATGAATTATCAGACCCTTCCCATGTGTTCTGAAAAGTCTTTCTCAGTATTCAGACCAGTAATAGCTATGCTTGCGACTATGGATGGAAATATTATCCCATACTGCAACCACAAACCCTGGAGCAAAGTATGATGGTAGTAAAAGAAAGTCCAACATTGCTGAACAACAACCCCTAATGGCTGATTTTAGTAATCATATTTGGAAAAGGGAGACAATTTTCCTTGGATGGAGTTTGGTGACAATAATGCTGAGTCTTTTAAACAGGGTATTGGAAGAAGGGAAATTTAATTACCATATATACTTGTTCATTAGCCTGTTCATTTATTAGCCAACCCCCCCAAAATGGATAGGTATAAATAGCAAAAACTGTATCACCCTTTCATAAGCTGACCCTAGATTTCAGGGGTTGGAAAACTTTGGCTCTCGGTCCATCAGGGTAAGCTGCTAGCAGATTGAGACATTTTGTTTACCTGGAGCATCTGCAGGCATGGAGCCCCTCAGCCCCCTGTGGCCGTGGTTTGCCGTTCCCAGCCAATGGAAGCTGCGGGAAGTGGCATAGGCCGAGGGATGTGCTGGCCGCCGCTTCCCGCCGTCCCCATTGGCCTGTAGTGGCGAACAACAGCCTTACCCTAGTGGGCTGCGTACAAAAAGTTGCTGATCAATGTATTAGATATTCAGGCAACAAAAATCATTAGGAGGCTGGAGCACATGACTTATGAGGAGAGGCTGAAGGAACTGAGATTGTTTAGTCTGCAGAAGAGAAGAATGAGGGGGGGATTTGGTAGCTGCTTTCAACTACCTGAAATGGAGTTCCAAAGAGGATGGATCTAGACTGTTCTCAGTGGTAGCAGATGACAGAACAAGGAGTAATGGTCTCAAGTTGCAGTGGGGGAGATTTAGGATGGATATTAGGAAAAACTTTTTCACTAGGAGGGTGGTGAAGCACTGGAATGGGTTACCTGGGAAGGTGGTGGAATCTCCTTCCCTAGAGGTTTTTAAGGTCAGGCTTGACAAAGCCCTGGCTGGGATGATTTAGTTGGGAATTGGTCCTGCTTTGAGCAGGGGATTGAACTAGATGACCTCCTGAGGTCCCTTCCACCTTGATAGTCTATGATTCTATGATTCTATAATTTCATAGAGTTTAAAATCATCAAATTTTGGTGTAGACCCGTTTATAAGGTGACCCCTGCTCTTTGATGCGTTACTTTTTTACCAAAAATATTCGGCTTATGAACGATTATATATGGTAATTAATATTATTACTACCCTTTCATAGTACCTGTAATCTGAAGATCTCAAAGCACTTTACAAACATTTATGAATGAAGCCACATATCACCATAGGTAAATATTATTTTCCACATATTACAGCTAGTAAAATGAGACATAGAGAGGTTAAGGGAGTTATCTAAGATCACATATAGAGTCGGTGGCATAATCAGCTGTAACCACTGAACAACACCCTTTCACAGAGGTACTTTTCACTTCCACAAGACCACTGTCTCATGGAAGATCCCAGGGGGGCACGGGGATATACGCCTCTAGAATTGACACTCATCAGATACCAAGACTCAGATCAAGTTACATTGCTGTTCATACAGCTCCATCTTACAGAAACTTGTATAACCTTGCAAAACCAAAGCTAACAACAACATGGCTTCCTAGAACTGAAAATTTGCTTTCACAATAATGAACTTAGAAGACTATGCATTCTCTAACAGGGCCACCTGCTGACTCCTGTCTTAACAATATCAACCTGGTGAATGAGTCTAATTAAGTGGCAAATACAATGTTTTGTCAGATAACGTATTCTCTTTCTTCATTTTCAAGGTTAAGAGTGGCATGAGGGTCATAACTAAAGCTAAGGGGGTGACATCTCCAAAGAAAAAAAACTAGGCTTAGTATCAAAGCAATGTTTCTAGCGGTGAGGTCTATCAAACTGTGGAATAATCTCCCAGGAAGACACGGAAGCCTCAAACCATGGCTTATTTAAACCTAGTCTGAGTAAATCTCCCCAGAATATATACTAGCTCTCTAGACCTAATAGTTCTGTTCTCTCTGTAGCTATGGTAGGTCAAATTCAGAGGTGATAAATAAGGAAATCCATGTACCATCCTTTAAATGGGTATGAGGAGATCTAACGGAGAGTAATGGTGTCTACACTGGAGTTGGAGTAATTTACATGCTCAGGCACCAGGGGAAAGTATCAATTACACCTCCATAAACTTTCTAAGCCAAATTAACCCCCCAGTTTAGCTACCAATGTCAGTTGAGTTATATCAGGGGATGAATTGGGCCCACGTACATCACAGAATTAGGCCCATAATTCCATTGTGATACCATCTGTCACAACAACCAAATCATTCTTCTTCCCTGATGTCTTCTCCAATCCCATCCTTACAGAATCAGGCCATCACATGGGGGAGTACAAGCTTTCTCCTGGTTCCACGCTTTGTTACCTAAGCTGCCATGCAGGGTTACTTGATGACCCCATTATCTGTACATGTTTGCGGCCACAGATCATTACATTACTGCTCTGTTCGTTAGGCTGATGAGTACTGAGACAAATGAACAATCAGACTTTCAGCACTAGCCAGGATAACACCATGTCACCATCTGCTTCTGCAGTTTAAAAGAGCCCCATTATCAGTGTGCATTAGCTAAGACATTAGGAAGCAAGACGGTATTTTCTTTTAAAATAGGAATAATAAAAAAGAAATCCTGTTTATTTTGAATAACAGCTGTCATTTGTTTAATACATAATTTAATCCTGGAGCAGATACTCTTGCCCCCTCCTATGTTTTTGTTTTATTCAGTTAATTTTTGTTGTTGTTTTGTTTTTTTGTTTGGTTGGAGTGTTTTTTTGTCTTCATGTGGAAGCAAGTTGGAACACCACAGTTTATGATAGGCCCTTGAGAATAAGCTGGTGAGTTACAATGATAAGTACCACTCTGAAGTGTCTGAATGGTGGATCATCCAGGAGAGAAAAAGAAAGGTTAGAGCCTCAAATCTCTAGCGGGTAATTCAGTTCCTATCCAACATACTGGATACTGGTAAATTGATGTTATCATTATTTGGAGTATTGGCCAAATTCTCTCAAAACAATTGTGATATTGTTAGTAGGATATTGTATTATGAACTGGACATGATTTTATTAATACCTGCTTTCTGAAGAAGTGGACAGTTTTATTTTAAGTCATTTTAAAACCAGATAACAATTGTGACATTGTATTCGGAGGTTCCAGCTGAGGAGCACTGCAAAAAGATTGAAAAGGTGTGGTTTGATATAAAATTTCAAACACTGATGCATCTAAACAAAATAAAGTAATGAACAACCAGCTGAATGTTAACAGCTTAATGCTCAGGATGGCAAAAGGAGAAGAGAAGCCTCAGTTGCGTTGATGTACAGATAATAAAATAAAATAATAATTATAATATGTCCATCCTATCCCTTTTAGTGTATCTATCTGTATGTCAAATATCAGGAGGTAGCCGTGTTAGTCTGTATCCACAAAAACAACCAGAAATCTGGCGGCAATTTAAAGACTAACAGATTTATTCGGGCATAAGTTTTTGTGGGTAAAAAAGCTCACTTCTTCAGATACATGCATCTATATGTATGTCTCAATTGTGTTTTTTCTTTATAGGTTTAGATTGGAGCCTATCCCTGCAGTCTGGTGCTTCTGCCCTGGATTTGACACAACCTCTTGCAATGCAATTCCTGTACACAAGGACTGGAGGACACTTGTGCCTAGAGTGGCGCTAAGAAAATGATAGGGAGGAAGGAGGAGGGATTTCCTGGTGCTACCCCTCCCTACTGTACTGGCTGGTGGACCTTGGTAAGTGCAGAGGAAGTTTGTGAGGCACCCTGTATAAAGACATAGCAGCTACAGCTCCTTCTGTGCCTTCCCGGAGACTCAGGGAGGCTGCTATCAAGTTGATGTGTCTTTCTGGCTAGCACTCCCTTATGTACTATGATAGAAAGCCATAAACTAGCCCACATTGAATAGTATATAATAGCATATAGCACCTTCCATCCCAATCTGAGAGAGCTTTACAAATGCAAATATAAACAATGTGCAGGGATCAGTTCACCCACCACAGAAATGCAGCCACTCCCTCTCAGGTCCTCCAGATTCAGAAACACCAGTCTCTATTTCTTGAGCTAAAGGGGAATAGTGGGTTACCATTTACTGACAAGCCAAGAACCCACACTCATTCATGCATACAAAGCCTGTACATCGTTGCATCCCCTGTGGAATCATTAACATCATCATCATCTCGAGCAGCTAGGTGTTTTGGGAGATCTCCCTTCAAAGCACTGACCAGGTCCAATGCTGCCCAGCCTGAATGGAGCTAAGTAGAGTCAGGCTGGGCACTAAATATATATAAATAAAATGGACGTTTATTCAAGTAAATCAATGATCCTTCCAGTTAGCTGTACAAGGGTAAGACCAGATCAGTTTATGGTCTAGCAGCAAGGCAGCTCTGCACAAACAATTGAAGGAAACCCCAGGAAGCCTGTGCAATGATCCCTTAGGCAGAGTGTTTGCCAGAGACAGACAGAAACAACTACAATAAGAATTTTTTTCCTGTGATTTTCTGTTCCATTAAATGATGCCACCACTGAACACATGCCAAACTGCTAATGAAAGAACTCTGGTGCGTAGCAGACAGGGGTGAACACTGGAGACGTCAATGTTATATCAGCCTGCCTGGCTCCGGTGTTGGCTTTGGTCCAGATAGGATATCTGTTTTGATTCCCTATATCAGAGCACACAATAGACTGAGGCATGAAGTCTGGGGAAGGAGGGGAAAGAAAGGCCAAGCAAGTGGCTCTATCCACACTTCACAGCTGTCCAGCAACCTCTGTAATGGACTGAAGCAAATCCATGGAGTCGAGCACCCTTAAAGTTTAAAAAAGTTTAGATTCAGAACTCGGCCTTGACTTTTTGGATATGTCAACTTCTTTTTCCTTAGTGGATGAGGATACAATCCTAGTTGTGATAGTAGACGAATGATAGAGGGTAGAGCTGGTCCAAATTTTTTCTCCACCAAAATTTTTGAGTCTGGAGCCAACAAAAATCCTCAAACAAAAAGATTTTGGCTGAAAATATTTTGAAGAAAAATGACATTTTTTGTGGAAAGCAGACACTTTTTGAGAACAAAAAATCTGTAATCGATAACCCAATTTTCTGCTGAAAACCAGTTTAGATGGAAGATTTTCAACCAGACATACCAGAGAGCCCTTTAGATACATGAAGTCTTATATGTTTCTTTGGAATAGTGGAGCAGGTTTATCTGGCTGTATCCCTGTCATTGGAATGTTGGAATCCTCTACAGGTAGAAAAGAATCCAACTCCTGCGGAAAGTCTGACACATCTAAGATGGCTTAACAGACAGCTACAGTTCACATACACATTTGCTAAAGCAACAAAAGTTTGAAGTTTGCTTTTATTTCTTTCAGGGAACAATATACTTTGAACAAACCCAATCCCCACACCCATCTCTTTACTGCAAGTGACCTTCAGGGTATAAGCTCTTTGCACAGCGGCCATGGGAGTGACCTTGCAGTTCTCAAACCAATCGCTTCATGACAGCTAGGGGACTCTGAGCTTTAACTGCCTATGTTCAGGGCTGTGCCCAGGCAACCTCCCTATGTGCCTCTGCTCTGTTGATTATTGGATTGCTTTATTTTTCCACACCACTCCCTACTTCTGCTTATTCTCCTTGTGCTGCCAGACTCCAGGCATATTTATTCCTATCTAACACCCTCACCTCACAAAGCTACCAGTTCACGCAGCAAATCTTCCCTCTGGAAAAGAAATATTTACAGAGGTTTTAAGTGCCATAGCAATTACATGTTTATTTAGACTTGTTTGTGATGGTAGCTGGACCCCACGGGGCCCACTAGAGAGTATGTGACCCTATGTGAGGAATACAAGGTTTAAAGTATGTCACCAAGCAGAAAGAAATATTCCTGGCAGCTGAATTTGTAGAAATGCTGTCCCTGTATTCCAGACAGCCATGGCATGGGAATTTACTTAGTCCAAGCTATTGTATTGTACATACAACAAGGTAAAGAATGTACCATATGAACTGGACTGTAGCTCCTGCTTTGAGCTTATTCAGGTAAAAGCAGCCTAGATGTCCCTATTAACTTGTAGTAAGAAGTGTCCCTTTCACATGGGACACCCTATTTGCAGTAGTCTGTAAGGCCACCACTCTCTCTACTTTAATATCCCTCCTCAAGACTCATCTCTACTGTGACATCTAGAAGAAATCAGTGACAGCTGGATTGTGCATCAGTTGAGAAAGGATTGTATTTTATTTTTAACAGAAAGATTTGATATATTCAGGATTGCTCAAGCTATACAATAGCTACCCTTGTAGGTTTGTTTCACTCAGCAGTGAAAGAAACAGATGCATTTAATAATACAATAAAAGTAGTCTAGCAAGTGTGTCTGGCATATTGCCCACTATTCATTTTGTATGGTCAAATAAACCTAGAACAGAAAAAAAAAATCAAAGTGTTCATATGTATTCCTTGTAGGAAAATGAATTCCATAAAATCACCCCTCTCTTTAGGGAGGGCAGACTGAAGTGTGTGTGTAAGGGAGATGAGGGAATTCTCTATTTTATGAAAGTTGGAAAATGTAGGGGCAATAAAAAATAGACACAGAATGTCAGTGCCAGAAAGTTTTCAGGCAGTAATTTAAACTTGTTTGAGATGTAAATCTCAAGATATTTGATTTTTTTTTTGTAATGGGCCTTTTGGGGCAGTGTGTTTATGGTATATAATTATTATTTATTAATATTTATTTGCATGGGTCAATATATGTGCAGGGCACTTAGACAAAAGATGAATTCCCTGCTTCAAATAATTTACATTCTAAGTATGAAGAAAGAAAGAAAGAAAGAAAGAAAGAAAGAAAGAAAGAAAGAAAGAAAGAAAGAAAAATTTTGTTTTCTTTCTATAATCATCATAGTCATAATAAGCACTTTTATAATTGTTTTTATTACTCTCACTGTTGTGCTTCCTTGTCCCCAATAGTCTGTGGTGGGACCGAGCTGGTGACATCATTGTCTTTTTATGGGCCGTGACATGGTCTGAGTTCTTCATCCTGTCAACAGGGAGTGTGACTGTCTGAAGGGCAAGGATGTGTCGGTGCACCTGGGACACATTTGTATAAATGCACTTTTCCTGCTGTCTTTCTGCCTCTCCATTGTCCTCAATCCCACCCACAGCCCACTTGACATGAGGGAGCACGAAGGAGGGGGAAGCCTTGCAGTGAGAGGGACTGAGGGAGGATGCTGGCTTGAGAATGCAAGCATTTTTTTTTTTGTTCACAGGACCAAAGCAGTGATTTATGGCTCTGTCCTTTTTCCCTGTCTGATTCTTGTTCAGTTATCTCCCATTATGACCAGTGACATATATAAAATATTTGATTTGTCCCTTATCTCTATACTACTCTATGCATACATATGGCCTAAGCAGAGAAAACATATCTGCAGTGTGTGTCTTGTACATTTCCCTCTCACTAAACTTAAGTAAACAGACTGCAGTTCAAATCTGATACACTCCTTCTTGTTCCTTATTTATGTACAGCACTATCTCGGCCTTAAACACCAAATACATATAAGCCCTACATTAATAATGCTCAGCTTCTGACTAAAAGGGATCAAATGCTTTCCCGGTGTGCTCATATTTGGCAAGGACTCTGGACTGGAGACATCTCACATTTTTCGAAGCTATACATTGTCCATTGTATAGTATAACATATGTTTGTTCCCTACTGTATTTGCTTTAATGTGGGGATTTGTTTATTTGATATTATTTTTATATCCCTTATGCTACAATCAAGGATGGATGAACTGGCTTGGATTAAATAAGAAATGGCCACAAATCAACAACCTCAACCTCATACAGCCCCCATATTTGAGGTAGATTAATGTCTCATACCCACATCTAAATTTTGCTAATGGATCCCTCCTTTATAGCAAGCTATCCCAAAAGCCCAGCTCTGAACATGTAGCAACATTAAAGCATTTGAAACCGAGATCCAGATGTCTATTTGTAGGTTCCAAAAATGTTAGGATAACATTATTATATTAATTAATATTTACATTATTATTCCTGTTCACTTTCGGTATTTTTTTATATCCCCGTTACAGAGGTCCTAAAATACTGTTCCAAAATCCCCACAGTATTTCCAGCATATCCTGAAACATAAAATACCAGAAATCTCATGAGAAAGTTCATTCACATGATATATCCCACTCAGTTTTGCAGTCCCAAAAGAGATGATAATGAACACTTAAAGTTTTCAGTGGCCTTTCAAAATAAACCAAAGTTCCAATATTGTTCAGCTGTGCCTGTCTTTAACCTCAAAGTAAGTTGTTTCCTTTTGTATATTTAAATATTTTTATTCTATATGAGGAGATATATTTCCTCATAGACTTTGTGTCATAACATTGCCAATAGTAATAGTTTTTACTTTAATAAAATAATATTGCACTTATATGTTTCCATCTTTTCAAGGATCCAAAAGTGCATTACAAGAGCTAATAAATTAAGTCTTGAAAGCTTTCCTGTGTTGTAAAAATTATTTTCATAGATTAAAACATTTTCCTACAGCTCTCAAAATATTGATTGATTAATTCCTCCTTACAGCTACAGAAAGACTTTTCATTCTGTATAGACGAGCCTTAGGGGTGAGCGATGTGGTCAGGCAGCTTTGGACTCCTGGATCGGGGTGGTTGCGGATGATCTTGGGATTGGAGCCACTGGTCAGCCAGGTGAGGATAAGGTGATGCTGCCTGGATCTGCCAACCTGGCGGGGAAATAGAGGGAGCAGAGTTCACCTCTGTGGAGCCAGCAGCTTCCCGTGTGCCTCGGCAGTGGTCACACACCCACTCTCCTCCTGATAGGTAGTCAAGGGATGTGTGGATGAGGGACCCCGGGCTCAGAAACTCCCCTCTGCGCAGCCCACCTGGGCTTGGGGCCAGGAGCTGGTCTTCCTGCCCTGCGCCCTACATTGCTGTTCTCAAACTCAAATAAAGGGCACCAAAATACATGTTTGCCCAGGGCACCATTCTCCCTAAGGCTGGCTCTGATTCTGGACCAAACCCTCATCAAAAAGTATGTGTGTTTGAGTCAGGATCTTGGATCAACTCATTATAGAGAAAAGGGACAGGCATGAAGTTCAGATCCAGAATCAAGTGTTTAGGAGGATTCAGATCTAAGGATTGGTTTGAGTCCATCCATATTCATAACACATAATAAATGAATGGCAGAGGCAGAAATGGATCAGAACTCACAAGTCTTGACTCTCAGGCTCCTTCTGTAACTCTGAAGGACAGGTAGGCTTTCCAGCTGATACACAATCATGTAAACCCCAGTAAGATTAGAGGGAGGTGTGCAGAGGAAGGTGGAGGCCTCAAAGGACTATGGAGAATTTCACAGCCAGCAAAAAGTATTTTTTGAGGACTCTCCTCCTCAACTGCCTTTTGCTGATTTAATACTGACTTTCCCTTTGTACTAACACAGATGTTTCTGATGTGTGGGTGTAAGATATAAGTTCTCCACTAATTTATTTCCCTCTTTGCCAAGCACTTTGAGAAAGAACCTGAGGCAAAGCAAGGGAAATGAGGAAAGAGCTTCTTTTTATATTTTCTAAAACTCAGAATGAACTGTTTTTTTGTATCTTAAAAAGCAGCAAAGATGGGAATGGAATACACTATAGAGAGTCCCAGTGTATTGAACATACTGTAACAAATGCCAGTTTGGAGATGGAACAGCCCGCTTGCCATAGTAGGCATACCTTGGTTAAAAAGAAATGTGAAAAATTGTCCCATCCCCGCCCGTATATGACATTCCCTGGAAGGACGTCCACACCAGCCTTCCCTGTGAGCTCACCTGCATGTAGCCCATATTTTCAAATCAATATTAAATGATTCTGCCAGAACACTACATTGTGTGTGTGAGTTAAGGTTGCATACATAACACAAAATTAGAGAAAGAAAAAGTTATGGTATCTAAGATAATGTAACCTACTGCTCCTTTACCCAGAGACACACTCCCCTTTACATATAGAACAACCATCATGCAGCACAGACAAAACACTACTTTATATAGAGATGTAAGCCTTCCAGCCACTCCTGCCCGAAACAAGCTAGACTCTCCCTTACTCTCTAATCTGCATTTTAGTGGAAAAATTATACCTCAGTCATGTTTGAGGAATCTTGATTCTTTATCTTGTTTCTTAAGGTGACTACTCATTCTCTGAGACTGATTACAGCTGCTTCAGGTTTTTTTTCCCCATATCACTGCCAACCCTTTTTCATAGAATACCAGGGTTGGAAGAGACTTCAGGAGGTCATCTAGTCCAACCCCCTGCTCAAAGAAGGGCCTATCCCCAGACAGATTTTTGTCCCAGATCCCTAAATGGCCCCTTCAAGGATTAAACTCACAACGCTGGGTTTAGCAGGCCAGTGCTCAAACCACTGAGCTATCCCTCCCTCTTCATGGAATGCGCTACTGCTCCTTATGTTTCATGATATAAGCCACCAATTAACTACCTTAGGGTTAGGAAGAAAGTTTGTATAATTTTACATTATGGAGGTTTTACATCTTACAGAAACTCCTCTTGTTGGGGATAGGATGTTAGATTAGATGGACCATTAATCTGATCTGATCTAGCAATTTCTATATTCAAGGCTATTTAATTATGAAGGGCAACATTACACAACAGTTTAGGACAGGATGTAAGGAAAACTACTCCATTCATTTCAATCTGCAAGGGGGAGCAGAGGGATGTGTATGTAATTTCCTACATTGGAATTTGGCTAGGATATTGAGTATCAGAGGGGTAGCCGTGTTAGTGTGGATCTGTAAAAGCAGCAAAGAGTCCTGTGACACCTTATAGACTAATAGACATATTGGAGCATGAGCTTTCATGGGTGAATTCATGCATCTGACGAAGTGGGTATTCACCCACGAAAGCTCATGCTCCAATATGTCTGTTGTCTATAAGGTGCCACAGGACTTTTTGCTGCTTTTGGTAGGATATTGGTTATCAATCCTGCACTTGCAAAAAGTGCCATGCAGTCTTCAATATTCTTGAATGATTAGAAGCAAGGTATGGTTAGAAGGCAGCTTCCCCAGCAGCACGGTCACGCTAATGAGATATTGAGGCATCAAAAGAAGTAGTAACTCAGACCTCCTGGCAAATCATGAACACCACTACTTCTTTCAGACTCCGAATTTTCCTTGGAGCTCTCCCATCCAAATCCAATCTGATTAACATGTGAGCTCCAGCATGGTCGCAATGCAAGATTGTGTGACCACAGGTGGTATGCATTCCATAGCTTCAAAATGGTATTTTACAAATCACCCTTTGTCAGGATACGCTGCTGGAGAGGCAGAGGGAAAGACGTCACTGTAAGTGCAATAGGATTTGAAATAAATGATGGAGTTATGTTTAGAAAGAAAGAGGACATTATGGCAAAATATGCAGTAATCGTCTTTATTTATGAACAAGCCAGTCATGCAAAATCTATACCCTGTGGAGTAACTGTAGGTGCTTAATTGACTGCCTGTAAGAAAACCATTACAACTCTATTACTCCATCAACTGCACGGAAGACACAGTGGGAAAAAATAACTTGTAAGTGAAGTTTTCACACCCCTGCTTGGTGGTGAACTCCTCAGCTGCCTTTTGCTAAATCTGTAATGTATCTCTTCTTGTATACTGCATGTCTGTAATGTTGGCATACACAGCACACCCTGCTATGACAATTGTGCCAGACATTTAGAAACAAGTATGGCCTAGTGTAAAAATGTGCAGTTCCTAGTAAAGGCATTGGCATTAACGGAAGAATTACCAGAGCAAGAAGCTCAAAAAAAGGCCCGTTGACATTGTTTTACTTTTAAAAAGCTATTATATGACACTGATGGAGATTCAGCTCTTCTTGTTTATCCTCAGTTTGGATCTCCCTGGTGATCACCTCCTTGGAACTAAAGAAAGCTGAAAACAGAAGGGAAAAAAAGTGGAGAGGTAATAGATATTTTAAAAGATAAAATCTAACTTTTTAATTGGCAGTAAAATATATGTTGCATGTTGAAAATTCTCTTGCTAACATTAGGAATGTGTGTAGTGCTGACCTTTCCATTTTGAGTTTATGGACAAAACTAAGATTTTTAGATCGGGGCCACAATACAAAGCAGTATCAAACTTTGCATTCCTCCATTGCAACCTACCTACCTCATCCTAGTTATTGACTTGTCTGTTTCAGCTACCAAAATAAGCCAAAGACAATAAGACATAGGGAAAAAATAGTTATTTTCCATCTCCCTCTAATTAGTTGAAAAACATCCTAAAATCCTAAATTAGTCCTAAAAAAATCCAGAGTCTTCATGAAGACCGATGACCCATGCAGGAGCAGGATTGCATTATGGGAAATGTGCCTCAGACCTCTGAACTGCCCAGCATTTCTATGGTTCAGACTCCTGAGGTGATGCATTTTTTTGAATGCATAAATCAAATCAATCAAACCACACCACATCAAAATAAAAAAAAATGCAGGCTTTTTTTAAAAGTTTATGAAACTTCCTGATTGTAGTCAAAGCAAAAATACCAACCAAAGACCAACTGGAATCCCAAAGTGCAGCAGCCGAAGTGAAAATGGAAAAAAAGTCCTAGTTTGTTACAAGAGAGGTGTACTCTTTTGAACCCCAGGAAAGATTTGGTTTGGATTTAGTTCAAGTCACAGAAAAAGTTTGGGTTGGTTCATGTTTCACCACGAGTTCACCTGTCTCTACTTATCACTATAGATTAGTTAGTTCTTTCCTATGGTCCATGGACTCATGCAGACATGGTGCAAACATGAAGAAGCAAACTCTGGAAACAGCTTTTAGAGTAGCTGGTCAGGTGTAGGCCCAAAAATGTGTGTTTCCCTTTTAAAGCGACGGGCATGGAGAAGGCAGTCCTTGTGACTCAGATTTGTATAAGTCCTATGATTCTGTGAATCCGTATCATCGCTGTTCTCTCAACAGATGCTCAGTTCTCTCTGTAGTACATTATCACTGTGAACCAAAGGAGCGTGGGATGGTGTGTGGATGGAGAAGATTTCACTTTGCGCTCTGAATGCAACTGGAGGCTCAGCCTCAGAGTTCCAGGAGCAGAATAATTCTGCATTCTTAAGTCACATATTGTTGCATTTGCTCCCCACAGCCTAGCCATCAACATTGGGTGGGAACAAGTTCACCAAAAAAGCCTCAGCTGAGTCTTTCTGTGTTGAATAAAGCCCCTGCGGATGCAATTACCTCAGGGAAATTTGGGGTGGAGAGAAGATACAGAAGGAACCAGTCTTTTCTCTTCCAAAAGAACAGCTTGCAGTTGTCTATGCATATGTTTTACTATCCACACATTCATCTTGTTAGCCTTGATGAATTTACCCTTAATGCTAACAATTCTTTTTAATTAATCCACCATAAAAGACTTGCACTATCCCACTGGGAGAGCCAAATATGGTTCTACATTTTTCTGTACACCATTTTCTCTCCATCTTTCTGTTTTCCCTGTTGCCTTTATGTTTCCACAATAAATCTCAAAACAAGCTCAACACCACTATATATCTCTTTAAAAATTGACACCATCTAAGTGAATGATCTACAGCACATGAAATAAAGAAAATCCCCAGTAATGTGCAGGGAAACATCTCAATATTAAGGTAGTGGAAGCACAGTTATGTCACTCACAAACCTAACATCTATAGCAAGCTTTTCACCTTCATTTTCTCTTTGTCTCTTTTGCTTAGAAAATGACTCAGAAAATTGGGGCTTGTTCCTAGTTTTTATCTCCCAGAAAGTAAAGAGTAAAACATAAATTTCTCAGCTCACACTTTTCAATCTGCTTAATTGCTGCACATAAATTCTGCTTAGAAACGGAGAATGAGATTGCATAGTGTTTTTTGCAGGGGGAGTGTGCAAAGAACCTACTCCCTCCCTTGGGCATCCCAAGCAAGGGCCCATCGTAATCCCAGACCCTGAACCTTTCTGACCACAGGGACCAAAAGGAAAAGAGGAGAGATCTAGACCATAGTCTCAACCATTGTATTTCTCCTTGCCTTGTTTTGGTTATAGACTTGTCTGCTTCAGGCTACAAAAATAGATAGGAGACAATAGGCAAAACAATATAACTCTTTCCCCTCTCCCTCTATGGGCTGCAGGGGTCAAATAGACTACATCATCCTCGTGGATGGTTCAGCCTGTGTAGTCCTGTGCTCCAGGCCACTCTTTAGAGCTAGGAGTTAACTGGCCCTAGACAACCACCTATTGAACAGATGGAATGTGAAAAGAATGACAGCTATCCACTTTAAGGAGGGGCCTGATTCTGTGTGGTGCTGAGCCCTGCTAATAAGTAGAGCATTCAGTGGGAGTGGAGAGGAGAAAACACCACCCAGGATCGAGACTTTGTTTTATCTGCTTTATTCACAAAGCTTGTGAATGGACCTGACGATTCCAAACTAGATTTTTTGTTTTACTGATTTCATTGTAAATAAGGCAGGAGGTGCAGTGAAAGGCAAAGCAACAGAAGCATATTTATACAGACAACTTATAACAGAGTTGTCTTACAGGTAACAAGAAAGAATGAAATCTTCAGTCACCCTCTCACTCCTGAGATCCAAGACACCATCGTGTGCCTTCTCTCACTTCCTTTTCTCTGGCAGGGAGCACAGCTTTTATCTGAGGATTACAGATGTCATCACTGCAAGAGGCCTCATATATCCTAGTGCTGTGGATTTCACACTCTAACCTGTAGTCTATCATTGCTATGCAGAGACCATCTTTTGTGTTCAAACAAAGAAAGTGGTGCATAGAGTGGAGGAGCTGTGGACACACTGGTTCTATGTCTACCCCGCTTCCAGTGCAGCATTGTTCCCTCCAGTTTATTATCTTATGTTTCCCTCATTTTAAATTGTCTCAGGAAATAGAGGTTTCACCATCTGAAAACATTTTACACATAGTGATTCATCCCCACAAACCTTTGTGGGGTGGGTAAGGTTTATTAGTTCCATTTTAAAGACATTGAAATTGAGGCAGAGAGAAGTGAAGTGATGTGTCCCAAAGTCACACAATACGTCAGTGAGCAGAGCTAGGAATAAAACCCAACTCTAAGTTGCATGCTGTGACTCTCAGACTACAGTTCCTCTCTTCCAAAGTTAGCAATTTAGTTTTTCCAAGGTATATTTCTAAACTGCTTGAAGGGAAGACATTTCTGTTTTTTATTTGTTTCTGTGTTTTATAATGAAAAGCCCATGGACTTAATGTGTATTCAGAGATGTTAAAATGGTTTTCAGTATGATGCTGAGGGCTCATTTTTATGATCTCAAGGCTGCAGCGAGCACACTGCTCAGTCTTTTTACTTTAATGTTGTTGGGTTTTTTTCATATTCACAAAACAGTGCCTGTCTCCAGAAAAAAATAAATGTGCTCCCTGGAGATTCCACTCTTGGAATCAAAGCATGGGTGCATGCATAGTATTAGTGCTGATAAATGAGGCCAGGTATGTTTTAATAACCTTCGCTGTGGAAGGCATTTTTGCACTACTCTTGCACTCAGTCAGTCGCTGTGTATCTTGGCAAAGCCAGGTCTGTTTCTGAGGAAAGAAAACTATTTCCATCTTTAATAAGTCATTCCAAGTTTCCTGTGATGTTATAAATAATCGGGCAAGCAGCCGGCTTTATTCTGCTTAATTCGATATGGCAGATTTGGAGAGCAGAAAAGTTCAGTCTCAACATAAGCTCTGGAGCTGGACTTTGACCAAGTCTCCCCCCACACACCCTCCCGATGAGATAAAGTTTATCATAAAGCACACTTACCAAGGCAGCTGAGATAGGGCCTGGCCTTCTCGTCTATTTACCGAAAGTACCCTGTTCATACTCATGCTGTGGACATGAGGTCACACTGTGCCAGGTTTTCTTTGGGGAGTGGGCAGCTGCACTGACAGTGTTAGCTAGTACACTTGCCATTCAGGGAAAAAAAAGTGCTTGCAACACAAATAAATTAGTTCATGAGTAATTGAAAAAGGAAATATAACGTCACATGCCTTCATCTGCACATAGGGCAATGCTTACTGAGCCTGGATAGTTGTGGAGGTCAAGTGTCCTCATGACAAATTGAATGCCTTTTCTGAAGCACGGGGAGGTGCAGTATTCTTCAGGGGACATTGGAAGGTTATATATTCTAGGCATGTTAGAAGATTGCATAGCTCATTTGGATGAATATTCATGAAGGAAAAAGTTGATTGAAGAGATGCATTCCTTCATAACAATGAGAGAATGAGTGGCAGTATGATCTGGTGATTAAACTGGAATTTAAGAGACTAGGATTCCATTCCTAGCTCTGCATGTGATGTTTGGCATGATCTTGGGCAAATCATAGGGTTTAAAGCCAGAAGGGACTACCAGATCATAGTTTGACCTCCTAGATATTAAAGGCCACCAACACCAGTCACCCCTACACGCTAAACCCAACAACCAAAATTAGACCAATGTATTACAGTCCACAGGAGACTAGACTATTATGTGCCACAGGCAGAGAATAGGAAGGACAGAGGTGCACCAGTGCCAAGGACCTCAGAATGGCAGGGAAGTGGCAAGTCACTTAAGATCTCTGTCTCAGTTATTCCTTTTGTAAAAAGGGGAGAATAATGATCTATCTACCTGACTCACAGATATAGTGTGAAAATTAGTTAGCTAATGTTTGTAAATTGATGTACAAGTCCTAAAAATTATTACTATAGGCCAAGGCAGTACATTGGTGATGACCATTACTTTGAAATAACAGGACCATATTTTTTTTTGTTTTTGTTTGAATGCCTCAGGTTATATTTACAGATCAAATTCATTTCCAAAATACAACCCAGATGTATTGTTATGGATTTTTTAATAAAATTATTGCTTAAAGGTAAAAACATAATAATACAAAAACAACTTTCTTTGGTGAGTCATAATATTAAGTAATTTCCTTTTAAAAATAAAACTAAAACCTCAGTTTGTTCCCATAGCTCATCTGGTGCTGTTCCCGAGGTGATTACACATCCAATTTGGACCTAGTATTCTTTCTAACTGACTCAGCATTCCTAAGAAAATGCTCATATTGGGAATCAGAATATTTTCTGGTTGAATTACTCCTTGGATCTGGAAAACTGGTATAAGAAAAGCAAGATGTTGTAGGATGAGTTATGACATGTCTTCCTATAGCTCCCACAGTAATGACTTGCTGAGAGAGTCCCAGATTAACCTTTATAATCCTCTCTCCCTTATCTATCTTGCAATCAGGCATTTGCCAGAATTTAGGAAATTTCTTTTGAGGATTGAAAATTCCCCCATGGCTAGTACAATGTAGTATACAATGAGAGAAAAATGTTACATTACTCTATGTAAATCAAGTTATGGTTACATAACACAATCTGACTGCTGTCTAGAAATTCAGGGTCCGGTTCTGTAAAGGGACCTGAAAATGGGAGTACACATTCTATAAAGTCTGTTTACATGGCTAGAAGAGTGGAAAGCAGCCAGGGTGAAAATCCAAATCAGACCATTATAATTGAATCCTCACATGAAGAGAAAGAACATAGGCCAGGAATTTCAAAGGGTCCTCAGGAAATTGGGCCTCTAACTTTCATTAACTTTCAATGGGAGTTGAGTGACTAAGGCCTTGGCTACACTTGTAAGTTAGAGTACATTAAATCAGCCCCGGGCATCCTAAATCCTTAGGTGTCCACACTGGCAAGGCATGTAGAGCGTCCGGACTCTGCAGCTGGAGCACCCCTGGTAATCCACTGCCACAAGAAGCATAGAGCTTGCTGTGCCCCAGCTGGAGTACCACGATGTCAGTGTGGATGCTGTGGTCTATTAATGCGTTCTGATTGGCTTCCATGAAGTGTCTCACAATGCCTGTTCTAGCCACTCTGGTCATCACTTTGAACTCTACTGCCTGCTCTCGGGTGACCAACCATCAGACCTGCTCTTTAAATTCTCTGGGAATTTTCAAATTCCCCTTCCTGTTTGCTCAGCAAGGCACGGAGTGCTCTCAGCGAATCTTTCCAGGTGACCATGCATCCATGCACCAGGCGATCCCCAGTATGGAGCAATGGCGAGATGCTGGACCTCATCAGTGTTTGGGGGGAGGAAGCTGTCCAGTCCCAGCTGTGCTCCAGCCGAAGGAATTACGATACCTACAGGCAGATATCAAGGGCCATGATGGAAAGGGGCCATGACCGGGACGCAGTGCAGTGCAGGGTTAAAGTGAAGGAGCTGCGGAATGCCTACCACAAAGCGTGGGAGGCAAAACACCACTCTGGTGCTGCCCCCACGACCTGCCATTTCTACAAAGAGCTGGATGCAGTATTTGGGGGCGACCCCCAACTCCACTCCAAAGAGCATCATGGACACTTCAGAGGCAGTAGCAGTTCAACAAGGCAGAAGGAGGAAAGCTGGAGAGAGGGTGATGAGGAGGAGGGTGGCCCATAGCCAGAGGATGGCCCGGCATCCCTAGATGCATGCAGCCAGGAGCTGTTTTCAAGCCAGGAGGAAAGTAGCCAGTCGCAGCAGATGGTGCTTGGGGAAGAAAAACAGCAGAGGAGGCGCCTGGTAAGTGGCTTTTATTTTGGGAAGTTATTCACTGCGGGCTCTTGGGGCGAGGAGGGTTAGGATTGCATGCATGCCTAGATGCGGAATAGGGCATTGATGTGATCTCTCACATCGCAGTAATCAGCTTCAGTGATATCTTCAAAGGTCTCATGCAGAAGCTGGGCTATCCACTTGCGCAGGTTCCTTGGCAGAACTACTGTGGTCCTTGTCTCAGTCAAGCTAACATTTCCACATCACTGTGCCGTGAGGGGCAGGGGGACCATTGCTGAACACAGGCAAGCGGCACAAGGGCCAGGGCAGAAGTTGCATTGCCGTAGAAGACCCTCAGCAAGGAGATATCTTCGAGGATGAACTCATCCTGTGGAAAATGTGAGGACAGTGTTCAGTATAGGGGCCCTTTGCAGCTGTTGGCTCTCCCCAAGGCAGAGAAACCCAGAGGACAGTATGGCCCTGAAACAATCAGTCCCCCTTGCCCCTGTGCTTACTCACCATTTTGGGGCTCCTGTGGGTTATGTGTGCTCACTTTGGGACAAGCACTTTCTGCTATTGTGTACACTGTACTTATCTTTAAGTACAGCTGAATCATTGCTCTGTCTAGTGTGAACAGTGCTGCCTTTGTTAAGCATTGCATTTTAGCTTTACAGATGTAACCTTGAGATCCCAGCCATCCTTATTATCAATGGCCAAAAGACTGTAAAGAATCAGGAAGCATCTGCAAAGAACCAAAGAGGACCTGCTGCATGAAGTCATGCAGCAGTCCCTTACTGAAAATCAAAAAGTATAAGAATGGCGGGAAACTGAAAGGAGGCTCTACCAGCAGAATGTGGATTGCCAGCACCAAAGCATGGAGTGGCTCCTAATCATTATGGAGCGCCAAGCGTACTCGATGCAGGCACTCATAGCAGTTCAGACGGAGCAGAAACGCACACACACCCCTGCAGCCCTTGTCCCAAAACTCTTTCCCTTGTGTCTCCATGTCACCGCCAACCCACTTCCCCCCAACATCCAGTTTCTTATTACCACTAGCTGCCTCAAACACCTGTAGCTTCACCAACCAGCCCTGCAAACTACAACCCTTACCCACTGCACTCAACCCCCATCACCATGCATTTTAGCCAGCCTGAAGTGCAGCACTCATTGCACAGCAGTCCAGACAGGAAGGCTGAATATGATAACAGGATATATGCAAATCTGTGATTGTCCCGTTCCCCACCCCACCCCCTTCCCTCCTGCCACACAACACAGATGTATCATGCCCTTTCTGTTTCCCAAGCCATTGTATTTCTTTTCAATAAATGACTTTTTTTGGCTTTAAAAATATTCTTCACTGCATTAAGTAAAAGATACTGTAGCCCGGGAAAGCAACAGGCACTGCAAGTCAGTGCATCAGCTGTAGTAAACGCAGATGCCTACTAGAACTGGAACCACAGCACTTCACTCCCGTGCAGGGCACCAAACATTACTGTAGGTTTTCAGTGTCGAATTGCTCACTCAAAGCATCCCTAATCCTTGCAGTTCCATGCTAGACCCCTCTAATAGCCCTGGTCTTTGGCTGTTCAAATTCAGCCTCCAGGTGTTGAACCTCCATGGTCCACACCTGAGTGAAGCTTTCACCTTCCCTTCTCAAATGTTATGGAGGGTACAGCACACGGTGATAACCCTGGGGATGTTGTCATCGGCCAGGTCCAGCTTCCCATACAGACAGTGCCAGAGGCCCTTTAAATGGCCAAAAGCACACTCAACGGTCATTCTGCACCAACTCAGCCTGTTGTTGAACTGCTCCTTGCTGCTGTCAAGGCTCTCTGTGTAGGGTTTCATGAGCCAAGGCATTAAATGGTAAGCCGGGTCTTCAAGGATCACAATAGGCATTTTGACTTCCCCTACGGTGATTTTCTGATATGGGAAAAAAGTCCTGGCTTGCAGCTTCCTGAACAGGCCTGAGTTCCGAAAGATGCGTGTGTCACGCACCTTTCCGGACTAGCCTACGTTAATGTCCATGAAACACCCACAGTGATCCACAAGCGCCTGGAGAAACATCGAGAAATACCCCTTCTGATTAACGTACTCAGAGGCTAGGTGGGCTGGTGCCAGAATTGGAATATGTGTCCCATCTATTGTCCCTCTGTAGTTAGGGAAACCAAATTGTGCAAAGCCAGCCACAATGTCATGCATGTTGCCCAGAGTCACAGTTCTGAGCAGGATGCAAGTAATGGCCCTGCAAACTTGCATCAACACGATTCCAATGGTCGACTTTCCCACTCCAAACTGGTTAGCGACTGATTGGTAGCTGTCCGGAGTTGCAAGTTTCCAGACTGCAATAGCCACCCGCTTCTCCACCATCAGGGCATCTCTCAATCTCATGTCCTTGTGCTGCAGGGTGGGGGCGAGCTCAGCTTCCAGACCCATGAAAGTCACTTTCCTCATCTGAAAGTTCTAAAGCCACTGCTTGTCATCCCAGACTTGCATGATGATGTGATCCTACCACTCAGTGCTTGTTTCCTGAGCCCAAAAGTAGCATTCCACGGTGGTGAGCATGTCCATGAATACCACAAGCAATCTCGTGTCGCATGCGTTATGTTAGTCGACATCAATGTTGAGATCTTCACTGTCACTTTGTAGCTTAAGGAGTAATTTGACTGCAATTCATGACGTGCTGGTGAGACGCATCAGCATATTCCTCACAAGTTCAGGATCCATTACCACAGACTGAAAGGGAAGACAGAACGCGTAATAAAAAAACCGTTGAAAGACAGTGCCAAATGTGGACGGAAGCACAGAGATTGCTGGGGTGCGAAGCAATGCATCACAGGGCATTGGGATAGGACCCAGGATGTCCCTTGTTCCCCCTTCCCCTTTCTACAAGCCACAGCGCCAGAATGGGAAGAGGTGCCCATAACACACCACTCCCAATGCCGCTGCAAGTGCCACAAATGTGGCAACGCCATTGCACTTGCAGCACAGAACACACGGCAGTGCTTTCCTTGCTGTGGTCTCCGAGGGCTGGTTTAACTCCCGTAGTGCTACATCTGCAAGTCTAGCCATGCCCTAATTCCCTCAGGTGTGTTGAAAATCCTAGCCATAATAGTTAGCCTGTGTGACTGACTGTGTTGTTGTTTAGTGGCTGGCAGACTACTATTATGCAGAGTTTCCTTTCGGTAGGGGCTTGTGTTTTAGGGACTCAAAGTCTTTGATTCTACACTTGATGCTTCATGTTTGCAATTTAGCTGGCAACTGTATTGTTTTTACCTATGGTTTTCCTACAATATCACTTCTGGCAAGCTAATCAGGGAGAGAGCTGGTCAGATCCCCAAGAAAAACACCAGATGTTCATAATCCTGTAGGTGTCACCACTCTGTTTAAGTCAATAGTGAACCAGTGCCCTCAGAATCAACCACACAACTTGCAGGCAAGTAACATGTAATAAACCAATTGTCTCTGGGGCATCAAATTTTGATCCATACCACTATTATTATTTGTATTACAGTAGAGTCTAGAGGCCTCAACCCAGATAGAGCTTATTAAATGCTGTACATACACATAAGAGACAGCCTATACTCCAAAGAGTTTCCAATTTAAGTAGAGAAGACAAAAAAAGGGTAAGAGACAAGTAGCCCAAATGGGAAATGGAGGCACCAAAAAGTGCTGACTTGCCTAATGTAGAAGTAGTCGGTAATAGAGATGCGATTTGAACCCAGACCCCTGCTCCTGGTATTGCCTAAAGTCTAAGCCACAAGACCATCCTACCTCTTTAGCCTCTTTAGCCTCAAGAGCCCCACTTAAGGTAAACATAAACCTCCAGTAGCCTGGGCTCTCTACAAATGGAGATCAGAAATATAAATAATCTCTATCTTACAGAGATCCAAGCTGGCTTGTGATCCAACTGAGGAATGGTGGGTACCTAAACAACATATTCAGTCAATATCTGAAACAATTATAGATGTAAAACAGATAAAAGTCCTTTTTGGAACATAAAAAGCTAAAAGTTCAAGGTGAGTAATGATGATGGACTCTATCGATTCGATTAGCAAACACAAACCCCTAAACAAATATTCTTTGTTCTAGGGAGGCAAAATTCCCAGTACACTCAGCATCTGAGAATTTGTTAATTTATTATATGTGAGGCAAGGTCACTGGATGCTTTCCCCACAATCAATAACATTAGAAAATATATTAATTCCTGGCCTCTGTAAGAGTCTTGCAATCAGTAACATGGTTCGGGGGGGGAGGGGTTGGATGACTGGGAAGAGTCAAAATAAAATATAGAATAATTCATTTCTAGATCACTTGTTTGAATCCAGGCCAAGTTGTTAGTGATCAAAAGTTATTATAATCTGGAGCCCAATTCTGAGCTTGAATGTCTTGAGTTAAGTATCTATCTATCTATAGTCATCTAAGCGCTGATTTAACCAACCACATTTACATTTAATTCCTAAATCAAAACTTAGGGTCTCTAACATGGATGTTAGTGACTAACTTTAGGCATCCATGCAGAAAAACTGGGCCTCTGTGACTACCTGGTGGATAGTGTAACATATATTTAGTGATATAAATCCAGTAATGCTCATAGAGGTGACCCCCTATAGTCCCACACACAAAAGAAGGACTGGATGGGCCAGGGAGACTGAACAACTTAGTTTTCACGTCTAATGGGACTGTCCCTTCTGGTAAGGTTGAGGCATATTAGCAGGACAGCTTGCACAGTTATTGTCTTGAAATGATGAAATGTTATTGTCTGTGTGATGAAATGGCACTTTTGATAAGCATTAAATTAGATTCTCTGGTAACCAGCGGCGATGAGCAATGCACCCAACTGCCCTCTGAGTCTTCTTAAAACAATAGTCTTTAGTATTCCAACTTTTTATGAACCATGAATCATCACTTGATGATTACCTGTTCTGTTCATTCCCTCTGGGGAATCTGGCTCTGGCCACTGTCGGCAGACAGGATACTGGGCTAGATGGACCTTTGGTCTGACCCATTAGGGCCATTCTTATGTTCTTATGAAGATATTTGGAGAGAAAAATCATTTCAAAACAATGTTCGCTGCCTGTGTGTAGTACCGTCTATTGTTCAAAAAAAAAAAAAAAAAAGCCAGCATAGAACTCAATCCTGCAATCCTGAAACAAGTTTTAAACAGGGGAATCGCTGACCTGGACATAGCATAGCTGGCTAAAATATTTAATCATTGTAAATCCTTGCTTGTTACTATAACTGTGATTATTTTATTTATACAAAGAGCAAAAGAAATTTTCTGGTAGAAAAGTACATTTCATTGAGATTCATTCATTTTTGACTGGTCCTTTATCCTGTGTGAATGGAGATCACTAGACTCTCTAAGGACAGCTATTGCCCCATTTATATGGGTGCAAAAAGCCACCCAAACCATCAGAACCACCTCCTTCTTACTGCACAGTGGCAGGCAGGTCCTGGAGACACACAGGGGACTCCACCTCTTGCATAGTAACAGCAGTCTCTGGTGGGACACACAGTTTGGGGACAGGAAAAGTGGTAGGGGAATAGTACAATGGCTGTTCATCCGCACAGATCCACTGACTAAAGTCCTCACCCAAGGAAATATGGATGAGACCCAAAGGTCACCCAGTCAATCCCCCTATGGGGCAAGATAGTTTTCCATCTTCCAAGTGACAAGTACCAAACTTCTACTACTTCCTTTTGGATCTGATGGGGGTTGAATCTTGGTTGGTTGGTTTGTTTTGTCCTTTGTAAAATCTACAGATGGACAGAAACCACAAAAGTTAGATCTGTTTTATGAATAATAATAAAATAATAATAATATTAATAATAATAAAAACAGTGTTTCATTTTCTCGGCAACCCAATCTAATTATTACCAGCAGGTTCAGTTGGCAAATTTGATATTTCCCCCCAGAATTTGTAAGTGAAAGACTTCAGTTTCCTATGTATTTTCCTTTCTGCCAATGCTGTCAAAGTGTTCCATGCCAGCTACTCCTACCACCTTCTTTTCCCTTTTATAAGGTTTGATTTCCCATTAAAATAAATGCATACTATATGCATTGCCATAAAAGCTCACATTTCTGCATCTGTTTCCCCCTTTGTTAGCAGTCCATAGTAGCCACATGTTCACAGCATGGATTGTCTGGCAGGAGCACCCTTCATTTAATTTCCTAGCACAGACCTTACAATGGTGACAGACTCAGGCCAGCCAAATGCATTTTTCCTTCTATAATTGCTCAAAATGTTTTAAAAAAGCCTTTGATTTTTTACAAACAAGGGAGTGATCACCAGAGACTTGTCCAGACACATGAAGGATTGATGGTCAGCAGGTCTAAGGAGGTCAATGAACATTATTGAGAAGGCAGGAGCTTGCACATCAAGAAACAAACATATATTTTAGATTGTTTAAAAAAAAGTGTTGTTCAATCATTGTATTAATGTGATTTTTTCTAATTCTCAAAGGTCCCGAAAATAAGAAAGATCTGCAGCTTGAAAGAGACTCAAATGTCAAAAGCTTAAGGGGTCACTGGCTTAGTACTGGCAGCAGAATGATGGAGGGTACACACTAAGGGTGGGGAATTTGCACAGCATAGACATATTTTGCCCACTTTTTGGCAGCTGTCAATGCTAAAGAAAAAAGAATTTAAATGACATTGATTTTAGCCTTCAGTTCTCAGAACTGCGGATAGGAATAATAATACTCTACACTTTCCCACTGAACAATTTGGGGAAAATAACTAAGGGGAAACACACAGTTTCCCTACTCTCCACACCTTTTATAAGAGGGGACAATCACCCAGAGGTATAAACAGTATTGTCACTGTTCCACTTGCATGTTGTCACCAAGTTAATTTAGCAAAACATCCTGGAGGGGAATAATTTTAGTCCTGTAATTGGAGGGGGAGACCTACCAGGTGTGTGGGTGCTGTTGCTTATCTGACCTTAATCTAACCATTCATAGTACAGAGAACATAGATGGAAGCTTGCAAAACATTAATGCCAAAGATGCAGTTTGTCACCTCAGCCCCACTGATGTTTCAGTTTTCAAGTCTTTTGATGCAGGATGCCATTTGTCTGGCATGCAGTTGCTTCATGCAGCCTTTTGCACAATGAAGCTATATGAAACTTTTGGGATCAGGATAAATGTTGTTGGTAGCTGGGAGGGGACACAATGTAAAAAGATATATATATTTCCCCAAACTGGAAAGCAATTAAGAGGAATCTTGGTCCTCTATTCCAATGACAGGATTATCAATGATGATTTCTTTAGTCATGAAAATTAAGGACTACATTGTAACAATACAATCCGCTCTCAGTATGGAGCGGTGTTCCAGGTACAGACCAGGGAATGAACTGCTACTCTGAGAATTAGTCTGGTTTCTGCTTGCTCCAGGTTTAAAGTGCTAACCCATTACCAGGCACAGATGACTTCTCCCTCCTCACAGCCTCAGCTGTGTAGTTCAGTGTGTTTTGTGGGGGGACAATTGAGTAGAGGTTCCACAGATTTCCCCCCTCTCAAATTCCACTGCCCTGTGCTTCCCTCACTCATGCTGAGACCATGTAGAGAAGTAAAGAGGCAGCTGAAACCCCTTTCTCCCTTGCTTGAGAACATACAACAAGCAACGATCTTGCCCTGAGTTTGCAGTTCAATCAATCTCTCCTAGGTTTTCTGCTCACGTTTTATACAATCCTGGGTATATTTATCTCCATGGAGTTAAAAAAATACATACAGTGAGCACTTAGTCTTTAATAGAAAACTCTGGACCAGATTCTGACCTCAATTACACTGGCATAAACCGGCAGTAACCCCATTGATTTGAGAGGAATTACTCTGGATTGAAAAGGCATAGCACGGGTCAGAATATAGCCACATGAATCTAGCAAAAAAACTGCAGAGCTTTCACATACAATCGGCAGGTGGGATTTCCAAATGGCTTTTTCTTTTTAATTGCACACTTAAAATATCAATTATTCATGCCCTAATCCAGTTTATGACATTATCTGGAGGATACAAATCACTCTTTCATACGTTTCCTTCATTTCATTCAAAGCCTTGAGCAGTTTTCAGCTTCTACTTAGGTTTTTTGTCCTTTGTGACTTCAAAATGTAAGAGACAGGCAATTTTTTGTATTATTTTTAATTATTTTTAGTTTTGTTTCTAACATTAAAATGACACAAGTCTTAGTGGGGAAAAAAAGCTGTAAGTGCCACTATGTCTATGTAGCCACGCTCCAAACACAGACATTGCTTCCAGCCATGAGGCAGTCACTAGGGCAACTTCACATTATGGCACAGCCAGTGACATGTTCCCTATAGTTATTAACAGGGCAGATATTTTCTTCAACGTGCTTCAGTATTGATAGTTCCGATTCAAAAACCTGTCCCCCTCTGGAAGAAAAAGTGCTGTTAAAGGTTTACTCTGTTATATGTGGCTATGTAATCACGTGGCATTCAGTTTCTCATTTCTATATACTGCACCTTTAAATCTAAGGAGTCGCTGCTTCTCAACTATTCAGCAGAAATAAGAGGGGATTTCTAGTGGAGGATCTCAGAGAAAGAGAATGACTCTGCTCTTTCAGTCTCTCTTTCATAGACACTTTGGACCAAATTCACTACTGGTATAAATTGGCCCTGCTCCACTGAAGTAAAATAAGCTGTTGTACTTTACACCAAGAGAGAATTTGGCCCATTATTTTATTCTTTTTGTTTGCTGTGCTCCATTATCTAAAACAAAAATAGTCTATTATTATTTATTTATGATTACAGTAAGATTCAAAAGCCCCAAATCAGGGCTCATATCCCACTGTGCTAGACCCTGCACAAACACATAGTAAGATACAGTTTGAGCCCAAAGATTTTACGAAGAAAGAGAAAAGAATGGGGAGAAGCATATAACAAGGTGTTCAGGGGGATGATAGCCACACCTATGCTTTTTAGTTTCAATACTTTTATTTATTTTCACCCCAAGGAAAGTAACATTTTACGAATGGTGGAAGAGAATCAAAATACATATTTGTATATACACATTTGTTACATGCACATATTGGACTGGATTATTGATTTAAATACCATACTTATACAAACTCCACATCAAAGTGAACCTGTTCACAACTTCGGTCCACAATGATGTACATAGGCGATAAAAGTAAAAATTGACCAAAGCACCAAAACTTGTCCCCTATAACTCCAATATATAGCACTTGATCAGGAGACTGAGCAGATTAAAAGCCTCCATTGTGGTTTCCCACTCACTGGTGTCCCAACCCTTTCTCAATGTCCATTGAAAAAGCTGGACATTCACCAAAAAAACCCAAAATCAAAATAAAAAACACAGTCACATCATTTTGTGATGGTTCTCGGGGTATTCAGGACTGTGAGTCACTTTAACCTCCTGGCTCCAGCAAGAGGAACACTTTTTGGTGTTTAACTGCATGTTCACTCCCTGACATCACCAGTCTGTTAGCCACGCAAACACTCTCTTCTGAGTTATCTCAGCCCCTATTTTGCCATGCAGGTTAACAATAGATGTACCCTAGTTCCCTGAGTCCTTTTAAGGCATTCCCCACAGTCTCCAGGGCCCTTATCCACTGAACACTCACAGAAATGCCAGGTCGACTGTCTCAAAGGAACGATGCTTCTGTGATTCAACTCAGGATCAGTTTCTTATATAATATCACAGCATGGAGATATACTTATAGTGAAAAGAGTGATAAGTTTATTATCAAAGATTTGAGATTCAAGAGAAGGTGAATAAAGATAATGGAAACAAAGGAGTTACATATCAAACAAAATCATAACATGATTTCTAGAGTCTAAACTTATCATGATAAAATTATGTCTAAAGAAGATTCTCTCACCCCAAATGTCCTTCGCAGCATTTCTACCAAGCCTGGTTGACATTCCATTTTCACGTATAAATACACTGTCCATTTACTTTCTAGTTGCAGGATAAAGCGATATCTCCTTGCCTTCTACTTCTATCTCCAAAATTCATTGCCTGTCCTCAGGAAAGTTAAACAAAAACAAAATATTGTTTGTAATTTTCCTGCATCCCTGCTTCTTTCCTGTTAGTTACGCATCCTCCTGGATGTGCAACCATGGTTTTGGTTTACAATGCTTAATTTACATGCCAAACAGATAGTGTGACAAAGTTCCTCCTCTGCCTTGGTGGGTCCTGCGCTTATTGGCAGATTTGCTTGCCTCAGAGATTCATGGCAGCCCTCAGTTTGGCTACTTTGCTAGTGGCTCAAGCCTGCCATCCACTCAGCTAACCTCATCACTGGCTAGCATGGGGGAAACTGAGTACAATCCCCGCAGTCTCTGTGTCCCACCTAGGCCAGATCTCTTTCCAATTTAGACCTTCTCTTCTGATTTTTCTCACAGATCAGGTCAACTTCTCCTGTGTTCGATCAGGAGTTGGGGGGATGGGGGGAACCTGGGCCCACCCTCTACACCAGGTTCCAGTCCAGAGCCCTGTGGATAGCAGCTATCTACAATGTTCCCTGTATCAGCTGCGTGACAGCTACAACTCCTTGGGCTACTTCCCCATTGCCTTCCCCAGCACCTTCTTTATCCTCAGTGCAGGATCCTCCTCCTGAAGCCTCCTGAAGCCTGATCATGCTTGAACTCTTCACTCCTCCAGCAGCATGCCTTCTCACTTGCACACTCCCCTTATTAACTGATGGGAGGTCCTTTTTAAACTAGGTGTCCTGCCATAATTGATTCTAGAAAGTTCTTAATTGGCTCCAGGTGTCTTGATTAGCTTGTCTGTCTTAATTGATTCTAGCAGGTTCCTCATTGCTCTAGGGCAGCCCCTGCTCTGGTCAGTCAGGGGACAGAAAACTGTTCATCCAGTGACCAGTATATTTGCCTTCTACCAGACTCCTCAGTGGTCTGGATCTGTCACAATAGACAAATGAATAAACATCTCCTGTCTGTCAGAAAATCTGTTTGTCAATTCTGCCATGCTGCAAACATTAAAAGATGAATTCAATATGCATCCATAACTCTTTATATAGCATCTGTACATACATTTCATAATGACAGTAATGATCAGAATGATCTTGGCTTTCATTTAAGATGTCAGATGACATTCTTTGGTGAATGAGAATCTATATATCAAGATCAGGATATTCTTGTAATCCCTTTTGCCAGTTGGCATTGAGGGGTTCATAGCTCACACATGTACATACATGGGAGAATCTCAGTCTAACAGAGATGCTGACTTTTCTAGACATACTTTGTTCTTTGCAGATGGAAAAGATAAAGCTTTTGACTACGAATTATTTCTATTTGGAAAGATGTTACAGACTTTCCTGGACTTTGGACCCAAACTGATGTGAACGTCCTCCGATTTTATCTGTCAAGTTCCTTGCATATAATGGTGCCATAAAAATAATCATCAATAATAATGTGTGAATGTTTGAACCAGGATTTAAACCTAGTACCTCAGACCATTTTTCTGGTATTGAATGTGGGTGGTGTTTGCACTCCAAGTGCACTTTCCAAGATTATTTTCTATGTATTTTAGTTTCATTGTTTGAAATTTTTAATATTTTATGTTTATATTTTTGACTGGGTGGGCTATGGGGTTTTGTTTACAGGCTCTGTGACTTTTTTATTGTAACTTCATGTTTCATTATTTCTGTTAGGATGCCAACAAACCCTAAGGCATGGACACTTATAAATTAAAATATATTATTATTATTACTACTATGATTACTAAAAATATTGTGTTAAGCCCCTTGGTTCATGAATGAAATGTACAGTTTTAAAAGAAAGGAAATCAATTGTTTACATTATCACTAGAATGTAACAAAAATGCACAAGTTTTTTCATATATAACAACAAAAATAATAATACTTTGCACTCACATAGCTTAGCTGAGGAGCTGAGGAGCTCAAACCCTTTACAGTCATTGATTAATTAAACCATACAATCCCTATGTTACAGATGGGATAGACAAAACATATTCAGGTAAGGTGATTTGCCAAAGATCTCAATGCAGCGTTGGCAGAGTCAAAACCCTAGAGTCCTGAATGTCTGTGTCTTGCTCAGTCCTCCAGAATAAGGTGAAGTAAACATTCTTAAATGATTTTAAATATTTTTCTCCAAAAAATATTTTTTTTCTTTTTTTATAAAGAAAATAAATACATATCTGAGCTGACCCCAATAAAAAATAATTGAAAATTAAAATAACCCTTAAAAAATCTTAATCATGAACAGTCGCAAAGGAAACTAGCATGTTTTTTGGAAGGAGATAGTGTATACTGTTCAAATGATAAAAACATTGGCTGAGTTGTCTCATTAAGTTTGCCTATCATATATAATTATTATGATCGATACCACATGGTATTCAGAAATCAGTTCAGTCTTAAAAAATGTGGATTTTTTTTCCAGTGGGTGGTTAGCTTTTACGCGTGTGTGAAGTTTGGTATTCTTAACAGTATCCA
This sequence comes from Gopherus flavomarginatus, assembly GCF_025201925.1. Classification (NCBI taxonomy): domain Eukaryota; kingdom Metazoa; phylum Chordata; order Testudines; family Testudinidae; genus Gopherus; species Gopherus flavomarginatus. Next base: position 123,925,397 of record NC_066621.1, on the reverse strand, counting down.
GAACTATGCCTATGATACAGCTGGATTTTCTCTGTTGTTTCTTAGGAGCCACATCCTCAGCTGGTATACATTGGTGTAGGTCCATTGCCTTCAACAGCACTATGAAAATTTACCCCAACTGGGGATCTGGGACCTTATATTAAAGAAAGCAACAGTGGCGTTGCTATTGACTTTGAGCAGTATTCAGATCACCTTTGTTTTCCATTAATGTTTTGAGTGTGGATGAAGGATAGCACATTAAGATCCCTAGAATGAAATCCTGGCCCCATTATATCAGTGGGAATTTTGCCATTGACTTGAATGAGGCCAAGATTTCATCCCTGGAGACTGAAGTCCTCTAGTTAACTCTTAGTACATGTATAAAATGGTGTTCAGCACTGATTTCAAATTCCCTTTTGTTTTCCATTCATGTTTTCAGTGTATTTACAGTATGGAAGAAGGACACTAGCCAAAGATGTACAGCATGGGCAGCAGCAATGCAAGCTTCCCCTCCACCATCTTGCCAATAAATTCTGTACTAGATGGATCACATCTATGAAAGAAAGAGGCTTTCCATCTTCACATGCCTTATAACCTTTGTCACCATAACCTAAACTGTTAGCAAAAGGTGGCATTTTCATGCCAATTTTTTTTTTTTGGACACCTATATGCTAGGAGCTGGATCAAACCCAGTCATTTCATTTCAGTCATTAGGTGGGAATGCTTTTGGGTCACTTCAACACAGGCTTGAATTGGTCGTGACACACTGATGAAAGGCTCTTATCTCATTATCATTCTCTGAGCCATTTAGTCTAATTTGTACTGCACTTTGGGCAATGTCCTGTGCATTGTAGGAGCACGTAGAGACATTTCTCATGATATGGTCCATGCTTCACACAGCGCACCGTCAACTCGTGGAACTCCTTGCCAGAGGAGGTTGTGAAGGCTAGGACTATAACATGGTTTAAAAGAAAACTAGATAAATTCATGGAGGTTAAGCCAGGATGGGTAAGGAATGGTGTCCCTAGCCTCTCTTTGTCAGAGCATGAGACGGATAGCAGGAGAGAGATCACTTGATCATTACCTGTTAGGTTCACTCCCTCTGGGGCATCTGGAATTGGCCACTGTCAGTAGACAGGATACTGGGCTGGATGGACCTTTGGTCAGACCCAGTATGGCTGTTCTTATGTTCTATGTCACCTCACCTTGAGTTTTGTGAAAGGCAAATGGCAGCAAATGCAAACATTCAGAGCTGTGTTACTTTATAGAACAAAGGAGTTTTAGCCAACAAGAAAAGCTTTGTATGAATAATCTGCTAAACCTGAAAAACAAAGCTTTGCAGCAGACTAACAAGTCTTTAACTTGTGTGTTTATGTAGGACTTCTTTTGAACAATAATAGTTTGTTGATGCACAATGTGCAGTTCAATTTATGCTTTAGAAACAAACCAATGCTAGATCAACCTCCTGCTTTTAGTTTGCAAAATCACAGTGTGTATGAATAAATTGTTCAGGTCCCACAAAATGTATTTTTATAGTGTATGTGTGTGGAGAGGGAAATATGTATTTCTGATGCTGTAATTATAGGACTGTCAAAATTTATATTTACAAACCCATACATCAGGAATTTAAAACTCTCCCATAAAACTCTTATAAAAAACTAGCAAATAAGACTTTAAGTCCAGATTCGTGGTTTGAGTATGCTTTTAAAAACTGAACTTTATCTTGTGTATTGTGGAAATCTCCCTTGTCCTAAAGAAGTCAGTAGGGCTGCCATGGAGGCATGCTCCCATTTGAGGTGTAATCTGGTTGGACTTTTGCTAGCCCAGAAGGGGTTTATTTTGATTGTGTGACCTGGCCAAAGGATGGAGCCACTGAAGAACCACCAAGCAAAGTTGACAACCTACAGAGCCCTGGGTACGCTGAGAACCATCACAAATAGCACTAGATTTCTAAGTGAGCAAAGACATTTTTTAAATAGAATTTAGGCTCCTAAATCACATAGGGTTTTATTTTTTTGCAACTATTAGCCCTTGTCTCTCATCTCTACCACTCATTCTTTGTGTAGCTCTTGGTAAGTTGCTTAACCTTCAGATTCTCACACTGCTCTACCAGTATTAATGGAGGTTAGTGATGCTTCCTGTGTTAATATTCCAAAGGATTAATAACATAGTTCCCAAACACACCAAAAGCATTGAATACAGCATTTTTATTCTTCTTCCCTAAATTTCTCTTTTCTTTTGATGAAAGGTAGGACAAGGAGTTTGGTGTCTGAGGTGAGAAGGACTAGAAGGAAAGGATTAATAGTATTTGGAGGGGATTTGTAAGAAATCAAAGTTTTCAGAGTTGTGCCTTCAGGCAATGTGCTGTTTTCAGTCTATAGGAACAATTCCTGGTAATTATTTTAAGTGAGGGAGGAGCAGATCTAGTCTACAAATGGATTTGATATCACTTTTAGATGGAACATTCTTCTGTACAGTTACTGAAAAAGGTTCATGGGCTCATCACCATAGCACTGGAGTGTAATATTAGCACCTACATATCAGGTAAGGAAGTACTACATGGAAACATGAATGGACCCTCCTTCCAGACTAGAACCAAGTCCACTGTCAAAACTATAGTATCACTCTTCGATAGGTCAGCTGATAAGATGGAGATTCTTGAGAGTGACGCAAATAAATCACTCCCACTATATTCTCAAAAATCTGAGCTCTAATTTCCTTGTGTGACAATGAATTGCATTTCTCTTTTCTTCCTGCTAGCCATTATTTCTTTGAAAACACAATATTCAGTCCTAGGGTTTGTTTTGTTTTGGTATTTCACCACTCTCTATTCTGCAGCACCAACACAGTGCTAACTATCACTGTTTTAGAAAATGATTGTCAAATATATTTCTGCTTCACATGTTTTCACGTGTCCACACTACAGAATTGTGTTGAGTATAGCCACAGTAAAGCATCCATCCTGATTCCAGGTCACCACTGGATTCAGCATGGTTGGGCAGGATGGGTGAGGAGAGTAGAATTCCATTGAGAAAAAAAAGAGCCCCTAAGGATGTTACCTCAAACAGGGAAGGAATAGAGACCAGTATCCAGAAACCCCACCTTCTGAGATGTGGGTGGGCAGGAGGAATGCAGATAAAGAGACCTGGGCTTGGTATTTGTTTGCTAATAAAAAAAAAGTACAAAAACAAATTGAGTTCCTTCCCATGGTTTTTTGTTTTGTTTTGTTTTGATTTCTTTACCAAAAATTGCTCCATTGATCAAAGTGACAATTTCCAAGTCCATAATATGGTTCTTTGCCTCAAGGGTGTCTTGGAAAGAAACAGTAAGCAACAATTTATTTACTCTAGAAATACTGTTCCCTGCACATATTCACCAGGGTCTTTTTCTTTTGTTTCTTTTCCCAGTTGAAATTTCCAGAAGGATTTTATACATGTGAAATTAGTGCTCACTTCAATCAAAATAAATATTCAAAATCAGCTTTCTAACAGTTCTTTGACTAAGGATGTGTGAAGGGGAACTTGATGGCTCCAAAGAAGTCATTATATTCCATGAGATCAAGAATATACATGATTTTGTAAAGCCTTTACTCTAGGACACAAAGTGTATGACAGGCTGTAAGTATAATTCCATGAGCTTTTCCTCAGGTCTGAGAAAAGTGCTCAGACTGACACCCTGAGTGACACACCTACACCTAACGAAGAGCTCTGTGTTGCTTGAAAGCTTGTCTTTCTCAACAACAGAAGTTGGTACAATAAAAGATATTTTACCTCACCCACCTTCTCTCTCTAATATCCTGTAACCAACATGGCTACCACAACAGTGCATGCTATAATTCCAAGGCAGAAGTATGATTGACTGGATAAATGATAGGAATTTTTAAGAGTCTCCAAGTCTGTACACACACATTCATCTATTTAAAATAATGGGCTTGATTTTGCAGGCATTGCTCAGGCTAAAATCACATTGATTTCAGTAGGAATTTTTAGAATTTGGGGGCCAAAACATTTTTTTTGTAGGGCTAGTGATGTGAAAGGTGCAGTGAAAAGTACCATATTGATTGATTGTCATGGAGAAGGAGGCCATTAATCTGAAAATCATGCCTCAGACAGCAGAAATGTCAGATTCCTCCACACCATTGGTATACCTCAAGATTGACCTGGAGATACCATCTTTAGGAGTGAGAAAGATGTTCAGTTTCCATGATAGATTCAACCCCTCATCTTTTTGTTGGGATGTGGTAACAATGATGCCAATTCATAACATTTGCGTTGATGATTTTGTCTCTGGACACTAGGAATTGGATTCAGTCATCTTCTTTCCTATCAAAGAGCAGTGGTTAGGGAGTAATTGTTTACACTGGCTAACAAAGAAGAAGAAGAAGAAGTTTGGCTTGAGTGAACCTGTGATGATGAAGTAGGTGGTTCTGTAATCCTAGCAGGGCCTGACCCAATACGCAATAAAGTCCCCACACTGACTTCAGTGTTGGGATTGGGATATGTCTCCTAATTTTTAAAAATGTTAACTTTTGTAAATTCACAAAAAATAGATTTAAAATGCCCATTAAACCCGTAAAATAAAGTGGATTATTTGGCTTAAACCCTCAAATGTCAGGAAATTCAGCACTATTCCTAAGACTTCATCATTAACACACTTTCTTGTGCTTCAGCATTCTTGATGACGTGGTTCCCTAAAAAGAGGCCCTCAGAACAGTGTGTGTTTGGAGAGGTGGAAGGGAGGGAATGACTTTATATTTCCTGTCAGCTAAAATACCCAGGCACAAGAAGACAGATTTAACACCAACATGCTATTTTTACTAACACACACATGCACACACAAAATTGTCTAATCACAGTTCTCCTCTGGTGGTCGCTCATTTCCAGTCAGCAGGCAATGCCAATGTCATGCTGTGGTCTGCTAGCATGGTGCATCAAATCTGGCATTACAACAAAAACACATGGTACATTAATCAGGAAGGAGAGATGAGGGGGACTATTTTTGTTCTCATGTTCATTCTGAAGCACAAATTTGCCTATACACAAATTATTTCACAAAGCATTTAATTTGCACTTTAACTTCTAAATATATTCTGTATGTATATCTATGTAACCCAGTTTATCTAAATCTATAGTTTGTTATGTACATGTAGCTAAATACAACAGGTTTGGGAAATTATTTTTATAAAGGGGGGGAGGAGTCTGACTGGTCCTTACTGTATTACACCAGATATACCCTGGTGCAACTGCGTTGAAAAACTAGTCAGGAAACAGGTTCACACAGTGGTAAATCAGGCCCTCAACAAATAAATTACTCCTTCAGGACCTGATCCAATGGTCTATATTCAAGCAAACATCCCACTGAAATCAGTGGGCCAAATTCTGAAGACTTTACTTAATCTTTATGCAAGCAAAATTCTCATTGAACTCAATGGGCTCACCTTGAAATCCTTAGGGCCAGATTCTGACTGTCCCTTATGCAGGTAATTAATTTTGGGAGGGCACATGACCCAAACAGAACTTCAGTGCCTGAGTTCAGGGTATAGATGCTGGAACTAGGAGTTCTGGGGGTGCTCTCATACCCACTGGCTTGAAGTGGTTTCCATCATATACAGAAGTTTAGATATCAAACTTGTAAACAACAGACAACTAATCTAAGAATATGGTGAGTTGTCCATCATTTGAAGACTTTATATCAGGAGTAGAAATTTTCTAAAAGATATGTTCTAATTCAATAAGAATTTATAAGCTAGATGCAGAAATTATTGGGAGAAATGTATGAAGTCAGACTAGATAATCATAATGATCCATTCTGGCTTTATAAAATCTATAAATCTATTGTCTTTCGACTCATTTGATCACTCCTTTCTGTACTATGTCCAGCTAAGGGTCCTATCCTTCAAAGTGACCAAGATCACTGGAAGATGTTCAGAACTTCTCAGGTAGCACTCAGCACTTCAAGGATGAAGAGCTAATGACCTCATCTTTCATGTGTTTAGCTTTATTCACGTGCCTTATCCTGTTGTACTTAATGGAATTGTCACATGCCTGTGTGTAAGCATTTACAGGACTGGGATCTACGATTGCAAGATCCTTCTAAGTCTTTTAATCAAATATGGAGGAAAGAGCATGGGGCTAGGAGTCAGGGAGTCCCAAGTTCTAGCTCACCTCTGACACTGTTTTTGGTACATGGCCATGGGCTAGTCACTTCACCTCTGCCTCAGTTTCCCCATATGTAGAAATGGGGAAAATAATTTCCTTCATATCTACTGTATGGAGTTTTTGTGAAGATGCAATAATTTATATTTACACAGCACTCTGGAATGCTTAACAGTATATAAGTAGTAAGGTTTTTTTGTTTTGTTTTTGATTTTGCAAAGCATCATGCATCCCTCTGGCACCTCAGCTGTAAACAACAATAACTATAAATGTTTTCTTTATTTAAATCATCAGCATTTATTCATAATTTTGTGTGTTATAAAGAAATGGCATGTATTTTCCGTCTGAAAAACTGCATCAACACAGCAGTTTGTTTATTAAGAGCTAGCTGCTCAGCATGTGTCACAAAATTAAAGACCAAGAAGATGAATCATACACAAGGGTAGAGGTCAAGAAGCAGTTTATTTTATGAATGTCATTAATAGACATAATATTTCTCTGACTCAAGGAAATAGTTGACTCTCATCATTGCAAGCCTCTGTATAATGAAAGGGTATCTACACTTCCCAAGGCTTTGTTTGTATAAAACTATTTTTTAGAAGGGAGGGACCCCTCTCATTTTGCTATTTTTGTGCTGCAGCATTTCTTAAGTGACAGTAGTTTGGATGCTTAAAGTGTCAAGGGTAGGATTAATAAATTCAAGTTATTTTTAAAGAGAGTCAAAGATGGTCAAGGAACTGTTTAATGGCTATTTAGCAAAACTGGATAGGATGTTTTTAAATTGAGCCAACAAGGTTTATAATGTGAGCTAAACATTGCAAGTTGGGCTGGGAAAATGTATCAAATAAATCACCAAGTGCCATCCCTTATATAAACTTATTTGGATTCCCAGAGTATTTAACAAAATTGTTACCATGTGTTAGTTACAGTATGTGGAAACGCAGCAAGAAATGCGTTCACTTGTCATGGAATAATGAATTTAAATGGTCATTACTACATTTATAGTCAATTTGTATCATGGCTGGAGCAGTCACAGAGATCCAAGGCAATGCCTAGTGCATCTTCCACTCAAGGATTCCTGCTGGCTAGGGCAAGAGTCCACCTCCTGATGTGCTTTTGAGCTGCTTCTAGAAGCAGAAAAAGGAGCCCAGTGCTCCCCTACTGTGCTTGTTATCAGCAAACACTTGTTCCTTATGGCAGCATACACATAGCTAACTGGGTGCTAGGCATGCTCCTTAGCTTACAGACCATGCTCCTGCTTGCAGCATCTCTTTGAGCATGAGGGAGAGATTCTGCTCCTCTCCCCATGTCCCTCTTCTACACCAGTGCAGCAGGCGGAGTTGTTAATCCTAAATATATCAATGGATGTTGTCAGATATGTTTGGCTGTGTGTGTGTGTGCGTCCCTCTGTGTCCCATCCCAGATCTGTGCAGACAGCTGGCACAACAGACATCGAGTGAACTGCCCAATGATCACAAGATCCATTAAGGTATGAAGGCACCTGGCCAGGTTTATTGCCAATGAGGCATGATCCTAGTATCCGGCAGATTGTACAGGACCACTAACACATGTATGCTCATTACAGTGGACACAGTTCAGTGAATGGTGCAACTTTCCATTCCCCCCTAGGCTGTCCAAAGACACTCCCTCTGAGATACTTCTTTATAAACCGACACAAATAAGTTACATATTAACTCTCTGACGTATCTGGGGGCCACCCTCTGATGTATCTGGGGGCTGTCTATTACTTTATACATGTTGGTTCAATCAAAACATCTCTATCCATCATGCTGTCATCCTAATCTTATCTTTAAGATGGGTCAGTGTGTTCCTGTTATCTTTTGGAAATGTGCTGGTATTGGGGTGTTCTGGTACCATCTTTCTGAAATGTGTTTGTATGTGTGTTCTTGTACCTAGCATTGTTCTTGCCAGATTCTGTGAGCAGGCCCCACCTTTTGCTCACAGCTTAAGTTTGTTTTACAGCAGCAAAGTTTTAACCACTACTTTAGTTTAGGCCTCAAGCATCATACCAGGCCTCTAATCCAAGGGTTTATGTTTCAGGCTCTCTTCCTACTACAGGATGAAACTGGGGAACAAATAGGGAATATTATTTTGCTGGTAAATTTAAAAATACAGGTGATTCTGATCCCACCAAAATCAGTGAGACCCTATGTTGTTTTGCAGTGGACTTTGATGGGAGCAGGAGCAGAACGTAATATATATATATAGGATGCAGCAAAACATGTATTCAAATAACAAATGCCATTGTTATTGTGCTAGGTGGAGCTGTGCTTTGGGACTCAAATGTCAGTGGGAAGGAGAAGTGGCCTGCTGGGTTTAGAGATAGTATCAGGCCAAACTCTTAGCTTGGGGAAGGTTCAGACCTGAATCCAGACTCAGCATCTCCAACCCATGTCTACTGGAGATCATCATAAAGGTGGGGAGAGACAAAGACTGACTGGGGAAACTATTTTGAAGAAGTTTGGCCTGAGTCTGATACCTGAGCTCTTCCTTCCACTACATCTCGTTAGTGTCATATACCATTCCCTTGATACACATGTGCAACTACAACTGATGAGTATTACTTATTAGCCTCAATGAAAGTTGCACTGACAGATCAAGGACAGTGTGTGGGCTCTGGCTGACAAATGAATTTGTTATCGTTAAAGGACAGTGTACCAAGATAAACCCCCAAGCACAACATTGATGCTTACAGAAAATGCTTCACCTCAGAAGAAATGTTAAGATACATTATCAGAAAAAAAGAAAAAAGAAACCTGCTTATTTCTGAGTTTCCTCATATAGGAGAAATGAGGAACCATAACTGAGGGGGAAGCAAGACTGGAGAGACAGGCCAAATAGAAGACAGAAATGGGGCTGAGGATGAAGAATAAGGAGACAATATTTACATATTAAGATGACAGATGCATTAGATAGACAACTTAGCTGTATTAATAGAAAAATGTCACTTGTATTAAGGCCAAATCCTGATTCCTTTTACATGTCTAGCCACTGTCCCAGAAGCAGAATCACCATGCAGCTTGGGAAGACTCTGCAGAGTCATTGTACATTTTAAGAACTTTGAAATCTATTCCCCTGTTGATCCCACACAGTGGAGCACAGTCTTGGAGCAGTGGAATAGTAAGCATGGGGATGGTGGAACTGTCATCATGTTCCATAGAATAGAGATGCAGCAGTAAGAGAGAGTAACCTGAGAGCCAGTACAAGAGAGATTTTGTGGGACCAAAGTCTGGTTACTCTGTTTTCATAAAGAGCTGGAGAGTGATTATGATGATAAAGATGTTTGCATGAAAACACCATGTAACCATCCCTACTGCTCATCCCCCACCCAAAGACATCACCATTGTTTCTATAATTATAATGTTGCAAATAGAAGATGGTGACCTTGGGTGAGGAAGGAAGAGTGGGAGCAAAGAGTGTCTTCAAAGAAGGAAAGATCCTGTTTCCAAGCAGATGTCAGTAATAAAGAAGGAGAGAAAAGAAAATATTTTAGGTCAGAGGCAGGATGGTTGTTGCTGAGACTAATGTTTTTGCAAGTTTTCCACTAGCTTCAGCAGGTTTTTGGTTTGTTTTTCTTTTAGAGGCCCCTTTGAGTCTAGATTGAAAGGCTGTCAGGGCTGTAGAAGTGATTCTTTGCCAGCCTAACCCGAAACTATTCAGTTTGTTGAATATGAAAGTGAGATCTTTCTAACAAGGAAGTGAAGAGGAAGCTCTAGGACCTCAGCAAAATGAAATAAGCAAGAAGACAAAGGGGAATCTGTTTTACTATTGAGGCATCTAAATGAGGTTATGATCTCCAGCCCAAAGATGGGGCATGTCAGAAACCTGCCATGTACATTTCTTCCCTGCACTGCTTTATGAATCCCACAGCAACTGCTATACCACTGCTGTCAGGAAAAGCCTCACCCAGCTTATTGTTTTGGACTTTATGGTAGTAAATATTAATGATATAAAATTAGAATTCTTCATGCTAAGGCCATTAATCTGTCCCATGGGCCTTATAAACTATAAATTTATGTTATTCTTTGACTTCCAGATTATATCTTTAACCTTTAAATTCAATGGATATATAATCTTAAAGGTTAAAGGAATTAGCTGGCAGTCACACATACATATACATCATATATATTCAGACTGCTTCTCATGGTTCATATTATTTATATGCGTATATAACCATGAGAAGAGCCGGTCTGAATTCAAACCACCTTGTGCAATGTTCCTGTTGAATCTCCCTAGCTAAGCACTGCTATGCCAGATCAATACTTGTATGCAGTATTGTAGCCATGTCAGTCCCAGGACTTTAGAGGTGGGTGATATAATGTCTTTTATCGGACCAATTTCTGTTGTCTCTCTCACCAACAGAAGTTGGTTCCGTAAAAGATATAACCTCATCTCTCGAAGATCAGGACTTGGACAGAGTAATGGTCCTCACTTGGGGTCTGGTTGGGAAGCATGGCCTAGTGGTCACAGTCACAACCCCAGACTGCAAAGGAGGTTGTGGGGATGGGAGTCTGGTCCCTCCCAATCCACTAGGCTCTGACCCAGGGCTTCTTTCTCTCGTATCTCTCCCACTCCCTCCTGGGGTCAGCTCAGTCCAAGGCCTTCACCTGGTGGGGAAATCCAAACCAAAAGAAGTAAAAGATAGTTACCAATGTCAAAGGTCACAGGATACTTCCCTGTCTGGTTGTCTCTGAGGTGAGTCCTTCCTTCCTTCAAGGAGGGCCCCTTTGTGCAGCAGTGTCAGAGCCTTTAGGCTCCCCTCTGCTCTGCTGGAGCTATGGGCTGCAGGTCTGCTCTCTTCCAGCTCTGCCCCCTAAATGAGCTACTTTCCTACCTTTTAATTCCTCCAGCAGATGAAGCATTTGCTGCAGGTGTGGCAGAGTAGGGGTGGCTGAGCCCAGATTGGTCCCTTAATCCCTTGTTGCTCAGTGTGAGGTTTGTAAACCCCATCCCACACCCTCCCTTCAAGATGGAGCCTGGGGACATCCCATTGCTCCCCCCCCTTCCCTGGAGAATATGTCAGCGTTCTGGTGGACTTTCCTGGCTTGATGCTGAATTTGGAATGCATAGGGCTGAAGAGACAGGTACCACCGCATCAGATGAGGGGCTGTGTCCATCATGTTTAGCCATCTTAATGAGGCATTGTCAGTGACAAGCTTGACTGGGCTTCCCAGGAGATAGTATCTGAGTGAGTCTTTGGCCCATTTTACCGCCAGGCCCTCCTTCTCTGTGACAGAGTAGGCTTGTTCTCGAGGGAACAGTGTGTGCTCAAATAGAGCACAGGGTCTTCCTCTCCCTTTATTTCCTGAGATAGAATAGTGCCCAGTCCCACATCGGAAGCATCTGTCTGCAAAATTAATTATTTGAAGAAGTCTGGACTGAATCAGACCAATTCTATACAGAGGCATTCTTTCAGTTTTTGAAAGGATTTTTCACAGGCCCTAGATTAGTGCACTTTCTTGGGGATGATGCTTGTAACCAGATCTGTGAGATGGGCTGCAAACATCGAGAACCTCAGTTCAAACTGGCGGTAGTAGCCAGCAAGTCCCAAAATACTCCTTACCTATTTCTTGGTGGTAGGGCATAGGGTGTCCTTGAGGGCCTGGATTTTATCTATAAGGGTCCAGATCTGACTTTTCCCCAAAATGTATCCCAGGTAGGTGGTTTCTTCTGTTCCTATTTTACATTTTGCAGGGTTTGCTGTTAGTCCAGCCTGTGACAGGGAGCAGAGCACAGCCGCAACTTAGGTCAGATGTTCCTTCCGGGTTTGGCTGTAGATGATGACATCATCTAAATAGGCTGAGGCGTACGAGTTAGGGGGCTGAAAAACCTGGTTGATAAGGTGTTGGAATGTCACGGGTGTTGCATGGAGTCCAAAGGGCATAGTTTGAAACTGCTAGAGGCCAAATGGAATGGCAAAGGCAATTTTTTCTTGCAATTCTGGTGTGAGTGGGATTTGCCAATAACCCTTTGTTAAGTTTAAGGTGGTAATATACTAAGCTTCACCCAGCTAGTCTTGTAGTTCATTCATACAGAGCATGGGGTAGGTGTCAAATTTGGAGATCACATTAACCTTCTGGAAGTCGATGCAAAACCGGACTAATATGGTCTGAGATTAATATGACAGGGTTTTGCCACCCTGTGTGGGATTCCTCAATGACCTCAAGCTCGAACGTGGTCGGGATTCCTGTTTAACTGCCTCACACACTTTCTGGTAAAATGACCAGCGGTTCTCCCAGACGATCTGTCCAGGTTCAGTCTGGATGTTGTGGTGCATGAGGTGGGTCCCTCCTGGTTGAGAGGAAAACACTGTTGGGAATGCTTTCACTAGGCTCTGCACCTGGGCTGTTTGTTCAGGGCAAAGTTGTTTCACCACCTGCATAGCCTCTGGGGGACAGGAAGTAAGGCACTTGGGGTCCCAGTTCTGGTTCAGGGGTACATGGGGTGATGAATAGGTTCACTCATTCTTTCCACACCTTCAGCAGGTTAATGTGATAGACCTGGCTGGGCTTCAGTTTGTCAGGTTGTCTAAGCTCATAACTGACTGGCCCAACTTGGCACACAATTTCATAGGGTTCTTGCCACTTGGCCAGTAGTTTAGTCTCCATACTCAGGAGTAGAAGAAGGACCTGGTTGCCTGGCCTGAAAGTGAATACCTGTTCTCCCTTGTTATAAGAGCGTTCCTGGGTTTGTTAGGTGGTGAGGAGGTTTTCTTTAGCCAAAGCTCCCACAGTCTCCCCCATAGTCTCAACACATATTGTAGGACATTTTGAATTCTCGGAGTTTGTCCTTCCCACATCTCTTGGACCAGGATAAAGATTCCCTGGGACCATCTCTCATATAAGAGCTTGAATGGAAAGAAGCCAGTAGAGGATAGTGGGACTTCCCGAATGGCATACGGGGTGTGTTGGGGGGAATCAGTGATCCCAATGGTGCAGGTCTTCTGGCATAAAATTTTCAGCATCTGCTTCAGGGTTCAGTTGAAGCATTCAACCAGACCATCTGTTTGTGGGTGATAAACTGAGGTATAAAAGCTCTTTATTTTCAGAAGGTCACAAACCTATTTCATCAAGCGGGAAGTAAAGTTCATGCCTTGGTTGGTGAGAATCTCCTTGGGAACTCCTACTCAAGCAAAGGCTTTCAGTAGTTCCATGGAAATAGTCTTTGCATTGGTGTTACATAGTGGTATTGCCTCAAGATAGCGAGTGGCATAATCAACTATCATCAATAGGTTTTTGTATCCGGTAGCACTTTTTTCCAGGGGGCCGATGAGGTCAATACCAATTTGTTCGAAGGGGACATCAGTGACTGGGAGAGGAACGAAGGGGGTTTTCATCCAACCTTATGGCCTGACCAGCTGGCATTCCAGGAAGAAGTGGCAGAAGTTTGGTGCAGGTGTGTCAGAGCGAGGCTGGCTGAGCCCAATATGATCCCTTAATCTCTTGTTGATCAGTGTAAAGTTTGTACACTCCATCACAGACAGGAAATCTCCAAAGAAAACATGGTGTGCTGTCTGCAAATCCAACGGTTCTTTTGCACAGATAGCATGTTTTAACCCTGATGGCCTGAATAAATTCCATTTGGGGCAAACACACTGCACCACCCTATTCTGCCCCTGCAGTTTCTATCTAGGGATATGTGTGGGCATAGATGAGGTACTCTTCTTTAGTGCCTTTTCTAAACTGTTAAATAGCTATCATTGGTGAGAATGACAGAATCCCTGACATCTTCACCTGACTCTTACTCAGAACCTGATATAACTCCGACTGAATCAAAGGAAAAATTCCCATTTTCTTCAGTGGAAGTTGCATCAGGCAAAACAGTTAAAGAGGTATATGGGACTTACAGTACACTGAAGACTAGTAACATCAGTCTTTAAGTAGAAATGAGATTCTGACACTGATCCTAGCCCTCGTTTCATTGAGTAAATAGGTTTATTTAATGTTAGCCAGTGGAGAGGTCTACTATATAATGCCAAAGGGAAGTTCTGCTTAAAAACTAACAGCACCATGTCTCCAAGTAAGTACTGCTGGGTTTTCCCCACAACCTATATGATACATCTGTTGAATAAGATGTAATTTGCTTGGGATTGTTTTGTTTAACCTGCTTAAAGATATTAAATTACCCCTCAATCTAAATGAAATGTGTACATAATCAGCAATATGTATGCATTAATGAAAGATAAACCAGTAATCTTGTCATGATGCATAAAAATACACATATGGGCTATTTCTTATGCAGAAAGAAAATAATTCAGAGGTTTGCTTTACTGTAGTCATAAATTTTAAAACTTCTGTCACTGTGAGGTTTGCATTATATCTGTTCCATAGCTGTGGAGAAAAGCAGATATCAACAATAATGTGTGGCTCATCCTGCAGGCAGCACTGTCATTCATGGAATAATCTGAGTAAGCAACTTGCCCCAAGAGGTATTTATATACTACCTTTGCAATGTGTCCCCAGGGCCAAATGACAACCCAAATTAGGTAACCCTAAATCCATCCACTACCAACCTCAACACTTTAGCAATTGCTACACACTGTTACCTTATTAGGGCATATATGTCTCTCCTTCCCTTAGGTAAAATTTGTTGATAATGTAGCAAAACTGTCTGCAATAGTTTCAGACCAAACAAGAATCTTGTATTAACAAATGTTAAAATGTGTTGTTGAGTTTATTTGGTTGTGTGTGACTGTAGTTAGCACATTGTGATATGTATCTTTTTCCTTCCACTCTCAAAAGGAGATGAAGCAAGTTCTCCAGACAGATCACTGATTAATGTTCACTGCTCTAAACTTTCACCGGCTTCAGGAGCTGTTTACTGAAAATATTCAGCTGAGTCTCCAAGCCAACAACATTCCCCCGGGGTGCCCATTAGGCAGAAGGGCAGCACAGTTGTAAACAATCTATTTTGTAAAGTCGAGGAATGCGATAGAAAAGACATCTAAGTGATATTTGGTAAATATTTCATACTCTGGAATGCACAGCTTGCAGGCAGAGAGAAAAATGTGGAAGACAATTTAGAAACAGTTTCCTCAGAAAAGAAACCTCTCTACAAATATTCCAACAATAAAAAACAACTGATACTGGCTCAGGTGACTGGTGAGCAATAACAGTTGCAAAGATTTGGAGAGCCCTTTACGTATTCCACATTCCAATATACAGAGTATGTACCTATAAAAAAAGGTGGCTTGCAGGGTAGATGAAGATAACTGGTACTTTATGTATTTATATTAAAAATATAATATAATTAATATTAGCTTATATATACATTTAAACATTATTATAGGTGATTGTGTCTTTCTCCTCACACCCTTTGTATGTCTTCTCAGATTATAAACTCTTCGGGGCACTGACTCTGCCTCTCTATGTGTTTGTACAGCATATAGTGCTGAGGCCTCTGAGAACCACCACAATATAATGTATTATCTTTACTACTAAGAATATTGTCAATATAACTTGATGGAAGTTGGCAGTTTCAGTCATCAGGTGATCACCAAGTCTAATTTTAGCACTGAGTTTCAAATTTTAATGAACTCAAAGATTTAAAGTGAAACTCAGCTGTATATCATTTGTTTCTCCTGTTATTTTAATTGCTTTGGAGGATTTGTACATCTGGCCAAACTGGTAAACATGCATTGTGGATGTGATTCTCACTTGCACTCAAGCCCCCATTTACAGTGCAAGAATAATGTAAAGGGGCCTTTGTGTAAATGACCTATGCATTTAGCTATCTCCATTCTCCTGGCTTTAAAAAAAAAATCACTTAGGTCACTGAGTAGATGTTCGATTTCTGTGGAATGTACCATACTCATTATTTGTGTTATATGACTAGTTGCCTGGGTCATAAAATATTATTTTTACCCACTGATTGTTTTTAAGCATAAGAATAATGAATGATAAGTAATGACTAATTTTCAGGGGGATAATCACTTGTTTTTAAATTTTCAGGATTCATGAATCTTTCAAAGTACTCCCCAGGGTCAGTTGAATTCTTGTAAAATACAAATATTGTAAATCCACATATCATCACAATCAAAACTCAGCACTATTAATCATAAAAATATTAGTGTATCATTTTTATACTGTTTGACCATCTCGAGAGTCTTTGAGTCCAAATAATAAAGCAGACATATTTATCCAGAACTCACTCCTTGTTCATGGAAAGAATTGCAAAAGTCAGCAAATTTTCTAGTGATACCTGGGTTATTTTCAGTTTTTAAATGAAATCCAGAACCAGCCTAGTTTCTTCTAGTTTCAGGTTTCACAAAAATTTGAATAATTTGGAAGCCAATCTTTGACATGCATCAATCAATTTTTGTTAATCTGCATCAGACTGCATGTGAACTGCATCTGTTGTATAGATATTCTGCTGTTCTTAGTGTGTTTAACAACCCAAGTAGTTATACTTGGGCACTTCCTAACTAACTCAACAGCAGCCAGAGCCTGGCATTGCCTGCAATCCAGAGCACCACCTTCCAAAATGGAGGATGGGTGAGCTTTGGTCTCTACAGCTGCATCCCACCTCCTTACATAATAATAGTGCCTGCTCCACACAGATATGACTTTTACATATTCCTAATTATAACATTGTGCCAATTCAGTGGAGCAGGCACATATACGGATTAATTGTAATTAAAATATATATGCACATTCAAGAGAACTAATATCCAGTAAAATATTCCACACTCTCCAAAGCTGACACTTGGCTCCCTCTGCTCACTCCAGTTAAGTAAATGCCCATGAAAGGCCTTGTACTCTGAGGGTGAATGGTTTGGCTTCTGTCAGATCCGGGACATGTGAGTGAATTCCAAACTCAAGCACCCTGCACTGAGAAAGTCCTGCCATTAGCTCCCTATAAAATAAATTTGCAGGTGTCATAAATAGATAGTTAAGGGTTAATGTCTCTTTTACCTGTAAAGGGTTAACAAACAGGGAACCAAACACCTGACCAGGGGACCAATCAGGAAACAAGATACTTTCAAATCTCAGTGGAGGGAAGCCTTTGTTTGTGTTTTTTTGGGGTTGGCTTTGTTCTCTCTGGGCTCTGAGAGTGACCACACGTACTTGCAGGCTCTCTAATCTTCTATTCCAATTTTGTGAGTACAAAGGTAAAAAGGCGGTATAGTCTTTTTATTTGTTTTCCTTTATTTGCAAATGTGTAGTTTGCTGGAAGTATTTTAAATTGTATTTTGCTGGGGGGGAGGCTTCTTTCTAGTTTCTATAAGCTGACAGACCCTGTAACTTTTTACAATCTAAATTGCAGAGATAAATTTTTACCTTTTTTCTTTCTTTTTATTAAAAGCTTTGCTTTAAGACCTGTCTGATTTTTTTCTCCTAGTTAAGGCTCAAAGGAACTGAGTCTGTACACATCAGGGAATTGGTGGGGAGAAGGGAAAGAGAGTAGGGGGGAGAAGGGAAAAGTGAATTTCCTCTTTGTTTTAGATTCACGGAGTTTGAATCTGGATTGCCTCTGGGTAAAGGGAAAAGAGGAGGGGGGAAGGTATCATTCCTCTCTGTGTGGTGATTCAAGGACTTTGAATCATGGTGATCTCCTAGTGTACCCAGGGTGGAAAGGAGCTGGGAGGAAGAAAGGAAGGGGAAGGGAAATGGTTTATTCCCCTTTGTTGTGAGACTCAAGGAATTTGGGTCTTGGGGTCCCCAGGGAAGGTTTTGGGGGAGACCAGAGTTTATCAGGCACTCTACTCTAAGTCCTGATTGGTGGGAGCACTACAGGATCTAAGCTGGTAATTAAGCTTAGGAGAATTCATGCTAGTACCCATATTTTGGATGCTAAGGTTCAGAATTGGGAATTATATTATGACAGCAGGTTGTTAGCTTGATAGCCTTAGCTGGTCTCACATAAGGGGGGAAACTGTCCATGAGGTAGCTGTGTCTTGAAACCTTTACCAAACATTGCAAATAAGTGAACAACTTTAATTTCACCTGTAAATTAGTGAGAAAGATAATATGTGCTGTGTGAGAAGCACTGACTAAGAAGCAACCAGATGAAATTTCAGAGTTGACTGCAGCTATGCCCCAAGTGGAAGACTTATGATAATATATGGAGATATACCTATCTCACAGAGCTGGAAGGGACCCTGAAAGGTCATTGAGTCCAGCCCCCTGCCTTTACTAGGTGGACCAAGTACTGATTTTGACACCAGATCCCTAAGTTGCCCCCTCAAGGATTGAGCTCATAACCCTGGGTTTAGTAAGCCAATGCTCAAACCACTGAGTTATCCCTCCCCCCTCCAATAAGTTTAATCTTGCAATACACCTAGTCTGGCCCTGTCAAGGGCCTGGATAATAGTGGTAAGAGCCACATCTGAAAAGAAGAGTCACAACCTCCTATGAAGAAAAGTGCTTTCAGTCACTGTTATCTGGGTGTGTATATATCAGTGAACAACAAAGAACTAAAAGTAAACTGGAAAAAAGGTGAAGTGGTTGACCATGTCTAAAAAATTATGCTCAGGAATGAGCAATACTTTTGCTAACTTAACCAGTGAAATAGTCTGAAATGTCACAGAGAAAGTGTAAGCTAGATTTATTATAAGCAATATTATTTACATGGAAACTAATTCAAGTTTCAACATGGATGTGTGCAAGTAAATGTGTGATTCCTTGTGCAATCTGAGTAATTGACTTTGTATAGTAATAGAGGTTTTAAGGAACAGAACTGTAGCAACAGAAGCTACTCTGCAAGTCCCCATCCCCTCCAGCAGTGGCTCTATATAGCCAGAAACATACCAGTACTGCCCAGCCTTCTTGCTCTGCAGTTGTAGAGAGTCACTGCTGAGAAATTAATCTCAGTGCCTAGGGAACACAAAGTCACCCTGCATGGGTATTCCGTGGGCTCCCCTAACTGTAGGGAACTGTAATGGCTTTGTTGTATTTAAGGCAGGGGACAGGTTTGGGATACACTACATATGTTGAATTCAGAACTACAAATGAATTTTATCTTTTCTGTTCCTGCCAACTCCTACATTCAATCTTGAGACTTTTCCTTGCCAATCATTATTGAAACCATCTGAACACCTAACACAAAGCATGTATCTGCACTGTATTTCAATATTTCTTGAGGAAACACAGCATCTTGACCTTAATCTTGGTAGGTACACTTCTCATTGACTAATTTTCAAATGCTTTGTTTTGAAAATCTATCAGTTTGCAAAAGACATTGAGGAATATGATCTCACTCTATGTCCAGCTAAAACTGAGAAGGATTGCATTTTCCTAGAACATATCCATTGCTTGAAAAATATTAAAGTTAATATGATGATCAAGAAAGAAGAAAAGGAAAGTAATGAAGACAGAAGGGTGCCAGAAACTATGCCAGTGAAAGTCACACAGACCCAACATATCTTGTTTTCATATTAAATCTGACTATGCAGAAAGTACTTTTGGAGGGGCGAAGATAACTAATTTCTCATGCTCAGATAATGGTTAGTCTTTCTGCTAAGAATACTGCATTGGCATCAGCTCTTGAGATTTTATCATGAATCTCACATTATTTGTTGGGTTTTTTCCCTTAAAAGTCCCAGCTCCTGGACTCAGTTGAATATAGGAGAATCTCAGCTTTCATTTTGAAAAAGATGTAAGTTTGCTGTCTTTATGCTTACAGATAATACTTACAGGTTAAAAACAAGATGGCAAATAAAAAATAACTCCATATACATTGTGAATTTTAAAGCAATCTCCTGATTTTTTGGGGGTAGGGGAGTGGACTCATGATCTTTGAACATTTGAAGTTGGCAGTACTGATACTGATGTGGGTATCAAATAGGCCAATTGCTTTGACGATTTTTAATCCATTATAAAAAGGATTGAGATCATTAAATAACTCAACACAGGCCAAACCTCCATAAGTTGGAGAGAACTTTAGGTCTCAAGATGGATTTGATTTTGAGGCAAAAGGCTTGGTCTCTCATTACCTTTCCCTGGAGACAACCAGTTTCCCGTCTTCAGCATCTTTAGCTCTATTTTATCTTATTATTCCTTCATGATGTGGAAATGTAAAAGTGAATTTCTTCTCTAATGTAAACATTTAATAGGCTAAGTAACTACTAAGTGCAAGGCTTCTGCATTATTTTTGTATAACTGGAACCTATAGATAATTCATTGCCTGCACTTCTTTTAACTCAGTAGAGTGAACAATTTTAATAAGGTTCAACTCTGCATAACTTGGCTTACTTATAATTTAAGTAAAAAGAGGTACCATCTATGACAGGTTCGGCCACAGAGACTCCCTTGGGACTATCACCTGATGTGCTGAAACTACTTCTGATTTCCCTGTCAGCTTGGGACTCCAGAACCCTGTCTTGTTGAGCCAGACGTGCGAGCCTGCGGCAACACAGACACAGGGTCTGAACCACATCCCAAAGGCTGCAAGTTTTAAGTGAAAACTACTCAGCAAGTACTCCTGTCTTCAGCACCCAGACACCCAGCTCCCAATGGGATCCAAACCCCAAATAAATCCATTTTACTCTGTATAACGCTTATACGGGGTAAACTCATAAATTGTCTGCCCTCTATAATACTGATAGAGAGATATGCTGTTTGCTCCCTCAGGTATTAATCACTTACTCTGGGTTCAATAATAAACAAAAGTGATTTTATTAAGAATAAAAAGTAGGATTTAAGCAGTTCCAAGTAATAACAAATAGAACAAAGTAAGTCACCAAGTAAAAAAAAGCAAAAGCACACAAGCCTAATACATTAAGAAGCTGAATACAGGTAAATCTCACCCTCAGAGATGTTCCAATAATCTCCTTTCACACACTAGACTCCTTCTTAGTCTGGGCCCAATCCTTTTCTCTGGTACAGTTTTTGTTAGTTCCAGCTCAGGTGGTAACTAGGGGTTTTATCATGACTGCAGCCCCCCTTTGTTCTGTTCCACCCCCTTTTATAGCTTTGGCTCAAGGCAGGAATCCTTTGTCTCTCTGGATTCCCACCCCTCCTTCTAAATGGAAAAGCACCAGGTTTAAGATGGATTCCAGTATCAGGTGACATGGTCACATGTCACTATAAGACCTCATTCTTCATTACCCACAGGCTGGCCCCCATGTTCAGAAGAAGGCTTGTAGGTAAATAAACCATCTATAGCCAATTGTCCTAGTCAATGGGTGCCATCACAATTCTAAACCTCCATTAATGGCCCACACTTTGCATAATTACAATAGGACCTCAGAGTAACTTCATTTTTCTAGTTTTAGATACTAGAATTATACATACATACAAATAGTATGAACACAGTCAGTAGATTATAAGCTTTGTAATGATACCTTACAAGAGACCTTTTGCATAAAGCATATTCCAGTTACATTATATTTACATTCCAAACATTTGTTCATAAAGCATATGGAGTGCAACGTCACACCATCCGTCTACTTGCTGGTTTGTATTATTTATCTAACCTAAAATTGTCTCTTTGAGACTTGGTTGAATAGGTTAGAATTGATAAGACATAATTGGCTCTTCTACAGCAAAAACATTAACAGAAAATACTGTTAAAGATAGGCTCCTGGATAAAATTTTCAAAGACCTTTCAATGTTTTAGGAATCCAAGCCCTCTTGACTTTCAATGACATTCAGGATCCTAAATACCTAAGTAATATTTAGAAGTGAGACTTACTTAGGCACTTCTGAAAGTATTAAACTACGAGTCCATAATCTAAGTAAGTGGCCTGATTCTCAAAAATGTTTTAGCCCTAACAACTCTCAATAAAATCAATTGACACTGTATGCACTCTCTGTAATGGAATTAAGCATCTAATCCAGGGATCAGTCACCTTTGACACACAACCTGTCAGGGAAAGCTGCTGGTTTGTTTACCTGCAGCATCCGCAGGTTCAACCAGTCGCAGCTCCCACTGACCGCAGTTCACCGTCCCAGGCCAATGGGGGCTGCTGGAAGCGGCGTAGGCCAAGGGATGTTAGTGGAGTGGTGGATCAACCAGATTTGTATCAAACTAGTTCAAAACTTCCAACTGGCAATAAGCAGAGGCCTCAAATAAATAAATAAAACAAGAAGGAACTCTTAAGTGATGTTCAAGTATAAAATGATGCATGTGGGTTACTGGAAGTACAGGGCCTATTTTTAGCCATGTAAGGGAATGAAATAAAAGATAGTACCATTAAGCCATTCTTTTTGCTTATGTTCATTTACCATGGGTACAATGTCTTTGCTGGACTATTAAATCCTTAATTAGAAACATTCCTGCCAAGCTTTGCTACTGCGTTCATAAGAAGCAAATAAGATCAAAGACCTAGAATTTCTTTTCTCTTTTTTCCATTTGTTCTTCTTGTTAGTGAGGTCGAACATAAGCTTGTTATCCAAAATTATGTGCTGAACAGAATTAGGGGGTGATTTGTTTTTTAAAGGAGAAATACTCTCCATTAATTGTTGTTCTAGATAGACTTTACCTCTGATACAACTCACCCCAAATACATTCTGTACTTAAAGTATTCTAATCAAGTCAACTAGTGAAGGGATGTTTTATCATCTGGGATAGGACTGTTACTTTCTCTTGCATGCACAATGTACATGACTAATCTGGTTATGAGATTGAATCTCTGCAGTCCTTTAGGGTATGTCTTAATTATGCTGCTCTTCATAATCTCTCATTAGTAGCAGTGACGGATGATAAAATTAGACTTGCATGCACACTGGTCTATGGGATTACATTAAAATACACTAGTGACTTCTATGGATTGATTTTGGTGCTATTCTGGTCTAATTTTTTTTTTAAACTGGGGTTGATAAAGGATGCCTCTTTCAGCCTTAGATAGGAGCATACCTTAGAGATAGGGATGTTGGAATAAATTAATATTTACTATATTCTCTGAGTTCCTCAGAGGATGTTTAAAGAAGGAAAAGTGTTGTTATTTAATTTGGCAAATGAAGGTCCATATTAGCCAACAACAAATGAAAAAACAATATATATATATATGCTCATTTTCTCATGTATTCAATTATTTTATAGTGGTGACTGTGAGAGAAGGAAGCAGGTAGAAAATGTCAAGGCCAGGGCTAAAATATATATAATTGTTGGAGTGAATGATCTGTGTACAAAGTGAGTTGTGCAATTTCATATATAGGGCCAAGTTCAGCTCATGGGTTAGTGGGTGAAATCCCCATCACTTGAATAGGAGATATGACCATTTACACCCATTCTGAATTTAATCCATACAGTGTTAACAATGATTGACTGTGAGAGGATAACATATGGAGACAAATTATGT
Organism: Gopherus flavomarginatus; assembly: GCF_025201925.1. Taxonomy (NCBI): domain Eukaryota; kingdom Metazoa; phylum Chordata; order Testudines; family Testudinidae; genus Gopherus; species Gopherus flavomarginatus. The sequence continues at coordinate 123,902,000 of NC_066621.1, read as the reverse complement.
GCGGACTTAACATCCTTGTCTTCAGTGGAGTTTTGCCGCTGCATAATTTGGCCTTTGATTTATCTTGCATTTCACTTGCTAACCTGCTCTTTTATATATAGAAATACGTAGTTATAAGCATAGGAAGAGTGAACTCCGAGCCATAATTTTGCATCTGATTTCATGTTTATAATGCCACAGATCTTTCTACATGAAATCCTCTTAACCATAACAGGGATAATGTTTTCAGTGCTCATTGTTGGAGGAAGGATTAATAGATTTAATGGATTGGCAAACAAAGTCTTCAGTTCATTGAAACATTTTATTTCTTGATAATTTTGTTGTCAAAGATGTTAAAGTAAATAGATGTGAATGAAGACAGCTTAAATTAACTGCTATGATAATGGAAACAGTCTTTCCAAGCCAGCAAGCAGAGCTACTGGCTAGCTATTCACACCATAACAAATCCTCAGAGCTACCTAATGGACAGATGCTACTATTGTTCTGGCTGATGCCTCATAGACATATTTCACATCTGGCATTCGACTGCTTTGTTCACCTTGTTTGGATTTGAAAATCTGGACAGACAAATTGACTAGTGATTAGCACAGAGCCATGTGTGTGCTTGGCAAAGGCTCCTTTGCATTGAATTACTTGGGCCAGTGGCTTGCAGCAGTGATCAGCTTTGCAAAAAATAATTAAAGTTTATTGGAACAAACTCGGCCCTTCCCTAAGCAGGAGCAACGCTCACAGAAGTCAATGGGAGTTGTGTTCACTTATGATATGGTAAAAATCATCCCAGTGTCTCTTAAGCAGAGATAGGAAAATACCTTAGGGCTTGGCTACACTTGCAAGTTACAGCGCAGTAAAGGAGCCCTGGACGCCCTAGCTCACTTCCTGTCCACACTGGCAAGGCAAGTAGAGCGCTGTGACTCCACGGCTACAGCACAGCTGGTACTCCACCTCAGCTAGAGGAATAACGTTTGCTGCGCCTTGGCTACAATGCACAGGGAAATGCCCTTTCAAAGCTCCGTTTCTGACAGCTAGCATGCAAGACATTAGTGTGGAATGCTATGTGTGAGAGAGAGAGGCGGGGGGGGGAGAGCGGGAGGTCTGCTGTGTCTGAACTTACAAGACAACATGCTGACATGCTCTCAGCACCCCAAAAACCCACTCTCTCTCCCTCTACATACATACAACACACTCCTTGTCACACTCCACTCCCCCATTTGAAAAGCACGTTGCAGTCACTTGCATGCGGGGATAGCTGCCCATAATGCACCGCTCCCAATGCTGCTGAAGTGCTGCAAATGTGGCCATGCCACTGCTCAAGCAGCTGTCAGCTGCAGCACTTTTCCTACTGCACTCTCTGAAGGTGGGTTTAACTCATAGCACTCTACATCTGCAAGTGCAGCCATGCCCTTAGTTCTGAATGGGTTTGTTTGTGTGCCAGAAGTACTTTGCATAGTTTTGCAGACCTCACAGTTTGAAATGGTTTAGGCTGAATGAACCCTCAGTCAAGTCTTGTTAAGAACTCTTGGGCAAGAAACAGATTCATGTGTTTCACCATTCAGGACAACTGCATCTGAATTCCCCCTCCATGGTCCATCAAAAGCATCTATTTATAGGTTTCCAGCTGTCAGCCATTACCTTGCTTGGGCAGAAATCCTGATGGGGATTTTTCCAGGCTGAACCATTCCATGTGCACACTGTGATATTCCCAGAAATTCAGACTCCTGAAACAGACCAATATCTGCATGTTGCTTGCTCTCCAATGGCTTCTAGGCAGCATAATTGCCAGCAACTAAGTTACCACAGAGCCCTTTCTAAGCAATCACATTTATTCTTAAGGTAAAAGCATTACAAAAAATATATAAAAGCTCATATATGCATGGTAAAAGATTCATACATTCATAGAATCTAGGGCTGGAAGAGACCTCGAGAGGTCATTGAGTCCACTCCCCTGCCCTCATGGCAGGACCAAATACTGTCTAGAGCATCCCGGACAGATATTTATTTAACCTACGCTTAAATATCTCCAGATAGAGATCCCACAACCTTCCTAGTCAACTTCTTCCAGTGTTTAACCACCCTGACAGTTAGGAACATTTTCCTAATGTCCAACCTAAATCTCCCTTGCTGCAGTTTAAGCTCATTGCTTCTTGTTCTATCCTTAAAGGCTAAGATGAACAAGTTTTCCCCCTCCTCCATATGACACCCTTTTAGATACCTGAAAACTGCTATCGTGTCCCCTCTCAGACTTCTATTTTCCAAACTGAACAAACCCAATTCTTTCACCCTTCCTTCATAGGTCATGTTCTCTAGATCTTACCTTTGGAAAATCATGGGAGACATGAGAGATTCCAGAAGACTGTAAAAGGGCAAATATAGTGCCCATTTATAAAAAGGGAAATAAAAACAACCCAGGAAACTACAGGCCAGTTAGTTCAGTGTTTCTCAACCTGGGGTCGCCGCTTGTGTAGGGAAAGCCCCTGGTGGGCCGAGCTGGTTTGTTTACCTGCCCTGACTGTGGGTCCAGCTGATCGCAGCTCCCACTGGCTGCAGTTTGCCACTGCAGGCCAATGGGAGCTGCTAGATGCGGCGGCCAGTAAGTCCCTCGGCCCGCACCACTTCCAGCAGCTCCCATTGGCCTGGAGCAGTGAACCATGGCCAGTGGGAGCCGCGATTGGCCGGACCTGTGGAGGGGCAAGTAAACAAACTGGCCCAGCCCGCCAGGGGCTTTCCCTTCACAAGCGGTGACCCCAGTTTGAGAAACACTGAACTAACTGGTCTGTAGTTTCCTGGGTTGTTTTTATTTCCCTTTTTATAAATAGCAACTATATTTGCCCTTTTCCAGTCTTGTGGAATCTCTCCTGTCTCCCATGATTTTCCAAAGATAATAGCTAGAGGCTCAGATACCTCCTCTATTAGTTCCTTCAGTATTCTAGGATGCATTTCATCAGGCCCTGGTGACTTGCAGGCATCTAACTTTTCTAAGTGATTTTTAATTTGTTCTTCTTTTTATTTTATCTTCCAAATCTACCCCCTTCCCATTAGCATTCACTATGTTAGGCATTCCTTCAGACTTCTCAGTGAAGACCGAAACAAAGAAGTCATTGAGCTTGTCTGCCATTTCCAAGTTTCCTGTTACTGTTTCTCCCCCCTCACTGAGCAGTGGACCTACCCTGTCCTTGGTCTTCCTCCTGCTTCTAATGTATTGATAAAAAGTCTTCTTGTTTCCCTTTATTCCTGTATCTAGTTTGAGCTCATTTTGTGCCTTTGCCTTTCTAATCTTGTCCCTGCATTTCTGTGTTGTTTGCCTATATTCATCCTTTGTAATTTGTCCTAGTTTCCATTTTTTATATGACTTCTTTTTATTTTTTAGATCATGCAAGGTCTTGTGGTTAAACCCAGGTGGTCTTTTGCTACATTTTCTATTTTTCCTACCCAGCAGAATAGCTTGTTTTTGGGCCATTAATAATGTTCCTTTGAAATACTGTCAACCCTCCTCAGTTGTTTTTCCCCTCAGTCTTGATTCCCATGGGACCTTACCTATCAGCTTTCTGAGCTTACCAAAATCCGCCTCCCTGTAATCCATTGTCTCTATTTTGCTGTACTCCCTTCTACCCTTCCTTAGAATTGTGAACTCTATGATTTCATGATCATTTTCACTCAAGCTGCCTTCCACTTTCAAATTATCAATGAGTTCCTCCCTTTTTGTTAATATCAAATATAGAACAGCTTCCCCCCAGTAGCTTTTTCAACCTTCTGAAATAAAAAAGTTGTCTTCAATGCAGTCCAAGAACTTATTGGATAGTCTGTGCCCCGTTGTGTTATTTTTCCAACATATATCTGGATAGTTGAAGTCCCCCATCACCACCAAATCTTGGGCTTTGAATGATTTTGATAGTCGTTTAAAAAAAGCCTCCTCCACCTCTTCTTCCACCTGGTTAGGTGGCCTGTAGTAGACTCCTAGCATGATATCACCCTTGTGTTTTATTCCTTTTAGTCTAACCCATAGAGAGATTCTCAACTCTTCCATCTACTATGTCCATCTCCACCTCAATCCAAGTGTGTACATTATTAATATATGAGACAATACTTCCTCCTTTTTCCGCCTGTCTATCCTTCCTGAGCAAGCTGTACCCATCCATACCAATCATGTGTATTGTCCCACCAAGTTTCGGTGATGCCAACAATGTCATAGTTGTATGTATTTACTAGCACTTCCAGTTCTTCCTGCTTATTACCAATACTTCTCGCATTTGTATATAGATACTGATTTGATCTTGCCTCCCAGTTTTGCCCTGACCCTCCTTTCTCTCTGCCATTATAGCCTACACTCCCTCCTATTTCCGATCCATCTCCCAGGTAGTCATGTTCTCCACTTATCTGTGGGCTTTGCTCACCTGTCCCCGTCGAACCTATTTTAAAGCCCTCCTCACTGGATTAGCCAGTCTGTGTCCAAATAGGGTCTTTCCCCTGCTCAAAAGGTGAAGACCATCTTTGCCTAGCAGTCCTTCCTGGAATAGCATCCTGTGGTCGAGGAAGCCAAAACCCTCCTGGGAACACCATCTTCACAGCCAGGAATTCACCTCCAATGTAACTGTCTCTGCCCAGGCCTCTAACTTTGACAGGAAGGACTGAAGAGAATACCACCTGCACCCCAAACTCCTTTACGCATACTCCCAGAGCCAGCAGTCACTCTTGATCTGCTCAGTGTCACACCTCTCAGTATCATTCATGCCCACATGAATGAGTAGCGTGGGGTAGTAGTCAGAGGACTGGATAATCCTCGACAATGCCTCTGTAACGTCTCTGATAATGGCCCCTGGCAGGCAGCATACCTCATGAGATGAAATGGCAGGGCAACAGATGGGTGCCTCCGTCTCCCTCAGCAGACAGTCTCTGACTACCACTACCCTATGCTTCCTATTCACAGTGATGGCAGCAGACCTCCCAGCCTTAGGGGTACGAGGCTTCTCCTCCTCTGCTGTTGGGGGTGATTCCTTCTCTACTGTATCAAGAAAAGCATAGTGGTTTCCTATAACCACGGTGGGAGGGTTTGGAGCAGGGGTGGAGCACTGCCCACTACCAGAAGTAATCACCCTGAGCCATCTCCTCCTCCACTAGTGGTGTGTCCGCAGTCTGTGTACTGGGACAGCTACCTCAGCTGTCTCCACATGGACACTGTCCAGGAATTGCTCATGGATTTGGATGCTCCTCAACCTAGCCACCTCATCCTGTAGCTCTCCCACCTGCTCCCTGAGAGATTCCACCAGCAGGGACCTTTCAGATTGGATGGTCCCCACAGCCTGGATATCAGTAAGTGGGAATTGCAAGCTACAGTCCCTGCAAAACCACATCAGGATCTGAGTAGAAGCATCCATGCTCAGGTGCTGTTTGGCTACAGGCGCAGGTGGAGGAGACAGAAGCAGTGCTGGCAAAGGTGTTGCAGGTCTTCCTAACCATCATAGGCCTCCCTCTGTCAAACTCCCTCCCAAACTCCCCTGTCTGCAGCGCCCATCCACTTTGCTCCCCTGGTTGCTCTGCCTCTGGCTTTTAAAGCCTTCTTGCCTAGGTCAGTCCCACCCTCCCCGTGAGTCACACTGGGGAAGGCTAATCAAAGGCAATCAAGGGAACAATCAAGGGAACATGGTCAGGCACACAGTCCCAACTGCCACAGCACCTGAAACTTCAAAAACTTGAAAATCATCAATCTTATGAGGGCCTCAGTAAGCCAAAGTCCTTCCAACCATTCCCAGGAAGGATTGTTCCTGGAGAAAGAAGGTCCTGTCCATTTGTCCATTTGCTGGATCAGAGAAAAGACCTTAAGTCAGAAACTCGGGCTATTTTTCCATTATCTCTTGGTCTCTGGAGAATCCAGTTTGAACTAGTATATGTGAGCCTCTCCAGCTGGAGACATACTCTGTGTTACAGCCAGAGTGAATCTGCATAATTACCCACACTGTTCTTAGTTCTTTGAGAAGCTGTGGTCATCTTCCCTCATGGAATTACATACAAGGCCTGGCCCACAATAATACATAAATTTAATACAGTAGAATCTGCCACAATATGTATGGTGTTTGTATGGGTTAAATGGTACATCAGATATGTGTCTACTTGCCTGTCTGGAAAATATTCTATGGATTTTCGCAGCAAAGACAGATCCTTATGCCAAATTCATCAGCAAAGAGCAGCCTTTGTAGACAGAGCAGAAAAGTTAATAGAAAGCTTCACAGAGCAGAATAAGGCACAGTCTTTGAGATATAAGGCCATAAAAAAAATCTAACAAAGAGAATCGAGAGAGTAAATGAATGTAAACATCACCCCTTCAAACTAGATTTCACCTAACAATGGCAAAATAATAATTAAAATACCAGAGTGCTTTAAAAATACATTAGGGAGCTCTGGTTGATGCCAATAACTCTTGAAAATGGATGGTGTAAAAGGTTGAGCTGACCCTTCAAGGGAGTTGGAGTTCATATGTACACATGCCAGGCTTAGCGCCTCTTCTCCAGTGGAGGGTAAGAATACAAGTGTCACATGATGAGGAGCATGTGACTAAGAACCAGGGCTGCTGAGAAACGTAAGGGTGGTCTGTGATCATTCAGGGACAGCAGACTTGAAAGTGAACATTCCACCAAAAAGCAGGAAGAATATCCAGGAAAGGGCCAGTGATGAGACTTGAGTTGAGTCACATTCCAGAACGTTTAACTAGAAGGCCTGGAAGAGAGACCTGCAGGGACTAGGCACCAGCAAGGAAGGTTGGATGGCCAGGAGCCCATTATGAGGAAAGCCACAGCAGGAACAGGACTAAGAACCTTGTGCCATGGGTGGAGGTCCAGTAGGAAGGCTGGATGGAAACTTTTTGTGTAGTTTTTGAACTTTGTGTCAACAAATGAAACTCCCAAAAGGTGAGAGTTATTGAGAATACAACTGCAATGTGAAGTCTGATAAACTGGGAAGAAGGAAAAAACTGAGGTAGTGGGAGGGCCAGAGAATCCATACCAGGTAAGCTCTTCTACAGATGGTGATGCTATGAAGCCACAGGAGGGAAAAAAGGAAAGGAAGGAATTTATTTAAGACTCCGAGTATTAAAACAGAGCCCTGGAAACTGTGAAAGAACTGTAGGGATTATTTTATTGTCTCCTTTATGTCTCTCCTGGGTTTTTCTGTATTTTGCTTCTGAAGCAGAAAACTAATCTAATTGGCATACTTCAAGGATAAACAACAAATTGTTTACATCATTTTTCTTACCTCTTTTTCTACCCAGCTATCTGATCCCTTCTCTTAGCCCATTTTAAATAAATCCAAATGTTGTCTATTCCATTACACAAGAGGCACTCTTTTTACTCTGACACTTTTTTTCAAATATTTATGAAATCATGCACAGACATCCAAAATTATAGCGTCTCTGTGAATATAACAGTCCAATTAACCTCTGATTGAGGTGGGGAGAGTGTTTCCTTGTTTCTTCTCCAGTTGCTTATACTTATAATTGACATACAATCACATCAAGTTCATTCTTGCAGAAGCCTGGAAGCCATGTCAGGAATCTGCTTTGGTGACTAAACTTATTTACATTTTTTCCTAAATATCTGTAATGTCTTTCAGCTGTTCATTAAATGTATATTGTACTTCTTTATAGGGTATGAGAAGAGAAAAGATTAGTCATAAGGTCATTGGGAGATATTGAGGATGACGTCAATTTTCTCTGGAAATTCAGGACAGAAAAATATATCTTCAGCTTAAAAATCATATTTATGGAATAATGAAGAATATTATAAAAAAAGAACTGGAATCTATTACAGTGGGACCAAATTCATTACTATTGTCCTTACCTAAAAAACCATTGAAGGCCACCCATTTGCATCAACAGTGGATTTGCCCCATAGAATAAAATGCATTTTCCAGAGTGTGGAGATGTATTTGAGAAGGGCTGTCCACATTTTATAGGCAATTCTATGCATGGTAAGAATTAGCATTGAGCCCTCTAACAGCAGTCAAGATGTCCAAGATGAAAAAATCAACTCTTAATTTAGAACATGAATCCTCCAATGCTTGAGGTTGTTCAGATATGATGTCCAGGTTTGGCCAACAGGTCATTTTCAAAGTTCAGCTACAGATACAGGTTTACATATTTCAAGCACCCCCGAATTGCAGAGCTGTTCAGATCTAGGGGTTTGGTTTGGATCCTCACTAAAATATTTATATCACAAAACCTTCAGTACAATCAGTTTTACAAGGTTACCACAGGAAGACTAGACCATGAAGACTGAGCTCCTTTCCCCTCTGCAGAGTTGGTTTCCCTTCAGATGAGAAATAGAATAGACTGATGAGCATCACATGAGGAAAGGTTTAGCTTTCTGCCACATAAAGCAACTGAGACCTTGTACTGCAATCCTTGCTTCTTTCTCTGACTCACTAGAGTCTATGCTTGTTCCTATTATTATTATCTCAAAGACTGTGCCTTATTCTGCTCTTGAATGTCATGTTAGGACCCAGCACTATGATTTCAGTTCTGGAATAAGCAAGATCCAGGTTGCAGTGAGCAGTTGGTGAAACCTTAAAAACAGATGTGTTCCTATCCGAAAACTTCAGGTCCAAGTTGCCCAAGATTGGGGGAGTTTGCATTCTTTATTCTGGTTCACCTGCTCTCAAAAGGTTACATTCAATTTGAATTAGTATCCAAAGGTCAGACATTTAAGTACATATTATTCAGTCTTCTTGGACATCAGCTGGGAACACTATAAATAAAAAGCTTCTCTCGTGGTTTGTCAGAACTGTCACTCCAAGACACAATCAAGAACTACAGAGACAGCATCAGGATGAAAAGCTATGGTGGGAAAACATCAGAAACTTTTCAAAGCTCAGTTTGGGTGAATATTATTGTGTGAATATTCAGGCTGGTTCTTAGCTTACCTGGTCTGGTTTAACAATCCCTAGTTTTGAGATGAACTGGACCTTAATAATTATTAGTACTAAGGAGAAAACAGGAAGATTTTGTTTTATTCATATGTTGTATAAGGTCAATTTGTTTGAGTTTATGTTGATGAAGATTTTTTTGTTACTTCTATTTTGATGTTTTCCTTCCCTGGGAACTGCAGGCTGACATGGTGGAAAGGATTCTGTGCTACAGTGACTCTGAGAACTATGCTAATGGAAGTTTTAATTTCTGCTAGGGTCACCCAAAATGGACAGGTCAAAAGGTGAGGACCAGACAAAAAGTAATTCACTGGTCCTACAGGATGGGGGTGGGGGGTTGAGTTATACTTCAATTTACATGTCCTCATTAAAAACAAAAAGTTAAGTTACAGAAACACAACAAAGTAGCCATTCCAAGGAAATGTACTATGTCAATGTATCATCATAGGAATGAGGAGTCTTGGTGAAAGCCAACAGGAAGCCAAGACTCTCCGAAGTTCTTTACTGTTTTAAAAACAAACTAGGAAAATAGGTTTCTGGAATATTAGATCAATGGATGCAACAGCAAATGCCACACACACTGAAAGATTATGATACCATAATCTTAAAATCCCTGGAATAAGTGAATGTTAATGGCCAGCAGATGATTAAGACCTATTCAAAAAAATGAAAATAAAGTCATAATATATTTGGTGAGGTAAGATGGTTGCCACTCACAGGTAGTAGAATTAATTATAACTCTCACAGCAGAAAAATCAGCTATAGACTGGGAACCAGTTAACAGCTGATTGCTTCGAGCTAGGTTTCAAAGCTGATATATGAGCATGACAATTATACAAACCACCAGACAACTACAGTGATGAGATCAAAGATCAGTTTGACAATTGCCTACAAACTGATTGAAAATATTTCCAAGGGGGGACTTCAGTTCCAAGGTTGAGGATGACAACAATGGAGTGGAGAAGGTAATAAGGAAGGAGAATTGGTTCCCAAAATCAGAAACATGAAAGACTGGTAAAACTGTCTTGTATCTGGACTTTTACCTGTTGGAATACTATCCCCACACAAAGATATCTATAAGGAATACTATTCACACACAAAGATATCCATAAAGTAATTTGGAATTCCCCAGATGTAGTCACCAGGAACCAGACTGACCATCTATGTACAGGAAGGAAATTTAGATCAGCTCTCCAGGATGTCAAGGCATACAGAGGGGCTGAGGATGGAAGTGATCACAATTTGTATGGCAATCCTGAAGATCAAACTTAAGAAAAACAAGAGCACCAAGAAAATTGACAGCAAAAGTCTAGCAGACAAACATTATAGAAGAATTTCAAACTGAACTGAAGAACAGATTGCAGGTGCCATGAGTTATATATAGATCCATCAAAAGAAGTCAATATTGACACACCAGGGTCCCGCCTGTATAACAATATAATAGATACCATTATAACTGTAGTTGGTTAACAGCCAACGTAAAACATCAACTCCTCAAAAACATCTCCAGAAAAAGAAGTAGCAAAAAATCTCTGACTAACAGGGGAAAAAGCAGTAAAAAGCAGAGGAAGAAGAGACAAGAGGAAATACACAGATAATTTTGCAAAGAAGCTGAAGTAGCTACTGAAAGAAATGATACCAAAAAACCTTAACAATTTTATATCAGCCAGAGGGGCATATTAAGGACAATCAAGGAAAGACCTTAATAGAAAAAGAACAAAGAGTGAGATTGGCATAATACTTTAGAGAAGTGCTAAACAGACCAATACCAGAAGAAACTAATGACACACACAAAGAAATTCCACTCAGAACTAGAGTAATAGTTCCACATCATGGCCTCTCACATCACAAAGAGAAGAGAGACAATAAAAATATTAAAACCTCAGAATGCTGCAAGTTAAGACCAAGTCACTATGGAAACATTTAAAGCTTATGGTGATGAGACCATCAATAAAATCACTGAACTTTTCAATGAAGTATAGGTCCAGGAAAAGCTCCAAGACAATGAAAAATGGAATTATAATGAAAATGCCAAAGAGAGGTTACCAAACCAACTACAACAACTCGCAATGTGTTACGCTCCTTTCAATAGCAGGCCAAGTCTTCAACAGTATCATCTTAAGGAGAATAAAAATAAAGTGACTGAGGCAAAGCTAAGGGAATAGCAGACTTTGGATTTTGAACCAGAAGATCATGGGTCAATCAGATTTTCACCCTAAGAATAATCGAAGAATGTTGAATGGCAAACCCCATTTATTATAAATTTCTTAGGAAAGCATTTGACTGCCTCAATCTAAATTCACTCTGAAACATCTTGAACTGTTATGGTATGCCAACAAAAATAATTAACATCAAGTCTTTATATCAAACCACAGATTGCATAGTTAAGGTAAACGCAGACTTGAGTGAATGGTTTAACAGAAACTGGTGTAAAATAAGGATGCATTCTCTCACTTCTCTTTGGCATTGCCTTTTACTTCATTATGAAAAAAAAGTGTAGATGGATAAAACACCAATAATGCATGGGTCAAAAACAGTACACTAAAACATTTGACATAGCTTGTCTAAGTAATAGCTCAACCAACATGCAAGCGAAGACCAAAAGACTGTTCAGCGTTGCAAAACTGATGGGGTTAATAATGGATTCGGAAGAAACAAATCTAATGAGAACCCCTGAAAATCCCAATTAAAGCATTACTTTGGAAGGCAAAGGAATGCACAAGGGGACTCAATTCCCATATCTTGGCAATAACATGGAAGCCCACGGGGATATCCAGAAAAAAATAATATCATGAATTGGAAAGGCAGCAGCTCCATTCACCAGCTCAAACAAGATTTGGTATTTGAAAATCTGTAATTTAAAGACCAAATTCATCTTCAACTCAAATGTTATTTCCTCCTTAACATAAGGATGTAAAATGTGGAAATCCCCAAATGTACAGACAAACATCTAAATGCACTAAGTAAAATTCTGCTTCAGTGCTTATGGCCTGAAGGTGCACAATCCAGCTGTCAGGGAATTACAGGAACACAGCAGTGCTCTGGCCACACATTTTCCCCTGGACCACACCTGCTACAATAGATTGTACTGGTAAAGAGTCACAAATCTTATTCTATACCAATTGGAGGTTCTTTATTACGCTGGCCTTTTGGGCCTTTATGCTACCAGAGCAGTACAAAATAGCTACAGTTAGACTGACGATGTGGCCCATTGTCTATAGTTTTTTCATGTACTGCATGCTAGATACTAACAGGAGAGGATGTCAGGTTTGTAATAAGATGGCTCTTTATTAAGAAATCTATTCACAGAAGTGCTGCAACTGGAGCTAGTATTCTAGGAATGGGCATAGAGAATAATTTACTAGTGCCTCTTCCAAACTCTTCCATCCTGCAACCTGTGCTCCTCCCTCCATGTTCCAAGCAGATTGCTGAACTTAGGGAAAGGAAGAACAGACAATTACACTAGAAGACTTCTAAACCAGCTGCTTACCATTCAGTTATATTATGCAGGCACTTTATTTTCTTCTTAATTAGCAAACCACATTTAGAAGTATGTTTACCGGGGATTCTAAAAGCTTGTCAGTAATTTTCATTCAGGCTTCTTAGTTTTCTCAGTCTGCATGTAGCAGAGATCAGTGAAATAAATTACTCTCAAGAAAGTGCCAATCAAGTATGTAAAACTCCCTGTTTCCTACAGGCACAGCCCTTCATTAAGTTTATTACTAGGTTGATTCTAGCTTTGAAGTGGCCATATTATGCAGTAAGCTCTGGCAGCCTCTGGCTATCTTCTGCCAGGTCTGTCACTTCACAGTCTGCATTTGAGCTCCAGTTTGGTAAATTAGTGACTCTAAAGGAGCCCTCATGTGAACAAGTTCCTAGACAGGAAAGTAATCTTTAGCATCAGCATACTATCATGCTTTTCCACATCCCCCACCCCAATAACACAGTCCCTTGCTGCACTGTTAGCAGCTTTATTTACAAGATAAAGTTCTCTAAGGTCTAAGCAATAATCCATTCAGACCACACAAACACACACAATCACCTGCTAGATGATGGGAGATATATATTGGGAGACACATGTCCAAAAGAGCTTAGAGCCTGAGTATCAAGTTCTCAGCACCAACAAAGGGGGCCAGATTTTCAAAAGTGTACATTGAGGCACTTAACTAACAACCAGATTTGGGGTAATTTATCAAAGTTAAGTGGCTTGCTCAAAGTCACAGAGAATCAGTAGCACATGTGTGAGGAGAAGTTCAGGAGTCATGATTCCAAGCTCTGTGTTATCCTTACTTTTGAAGGAAGTGTGGGTTTTCTCCAGATAAAGTGATAACAAAGGTCAGTGAAAATTAAAAAAAGGAACATAACATTTTCCCCTAAAACTAGCTCTTCATCCTAAGAAGATGTATTCTAATCCAGCAAAAATTATCTGTATCAAAGTTGTTTCAGGAGTTCGCTTTGACATTTGATAAACACATTATGCACCAATATCTCAATTACTGTATTTCAGAGCAGAGATCAGTCTTGATCTGTATGTTGCTTATTTGTACAGAATGCAGCCTTGCCAGCAACATGAACCTTGAGAAGAATGTCAAGTAGAGAGAACAAGGTTTGTTGTCTTATTGAAGTTACATCTTGCTGAAATAAGAGCTTTCATTCCCACAGATCCCTAAGTGCTTGGCAAACTACACTTATATATGAATCATTTTGCATAGAAAGCAATCATTTCATCCACCTCTTAAATGAAGTCATGGCACAAAAGATTAGGACAAGAAGTGAAGGTGAATGCTAAGAATAACGTTTGACAAATGAAGAATTTGATCAGTCTCTAAAGTCAGGAAGTGAGACTATTCCTTATGAAGAGGCAAAAAACAAAACACAAAGAAACCCCAACAACTTAAAATACTATTTCAGTTGACCAAAATATATTGATAAAAAATAGATGGACGATTTAACACTTGACACTTAACTCAATCAAATATAAAACAAATAAAAAGATAAACCTCAAAAACAGATAAAAGCTAATTGTTGTGCTGCATGCAATAGCTTTTTGAAAAGAAAAGATTGCCAAAGGCAGTTTTAAAAGGGAGATAGCTCCCTAGTATTACTGAGGGTGCTGCACTTGCTCAAATACTATGGCATAGGTGCGTGGACAGATTCAATTAGATAGAATCTATGTGGTGTTTTCCCCAAACAAGATAAAGTATCTGCTTTCAGCCTAGATTACTTTTCAGCCTTATTCTCAGAGAAAGACTTCCCACTTTGATCAAGACCCTGTGTCATCGTAACACTCCTACTTTAAGGGCTTGACCCTGGACTCAGTGAAGTCAATGGCAAGTCTCACCTTGTCATTAATGTGCAGACTCAGGGCCTAAGACAGGACTCCCTTTGGAGCCCATTGTAGTCTCACTTTGACTGGTCATGCTTGCCAAGGAGTGGCTCAGCATATTGCTTATCAGTCAGTGTGGCAAAAACTCTTATACAAACATTAATCAATCCTGATGACATACCTGAGAGTTAGGTAAGTTTTTATTAAAGAAGTTCCACAAACTGGTAAACAGACAGGTTAAATTAGGCTACCTATGAGATCAATGTCAGACCTGAGAAGAGATGCTAGGAGTTCTGCTGACCTCCAATTCCATGAGGTAACCAGGAGATAAATTTCCCTCTCCACACTAACATAGAGATAACTTAGTTAAACTTTTCTGGACCCGTTCTATCCCAACTCATATTAAATTTACCTGCAAGGTTTTCCTCATGCAAAGTTAAATCTCAATATATCTTCACTATAGCATGTACACAGCACAGGTCATTGCAGTTTAAAGAACTCAGAATCTCTCTTTCTTTTAAAGAACATATAGTATTTTAATTGTGCATACCACAGCTCAATTAATAATAAATATCCTTTATGCTTAAAAGTCATACTAATAATTTATGGAGGTGCATTTCATATACTTCAATGCACAGTAGCTAGTGATGTGCTGCTCAGAAAAGCATGCCAAAAGGGGCCCTTTGTCCATTATTTCTGATGAAGGACAACAGCTGTAGCACTGTAATTTACTTTCCTTCAGGTACTTAGTCTCCTATCCAGTGGCAGGAAAAGCAGGACTACGTTACTGGAAATTTCACAGTCTTATCATTGAAAATGGCCTGGCTGGCAATAGAACTGAGATTCCAGCTAGCTGTGATGCAACTAAAGATGCTAAATTGTTCATATATGAACACAGAGAGAGGGAGCAGCAAAGAATCCTGTGGCACCTTATAGACTAACAGACGTTTTGGAGCATGAGCTTTCGTGGGTGAATACCCACTTCCTCAGATGCATGTAATGGAAATATCCAGGGGCAGGTATATATATGTGTGCTAGCAAGCAAGCTAGAGATAACGAGGTCAGTTCAATCAGGGAGGATGAGGCCCTGTTCTAGCAGTTGAGGTGTGAAAACCAAGAGAGGAGAAACTGGTTCTGTAATTGGCAAGCCATTCACAGTCTTTGTTCAATCCTGAGCTGATGGTGTCAAATTTGCAGATGAACTGAAGCTCAGCAGTTTCTCTTTGAAGTCTGGTCCTGAAGTTTTTTTGCTGCACCATGGATGTAGAGGCTCTCTACACAAACATCCCACACACAGATGGAATACAAGCTGTCAGGAACACTATCCCTGATGATGCCACAGCACAACTGGCTGCTGAGCTCTGTGCCTTTATACTTACACACAACTATTTCAAATTTGATGACAATATATATCTCCTGATCAGTGGCACTGCTATGGGCACCCGCATGGCCCCACAATATGCCAATATCTTCATGGCCGACCTGGAACAACGCTTCCTCAGCTCTCATCCACTCACACCCCTTCTCTATCTACGCTACATTGATGACATCTTCATCATCTGGACCCATGGGAAGGAGACTCTGGAAAAATTCCACCATGATTTCAACAGCTTCCACCCCACCATCAACCTCAGCCTGGATCAATCTACACGGGAGGTCCACTTTCTTGACACCACGGTGCAAATAAGTGATGGTCACATTAACACCACCCTATATCGAAAACCCACCGACCGCTATGCCTACCTTCATGCCTCCAGCTTCCATCCCGGGCACATCACACGATCCATTGTCTACAGCCAAGCACTGAGGTACAACCGCATCTGCTCTAACCCCTCAGACAGAGACCAACACCTACAAAATCTCCACCAAGCATTCTCAAAACTACAATACCCACACGAGGAAATAAGGAAACAGATCAACAGAGCCAGATGTGTACCCAGAAGCCTCCTACTGCAAGACAAACCCAAGAGAGAAACCAACAGGACTCCACTGGCCATCACATACAGCCCCCAGCTAAAACCCCTCCAACGCATCATCAAGGATCTACAACCCATCCTGGACAATGATCCCACACTTTCACAGGCCTTGGGTGGCAGACCAATCCTTGCCCACAGACAACCTGCCAACTTGAAACATATTCTCACCAGTAACTGCACACCACACCATAATAACTCTAGCTCAGGAACCAATCCATGCAACAAACCTCGATGCCAACTCTGCCCACATATCTACACCAGCGACACCATCACAGGACCTAACCAGATCAGCCACACCATCACTGGTTCATTCACCTGCACATCCACCAATGTCATATACGCCATCATATGCCAGCAATGCCCCTCTGCTATGTACATCGGCCAAACTGGACAGTCTCTACGGAAAAGGGTAAATGGACACAAGTCAGACATTAGGAATGGCAATATACAAAAACCTGTAGGAGAGCACTTCAACCTCCCTGGCCACACTATAGCAGACCTTAAGGTGGCCATCCTGCAGCAAAAAAACTTCAGGACCAGACTTCAAAGAGAAACTGCTGAGCTTCAGTTCATCTGCAAATTTGACACCATCAGCTCAGGATTGAACAAAGACTGTGAATGGCTTGCCAATTACAGAACCAGTTTCTCCTCTCTTGGTTTTCACACCTCAACTGCTAGAACAGGGCCTCATCCTCCCTGATTGAACTGACCTCGTTATCTCTAGCTTGCTTGCTAGCACACATATATATATACCTGCCCCTGGATATTTCCATTACATGCATCTGAGGAAGTGGGTATTCACCCACGAAAGCTCATGCTCCAAAACGTCTGTTAGTCTATAAGGTGCCACAGGATTCTTTGCTGCTTTTACAGATCCAGACTAACACGGCTACCCTCTGATACTTGACACCAGAGAGAGGGAGATTACTCAGGCAATGGCTTCAGGTTTGCACTTTGATAAATGCAGCTCTATTTCTAACACAACTTCAGCTGTCATCACAGAGATCAGTATTGGGATTTCAGCAGTGGCAAGTACTAGTGGCCCTTGGGCAGAGTTCATAGTCACTTGACATCAGAGTTGAGTCAAGCATGCCAGACAGGTTATGATGACAGTGTTGGGGGACAAAGGGGAGAGGACTTTTTATTGGGTAGGGCTCTCTTACTATCCATGAATGCAGTGTTTCCCAAACTTGGGACGCTGCTTGTGTAGGGAAAGCCCCTGGCGGGCCAGGCCAGTTTGTTTACCTGCTCCGTCCGCAGGTATAGCCGATCACAGCTCCCACTGGCTGCAGTTTGCTGCTGCAGGCCAATGGGAGCTGCTCGAAGTGGTGGCCAGTAAGTCCCTCGGCCTGCGCCACTTCCAGAAGCTCCCATTGGCCTGGAGCAGCGAACTACGGCCAGTGGGAGCTGTGATCGGCCAGACCTGCAGATGGGGCAGGTAAACAAACCAGCCCGGCCTGCCAGGGGCTTTCCCTACACAAGCAGCGACTCCAGTTTGAGAAACACTGAACTAACTGGTCTGTAGTTTCTTGGGTTGTTTTTATTTCCCTTTTCATAGATGGGCACTATTGTTTGAGAAACACTTCATTCTGAACACTTATTTAAGTAAAATGGTGGTTTCAGTGCAATAGAATTAATATGTTTATGACCAAGCCCCTCTCACCTACCAAAAAAAGATACAGATTCCAGTCTCAGCTGAAGTCATTTGGAAATATTTAAACTTCCAGAGCCAGATGCCCAACTGTGGCTGAGGGATTGGCACAAATTAAAGGAGGCAGACACAAATGTGTCCTTTGTCCTCCCCTGATGTTGGGGCTGGTATGCACTAACCCAGTCTATAAGAACATAAGAATGACCATAGTGGTTCAGATCAATGGTCCATCTAGCCCAAAATACTGTTTTCTGACAGTGCCAGATGCTTAAGAGGGAATGACCAGATCTGGGCCATTATCAAGTGATCCGTCTGGTCATCCAGTCCCAGCTTCTGGCTGTCAGAGGCTTAGGGAAACCCAGAGCCTGGGGTTGTGTCCCTGACCATCTTGGCTCATAGACATTGATGGACCTACCCACCATGAACTTATTTAATTCTTTTTTGAATCCCATTATACTTTTGGTCTTCCCCTGGCAACAAGTCCCACAGGCTGACAGTGTACTGTGTGAAGAAGTACTTATGTTTGTTTTAAACCTGCTGCCTAGTAATTTTGTTAGGTGACCCCTGGTTCTGATGTTTGGTAAAGAGGTAAATAACACTTCTCTCTTCACTTTCTCCATACCATTCTTTATTTTCTAGCCCTCTACCATATCCCCCCATAGACATCTCTTTTTCATCTTGACCAGTCCCAGTATTTTTAAACTCTCCTCATACAGAACTTATTACATATTCCTAATATTTTTTGTTGCCCTTCAATGTAATCTTTTCAGTTTTAATATATCAGTTGCGATGGGACAGCCAGAACTGTGTGCAATAATTATGCTGTGGGAGTACCATGGATATATATAGTGGCATTATGATACTTTCTGTCTTGTTATCTATCCTTTTCCTAGTGGTTCCTAGTATTGATAGCTTGTTTGACTGCCACTTCACATTGAGCGTATGTCTTCAGAGAACTCTCCACAGTGACCCCAAAATCTCTTTCTTCAGTGGGAACAGCTAATTTAGACCCTTTCATTTTATATCTATAGGTGGGGGGATTACATTTTCCAATGTGCATTACTTTGCATTTATCAACATTGAATTTCATCTGCCATTTTGTCACCTCATTGCATATTTTTGTGAGATCCCTTTGTAACTCTTTGCAGTTAGCTTTGGATTGATTTACCTATCCTGAGTAATTTTGTATCATCTGCAAACTTTGCCACTTCACTGTTTACCCCCCCTTTTCAGCTCATTTATGAATATTTTAAATAACACAGTCCCAGTACAGATCGTTGGGGGATTCAAGGAGCTCTTTCCACTGTGAAAATTGACAATTTATTCCTTCCCTTTGTTTCCTATCTTTTAACCATTTACTGATCCATGAGAAGACCTTCCTTCTTAGTCCATGATTGCCTAGTTTGCTTAAGAGTCTTTGGTGTGGCCTTTGTGAAAGACTTTCTGAAAGCCCAAGTACACTCAACTGGGTCACAATGGTCCACATGCTTGACCTCCTCAAAGAACTCTAATAAATTGGTGAGGAGTGATTTCCCTTCATAAAAGCCATGTTGTCACTTCCCCAACATTCTGTGTTCATCCATGTGTCTGGTAATTCTGTTCTTTACTATAGTTTCAACCAATTTGCCTGGTATTGAAGTTGGATTTATGGACATGTAATTGCCAGGATCACCTCTGGAGCCTTTTTTAAAATTGGGTTTATATTAGCTATCCTCCAGTCATCTGTTACAGAGACTGTTTCAAATGATAGGTTACATACCACAGCTAATAGTTCTGTGATTTCATACCTAAGTTCCTTTAGAACTCTTGAGTGAAGACTATCTTATATTGGTAACTTATTACTATTTAATTTATCACTTTGTTGCAAAACCTCCTCTACTGGCACCTCAGTCTGGGACAGTTCCTCAGATTTGTCGCCTAAAAAGAATGACTCAGGTGTGGGAATCTCCCTCACATCCTCTGCAGTGAAGACCCATGCAAAAAAATCATTCAGCTTCTCTGCAATCACCTTGTCTTCCCCAAGTGCTCCTTTCACACCTTGACCATCCCGTGGCCCCACTGATTTTTTAGCAAGCTTCCTGCTTGTGGTATACTTTTAAAACCATGTTACTGATAGTTTTGGAGACTTTTGATAGTTGCTCTGCAAATTCTCTTTAGGACTCCCTAATTACACTTTTACATTTTGTCATTCCAGAGTTTCTATTTTCCTCAATAGAATCTGACTTTCAATTTTTAAAGTATGCCTTTTTGCCTGTAACCAACTGTTTTACTCAGCTCTTTAGACATGGTACCATTTTTCTGTCCTCTTACTGTTATTTATTTATATATTTTATTTGGGGGTATACAGTAGTTTGGGTCTCCATTATAGTGTTTTTTAAATACCTTCCATGCATCTTGCAGGCATTTCATCCTTTTAAATTGCATTTAACTAGCTTCCATGTTTTTGTGTAGTTCCCCTTCTTGAAGTTAAATGATACCGTGGTGGAATTCTTTGGTATTACCTCCATATACATACATAGATGTTAAATTTAATTACATTATGGTCACTATTATAGCACGGTTCAGCAATATTCATTTCTTAGACTAGATCAAGAACTCCAGAAAAATCATGGAGCAGGTCCTCAAGGAATCCATTTTGAAGCACCTGGAGAAGAGGAAGATGATCAGGAACAGTCAACATGGATTCACCAGGGGCAAGTCATGCCTGACCAACCTGATTGCCTTCTATGATGAGGTAACTGGCTCAGTGGATATGGGGACAGTGGTGGATGTGATATATCTTGACTTTAGCAAAGCTTTTGATACAGTCTCCCATGGTATTCTTGCCAGAAAATGAAAAAAACATGGATTGGATGAATGGATTATAAGGTAGATAGAAAGCTGGCTAGATTGTCAGGCTCAACGGGCAGTGATCAATGGCATGGTTTCTAGTTTGTAGCAGGTATCAAGTGGAAAGCCCCAGGGGCTGGTCCTGGGGCCAGTTTTGTTCAACATCTTCATTAATGATCTGGATGATGGAATTAATTGCATCCTCAGCAAGTTCTTAGATGTGGGGAGGGTAGGGATAGGGTCCAGAGTGACCTATACAAATTGGAGGATTGGGACAAAGGAAATCTGATGTTGTTCAACAAGGACAAGTACAGGGTCCTGCACTTAGGATGGAAGAATCCCATGCACTGCTGCAGGCTGGGGATCAACTGGCTGGCTAAGCAGTGGTTCTGTAGAAAAGGATATGGAGATTACAGTGGATGAGAAGCTGAATATGAGTCAACAGTGTGCCCTTGTTTCCATGAAGGCTAACTGCATATTGGGCTCCATATGTAGGAACACTGCCAGTAGATCAAGGGAAGTGATTATTCCCCTCTATTTGTCACTGGCGAGGCCACATCTGGAGTATTGTGTCCAGTTTTGGGACCCCACTACAGAAAAGATGTGGACAAATTGGAGAGAGTCTAGTGGAGGGCAATGAAAATGATTAGGGGGCTGAGACACATGACTTATGAAGAGAGGCTGAGGGAACTGGGCGGATTTAGTCTTCAGAAGAGAAGAGCGAAGTGGGGATTTGGTACCAGCCTTCAACTACCTGAAGGGCGGTTCCAAAGAGGATGAAACTAGGCTCTTCTCAGTGGTGGCAGATGACAAACAAGGAGCAATGCTCTCAAGTTGCAGTCGGGGGTGTCTAGATTGGATATTGGGAAAAACTATTTCACTAGGAGGGTGGTAAAGCACTTGAATGGGTTACCGAGGGAGGTGGTGGACTCTCAATCCTTAGAGGTTTTTAAGAACTGGCTTGACAAAGCCCTGGCTCCATTGATTTAGGTGGGGTTGTTTCTGGTTTGAGCAGGGGGGTTGACTAGATGACCTCCTGAGGTCTCTTCCAACCCTGATATTCGATGATTCTATGACATTATCTGGAAGGAGAATCACAATTGTGGGTTCATTTCGCTGCTCCAGCTTGATGATTTCCTTCTCTAAGTCTTTCATTCTCCTCAGCAGCACCCAGAGGCTATTGGACTTGGGATGGGACTGCACTACTGTGTCCCAGAAAGTCTTCTGCATGCACCTCTCTGTCTCCCTGAGTTCCTCCAGTTCAGCCACTCTGGTCTCAAGAGGCCATCCTCCATCTTTGAGTTGTTTGCATTACATGCACACATTCAGCACCTGCCCACAATCAAACATGCTGCATTTAGTGAAATAAACTGGATAGCTCCCTCTGCTGCTGGACTTCTGCCTGCATTATTTTTATTCTTGCAGGCATTATTTGTTGTTGTTTTTGGACTAAGTTCAGAAAAAGTTTGTCGAGTGTAGAGGTTGGTAGTTTTTTTCTCCTTGTTCCTATTTCCTTTCTAGAGGAGTTTCTGGCACCTTTCTAGTAGTTATATTATAATCTCTCGGCCTCCTTTCCCTATGTCTGAAATCTCACTACTGCCAAACTCTCCTAACCTTGGTAGCTCACATTGTCATAGGGATTTCTTTGCTTGTGAACTGGACCTGGAAGGAATGCCTCTTTAAACCACTCACAAAACGCTCCTCTTTGATGCTCCAGTTCACTAGCTCCTCTGCCTTTTTAAACCCTGGTTTTCCCTGAGATAGCCCCAGCCTTTTGCCAAGGGATCCTAAAGGGATCAAAGAATAGCAGGCTACAGCCTTGAAAGTATGCTCTGCAACACATAACAGTGTCCTCAAGGGGACGTTTTGGCAGCCAGTCCCCAAACCAGCGGCTGGGAATAGAGTGGAACAGGGGCCACCACACTTGTTCTATATCACTAAAAGATTCCCCTTAAGCAGGGTAGCTCCTCTGAGGACTAATGCCCTGCATTTAGAGCAGCTTTGTGCCAGTGGCACAATGGAAAACCCGCACAGTGCCGCTCACAATTGGAATCATGGTATCCTCTTTTCATGCTATTGCTACTCTGTAGTGCTTGTAGTTTTGTCTTCACAGCCTGCTCTCAACTACAAGCAGTCTAAATCTCATGGGACATGCTCTGAGCCAGCCTGCACAGCACACTCAGAGTGATTCAGTCCAAGTCACACTTTTTGAATGGTCCCCGAGAGCCATGACTTTAAATAAAATGAACCACTCTCTGTATTAGACATTAACTACTCCTGTGTCTCAGAAGCAGATGTACGGCTCTGGGACTTATACAAGTCTATTTATTTTAAATGCTTGCCCCCAGCTCTTTGATTTTCTTTCTTTTAAATTTTCTGAGCGAATGTAATGGTCCTGAAAGTGACAGAGTGAAAACACTAGTTCTGCTAGCTATAGTGAAGGCAGGTGCAATGCAGGTCTTCACATGGAGGGATCCCAATGCACTTCAGTTCCAACTTTCATCAGTTGTGGCATGTAACATTCTGAGCCTCATGAGAGGTCAGAAAACAAGACTGAAATTGGGTTTTGCAGAGAAGTGCATCAAAAAGACTGAGCTAAGAATGCACATCATTGGGTGATGAAATAAGCTATGTTTTATTTTTATATCCTTTTGATTTAAAAAGGAAAATTAACAGTCTAAGTCTAAGAACTTTCAAAGATTCTAAAGCAGGCAAACACTGTATATAAGAATCACTTTGCCTACTACAGAAGTGAAGACACTTCATTCAGGAGTGGAATGAAGCAGGTTAACAATACAGAGCAACACAAGATAAGTTCAAAACAGGAAGTGAAGGTCCTATAACCAATTAAACTTCAGAGGAATTTTAGGCAATGGGCCAAATTGCCAGCTTTAAAAAAAAATAGAAATATTTGTTCAACTCTTTTCACACCCATTCTGTTTTCACTGCTTCTAAGCATTCACACATTCAATATTGACTCATAAGAATGCTCACAGGGGCCCTGATCCAATGGTCAGAGAAATGAGTGGAAAAAAACCATCCTTTAAAGCTATTGAATCAGACCTCAAAAACACATTTTAAGTTTGCATGTTACAATACTCTCAAACTTCGAATTGCACATGGGAGTATTTGCACCAGAACTGCTATATTAATTTGAGGTGAGACACTGCTTAATGCAGCAGCCAGACAAGTCTCAAAGCCCTGCTCCTCCCACAAAAGGCTACACACTAGAGCTGCTTGGAACATCTTTTCCATAATGGTGTTTCACTGAAGCGGAAACGTTTAACAGAGAAATGTTAGTTGCAAGGGGTTTTGGTTGTTGGTTGTGGTTGTTGTTGTTTTAGGGGGAGGCCAGTGAGGACCGGAAGGGAAGAGAGAAAGAAAGAAATATTGAGACAAACACTAACGCAGGTAGGGAGAGGGAGACCAGGTTCAAGTTCCTGCTCTGCCTGATTCAGAACAGAGGTTTTTTATCCCAGATCACTCCAAACTGGGATCCTTGAAAGCTCTTAGGGAAAATTTAGCTTGTTCATTTATAGTTTAAAAATCAAAATAATATAAAAATAAAACACTGATTTACAGAATCCTTAGCTAAGTCCTTCTGCTGCAATCTCCCTCCGTCCTCAAGAATTCAGTTCAGTTATCTGTTCACAACGTGTTCAACGACATTTCATGATGCCCGAAGGGTCACATGCCAGAAGTGACGTAGATTGGAATTGAAGTCATAGGCATCACTCCATGGATCTTCCATATTGCAGATTGCACACACACATATACACACACACACACTCTGCCTGTCATAATTCCACTTTTGTGAAAATGTTCCAAAGTACTTGCTTCTGTTCCAATATTGTTGTGAAACAGAATTATCATCCTCTAGTCATCTCTACTGCATATACGTATATAAATATATTGTGTAATGCATGATGATACAAAATGTAATGCAAACTCTGAACTCAGACAATAAATATTATAATAGCCTAATGTTTCTTAGGACTTGGGAAAAAGGTGTGTGGGCCCAGTAAAAAAGATACACAATTTTGTAAAATTCTTGTTTAATTGCATTCTCTCCACAAGAGATTCAAAGCTATAGTGATGTCTTCAGACCATCTCCTGAGTCTAAGAATGATGCTCATTCAATCAGGAAACAGATGTAATATCATGTGACTTTTGATCAATCACAACAAACCAACACAGGTCTAATTATTGAAGTCAAGTAAACAGCATTTGCAAGCAAACTGATCAATCCATAGAGTAAAAAAAAAAAACTCTCAAAAACTGAATATATTTGCAAAACATTGGAAGAAAAAGAAGTTAAATTTGTCAAGTGAATTATTGGCTGTGAATTATTTCCTCAGACCTAATCTTTAAAGCAAGCCATCTTTTCTCAACACGTTCTGTATGAAAAGCTGTTTTCATTTCTTTCCAGTTGAATAAAGGGCTTTCGTTCAAAATTTCACTTTATTCTACTAATTAATTATTGATGCCTTTGCAGTTCTAACTTTAAAACGTTATTTGAAAGGAAACATTTTTTTTAATCAATATCAATCATCAAATTGTTGTTTTTTTCTCAAAGGAAAAGACGACACTTTGAGGAAATTAATCTTACGTCTGCACTACATTTGTTGCCATATAAAATGTGTGTGTTTGTTTGTTTTATTTTTGGCCTTAAGAGAGTTTGCAGCATTGCTGACATACATTTCATTTACAAGTTATTGTATAATGTGTTTTCAAATGAGCTTCTGTTTCTTGATACAATATGAATTTTTTGTTTCAAAAAAAGTTGGAGTACAGTGCAGTGCCCTTATAATCAAAATGCTATGGTAGGTGTCTAATGAGTTTCCTGTTCTTTGATTAAACAGCCTGATTTTGATCTTATTGCCAGGTCTGCTGCCTCTTCAGTGCTCCATCATGGCCAGTTGTGGCTCTGCAGCACCCTGCCTCAGTTTTCCTCTCATACAGGGCTCCTCAAGAACTCCACAAAGGCCTAATACCACCACTACTTCTTAGAGGTCTAGGTTATTAATAAAGTTCAAAATAAATACACAAGAGTCTTCCACCCCAATCTCAAGTTGGGCACAGTCTCCCTGAGGTGTCTGTCTATCTTCAAGTTTCTAATATAGTCATAGTTTTTCAGCCCTACCCAGACCACCCCCTGCAGCCCACCCTGGGCTCCATTAAATACTCCCTTTTCTCATCTGAGCAACCACTCCTAGGTCTTTTTACCTGCCATCTTGCACAGGCTCACAATGCCCATGTGACTTCATAGGCCCAAACCCTTCCCCTTGGACAAGGGTCTCCTACAGGAACCTCCTGCTCTCTGCAGCCTTAGCCATATTATTCTCTTCCTATTGCCTTGGCTATTTAGAGACACCAGTTGTCCTCTGTCAGTCCCCATTAAGAGGCGGTTAATGAGGCTCTGGTGGGCCAGGCCAGTTCCTCCTTAAAGGGCCCAACTCACCCTGTGAGATAGCCACCGAAGTCAGTGAGTTAT
Organism: Gopherus flavomarginatus; assembly: GCF_025201925.1. NCBI lineage: Eukaryota > Metazoa > Chordata > Testudines > Testudinidae > Gopherus > Gopherus flavomarginatus. The sequence continues at coordinate 123,875,817 of NC_066621.1, read as the reverse complement.
GCCCACGTAAAAGTAGTGTAAGTGAGAACAGAAGCAGGCCCTCAGCATCTGAGGTTTACTGTAATTGTGAACAGTGTTCTGGACTAGATTCTACAGTGCAATGTTGGGGTATCCTTAAGACACAACAGAACATGTGATTAGGGTATCCTGTGTCTTCAGACATGACCAATGGACACACAGGAATGCACGGAGACTGGAGTCTTCGGTTATGGTTGTGTGTTTAGTGTAGCAGAAGCTTAGCTACACCCTGCGGAAACATACTGCCTGTTCACCTTCCCCACATCCCGAGGAGTGAGCACTGAGATCCTTTTGCATTTCCCCTTTATTGTAATCATCAGCCCTCCCACTCCCTAGCTGGGCAGTTTTTGTCTCGGTCTCAGCCCAATAATTACCCTCTAATTTCCCTGCTAAATTCCCCATCCATTTATGTTTACCCTCACTCATGACCGCTGTTGCCATATAAGGGGTTATTAATGAGCACTTAGCTGTCTGTCAGTGAACACCTGCAAGCTTGTAGTTTGGGGGTTTTCTGTGTGCGTCTTCCACCAGCAACTTACCAGACAGAGTCAATGTCATATAGAGCCAGCCCCCCACATGCAATATGACCATTTTTTCCAGCACTGTTGGCCCTAAAGTTGGTATATCCAATCCCAGGATGCTCACCCCAGTGCCAGGTGGGGGGATGTTCTAGTGATGAAGGTCCAGTTTAGAAATTCTTACCCACAGATCTCTCCTGATGCTGACATATGTGCTGTGGCCAGAGGAAATTGGGCATGGCCAGGAAGCCACTATGCTGCACTACTCTCTAGTGCATACTCCCTATACTACTGGTGCAGGATTATTTCATACAGGATCTTTTCAATTGCTTTCTACAACTAAGCTTTAAATGTCCCCAAATGATAGGATTTATACCACTTCCCTTGAGATAGTATTCTACAGTGTTGCCAACTCCTGAAATTTTATCATGAGGCTCATAATATATGGATGAGTTCAAGTATCTAGGGGTCTTGTTCATGAGCGGTGGCAAGCAGAAGCATAAGATCAACCGGAGGATTGGCATGCTGGTGGCAGTGACGTGGGCACTGTACTGATCTATGGTGGTGAAGCGGAAGCTGAGTTCTTGGAAAAAGCTTTCGGTTTACATCGTTATCTATGTCCTTATCCTCACCTACAGTTATGAACTTTGAGTAATGACCGAAAAGACAAGATCATGGGTACAAGTGGTGGAAATGAGGATTCTCTGCAGGGTGGCTGGGCTTACTCTCAGAGAAAGGGTGAGGATCTTGACTGCTACTCCTCCAGATCCAAAGGAGCCAGTTGAGGTCGTTCAGGCACCCAATAAGGATGCTCCTGGGAGACTTATGTTGGAACTCTACCAGGCACGTTCCATTGGACACAGGCCCTGAGGCCGATCCAGGATGTGCAGGAGGGTTTATATCTCCCTGCTGGCCTAGGAACGATGGGGAACCCCCCAGAAGGAGCTGGAACCTGTTGCGGAGGAAAGGGAGATCTGGTCCTCCCTATTCTCCATGCTGCTGCTGCAACTCTCACCAGGAAAAGTGGCATAAAGAAAAAGGAAGAATTCTCATGATATTTGATATTTTCTTAAAGCCCCTAGCTCTTATAATTGTGGAAAAAATCTGGAAAACATGAATTGTAATCCCTGAATTCTCTTCAGTTCTAGTCATCCAGAACTAAACAGTAAGCCCATCTATTCTGTCCTACCTAGTTCCTATAGCCCCCATCACTATCTGCCAAGTATTTGAAATCATGAAGAACAATATCAATACAGACGTTTTCAAGAGAGCTGTACTGAGAGGTCCTTCCAGAAGCACTTTCCAAAGGTAACTATTATTATCCCCATTTTAAAAGTTGGGAAACAGAGGCCTAGACATCTCAAGTAATTTGCCCAAAATTACACAGCAAGCCAGCAACAGAGTCCAAAACCCAGAGGTTCCAATTCCCAGCAAGTGCTCTAACCATTAAATGTCTGCCTCCCACTTGGCTTTCTTCTGTTTTTATTATTATATTCTATGGTCAATATAACAATAACACATTTCAACAGAAGAAAGGCAGCAAAGGTCAAATGTAGAGCTGATTGTATTACTGTAAAATCCTATATGTCGTAGCCAGAGCCGGCAGCATTCCAAGCACCAGCATTCCAAGCTGGTGCTTGGGGCAGCATTCTGCAGGCGGCGGCAGTCCCTGTTGTTTTGCCCCCAAGCAGCGCGCTGAATTGCCGCTGCGGACAGCTGGGGCAGTCCATGTGCCCTTAGGGCGGCTTGCTGTTTCCGCGGTGGCTGCAATTAGGCGGCAGTTTCTATGTTTAGCTGTCCCCGGCGGCTTCAGCGGTGAAAACTGTAGAGCCGGCCCTCTTCATAGCCATGAGGAATGTTCTTCACTTAAACTTTTGAATTTGGGATTTTTTGAAGTGCTGTGCCCCTGTATGTATTACAGCCTGGGAGGGGAGCTTAACGTTACTTCAATTTGTTTGTGTTTTTCTGTGACAGAAGAAAAGCAGATTTGCTAATAATCTCCCTGATGCCTCACAGAAATCTTTGAAGCTCACACTAATTAGCTGCAATTCTGCTAATATATCTGTATTTTCTTGCTTTTATTTACTTCTCTTGTTTTTTATGACTAAGAATATTTCCAGGAAAGAGGGCTCTTAGCAGTTGGTTGCTTAGAAGTTCATCTGCTCCTGCAGCTTGTTCTGTGCTTAAAGTCATACTCCTGTGTTAGTGACACCCAGCCCACTCCTGTAGTCATTAGGCCTTGTGTAATGAATCCATGCATGGCAGACAGCAGATACAATTACTGTATAAATCAAACACACATAGGGAAGCCAGGAATAGAACCATGATCCTTCAGTTTCAAAAAAAAAACCCCACAGGTTCTGATCATTTGTGCTCTGGCCAACTGGTCTTTTACCTGCTCTGTGGGGCAGCCACTTCAAAGCAGCAACATTCACTAATAGATGAAAACTCAGTATTTCGCACTAACTCAAGAAAAACTCTCTTTGACTTAGTGTATTTCTCAGGTAGCAGCATCGGTCCATAATGCTTTCTCTTATATTCAGTAGGTTATCCTATCCTGGCAGATGATGACCTCGCCTCAGGACTTGTTTACACTGGTACTTTACAGTGCTGCAACTTTCTCACTCAGAGGTCTGAAAAAACACACCCCGAGCACTCCAAGTTTCAGTGCTGTAAAGCACCAGTGTAGATAGTACACCAGGACTGGGAGCAGCATTCCTAGCACTGGTAGCTACGCCCTTCGTGGAGGTGGTTTTTTAGAGCACTGGGAGAGCTGTCTCCCAGCACTCTGAAGCAACTACACAAGCCGCGTTAAAGTGCTGCCGCGGCAGCGCTGCCACAGCAGTGCTTTAACGTTGCCACTGTAGACAAGCCCTAAGTTACACAAGCTTTTGTCATCCCACGACTGAACTACAGAAACATCATATAACTGGACACAAAACCGTCAGTGCCTAGGAACCTCCAAGTAATACAGAACACTGCAGCACAACTCCTCAGTGACACAGACAATCTCAAGCACATCAAACCTTTTCCCCATCCCTACAATGGTTTCCCACAGAATTTGGAATCCAGTTCATGATCTCAGTCCTTATCTTCAAGGCACTCCATGACCTGCACCCAGGACATCTAAAAGGCTGCTTGAAGCTCTGGAATGAAGACTATGATCAACATCTTCACTCGTCTGGCACAACAGAACTTCCTATTATAAGGGTAAAGTTAAATTGTATGGCAATCAGAACTTTCTTGAGGACTGGTCCGATAATGTGAAATGAACTCCTGCATACCATAACAAACCTCACCATCTTCTGCTCCAAGTGCAAGGCATGTTTTTTTGACCTTGACTTCTCTAAGATAAATGTATAACAACATGAATATTTATTTTAAAAAACAAAACCAAAAATCAAAGAGGATGAGAGAACAAACACCATATGACAGATGAATAGCTGCATTACTTAATGCATTACTCGAAGGTGCTCATATACTGTAGTGATAAGCACAATATAAGCTACACAGAACAGAATGGAATGTTTCGCACGAGTAAAGACTGCAAGATTGAGTCCATAATATAGAGAGATGAGTGAAATTATTCAGAACTTTAGCCCAAAGCAATAGGTTCTATGAACCAAATTCAGTCTCTGACATTAGATCTCCCAGTTCTAAATTAACTCTCTCATATTATTTCTGGTTATTTTTCATATATGCAGTATTTCTGTATTCTTCAGTGAGACACAAAGCATTAAATGAACCCACAGGACCGGGAGAAAAGAAACAACCTAGGATCTGCTATGGGAAATGAGTAGTCATTAATACAGAAATAGTCACTGAGAGGGAGGATGAGGGAGCACTGGAGTTCAAACCGCCAACTTCAGACAATGGACTAAAAAAAAGAACACATGAGTAATGTATTTCCATCACATTGACCATAATGTAAGTTCAAGGAGAGCTCCCATTATAAACTTTGAAAGCCAAAGTCATTTGGAAATGGTATGAAGGGCTGAAATGAAAGATCAGTGACAAAACTTTCACTTTCATGAGTAGCCAGAATTATCTTCCATGCTATATACTGTAGCAAGTGGTGTCTGTTTATTCCCCGCATTATCAGATGTTCAAGTGAACATCCTACCAGACAGGGAAAGATTTTAGTTGGTTAGTGTGAATATGGCATAGTGTATAGGCTTCTTTTATGGTTTCCCCTTCACATTTAGCTCACTCTGATGTTCTTTCCATTCTGGGTGACATTGGGAAAGGATGCAGTCAAATGATAAGGATGGAACAAAGATCCTCTTTGTGTGCTAAGCAGTAAATCACTTGCAGAAATGATTTTAGGAGTTGGTTGCAAAAGTCTCTCTCTGTCCTGTATAAACGCATAACTGTTAGGTTTGGTGGTAAATAAATTAGGGAGTGTAGATTTTAATTACAAAATAAAAGTCATTGCCTGTCCTGTGGGGAAGGTGTTGCATTTAGGATGCATTGCCATTAGGCCATGTCAGACATGAGTTTTAAACAATTTAGCAAGTATGTGCCTAATTTGAGTACATAATCACCATTATTACATATTCACATACTTAACTGCACTTGCAAAAGACCATAATTAGCCATTTACACATGTAAGTATGCAATAGAGTTAAGAGAGTTAATATCTCACAAGACTAGGCCGTAGAAAACAGTAGATGTGACACACACCAGCCAGTACATGACATGGTTCGTTATTCGTCCTTCAAGTTCAAGAATGGCTACATCACTGATTGGTTTGGTTATGTGAACATGTGAGCAGCTGATCAGGACAACTTGAGCTTTGAATGGTCTGTGGCACACTGAACAAGAGATTCCACTATGGGTTTCTTGATTAAGAGTGGGTATGCTGCTGTTGTGATATTTATGCTGCTGGCACTTCTGCTTTACCTCAGCAGTTCTCCTTTGCCCATAGACTATAGCTTCAATATGGATGAGACTTCACCAGGTAGAAGGATCATGAATGAGATCTTCCCAAAACTCTGGATCAGTATAACTTGAAAGCGTCCTTGAAATGTTTTTTTTCTGGCCTCCTTAAGAGGGCTCCCCCCCTTTAGCTCACCATAACAAATCTTTTTCTTTCAGTTGCTCATCTGACATTCTGGTGATATGGCCTGCCCATCTGATCTGTGATTTCATCAGCAGAGTATGATACGGTCTGTTGTCAATTTCTGCTGTCTGTCATCTGCTGCACAATGGTCCTTTGTTCTTTTCCAGCTGATAGTGGGACACCTGTTAGTACAGGCACAAATGGGAAATGCATCACAACAAACAGTTCCAAGAAATACAGAAGTAAGTAGTTCTGTGGAAATGTCAAACAATGACAAATGTGATTTCACTGCACATCAACATATTTTCTATTAAAAACAATATGTAGTACATAGATAAGCCATAGAGCTCAAAAAACTTTGCCAAATTGGGTAAGCATTATAAACCACATAGTTTATACATGAGATGACTGATTCATAGATTCAAAGGCCAGAAGGAACCATTGTGATCATCTAATCTGACTTCCTATATAACTCTGTCCACAGCTCTTCCTCAAATTAATTCCTATTGAGGAACTGTCTACATGGGAACACTCAGGAAAATTAATCTGAATTAGCTAAAGTTGTGAATCAAAAGTGGATTAGTTAAACTTCATTAGATATCATGTATGGAGTCTCCCAATCAGAATTAAAATGGACTTAGTGTAGTTAAATTCACTTAAGTGAATTAAGATAAATCAAATTCAGGCTATTTTAATTCTTAATGAGAGAATTCACACAGAGAGTTTAAAGGCGTTTAACTAATCTGCTTTTAATTCACACCTTTAGTTAATTCACTTAACTCTCCTGAGTGTCCCCATATTGACAAGCCCTGAACAATAAAGAGGTTAAAATGAGCTGCTCTTGTCACACGAAGAGTCTGTGGCATAGCTGGGAATATGGCTCAGGTCTTTGGATTTGCAGCACTGTGTTCAGTCCATTGAGGTATGTCTACACTGAAGATGGGAGCAAACTTCACTGTCCAGTAAACTGATTTGTATAACGGGCCTCACACTAACACTAAAAATTGCTGTGTGGACATTATGGCACCAGAGGAGGCTCGGAATAGCTACCTGAGCTTAGACAGAGAGTGTAAAGTAGCCTTCAATGTAGGTGGTTAGCTTGAGTCTCTGTTGCTGCCACAATGTCCACGTGGCTATTTTTAGGGTTCTGCCATAAGCCCACTAACACAAATCTGTCTATATGGACCTGGAGGTTTGACATACTCTGATGCTAGCTAACCTCTTGGTATGAGCAACGGAATTGTGTGGAAGCGACCTGTTTAGGTATGTGGGGGTTGAGAACTGAGGGACTTAGAGATTTGGAGTAAGTGTGAGATATTACTGGTGACTGAATGAAAAGCGGAGCGATGACTGAACCTATAAAAAAGACTCTTTAAAAACATTTCCCTCTTCCCCCAAAATATATTCCAATGATTGAAGAAAAAAGGATGAACCCCATAGTAATTTTGACTGCCTCTAATTTTAAAATGTTATTTTGCACCATATTGTCCTTAGTTCTATAGCTTCCTAATTCTTTCCACCAAGCAGCCTTGTTCTTCATTTCCATCCTCACAACTCATTTCTTTTGTTTACGCCTCTATCACAAGATGCTCTGCTATTATATATTCTTACTTCTGATTGTTTAGAACCAGGTTATGACTCCATTTCTCACACTGAGAGTAGTTCCTTACTCTATAAGTAGACTACTCATAAAATAAGGTACTACTTAACATGAGTAGCAGTGGCACAATCTCATTCTACATCTGTGTTGTATGTATCTAATTTCTGTCTGTGACAAAGAAGGGGGGATAATCCTGGTTTTTATTCCTGTCTCTGCCACCAACTTCCTGTGTAACCTTTGGCAAGTCACTTCTCCATACATCTCAGTTTCTTCACCTGTAATCTAACAATAATGATCTTCTTCGCAGGGGTGAGACTTTATTACTAAATATTTGTAAAATCCTTTTGAGATCCTCAAATGGGAGGGACATTAGAAATTCAGTGCATTATTACTGACTCATACTGTAAACTCATTGGGGCATCTCCCTTCTTAATCTTGGTAATGGATCATGTACACTTGTACTCCCATACAGATAGGAAAATACTAAAATCACTCTCTCTTTCTGGTTTTGACAGTGCTCTGCTGTCTATTACATGGACTTTTCATACCCTCTAAATTTACATGGTAGAGATGCTCAGAGATTTACGGTGGAACTTCTTGCTGACAGGCCAATTTAAGATGTGTTTTCTCAGCTCATGGTATATGTGAGCATATGTTTATATGGGTAATTTCCTCAAAAAGCTGGTGTGTGCTGCATGAGGCCAGGGTCATCAAACTTTCAAATATTTGTTCAAGGAAAAAATATTAAATATTAAACAGAATCAACCATTCATGCCAAAAAGACTGGCACAGTGATTTCAGCACCAAATTTGAATGAATGAGATTAGGGTTTTGTGACAATAATCTTGTTAAAAAAAAACCCTCTCTTAACAGCTTGATATGTGATATTTTTTCCAGGCAGCTGCCCTCCTACCCCAGAAGTGGTTGCATTTCATTGGTGAAATGGCTGCTGCATATTTAGTTTTTAAACCACTGACGTATAATTTGAGATAAAAGATAATATATTAAATTTAAGATCCAGATTCAGATATCCTTACATTGAAGTTATGGAGGAAGGTACTACTTAATGTGAGTAAGGTACTATTCAATCGGCCACGTTGTGATAACCTTACTCTGTGAATTGTCCCAAATGAAAATAATCAAGGAGCAATGTGCAATTCCGTATGAAATGAGCCTCAGAAGATACTGTCGATTGCTACATGTAGAATTTAGCTGCTCATAAACAGCAAACACTTCGATGTCCAAAACCTAAATGACAGACAGAAGTGCTACTTCTCTTGCCAAATTACTTTGTTGAAATTGACAAACTCTTTAGAATAGGATTGCATCCATCTTTAAACACACTGCAACACATGAGATTTTTGGTCTGATTAAATCAGAAGCACTGCAGTTTAAATCATAGTGAAAGTTTAACTTATTCCAAGAACAATTGTCCTTCTTCCACTATTTTTTTTGGGGGGGTGAGGAAGGTTGGGGGATATCTCCAGGATAGTGGTACTAGCCAAAGTAAGGCTTTTCTACCACTACACCTGTCTTCTCCTTAGAGTTTTGTCTAATCCCTCTTTCTTAAAGAATAGGTTCAACTCTAAAAAATAGTGTGACTGAAAGAATAATTACATGCTTTACTTGTAGTTACCTATCCTTTAATTTTACAAATCCTCCCAATAATGTCATTACTGGTTCTGCAGCTATTATTGGCCCAATTCCTGAAATTTATCGAACTGATTCTTCCAACCCTAAATGTAGAAATTCATACTGATAAAGAACTTTCCACTGTTATATTTGTTGTAAAGGCAAACTAGCTGAGCATCCATAAGTAACGCCTCAAAAAAACCCAACAACAACAACAACAACAACAAACATTACGCTCACAGAGATTCAAAATGGAGAATGGAAGAGTCCCTCTGGAAGTACCAGCTCCAAAAGAGGGCTCATACTGGAATGACATCAGAAGTACCATGCTATCGTGAAACATTATTACTGAAAGCAGTGATTTCTGAAAGTGGCATCACCAGGAATAGGCAAAAGAACAGGTTATCACCCTTAATGGATAGGTGATCTTTACAATGCTTTGCACTTACATAGCACCTTTCATCTCAGACTCCATATTACAATGAAACACGTTACTAAATTAAACCACACAATATCTCAGAGAGACAGAGAATTACTATTGCACTCATTTTAGGGGTGTATATTTTGAGGCACAGAAATGTTAAATAATCATGGACTTAGGTCACACAATGAGCCAATAGCAGACTGGGAAGCAAAGGCCAAGAGTGATAATCTTGACCCCAGCTCTAACAACTAGCAGACTATGAGCAAAAGAGCCTCACGTAGTAATAGCCACCTACTACTCATAGTTGGCTGTAGCTTCCATTTATGGCACCATCTTAGCTTTTGTTAAGAGCATTCTCTCCTTTCATTATCTGAATTCCAAACCCTGCTTTCCCAGACATAACAAAGCATACAAATATCTTGGCCTGGGAATGAAACAATGAATTCCATGCCTCAAGACCAATCATTTATAAATTTGATAGAATCACTTTGCTATCCAGCATCCAATGAGGAATAACACCGTTTCCTCCACCTTTATTTTTTCACATGTAACTAGCATTTTAAAATAAATGTCATTAGTTAGATATTAAACCCAACCTTGTTGCTACCAACACTACCTGGCAGAAGGGTTACATTAAAATGCCCCAAAAGCACAAAACAACAAGTGTACCTTGGTGTTAACACTAATGACAGTACAAAGCAGAATCATCTCAAGCCCCCATCCAATAATCTGGGAAACTACACATCACCCCAGGGTGCATCTGAGAGGCAATATTTCCTCTCTCTCAAGTGCTGAGTCGGTGTATAATAAAAGACAACATGACACTGACATTCTCCTGCACTGCAAGCTCATTCAGAATTGGTTGTTCTTGGTCAGTGAAGACCCAGAATTCAGAGGTTCATTCAGGGTTCACTTCCCACTCTGAAAGGAGGGTGTTGAGCAATTTCTCTGCTGCTGCAACTGGTTTATTGGTGATGCTATCTCCGCTGCTGTTTGCTGATGCTTGCCACTGCTGGCTGCTGCTGCTATTTCTACCACTCTTTTCTTTGTTATCACTGCAGATGCTTACCACTCAGTGCCTCTTCTGCAGTGGCATGTTCTGAGATTCTACCGCTTAGCTCAGTCTTAATGATTTCACTGGCTAGCAGGGAACCTCAGTGTTGTTTTTCACTGAAACCCTCTCCACATACTCACTCTAAGGCTTAATGTCTAAACCTGTTCCTCAATGATTCATCACTAGTCCACACCATGGCAAGAACAGCCTCTCTCTTTTTCTGGGCTTTGGCATCCATATTCCCTGCTTAGCAAGTGAGATTCAGTTTAGGGTGACCCCCTCAGTTAGGGCAGGCTAAGTACAGTTCTGCTGCCCTTTATTCATACAATAAAGATAACATTTCAATGCCCCTGTATTCAATACTAAAGTGAAGTGCAAACCAAAAATTAGCCCAAAGTGATCACTTTGGTAAAGCAGCTCATATGCTGAGCACCTAGGCAAAGTAGGTGTGTCTATGCAAATATTATCTGGTCCTGAAGACTTTTCCCTTCATTCATCACCAGATGTCAGGGGAGAGCTCATTCAGACCCTGCTTACATTAAAATACGAATTCCATAAAGTATGTCAGCTCAGAACAGCATGACCTACTTGTATGTATGTGTCCTGATTTTCATAGGTGCTGAGTTACTCCAACTCTCATTAAAATCAATGGGACCTGCAGCTGACAGCACTCTGAAGAGTGATGGCAGTAATATTTACAACCAATCCAAATGAAAGAGGTCAGGAAAAAACAACAATATTGCCATAGGGATCAAGCCTTACTCACAAAAAACACCTGTTTTGTCTCTTATATGCAGTCTCTGACCTATCATTTCTTTCAAGGCGGTCTTGAAAGCAGTATTTAAAAATAGTTTCAGGAGGCTGTACCTTGGCCTGGGCTCTTTTGAATCTCACAAGCTAAGCAGAACCATAGCTTCCAGTCAACATGAGGACTAAAGATCTACTCAGAAAACCGAGGATGCTGTAAGAAATGGCCCAAATGATTCCGTACAAAACTAATACCCTTGCATGGCATTAGGAGGCACCGTTCTGCAAGAGGAGCCACCTTTTGATGAAGTGTGGGCTACTGGTTGACATTAAAAATCCTATGATGCTTCTTTGTGAGAATAAGGATGTTAGCCCTGATGTCTGGGCCAAATATCAAATTGAATAGTCACATTCTACCTATCTAAAAGTCCCCCTGAAGTTTCAATTATAGAACATTCATTGTTATTGGATCTATACGGTTGCTGTATAAAGGCTTTTTCCACCTTCCACCCCAGTGGCAAGTGAAATGATCCTGGAGTTTATAAAGTTTTTAAAGCTCTTTGGATGAAAGGCAGTCTATAAATATCAGTTTTCTGATCAGCTCAATTTCTAATGCCACATAAAGAGGGATATTTTGATACTCTTCCCAGACTTTTTTGCACAATCAATCCTCCCTCCTCTGCATATTCTATTACCACCTTCTAATGACTGGAGATGTATAATCAGACCTCAGAAATGAGGCAAGCTGCTGCATCATTCATAACTAAATGCATTCTTTCTTACAGCAACACAGGGTGCAGCTGGCTTCTATGCTGGTAGCAAGAGCATCAATACAATAAGCAAACATTCAGTCTTAGCTGATGTGCTTTTCTATTTAGTAACATTTCTTTTAATTGCTGGGCAGATAGGACCAAACTGTACTCAGTACATCTACCTGTCATTTCAATGTCTGGGTCCATAAAGGCACAGAAAAATTAATAACGATCAATGTAATACTTATCCATAATCAGATGCTGCTATGTAAAGAATATTTAGTAAGTGCATGGTGATCACATCAGCCAGGACATTACATTTCTGGAAGCAATTACTATTTACGATGCACAAGATTCAAAAGTAGCGTCAATTTGAACTGCACAGAGGAGGATAAAACAAACCTACAAACAAGCAGTGTTCCTAAAATACTCTAATGTGCATTATTAAATTGTTCCCTCTCCCCCATCCCTCGAATATTAAAGAGACAAGGTGAGGTCATTTCTATGTTTATAAGGGATACTAAAAATTACAAAACAGCGAGTGGGCAGCAGGATATGGTACAGAGACAAGGTCAGAAAGAATAAATTTCTACTCTTGAACAGTGCCCACACACATGCACACACACGGGAATTGCTGCTTAAGACATTCTCTGTTTTTTCTCTACAAATGTGCAATAGAGCTTATTCAGAGCCAATATCTCATACGTAATATATTTAGCTAACGTAACAAGAAGAATATTAGCTCTTAGTAATATTTTGCCTGCTTTGGGCTCATCTCAAGAAGATACAAGTGTTCAATAATCAAGTCAAACATGGTTATTGGGTAATCTAACAACTTTTGTCTCATTGGGCCTGATCCCGCAAGCACTCTGGACCAGATTTTTAAAGATATTTAGGAGATGGAACATTCAGATAGGTACTTGGACACTTCTGGAAATCCCACTAGGTGCCTAACTACTATTGTCCAGAAGGCACCTATCTACATCTTTAGGCACCTAAATAACTTCAGAAATCGGGCTTTCTGTTACTAGAACTCCCTATCTATATATGAGCATGGAGCCAAGCAACATTGCAAAAAAAGGATAAAAGACCAACAAACTCATTTTATTTGTGACCAAGACAAATTTGAATCCCATCCCCTAAAATTAAAAACAAGCGAAAACTCGATGAGGAAGATTTGAAATGTTGATCCTTCTCTAGTAGCATACCTCCAATATTTCAACAAGAGGCGACAACCATCCTTTCCCAGATGTTAGCCTGTGATAAACCCTCTGTAGCAGGGATAATTATGATCATCAAAGCAGGGGGGAAAGGAGTGAAGAATCTGTTTGTTTGTTTTCCATTTAAGCAAAAATGTTTTCTAATACCGAAAGGAGGAGGCAACAAGTGCTTGATAATGTTATAGGAAGTGCAGGTGTTGGGAATGTTTATATGTTGAGCATCAAAAATATACTAAGTGTATTGTAAAAAGCAAAATGATCAATTTATGTAATCTGAAGGAAGGAGAAGGGTTGTAAATGTTCCAACAGGCCTAGATCCCTTGGAATTTTACCAATCATTTAAAAAAATTACAAATTGACTCTGGGTGTTTTCCCTATGAATTTTATTTCCCATTTGGTGCCATCTGGTCTGTTCCAAAGTATATTTATTTAGACTTAATACAATTTCTCTTTGAATCTTACTGTACAATCTTTAACATACAACACAGATAAACACCAGCTGTTTTTTTTTGTCAAAATAATGGCCCATTTTCTAAATCTTTTTTGTTTTATAAAGTTTTTGCCTCTTTTTAAAAAATAATCATTGTGATTTTTCATTTTTGTTAAACATTTTCTTTATAAGTTTAGCAACATTCTTAATTTACCAACAACATCAGTTTTTGCGGTAAAGAAAAAAAATCAATAAATATTTCAAAATGAAAGAACTTGTGGGTTCTTTAAAACAAAAAATGGCTCTATTTGAACCCAGCAGAATGGAACCAACTTTGAAATTTCAAGATCTTGCACAATTTTTTTTCTTCTATTTTTCAACCATCTCTAATAAAAATATCCCAATATGAATCTAATGGAAAGGCTCTGTCAGTATCAACAATACATGCTATATTCGCATGTGCTAATGTGCCAATACAAAACAAAGTCTTCCACAGGGATTAAACCCTCAAAACCAATCACCCAAGGCCCAAGAGATGAGGTTTGCAATATTCCCAGAAGGTTAAGGGCAAGTTTCCAGTGGAGTGATACTGATTTACATCAGCTGAGGAGCAGGCCATAGTTCAGTATGTTCTCAGACCCAGGGGAGAAGAAAAAAAACCCCAATCAGCAATCTCTCTTCTATGAACTAGACAACTGTCATAATGTTTACTCTCCAGAAACATCATCTATCTGGCAGGGATGATTTAGAAAGATTCTGAAGGTAAGTGAGCCCCTTCAGGAGCAGAATTATCACCATAAACCTCTTTCCATGTGGTGGTGGAATTTTAACAAGACTCACAGGATCCCTCTCTGGAAGGTCTCCTTCCTTGTCTCACCTCCCAGGCTTTGTCTGACTTAGTACATCAGTCTTGGAATCTTTGCTCTACTCATATGGAGTCCTCTGTCCAGTAAATGAAAACAGATAGAGGCAGGGTGGCTGCTTTGCAGCTCTGTGTTTCCTTCCTATATCCACTGAAGCATAAAGTTTCACTAACAGAGAAATTAAAATACATGGTTCCTTGGTTTTCAGGAATGCAGCATTGATTTAAGATTAAGCTCCAATGCTGCCCAAGCCCAATATATGTTAACATTAGCCCACGACAGGGGCAGGATAGGAGAGATAATGGATATACTGAGCCAAAAGTTAGGATAACAGATAAATAATCAACCATTGCAGAAGAGGAACTATATGGGGAGGAAGATAATGCCTATTACTTTACGTTGAGAATTGAAATAGCTTGCGGTAATGATTAAACACTGAAATACACTGGTAGTTTGAAAGAGATAACAGCAGAAAAGCATCCTTCCCTGCCCTGAGACTGTTAAGATTATTATTATTTTTATTTGAAACCTTACCTAAATATAATAAAATGTGCGTGGATGATTTTCCAAAAACATTTAAAGGAGATGTTTTCCTATTTGGGCTTCCCATTAATTATAACCAATATGTGTATTTATTTAAGACTTTTTCAGGAGCCTCAGAGCTGAATCCATTTTATTTCACTTCTACCTCTAAAAGAGATAGCACACCTTTTGCAGTCAAATGTATGCATGAAGGCCCTGATTCTGATCTCACTCGCACAAAGTAATGAAGGGTAACATCACTAAAGTTAGTGCCATTAGACCACTACACAGCTTCATAGTTTTCTTTTTGTTGTACTTCTAGTCAATCTATTTCTTATTGACTACTAGACAAGAGAGGATACATTTCCATGCAGTAGGACCTATCTGGTGGCTGTGCTCTGACAGGTGCAAGGTCCTGGTTCAATTCTTCATTTGAATTTATTGTTTCTCTGAGCTACCAGAGTTTGGGAAAGGCTGCAGGAGCAAAGCATTCAGTTCTCACATCACTGAGCAGTGACCTCCTTTTGCAGCCAACCCAGGTGGTATGTTGAATATTGGAATCACGGTCTAGTCCTCCTCAATCCATAACCCAGGGCCTATTGGTGATGGGCATACATTCGCTGCGTGTTTTGGAGAGGGAAGGACTGGAGGTATCCTCAGAGTTCCCGGAGGGATGCAGAAGTGTTTTCTTGATGTGCAGGGGAGGTCCTCATGTTTTAATATATGCATGCGTGTGTGTGAAATGCTGGAGCACAATCCAGATTAGTGAGGGGGTGTGTCATCCCTGCCCTGAAACCTTGGGCACCTTATAATGCCTTCCTGTAGTAGCTCCCACCTCGGCCACTCACAAACAGCCTTCCAGCATGCAAGCCACACCCTGAGTGCCTGTGTGTAACTGCAGCCTGCTAGTTACACCATGGCTCTCACTAGACTTGCTTATACTACTGGTTGACCCCAACACACTCGCAGTCCCAGGTTTTCCCCTATAAATTTACATGTACTGCTAGCCCTCTCCGGGACAGTACAAATATATTAATTCCATTATTCCTTTAAGGTTCTCAACCTGCAGCCCACTAAACACACAGCTGCAGCCCAACTCAGCTGTGTGATAAAGGGTGGCCTGCATCCCGGGGTCCTGCCAGGTTCCTGGCTGCCCAGTGTGAAGGGGTATGGGCTGCCATGTCACCTGGCACTGCAGGGTTGGGGTCAGGGCTGTTGGCCCGCCCCGTGTGGTAGGAGTCTGGAGTCGGAGCTGCTCGCTGGCCTTGCAGGGTCAGAGTCTGGGGCTCCTGGATAGCCCCACGAGGTGAGGATCCGGGGTCAGGGCAGACTGCCGGTGGGGGCCTCCAGTGGATATCTGGGGTCCAGGGTCAGGGTCTGGTCTCCTGCTGCCCTGACACCCAGCCCTTGTAGCCCAGGTAACACACTGTGGGCTGCATAATGTGTAATAATTTGAGACCTACTGCTTTAAGAGAATAATATGTCAGTTTATTATTGTAAATAGCTACCCAAAGCCTTCAAATGAAACACACTAGATTAGATAAAACCATAAAACAAGTTTATTAACTACAAATAGATAAATTTTAAGTGAGTATAAATACTAAGGCATAAACGTGAGAAATGATTGCAAGTAAAATAAAGATAAAACACTAGTATTCACTTAAGAAACTATCTTAGTTGCAAAGCAAACTTTTGTACCACATGCTCCAGCAGATTACTGACCAAACTTTCAGGTCTGAACCCTACCCTCAGAATCAAATGGCTATTTCTTTTTGTCTTCTCAGATGCAGAGAATGAGCTGCGCAGGGAGAAATAGAGGGGTATCTTGCAGTCTTTGTCTTTCTTTTTTATAGTTCCAGTTCCCTCCTTGAGAAATGTTTGCAGCTGAGAACCAGAAGACAAAGAATCTATGTGGAAAGATGTTCCCTGCTGGACTTTTTTATCTGTTTGAACTTCCTTTGTTTTCTCTTCCTGCTTGAGGACTCTGTTTGCTGCTTAAGTGCAAATTATGGCAAGCACACATTCCATTGTTTAGGACAAACCTGTTTGCTGACTTCCGCTTGGGCAGGGCTGTGTGGTTTGGAACATGGACTAATAACAATCTTATAACTTCACATACAGTGTTATACATATTTTATCAAGTGATACTTTACAAGGCCATATTTTGTACAAAAAGTATTACAATAGTTTGGAGGGTGTGAATACAAGGGTGCAGTCTGTCACAATGTGTCATTTCTAAAATTTTATGGCCAGAAACATCATATTTTAAGAGGAACTGGTAGGAGAGGGGAAAGAATGAATAGACTGGGAATGGAATAGAACTTCTGAACTGTCAACCTGAAAAGGCATGACAAAACAGTGTAGAAATAGAAAGCATTCATTACTGTAAGAGAATGATTGTGCTGCACAAAATAACCTAGAATCTATGGCTTTAAGTGATGGATAAGAAGAGCTCTCCGCTAGGGCAGACCAACACATCTTGCAACTTAATTCTTGAGGTTACCAACTGTACAACACGATTTTCCCTCTCACCTGGGACTGGGGAAAAACACATTTATTTTGCAGAAATTATGGAGAGGATGTGCTGCAAGAGATTGTATCTAATCCATCCACATAGGACTGTTCCCTACTGTATGTTCCTCAGTGCCAGGTTCAAAGAAATTCTAACTATCTCAAACACAGGAGATTCAGACACTTCCCTTACAGATTTTTACATAACCTAACAGATCCCCACTAAGCCAAGTTCACCTTTACATGGAAGGGAGGGTTTGGAACAGAGATGGTTGAACCATGCAAAAACAATTTTGTGGTGGAAAAAATGAAATATCAAAACTGTTTGCATTTTGTAGGGTTCAAAACAGAACTTTGGTTTCATGGAACACTTTTTATGAAATGTGCTTTGGAAAATGGCAAATTTTCAATTATGAGAATTTTGATTTTTTTTTATACTGAATGCAACAAAATGAAGGCTGTCCAGGTTTTTGTTTTCAATTTTCATTTTTTTTAAATGCCCATGGTTCTTTGTGTTCTCATAAGCTGAGCCACTCTATGAATTCTTTCCCAGTGGATTGTAGGTGAACTTTTCTATCCTTTCTTAGGGCACAGGAGAATTGTGGGAAGGTGCTGGAGAAATAGCAGCCCTTGAGTGGAGCTAGCCTGGGTCCACACTGTGGATTAGTTCTGTTTGCTGCTGACGAGTAGTGCTAACTTGTGTTTCAGCTTATACTCTTTCTTGGGTCAGCCAACTTGAATTAAAAGCACTGCCACACTTGAGTGAATGGTTTTTGTTTTGAGGACAGGAGTCATGCTGGGGGCCAATTCAAATGATAATTCAAGTTCATTTTGCAGTAAAGACAAGCCTTGTGCTCTGTCAGAAAGAAGCTACAAGAAACAGGTCCTGCAGTGGTCAAGTTTGGAACTACTGCTCCTGTTTTAATTTGCTCTTTGAACAATACATTCAATTAAATAAGAATCTGGAATTTTACTTTTGCCATAATACTCTAGAAAATAAACACCACTATGGACAAAATGGCCTTCTTCTTCAATGACATTACACATGTAACCCCAATTATTCCTATGTGGAGTCCTTCCTATGTGGAATTTTTTTCTACTATGCAGTCTACATTTATTTTTCCTTTCTCAGTTTCTTCCCACAACTCTATAATGGTGGCAATCCACTTATTTAGATGTGAGACAGTTCCAGCCCTCCCCCCAGCCCTGATTAAGTATAATAATGGTTCAGCATGGTGCATTTGCTTAATACAGTTATACACAGTCAATTGTCTTCACTT
Organism: Gopherus flavomarginatus; assembly: GCF_025201925.1. Taxonomy (NCBI): domain Eukaryota; kingdom Metazoa; phylum Chordata; order Testudines; family Testudinidae; genus Gopherus; species Gopherus flavomarginatus. The sequence continues at coordinate 123,857,184 of NC_066621.1, read as the reverse complement.
CTAATGGAACATTATGCACATTAAACTTAGTAAGGCTCAAATGTTCCATCTGCGCTGAAGACACAGTGTAAAATACAGTCTTTGGCATGTTCTATGCTGTACTGTGTATGTATCATTGCTATAATTTATTGAATATAGTAAAAAGTCAATAGAGATCAGAACAATTTTGTTTGGTAGCTTTAGTTCTTGGATGACTTGCTTGTTGAAAGAGGCTTGCTTTGAAGCTAGGGAGCTCCAGCATCATTCTAAATTAAGTCCATAAAAATATATTTGGTTTTGGAAGTAGAAGACTCAGGGAACTGGTCAAGTGACATGGAACCTTTCACCCACTCAAATTCAACCCAGGATGGCAGTGATTGAAGGTAATCACTATTTAATGACTTCTTAGTCATGAACGTGAAATGAGTTGGTCATGTCTGTCCAGTTCCTACTGATTCTTGGTGTTTCTCCTGGTGTTCCTGTCACACACAAGATGAGAAAAACACTACCAAGGCTAAGCAATGACTGGGTCATATTGACTGAATGACCATTTACTCCCCAAAATGATCTTTCCATGTCAATATGGAATCACTTCAGAAGGGCAGTGTGAGAGAGGCTTGGCTTGATATTTCCTAGGTAGTACATTTCTGGAAAGATTGCATACTTAAATGTCCAGAATTATCAGTCTAGCACCTTTCACCATCTCTAAATTACTTCCGGTATAAATAAAAATATTATTTTTATAATTGAAGCTCAAAACAGTTAACAAAATTGTGTGTGTGTGTGTGCATGTGCATATGTGTGTGTGTTTATATACATTATTAATACTAATAATCTTTATATAGGAAAAACCCTTAATCCTTCAATATACATTGTGACAGACCCAGGCCAGTGCAGGAGTCTGGTCCTATTGGCATCCAGCGGGGGTGGGCGGGTGAAGCCCGCCCACTTCTAAAGGGCCTCCCCCCAGCCTAAGGGGAGGACCTACAGGTCTGGGACACCAAGTAATTACGGGGGACAACTAATGAAAAAACAGGATCGGGAGTGAGGTCATAGGGCTAAAAGAAGGGAACCTGATGGGGACACCGAGTAGAGAACCCAGGACAAAGCCCACTGCTCCTCGAAGGCGTCAAGGGAGCCAGTGGACGCTGCCCAGAGGAACTCTGCCCGGATGCGTGAGCAGACGGAGGAACGGAAATAGGCCCTACAGTCGCAGGAAATCCCGTCGGCCAACCTCCTCTCTCTGGTGTTGTAGATGGCCAGTTTGGCCAGGGCCAAGAGGAGGTTGAGAAGGAGATCCTGCGACTTCGTGGGGCCAAGGATGGGGAGCGTGTAGATAAAAAGGTGAGGGGAAAAGTGCAACCAAAAACGCAGGAAAATATTCAGGAGGAGCCAGAACAGGGGCTGCAACCTGGCGCACTCCAAATAAACGTGCGCCAAGGTCTCCTTCTCACCACAGAAAGGGCAGGTGCTAGGGACAGACGTGAACCACGCCAAGTACACACGCGTGCTCACGGCTCCGTGAAGGAGCCGCCAACTGATATCCCCGGCGGGCCTCGGGACCAGGGCAGAGTACAAGCTGGCCCACTGGGGCTCCTCACCCTCGAGAGGCGGCAGGAGGTCCTGCCATTTGGTATCGGGGCGGGACGCGAGGGTGAGGTAGTGAAGGGTATGGAGCACGAGCGAGTACAGAAGTTTCCATGGCGCGGTCTGGAACAAAACCAGCTGCAGATCATGTAGCCGGCTGGCAGTGAAAGGGTGAGGGGGCCGATTGGGTCCACGGGGCAGGGGCCCGATAAAAATGTCCACGGGGCCTGAGGTGGAGGGTGGGCGGGGTGTGCCCTCTCGCAGGACCCGGTCGAGGTAAGCCCGAGCAGCAGGCAGTAAAGCGGCCTTCACCTCCTGAAGTACGCGCTGGGGAGTACGAGGTCTGGAGAGCCCCATGCGCTGAGCGAGCGTCAGGGGATCCAGCCAGTCTCCCCGGTCGTAGTCCAGGAGGTCTCCGACCCTGGTGACTCCCGCCGAGACCAGCCTCTGGCACACCGTGGGGGACTCCGCCACCTGCACACGAAGCTGGGGATTGTGTAGCAGGGGCTCCGCGAGGAGGTCAACCCCCACGGTGGCCGCCACGGACCTGGTCATTGAAAAGAGTTTCCAGGTCCGGAGGAGGTCTTGGTAGAAGACTGGCAGCCCAGAGAGGTCTCGCAGAAGACCTCTCGGATGGAGGTAAAAGAGCTGCCGGTCGTATCGGAGCCCTCGGAAGCGGCGGAGGAAGGCGTGCACCAATACACTCCACGCCGGACTACCCGCACCAAACAGGAGCCTCTGCAGGGCCTGGAGGCGGAAGACATGGATCTGAGCGCGTAAGCACTACAATCCCTGCCCCCCCTCCTCCAGAGTGCAGGAGTCTGGTAGAGGGCAAATATACTGGTCACTGGGTGAGTAGTTTTCTGTTCCCTGAGTGACCAGAGCAGGGTCTGCACTAGAGTAGTCAGGAACTTGCTAGAACCAATTAAGGCAGACAGGCTGATTAGAACACCTGCAGCAAATCAAGGCAGGCTAATCAGGGCACCTGGGTTTTAAAAGGAGCTCTCTCCAATCAGATGAGGAGGAGCCAGAGGAGAGGAAGTGAGTGTGAGGGGCTGGGAGCAAGAGACACAAGGAGCTGAGACTGAGAGGGTGTGCTGCTGGAGGACTAAGGAGTACAAGCATTATCAGATACCAGGAGGAAGGTCCTGTGGTGAGGATAAAGAAGGTGTTTGGAGGAGGCCTTGGGGAAGTAGCCCTGGGAGGTGTAGCTGTCACACAGCTGTTACAAGAGGCACTATAGACAGCTTCAAATCCATAGGGCTCTGGGCTGGAACCCGGAGTAGAGGGCGGGCCCAGGTTCCCCCCAAACCTCCCAACTCCTGATCAGACACAGGAGGAGTTGATCCAGACTGTGGGGGAGATCACTGAGGTGAGCAAATCTGCCAATAAGCTCAGGACCCACCAAGGTAGAGGAGGAACTTTGTCACAACATATAAATTGTAAAGTCAAATTATCAAAATTTACACACACACACAAATGCACATGCATGCACTGTGCATGCAATGCTTGCATTTAACAGGACACACAGTTAAACGCTGTGCAAATCAGGAATTTGTACAAACACGTAGTGCGCACAATCACCTGATAAATGCATAAGAGCAGAGATTAGCCCAGAATAATGTGAATTATATTATTTCAGAAGACACAATCCTTTTTCACAGATATACCTTATGAAAATTCAGCCAACAGTGAATGCCATATCAAATCTGATGAGATGCATGTGTAATGATGATAAGTCCATTTTTCCTAACAGAAACAATCTGCAAGACCCCAAATAGTAGCTAGCTGCTAGGATGTAGAGGGGTCATTTCTAAAGCACTCATCACTGTAGCCAGTTGGATGCATTTTATAATGCATACATTTTCATATATAAGAACACCCTGGATAACTCACCCCTCAGTATCTCTTAATGAATCGGTTAGACTCCATGTGGTGCAGGTAATTCATCAGAATAGTCCATACATGAAGAGATGATTTTTGCAGTTTGCCCTGAAAATAGCAAGGTATAGACTCAATCTGACTTTTGATGAGAGCAAGTTCCAAAGCAACAAGCTCCCAACCAACCAATCCTGTATGCTGGCTATTATGAGGTTTATCTTAGGCTTTTGTCAAACACGGTGCCATGACTGCCATGGCAGAGCATGAAGAGAAAAATGGTCTACCAAGATGCCAAGCCCCAGACCATGCACTGTATAGGAGGGCCAAGATCTTCAGGACCAAGACCCTTATTTTCACCTGGGCTTCAACTCAGCCTCAGATGAAGCATGGGCACAACTGGGAGTATTTCTATTTGTCTGCCTCCACAAGAGTGGTAGTTACTGGTGTCACGGCTCGTTCCCCAGTCTGGCACTTCGAGAGCAGAAGGTGGGGCCCACAAGGTTTCTAAAAATTAATACATGCCACTCCAGGCTTGTATTAAACTCCCAAGGTTACAGCTTTTCTCTGACCTTGGATGGGTAGATGCTGCCACCACCCAAGTGCAAAACTCTTTTGAAAACCCAGGAATACTTTCCTGTGGGGTATCCTCAAGCCCTTTCATCCCACCATCACCGGGGAAGAGCTGAGAAAGAAAACAAAGGAAATCAGCTGTGCCACCAGCTAATTAAATAACATGTGCACAAACCTCTTAGGACACAAAAAAACAATCCTGTTCTTAAAAAAAAGGTAAATTTTATTAAAAACAAAAAGAAAGAAAGTTCACCTGGAAACTCAGGCTATTGCTAGATTTTAAAAACAAACAAACAAACAAACAAAAACCACTTACAAGGATTAATCATAAATAATAAGTTCCTTGAGATCCAGCTTAAAGGTTACAAGCAAAGCAAAAGCATTTGGGGTTAGGACAGAGGAGTCCACAAGCCATAAAGAAATAAAAGGCGATAAACCTGATCACGTCTTTCTAGACATTTCCTGATCTACTTACATATCTGGGGTTTGGTATGATCCTGATGTTTTTTTCATACCTGGCTCCAAGCTTCTTATTGCATAGTTCTGCCCTGTCCCCTCACTCCTGAAGAACGACAGACAGACAAAAGGAGAGTCTTGTTTCAATTTTTAAAAAGTTCTAGCCTTCCCATTGGCTCTTCTGGCCAGGTGCCCACTCACCTCTCCCTACCCATGCATAGCAGTGACTTTTTTACCCTTTATTGGTAGAGTAATTTGAGAACAGATACTAAGAGGGATTTTATAACTACTGGATGGCTGGGTGTCCACAAAAGGGAGCTATCCCCATCCCGCTTCATTTATCACAACTGGGTGCATTCACCTATGTAAACTTTTGCTTTTTCATGTACCATGTCTTGAAATCTGTAAGGATCCTGTACTCTGCAGAAAGGAGCAGCCAGATTGTTTGTTCTGTCATGAAGACTTTACTTCTGTTTTTTTTTACTCCCAATCTGAAATTCAGATCACTCTAACCATAATTTTCTGTTTTGTTAGGAAACAACATAACAATAGATGTGAACTTGCAGCTCTACTCATAATTAACAGTGGGTAAAAGATTGTGTATGTGGTGATTTGCAGATTTAAACCTGTAAACTCCCCCTAACCCCACCCACAAAAAATAGAGGTTATCATTGAAAAATCAGAGCTTAAACGTATATTACAAAGTTCTTACAACTAAATAAATGAGAGTGTGCACTTGCTTTGTAATTAGTTATCTTTTATTTCCTTATTCTTTAAGAGATTGAATCCAGTTTGTTTTATTACTAATGAGACCAGAAAGCTACTCTTGAAAACAAATAGACACTCCATGTGGTTTTAGTTTTGTTCAACATTTGGGGATGCTCTCACATTTGCAGAAATGCATGGAAAAGCCATAAAACTAAAAGATGTTTTACCTACTTTCTGACACCATTCAGAGAGTTTTCTGATCTGAGTGGTTATTAAATCTTTCTTTAGTCTTGGTTGAATTAGTAAGCCAAGATCTTTGAGGTGGAAGTCAATTATGTATAAAGAGAGTCCATTATTTACAGCACCATTATGTCCCGAATTCATTTATTATGAAACTCTATCTCAGTCGTCTGGAAATTACCCAGCCTTATTAACTAACATGTCTAGGTAAATTAAAATATTATGATTGAGGTAAATCATGGACCACCCAGAGGAATTGAACAGGAGTCTGATGTCTTCTTCAGTACATTTCTCATTCTGTAAACTCCATTAAAGAAGCCATGGTTTTAAAGCATAAATGAATAGAGATGGCAAGATTTTTGCATGTGTGTGCAAGGAAAGGGCAGATTTGAAAGTTTGAGTTTTCTCTCTGAGGAAAAGAAAAGAGGCTCTGAAGAGGTTGCACCTTAAAGAAGAAGAGGTGAGGATACTACTGTATTGTAATGATTAAAAATTATAAGGCCATTGTTTCCCACTTGTCAAAGCAGTCTGATAAAAACCAAGTGGCTCTTAGCAAAACGTTCTCCTTGATGAATCAATGGAACAAAGACAAGAGTCCACAACAAATCACTAAATAGATTTCTCAGCTTTCTGTTTTCCTGCTTGCTGATATTTTTATATTCTCATTTCTAACATTTTAGTTTTTCTGTTTAGCAGTAGCAGCAACAACAAACATTAACCGCGTGATACCAGTGTCAGAAAAGAGCTACGGGAACCTGTTCATCTCCTTGTTTGGGAACCATGTTAGCAAAGTCTTTCTTTGTTTTTTAGTCTTTATTTGTAACCTTGAAGTATATTTAGCAGATACCAGCAAATTCCTGCCATAAAGTCAAATGAGGACCAACATTATCATAAAACAGGATTTTTGTGCCCTCCACTGGATTATGTAAACTGAACATACTTTCACCCTGAGCTCTTGGCACAAGCTTCAAGAGGTCTTGTCATGGGTAAAACACTCTTGTTCTCAATGTTACCTTTACATCACTCCTGTTCTAGCTCTCTGCCTTTTATCTCCCAACTAAGTTGCCTGCCACCTCCTAGTGCACCTGTGTACCCTGCCTCACCACTTACCTCCGAGCAGCAGAAGAGTTTCTGTTTCATATTCCTTATGGAGAGAGGCCCACATGCACCGTGTCCACCATGTCTCAGCCAATGGCCCAGCTCTCACAATGTTCTGTGTCTTCCCCAGTCTGAGAGATGGGGTGGGTATCAGTAGTAGGGGCAAGCACAGCATGTCAGGAGGGCAGTTGATGGCACACAGACAGGTGGGTGTGGGTGGTCCAATAGTCAGCACTCACTGTAGCAGAAAAGCAACTCTACTAGCCAATTCTTGACCCTCAGAGCTGGCCAGTCCCTATTATAATTATTTATTTTATGTGTTATGGTAGTGCCTAAAGAGACCTAGTCATGTGCCAGGACCCCATTGTGCTAGGAGCTGTACAACAAACAACAAAGAGACCAGTCCCTGAGGTATGGAACACGTATGAATTAGTGCCCTAACAGTTGAATCTAGCATTTTTTAAAAAGTTCCTGATCCTGGAAAACACTATGGATGCATGATTTGTAAGGATCTAGTGCCAGCGCTGTTTATCATTTAAATAAATGGTGTCATCCATCCTTGCTCCCTATGGGCAGTAGAGGCTTCACTTTTTAAATAGAAAGAGTTAATTTCAGGAAGTTACATTATAACATCTGAAAAATGCAGATAATTTAAGATGAATTGTTCATGCATAGAAATGGATTTTACAATTAAATGAGCGATTCAAAACATTTTTCCAGTTTAATAAACTATAATAACAGAAAAGATGGGTTGGGCTAAACTTCTCAACTCAGCTGTCTATCTGCAGATACAGCCAAAACATCCCTGTGGAATAGAAAAACAATAACCCCTCTCTCTTTCCACTGAGCAGGGAAATTCATCCACAGGAACGACAGACACACAGACAAAGTCAGATTTGCTTTTAGGAAACAAGATCTCAATCCACTTTTCAGTCCAAACAAAGACACTTTGCTTACTGCTTAGAACAGGTGATTGCCATGATTCCAGCTCCTGGGCTCTGACTCCTAGTGCTGATAATTACATGCTGTGTCTACTCTCAATACCTCAGTTTCAATATCTATAAAATGGGGTTAATAAAAATGAATTGCCTACCTGAAAGAACATGAGTCTAAATTAATGTCTGCAAATTACTTTGAGATTCTCAGATGGAAGGAGATAATTCCTGAGTTAAGTTGGGGGTGAACATTTAAATTTAGATGCCACTTTGCTCAAAATCTTGTAAGTGAATTTATTGCTGGTGAAAGATGCCAGCCAGACTGGCAGCATAAAAACTATGCAGATAGCATGGAAAGCAGTCGCACAAGCTTCCTCCATGCCGACCTTGCCAACATGCCTCCGTTTTGACATGCTGCCAAATAGTGCCAGCTATGTTGGCTGTTTTGGTGATATGGACATTTGACCATAAGGAAATGGACTGAATAGAACATTTCTCTGAATATATGTCATTGAAGAAGTAGGTCATGGACATACCTTCCAAACCAAACAATGGCTATTCCTTTTCTCTCTCAAGACTAGTTAGTGTAACATTGTCAAGGTATCATACACACTTCCAGAAAAACAACCTTACTTGGAGCCTTGCTGATGGATTCTCAACTGTTAACACTAGATATCAAAGTTACTATTGTCAAACTAAACACCAGACTTTGTATCATTCCTGTTTCTGTGGAAACACTGTACTTGACTTTCCCCACTTCTTCCACAGTTTTAGATTATGGATTTGATGTTGTTGAGGGAAAAAAATCAAGAAAAAGGAACCACTGCACAGATCCTGAAACTGTGACTCACCAATCTGTCATCTTGCTATGATCTAGCTACAGTGAAGAAGATATCAAGCTTCCCCACATACCAAGAGCACTTCAGTTTGCAAACTCAAGATCTGTGTATCTCTGTTGAAAGTGACACAGCTGAATTGCATAGGTGTCTTATAAGAGCTTTAGATGGTGCACGTCCCTTTGAGTTAATTTTGTTTTATTGTCCGTGGCTGTGGCTATGGGACACCATCTTTTGAATGAGACACAAAACCAAAGTTCTTACTACTTATCATCGTTAAGTGAGTCGCATAAAACTTTTTCACAAACCGCAGATGAATTCCAATTATTTTGAATTCTACTTCTCTAAATTCTAAGTTTCATGTTCCAAACTGTGGTGTAACATTCCTGTTCCCTGCTGCATTCCACCCCAGAGTTAGCTGAATTTCAATGATGGGTGAAATGATTCCTGTATGTACAATTTTTGAAGAGCTTTGAAGCGTTGTTCTAAGTCAGCCATAAAGATGTTGGCATACTGTGGGGTCATGTGGGTACCCATAGCAGTGCACTTCAACCTCTCTAACCACTCAGTGAAAGACTTGATGGTGGCAATTTTGCAACAAAAAAACTTCAAAAAACAGACTCCAAAGAGAGACTGCTGAACTCGAATTAATATGCAAATTAGATACAATTAACTTAGGTTTAAACAGAGACTGGGAATGGTTGGATCATTACACTAATTTAATCTATTTCCCTATGTTAAGTTCTCCTCACACCTTCTATGGGTCATCTCAATTATCACTTCAAAAGTTTTTTTTCTCCTGCTGATGATAGCTCATCTCAATTGATTAGATTCTTCCTGTTGGTATGCATACTTCCACCTTTTCATGTTCTCTGTATGTATAAATATCTCCTGTCTGTGTGTTCCATTCTATGCATCCAAAGAAGTGAGCTGTATGTAGCTCACAAAAGTTTATGTTGAAATAAATTTGTTAGTCTCTAAGGTGCCACAAGTACTCCTGTTCTTTTTGTGGATACAGACTAAACGGCTGCTACTCTGAAACCTTTTTATGATGGTTCGCCAGGACAATGCTTTAATTTTCGGAGGTGTGGCATTTTAAACCATACTTTTTCTAAAAGTCTATAAGACATTTAGAGACATTGAAGCATAAGGATTCATCTGTTTGGGGGGGGCGGGATTAAAAAGCAGTTCCACTTTAAACAGAAAACAAAGGCATCCAAATGAAAACTCTACTTACTTCTTGGCCAGTGAAACAGGGCAACGGAGGCTTGGGCTGATTGGCCTCATCCCTTCTTTATTCTCTTAGCTACAAGAACAGTTAAACAAACAAAAACCTCCCAGAGAGAAGTAAGGGGAAATATTTAGGAAGATTAAGTGCTTGCTTTCCATGATACTGACTAACGATGGGATCTATGAAGTATTAGAGAGCCTTAGAAGAGAAAAACCATACAGACAACAAACGGAACCTCACTGATAGCACAGTAGCCATTTTCTAGGGGGAGAGATAGCTCAGTAGTTTGAGCATTGGCCTGCTAAACCCAGGATTGTGAATTCAGTCCTTGAGGGGGACTGCTTAGGGAACTGGGGTAAAAATCTGTCAGGGGATTGGTCCTGCTTTGAGCAGGGGATTGAACTAGATGACCTCCTGAGGTCCTTTCCAACTCTGCTATTTTATGATTCTAAATGTAACCTAAACTGTGCTGGCACAAGAATGCATAATAATTACAGTCAGTACTGGTAGTGCCCTTTGTAGTTAAGGTTGCCCAACTCTTCTCAAGACACTGTTTTCATTTACTTCTATCTTTGTTAGACCTCAACCATTTGGGCTGAAATTTCCACCATTGGTTGTTTTCCTCAGGCTGATTTCTTTTTTTAAAAAATTTGACTAAAATAACTCAGCCCTTTCTGAGAATGAGATTAAGGAGAAATATTTTGTTTTCCTATGGTTAAAAAATATTCTTGCCACTGTTTAGCTGAGAATTTGTCATACATCCTTGCTGTGGAGTAAGGGACTAACCTTTGGCAATGAGGTCACAACTTTATCTAAATTATAAGCCTTTGAAAATTTGAATTTTGCACACTATGTCAGTGGAGATTTGTTAGAGTTTGGCAGCTGAAGATTCCAATTGCACTGAGCATGCTCCAGCCAAGCCTACAGGGATTGAGCAGGAGTTTCCCTGTAATTTCTGTTCACAGTTGCTACGGTGCTGAACATGAGAACTGAGAGCAGAGAGACTGTATCTCTTCTGTGCTCTCACCCTCTCCTCCTGATGCCAACACAACATGGAAGAGGAAACTCCCTTACTCAGATGAAGAAGGGCCAAGAGCCAGACATAGGGCTGGGTGGACAGGGGAATGGAATGGGACAAGGACACAGCAGGGAGAATGAGGTGTGGAACTGGTGGAAGGAGACACTGGACCTGAGACTGGGTAGGCAAGACAATGGAGACAAAGAGAAAGAGGAGGAGTATGGGACTGGGAGCTGGGGTAGGGAGAATATTGTGACTGGGCTTGACTTTGCCACCTTAACTTTCTTTTAACATCATTTCTTACATATATATGATGCCAATATTGCATTCCTCAAAAAGTCTAGATATGCAGAGGAATAAGGGGGAAATAAGACTTTAAATGGATACTGTGCTTCTACATTAACTATTTTGTAGGTGTGTGTTTATAAACTGTCTGTATAGGAGACAGAGGCAACACTCCGCAAGTAGAACTGTAAAAGAAGTAGAGGCTGAGAAGTGTGCATATTGTGAAATCATAGAATCATAAAAATGTAGGCCTGGAAAGCACCTTGAGAGGTCACCTAGTCCACCCCTCTGTTCTATGGCAGAATCAAGTATACTTAGACCATCCCTGACAGTTTTTGTCCAGCCTGGCATAAAACCCTCCAGTGTCAGGGATTCGACATCCTCCCTTGGTAACTTATTGCAGTGCTTGACTACACTTATAGTTAAAAAGGTTTTCCTAATATCTAACTTAAATCTCCTTTGCTGCAGATTACTTCTTGTCCTATCTTTGGTGGACATGGAAAACAATTGATCACTGTCCTATTTATAACAGCCCTTAATATATTTGAGGACTGTAATCAGGTCCCCACTCAGTCTTCTTTTCTCATAAGTAAAAATGAACAGTTTTTTAAACTATTTCTCATAGGTTAAGTTTTCTAAACCCTTTATCACGTTTACAGGGCCACCCACAGGGGGAGTAGGGAAGTGAGGTAATTTGCCCCGGGCCCCGCAGGGGCCCTGAGCCCTGGCCCAGCGGCAGTACGGGTCTTCGTAGGTGTTTCGGCAGTGGGGGGCCCTTCAGTGCTGCTGAAGACGCGGAGCGACTGAAGGGCCTCCGACCGCCAAAGAAGACCCGGACTGCCGCCGGGTGAGTACAAGCACCACAGCTCCCCCACTTTGCCCCAGACCCCCTGAATCCTCTGGGCGGCCCTGTGTGTTTATTGCTGTTCTCTGGACTCTCTCCAATTTGTCCACATCCTTCTTAATGTGTGGAATCCAAAATAAAACACTCCTGTTAATAAACGCCAGAATGATATTAACATTTTTTCTGCATATTCAATTTGTGATCCACTATAGCCCCCAGATCTTATTCTGCAGTTCTACCACATAGCCAGTTACTTCCTATTTTGCAATTGTGCATTTGATTTTCCCTTTCTAAGTGTAATACACTTCACACTTGTCTTTCTTGAATTTCATCTGGTTGATTTCGGACCAATTCTCCAATTTATCAAGATCATTTTTGTGTGAATAGCAAAAACTATAATGAATATATTTTAAAATATGTAAACTATAGACAACAAGTATTTTAAAATTGCCTTACATTTTATTTTTTTGCCCATTGTGATCCTTTTTTAGTGTTTCTCTTTGTCCATTAAATTGAAGAATAAACTGGCTGGAGGGGTTGTCCAGTAGGCAGGCACTTGTCTAACTTTTCTCATGGCACTGCCAAATCATCTCAGTCCTAACATGTAGCAATGCCCACTCCAATCATTTCACACAGGTTATGGGTCTCTCTCATTCCCAAGAACAGCCCTGATGCTCCAGCCTTGGAACCCCCAACCTGTTATTTCAATTCACCCAATTTCCAATGGAACCTCTTGGTTATTCTAGTCCTGGACTCCTCTAGTACATTATCCCAACTCACAACAACACTTTCTATTCCAGTCTTTGGCTGCTTTTGATCAGGTGCCAAACTGTGACATGGTTTAGTCTATGATCAGGAACAAGGGGCCTAATGCTCCTTGGCACTAATGCTTTTTTACATCACTCGGGCATTGTAAAGGGGCCTTAATGTGAGTATTTAATTAAGGATCCTTTACACTGCCAGAATGATGCAAAGAAGCCCAATAATCAGGCCCAATATTTTTTCCTAGTGAAATAATCAAGGTTTAAAATGAAAAGCTAGTGACAACTGTGCCACCTAATCTCCAAATTTCAGTTCAGCTCTTTGCAGGTAAAGAAGTAGAAGGGAAACTAATTTAAACAGTAATTTGTTTAAAAAGGAATGATGTGTAGGTAAGCCTTCCCCAGTGGTTTATTTGTGCCAGTGCCGAGCCTTGGTACCTCTAGGCTTGGCAAGTCGAAGTCTCAGTTGCTTGGGCCTTGCTGCATCAATTATGAATGAGCCCCAGCACCAATTTCACTACAAATTAAGCACTGGCCTTCTCCCTACCATAAAAGAGCTCTCTTCATTCTTCAGGTTTAGACAAGTAACTTCTCACCCATTCACAATCATCTGGATGTAAACCAACTTCCCTATCATGTGTGTGACTCGGTCCTGCCCTCCAAAACTGAAGATGTTCCTAACAGGGCTCCAAATTAGTTGTACCAGGACTTACGCTATGCAATAGAATAACATCATTTCTATGCAAGGATTTGATCATGCAAGATGTTGAACACTTTCAGCGGGAATTAAGGATGCTCATCAACTCACTCAACCCTAGAAAACATTCATGTATAAAAGGAAAAAAAGAAATAAGAATTTGCCAGCACATTTGCTTCCAGGAGTATCACAATAGCTTTTTCTTTTGTGGCATGATTCCTAGTCAAATTATGCAGTGATTATTCTATTTCGGTCCCTGCATTGAATATGGAGCTTAATTGCTCAAAGTGAAACACTTGGCTATTGAATTCAGAAAAGAAAGAAATAAGAGTCATTTTGACTGAGCCTGTCTTGTAGCAGTAAGACACTAGGGTATCATTCTGGAGGTTCAGCTTAGAGGGAAAAACTCTGGCTCCCCCCTGGCTCACAACCAACAGAGACTAAATGCATCTAAGAAGTGATGCTTCTCTTCACTCTCCTTGGGGAAGATGCTGCCTGTCTGTAATAAGTTAACTGTGCAGTAGTACCAAGGGTATGTTGCTTGGATGGCACTTAGACTTGGCCAAGGATGAACTGATTTGCTAAGTACTGGTATATTGTATCTCTTGGAATAGTAGGGTGGCTATATCTCACGAGTAGATGGATAACTGTTACACTTTGGCAGGGGGCTGAACACTTTCCAGCCATAAATGCCTCAGGGAATAAGGTACAGACAAAAGCCTAAATGAAGAGGCTTTATTATTATCCATAGAGGATAGATGTCAGATCCTCACGCCAGGACTGGATGGAAGCTCTTAAAACTGCTTCTGTTATTGGAGTCTCCCATCTTAGTTGGCATTTGAGAGTCACTTTGTTTCAGTGCATCTTCTTGTGTAAATGTATACTGATGAGGAATCCGCATCTGAACATCAGGCAAATATGGACAAGAGCTTTTCCACAGCCTCTTTTCTTTGCTCAAGCTTCAATTTAGCTTTTCTTCTCTTCTGCTATTCTTGCTGGCTTTAATCACATAGGTAGGGCCCTACCAAATTCTTGGCCATGAAAAATATGTCACAGACTAAGAAATCTGGTCTCCACCTCATGAAATCTGGTCTTTTGTATGCTTTTACTCTATACTATATAGATTTCATGGGAGGAGACCAGCATTTCACAAACTGGGGGGTTCTCAAACAAAAAGGAGTTGCAGGGGGGTTACAAAGTTATTGTAGTGGGGTCGTGGTATTGCCACCCTTTCTTCTTTGCTGTCTTCAGAGCTGTGTGGCCAGAGAGCCATGGCTCTTGACTGGGTGCCCAGCCCTGAAGGCAGCACCCTGCCAGCAATATCATAACATATCATGAAATACCATATCATGCCACCCTTACTTCTGCACTGCTGCCTTCAGAGCTGGGCAGCCAGAGAGGGGCAGCTGCTGACTGAGGGCCCGGCAACAAAGGCAGCAGTGCAGAAGTAAGGGTGACAATACCATACCATGCCATCCTTACCTCTGCACTGCTGCTGGAGACGGATCTGCCTTCAGAGCTGGGTTCCTGGCCAGCAGCCACTGCTCTCCCACCACCCAGCTACAATAACCTTGCAACTCCACCCCACAACTCCTTTTTGGGTCAGGACCCCAGTAATTACAATTACCATGAAATTTCAGATTTAAATATCTGAAAAAATGAAATTTATTATTTTTAAAATCCTATAACTGTGAAATTGACCAAAATGGACCGTGAATTTGGTAGGGCCCTATGCACAAGAGAGGCTGAAGTAAAACCATAGAATAGAGAAACTAAAAGAGACATGGAGTAGCAAGTATTAGAGTGAAGGTAAACAATCAAAGGAAAACATAAAATTTAGGTATAAAATATTATAACTGTGGTTCCCAAATATTTCTGTATTTAGTATATGCTCAAATAGAGCAACTGAATTTTTTTACAGTAATCATGTGACCTCTTAACTCATGTTATATATAGATCTGATTTTGCTTTAAATCTCCAAACTTTAGGTTTTATTTTTTCCCCAAAGAAGATACATATCTTTAATATATCTTAAGGATCTTATCAACTCTGCATAAAACAAAAACCCTTAAAATGCTGAAAAATAAATGAAGAAATTGCCTCAGCTTTATGCTGGAGGAAACAATTAATTTGAAGTGCTATGGTTCTTAATAAGCAGATTCATCTTTTGTGTCATTAAAGCAAATGTAACTGAGATTGAGGTTCTGCTATTTGCTTCTTAATTAGAATGAAAGTCACACATATTGGGAAAGTTAAATTAACATGTTATCAGAAATGCAGTGTCAGGAGAGTTTCACATTATGCTGCCTTTAAAGTTGTGGGGTTATCTTGGGATAATTTAATGATAAAAAGGTAGGACACAGAATTATGCTCTCTATTCACGTCATACTGCTGGAAAAAGAGAACTGCAGGATATAGGCTTAGCTGGGACACTCTTTCCACTTTTTGCTCACTGCTAAGATCATAATTTTGTGGAGATAAATTCTCCAAGTGGAGTTTAGGGAGGTACACGCCCTAATCCAATACTTGTGAAAAGGGGCAAAACAGCAGCCCTGGAAACTCCAATTAGCCATAGATTGGCTAATACAACATAGACAGTTGCCCACAGTCATGAGGGGCACCCAGGTATAACTTCAAAACATGTGACTGCTGGGGGATCCACACTAGCTGAAATGTGCAGCAGAAAGGAAAAGAACAGTTGGACCACCATCTCCAACCAGAGGTGTAGCGAACGCCCTCCGTACCCTCCGACCAGAGGGGGCCCCGCAAGGAAGGAGGCCCCTAAAAGTGGCAAAAAAAATGTAAGGTATAACTAGGTAAGTGACATTTATTGACGCTATTGCACAATCCATGTCGGTTTTACTGACAAAACCGTGAAGTCATTATGATACATCATAATGCTATTGGCTACATCAGTTGTCTGTCGGTCAGTTTCGAATTTTAGTTGGACCCATTCAAAGAATGTATTTGCGTTCATAATGGCGGTCGGCGGATAAATGTTATTAATTTAGTTGTTTACTTTTTTATCGTTTCCAATGCAGAAGCGTGCTTTGTGATGTCTAAGAGAATGTATAAGAGTGGAGCTAGTAAACGAAAGGCAGCAAAAGATGCCGAGAAGGAACTTGAGAAAATTCCAAAGTTGTCAACGTATTTTGCACTGCAATCCAACGTACAGGTACAGGCGCATGAAACGGACAGCGCTAGCAGTGACAAATTGTATCCAGAAGTATCCAAGTGCTTCAAGTCAGGTCGAAGGTGAAGCCAGTTGTTCTACCAAACAAACTGTGACAGATATTCCAGCTGCTGCCGGGAAAGAAGTATCTGAATCTGAACCACTGACTGATGATCCAGGAGACTGGCCATCTATAATATCGGACAGGCAAGTGTGTGACATTGTTGCACGTGGCCCACCGCAGCAGAATGAAAGTTACGAATTTCCATTTAACGAGGAAAGACGGAGGTTCACAAGTACTCATTTCTATCAAACCATGGCAAATGGTGAGAAAATAAGATGTTCATGGTTAATGTACTCAGTTCAGGAAGATGCCATTTTTTGTTTTTGTTGTAAATTATTTGGCACTGGCGACATACTGCTATGTCGTGGAACATCTGCTTGGAAAGCACTGTCAAAAAGACTTCAGCAGCATGAAACAGGCAAAGGTTATCAAGACTGTATGGTGAAATGGTTTGACCTTTGATCAGGCATAGTAAACCGTACATCTATTGACCAACTCGAATTGCAGGCTTTTCTGAAAGAAAGAGATTTCTGGAGAAATGTTGTCAAACGCATAGTTGATGTTGTTATTTTCTTGTCCGAAAGAAACTTGGCATTTGGAGGAAGTAATGAAAAGCTCGGCGATCCTTCGAATGGCAACTTTTTGGGACTGTTTGAATTGCTTGCAAAGTATGATACTGTCCTCAGTGAACTTTTACAGAGGATTAAGAAGGCAGAGACACATGTTCAGTACCTCAGTCCAGAGATCCAAAATGAGCTGATTCAACTTGTTGCCAGTAACATTCAAGAGGCCAACATACCGCAGCTTAAAAAAGCAAAATATTATTCAGTTATTTTGGACTGTACTCCCGACGTGTCACATGAAGAACAGATGTCTGTGGTGTTACGCTTTGTTGAATGCAACGGTGAAGATGATGTCAATATTCATGAAGCGTTTGTTGGTTTTCTTAATGTTCATGATACAACTGGCGAGGGCTCATTGGAAGCGTGTCTTGAAAAGGCAAACAACTTAGGAATAGACATTGCTGACATGAGAGGCCAAGCTTATGATAACGGCGCAAATATGAGAGGAAAGAATAAAGGAGTTCAAGCCCGCATGCTAGAAATAAATGACCGTGCCTTTTATGTACCATGTGGAGCTCACACTTGGAATCTTGTGATCTCAGACGCGGCAAAGTCATCGAAATATGCCGTTGACTTTTTCGGTCTGATTAACAGAATATACGTTATCTTTTCTTCTTCACCTTCACGTTGGGATATACTTCAAGAACATATGCCAATATCTGTTAAAGGGTTATCGGATACTCGTTGGGAGTCGAGAATTGATGCTGTGAAGCCATTGCGTTATCACCTTGAAGAATTGTGCAATGCTTTGTCATCTTTGCGAGAATATGCGCTCGAAAAGAAAGATGGCAATACAGCAACAGAAGCCAGTGCGCTTTTAGACCATGTTACTACGTGGCCTTTTGTTCTGACTGTGTACACGTGGTACGATATACTATTTCACGTCAATAAAACCAGCAAATTAATTCAGTCACCAGATGTGTCAATTGACGTACTGCAGGCAGAAGTCGGTGCTACAATGAAGTTTTTGGAAGACTATCGAAATACAGGATATAACTCTGTGGTCACAAACGCACGTGAAATAGCAGAGCATATGGGTATTGAGCAGGTGTTTCCAGAAACCAGGGTGCGACGTAAGAAGAGAATGTTTGATTACAAATGTGCTGATGATTCGAGTCGTCTTTCTGCCGAAGAAAAATTCAAATCGCAGTTCTTTCTTGTTCTCACTGATCAGGCCATATCTTCTGTTTCGTCGCGATTTGACTAACTCGTGGAGTGGTATAAGTTGTTTGGATTTCTGTACAACGCTAACAGCCTGAAGCAATGTCACAGAGAAAATGAACTGGAGAATCACAGCAAAAATTTTGAAAGAAAAATGGGAGACATTGATGCCAACAAAATCATAATGGAATTGAATTGTTTTATTTATGTCATCAAGAGAGAGCACTTGTCACGGCAAACAATTTTTAACGTACATATACAAGAACAGCCTTCAGGAGATATATCCGAATCTTTGCATTTGCATCAGAATTCTTCTGACCACACCAGTTACTGTCGCTGGTGCTGAAAGGAGCTTCAGCAGAATGAAACTGATCAAGAATATCCTGCGCTCAACCATGACAGATGACAGGCTTTCTGCACTTGCGGTTTTCTCAGTCGAAAACAAGATTGCCAGATCTCTGGACTATGACGCATTGATTAACCAATTTGCGGAGAACAAGGCTCGAAAGAAGCGCTTTGCGTAAATACGGAATACATGTACACTGTAGGCCTATGTATACATAAAATGAACCCTGTATATTGTATAAAATAAATATCGCATTCCAGTTTCTGCATTGTAAGGGGCCCCGGACATATGTTCAGAGGGGGTCACGTTCTTTGTTGCTACGGCCCTGTCTCCAGCCCCCTGAATTGAACAGCTAGGAGGGGAGATAGGACTATGAAGACAAAATATAATGTGTATATTTAATACTGGCAAAATGTGCTGAAATCCAAATTCGTTGATGTCAATGGGCATCATTCTATGTACTTCAGTGGGCTTTGGATCAGGCCTCCACCAAACGGGTTCAATACAAGCTGCCTTACAGCACTGTCAATATGCCTCACCTTCAACCCTGATGTGGAGGGATCTTCTTCTAGAGCACAGGATGGTCATTCAGCTTCTATGACCTATTCACACTTTGGCTGCTCTGCTGAGAAGCCAGCAAAGGTTCCAGCTGGTTTCTAACTATGGTAGTGGGGAGATGTGGTGATGTGACTGCTGTCCCCTGGGAACAGGACTGAGACTCATTCATTTCACAGAGGCCTCCAAAGAAATAAACTCTTTTCACCTCTGATTGATCTACCCTAGGCCTAATCAGAAACATAGCTTTGTAAAAAAATATGTACCTGTATTTCCCTATTCCTCCTCCAATCTCCCCACCTCCACACACACAGATTTTTAATATAGTGTTTATATATACAAAACCTAACTAGGTTTACTTTTATTTTGGCCAACATAATTTGGCATTCCTGATACTTTCTTAGGAGCTTTAATTAGATGGTCTTAGGAAGCTCAGGATGTTCAAATATCTCAGAGGCTCAAAATCACTCAAATAATCCTGTCCAGAAGTAACTGGACATTTCACGCACTGGTATTTTCAAGCATTAAAGAAAGTCAGTTCTGAAATGACTTCTCTGTTAAATTACTAGCCTCAAAAGCCTGGTGATCTTCTGTCAAGCAGGCCAGTTCCTCCCAAGCTTGCCCAGATCAGCTGTTGCCCCTCATAATTTTTTTTAACTAAAAGAAAACACACATAAGATGTTTTATGGGTGTCCCATACAAATTAGATTATTCTAAAGTTTATGAAATAGGGAATTCTTTGAATAAAAATATCAAACTCTTTATAAGATAATTAGAAATGGGCTCTGGGATGTAGTTAATGGGGATATTTATGCTGCAAATACTAATTTGATATATTTGAGGAAATCGTCCATTCTCCCTTAAGTGATGAGGGAGACTTTTTGGGGGGAGAAGGGGCTGCAGATTAATGTTTAATGATGATCTTCATGCCACAAAAAAACAATCTCATTATCTCTGTTTGAATGAAAAAGCAATGATGCAGAAGCAGCAAATTTCAGCGTACAGATGGTATATTAGCTTGCATCCAGTATAATTGTAATCATTGTGATTATTTTTATATAGGCTTTGAGGCTGAACTTCCAAATACTGGATTTTTTTTCCTGTACTGCACTCTATACCCTTGAATTTCCTGCCAAAGTTATTCAAAGTTACGAGAGTCCTGTAGTGATCCCACCACTGTAGACGCTAATGGAGCTCACAGTTGAAGAAAATTTTGCCGAAATACAGTGCTTAGTGCTCTTTATCTTTGCAAACCTTAACTGATCATTCATCACAAGAGCTCTATGCAGTAGGTATTTTGTTATCTCCCAGTCCTGAGAAGGGGAAATATAAACAGGGAGGTTAAGTGACTTACCCAAAAAATCGAGTCATTGTCAAAGCAGGGACTATGCAGGAATTACACCACTGTAACCACATGATGAGCCTGGCTGCAGCTCAAGAAATCTGGTGTTTTCACTTGCTACTGTAGCTAGGATTACCAGAGTAGAAAGCACTGACTTTCACTGAGTGTCCATGGCTTTAATAGTTGGTAATATATAGCCAGGGACGGCTCCAAGTTTTCGCCGCCCCAAGTGGCGGGGCGGGGGGGGGTGAAACCACAATCACAATCGGCGGCAGCTCCACCGCACTGCATTCTTCTTCAGCAGCAATTCAGCAGCAGGTCCTTCCCTATGAGAGGGACTGAGGGACCTGCCGCCGAATTGCCACGGAAGAGCCCGACGTGCCGCCCCTTCCCCTTGGCTGTCCCAAGCACCTGCTTGCTGAGCTGGGGCATGGAGCCAGCCCTGTATCTAGCAAGGATAAGCAAAGCACAGTCTCTGTGTTATATAGTGGGAAGAGAACCACTAGTTAGTTAGTGTTGGTCCCGCTTTGAGCAGGAGGTTAGACTAGATGACCTCCTGAGGTCTCTTCCAACCCTAATCGTCTATGATTCTAAGTCACAATCACCAGGTGAGAGAATCATTATTTGTACAGCCGCATGCTGAACTCACCACTAGGTACAGAGAGGAGCCAGCCCACTGTATACCATCCTTCCCTTGTTCTGGAGCATCCTTCATGCATGACAGCCACACTTGGGGAAGGAGTAAAAGCGGAAGGGACGGGTAGGGTCAGACGGATGCCCCATGTCTATCCCAGCAACCACCACGGTCTCCACCTCCATACAATGGAACCCACTTCAGGGAGAATCCCTGGGACATCCACAAGCAGATTCTCTCACATTCTAGGCCCCTACAAGTAGGCAAACTTCATTTATTTAAAGGTGCAGTACACCAAAAACAGTATTCCCAGTTACATAATCCACACCTTTACCATCCTACAAATTAGTTGCAACATTTTTTCCTGTACAAATCAAGTCCATCCTAGAAAGCTGTAAAGGCTGATAACTAGCAGATATATAACTCTCTCTCTCTTTTCTTTTTCATTACAGTTTATTTCTACCTTCCAAGAGATCTAGCACCAACAACATCAATCTTGGAAGATGTATGCAGTGATGGGGGCAGGAAGGATGTGTTACTTTTTTCTATTATTTCTTTGATAAACAGTATTTATTTGTTCAAAAGGAGAGAATAATAAAAAAGTTAGAGATGATACTGGATATAAATGAAAAATCCTTATAGCTAGGAGTGACATACTGAAAAGAAGCTTTACCTGCCAAAATTACTACTGTACATAAAGCACCTTGGTCCAGTGGTCAAACTGTTGTGCTAGGACTTAGGAAACCTGTGTTCTATTCCTCATTCTGTCTCTTATCTGCTATGAGAACAGAGCTATCAGAAACTTTCCAAGTGACTTTTTGTCCAAAAATTGCATTTTTTTCTAAATCAAATGTTTTCTTTAAAATGTTCATTTTTAAAGAAAAAGCTTTTTTCTTTGTTTTATAAAATTGAAAAACAAAAGTGTGCCTTGCTTGGTTTTGGATTTTTGTTTCTCTCGGTTTTAGTTTTCCAGTTTTCAGTTTTTGTTTTTCCTTTTTTAAACTACTTTTACCCTTTCTCCCTTGTTTTTAGTGACAAAATAGAAAAAGGATGCACACAGAAAATAAAAACAGAAAATCAGGAGGGGAAATCATGACAATGAACTCCGCAAAAAAAATCGAAGAGAGAAAAGTCAAAAATAAACAGTTTTGTGACAAACTTTGAATACATGAAAAATACTAATTTTAGAAACCATTAGAACAAACATAACTTTGAAATACGTAAAACTTCTCACAAAAATGTTTTCCATTTCTTAACCAGCTCTGCCTGAGAACTTGGGCAAGTCACATCCCCTTTCCAGCTCACATTGCCTGTTTGTAATATGAACATAACAATATGTTGCTTCCTTTATAAAGTGCTTTTTAGATCTGTGAGAGAAAAGCACTAAGTTTGATTATTCAAAAATGGAAAAAACAAGAGAGAAAAGAATCATGATCAAAATCTGTTTCACAAAATCTATACTGTCTAGTTAAAAGCAGCTTCAAAATATGGCAAGGGACAACAAGATAAGACAGAAACCTTTCTAGCTGCTGGAAACACCGACAAAAGATATCTTTGAAGCTAGACATGGACAGAGATACATACAGACACACAGGAATGAAACATCTTGAACCCTTTTTCTTATTAATGTTATGCCCAGGCTCCAGTTTATACAGAAATGCCCAGTGTCAGAAAAATAATGTCCCACCAACTAACCCTTCTGTAAACACAAGATATGATGATTAAGCCTTTTAGTTTGGAAAGGCTGCTGTTTAGGAAAAGACAAACAGATTGATGATGAAGTCATCAACCTCTAACATAATTAAGCAGTGCAAACAAAAACACATGGAAAATGTAGCTAAATCATTTTTCCTCTTAGTTATGTTAATAAAAAACAGTATTTTCTTCTCAGGAAGGATGGACCCAACTGGCTGTCCCCTTTTTAGTTTGTATTCTGGATACATCCTTTGAACCATAAACCTAACTTCACATCCCCCAGTACCAGGCCAATTGGTTTAAATTATAGTAAAGAACGGAATTATCACACCCATAGATAATAAAATTTGTTGAGGAAGAGACAACAGTGCTTTTATAAAGGGAAATAATGCCTTACCAATCTATTAGAATTCTTTGAGGGGATCAACAAACATGTGGACAAAGGTGATCCAGTCGATAGAATGTACTTGGACTTTCAGAAAGCCCTTGCCCAGGTCCCTCACCAAAGGCTCTTAATCAAGAAATCAGTCCGGGGATAAGAGTAGGGTGACCAGACAGCAAATGTGAAAAATCAGAACAGGGGTAGGGGGGGTAATAGGAGCCTATATAAGAAAAATAGATAAAAATTGGGACTGTCCCTATAAAATCGGGACATCTGGTCACCGTAGATTGATCAGTAAATGGTTAAAAGACTGGAAACAAAGGGTAAGAATAAATGGCCAGTTTTCAGAATGGAGAGAAGGTAAATAGTGGGGTCCCCCAAGGATGCGTACTGGACCAGTGTTGTTCAACATATTCATAAATGATCTGGCAAAAGGGCTAAACCGTGCAGTGGCAAGATTACACAATAGTCAAATCCAATGCAGCCTGCAAAGAGTTACAAAGGGATCTCACAAAAAAATATGTGACAAGTTAACAAAATGGTAAATGAATTCAATATAGGGAGGTACAAACTAATTCACACTGAAAAAATAATCCCAATGATACATACACAGTTATGGGGTCTAAATTAGCTGTTACCACTGAAGAAAGCTCTTGGAGTCACTGTGGAAAGTCCTCTGAAGACATACAGTCAATGTGCAGGGGCAATCGAACAAGCTAACAATGTTAGGAACCACTAGGAAGGGATAGATAATAAGACAGAAAATATCATAATGCTACTATATATATCCATTGTATGCCCATATCATAATTACTGCACATCATTCCAGCCATCCTATCTCAACAAAGATGTATTATAATTGAAAATTTTGCATTGAAAGGCAACAAAAATATTAGCAAAATGGAACAATTTCTGTATGAGAAGAGATTAAAGGACTGGTCAGCTGAGAAAAGAGACGTCTAAGTGGGGATACGATCGAGGTCTATAAAATCATGAATGATATGGAGAAAGTGTGCATGGAAGTGTTATTTACCTCTTCACAAAAACCAGAACCAGAGGTCACCTAACAAAATTAAGAGGCAGCTAGTTTAAAGCAAACAAAAGGAAATAAAGGAAGGGCAGTCCAGAATGGTGAAGAAAATGGGCAGCATGTGACCTCCAGAAGACGAAAGAGGAGAACTCATGTACTCCCAATGCAGATAGAAGTAAGAAACCGTTTTCAGACTCTATGTACAGGTACTACGGAGGATAACGGTTTGGAAGAGTTATCTGAGGAAAAGGATCAGAAGGAGACCCCATCAAACAGAAGGCATGGGATGGAGGTTCCATGACCACACTCCCAAGAGGAAGAGATGGGTGGTGGTGGTGGTCGGGGACTCCCTCCTAAGAGGACGGAATCATCCAGCTGCCATCCAGACCAGGATGTGAATGAGTGATTTCCCGAGACTTATCAAGCCCTTGGACCGCTACCCCTTCCTACTTCTCCACATGGACACCAGTGGTACTGACAAGAATGACCTTGAGGGGTTCACTAAAGACTACATGGCTCTGGGAAGAAGGATAAAGGAGTTTGAGGCATAAGTCATGTTCTCATCTATGCTCCCTGTTGAAGGAAAAAGCCCAGGTAGGCTTGTGGAGGTAAATGTGTGGTTGTGCAGGTGGTGTCAGAGAGAGGGCTTTGGATTCTTCGAACATGGGATATTGTTCCAGGAAGAAGGATTGCTAGGAAGATATGGGATCCACCTATTGAAGAGAGGGAAGAACATCTTTCCAAGCAGGTTTACTAACCTAGTGAGGAGGGTTTTAAACTAGGTTCAGGGAGGAATGGAGACTTAAGCCCTGAAGTAAGTGGGGAAGTGGGATACCAGGAGGAAACACAAGAAGGAGGGTGCAACAGGGGTGGCCTCCTGATTCATACTGAGAAAGTAGGGCAATCAGTGAGTTATCTTAGGTGCCTGTATACGAATGCAAGAAGCCTGGGAAACAAGCAGGAAGAATTGGAAGTCCTGGCACAGTCAAGGAACTATGATGTGATTGGAATAACAGAGACTTGGTGGAGTAACTCACATGACTGGAGCACAAAAGAAATCTGATGATGTTCAACAAGGACAAGTGCAGAGTCCCGCACTTAGGACAGAAGAATCCCATGCACTGCTACCGGCTGGGGACCGACTGTCTAAGCATCAATTCTTCTGAAAAGTACCTAGGGATTACAGTGGATGAGAAGCTGGATATGCGTCAACAGGGTGCCCTTGTTGCCAAGAAGGCTAGGGGAGCATTACCAGCAGATTGAGGGAAGTGATTATTCCCCTTTATTTGGAACTGGTGAGGCCACATCTGGAGTATTGCATCCAGTTTTGGGCCCTCCACCACTACAGAAAGGATGTGGAAAAATTGGACAGAGTCCAGCAGAGGGCCAGAAAAATGATTAGGGGGCTAGAGCACATGACTTATGAAGAGAGGCTGAGGAACTGGGTTTATTTAATCTGCAGAAGAGAAATGTGAGGGGGGATTTGATAGCAGCCTTCAGGTACCTGAAGGGAGGTTCCAAACAGGATGGAGCTAGGCTGTTGTCAGTGGTGGAAGATGACAGAACAAGGAGAAATGGTCTCAAGTTGCATTGGGGGAGGACTAGGTAGGATATTAGGATAAACTATTTCACTAGGATGGTGGTGAAGCACTGGAATGGGTTATCTACAGAGGTGGTGGAATCCCCATCCTTAGAGGTTTTAAGGTCTTGCTTGAGAAAGCCCTGGCTGGGATGATTTACTTGGGGTTGGTCCTGCTTTGAGCAGGGGGTTGTACTAGATCAGAGATCAGCAACCTTTGGCATGCGGCCCATCGGCAAAATCCACTAGTGGGCCGGGATGGTTTGTTTACCTGCAACGTCCACAGGTTCGGCTGATCGCAGGTCCCATTGGCCACGGTTCGCTGTTCCAGGCTAATGGGAATTGCGTGAAGCAGCAGCCAGCACATCCCTTGCCCCATGTCACTTCCTGCAGCCTCCATTGGCCTGGAACAGAGAACTGCGGCCAGTGGGAGCTGCAATCTGCCAAACTTGCAAACGCTGCAGGTAAACAAACTGTTTCGGCCCACTAGTGGATTTCCCTGATGGACCTCATGCCAAAGGTTGCTGATCCCTGGAATAGATGACCTCCTGAGGTCTCTTCCAACCCTAATCTTCTTTGATTCTTCAAACAATGCATAGTCAATCTGTGGAACTCATTGCCTCAGGATATTGTGAAGGCCAAATATATAATGGAATTCCAAAAAGAATTAGATACATTCATGGAGCATAGGTTCATCAATGGCTATTAGCCAAGATGGTCAGGGATGCAACCCCATTCTTTGGTTGTCTGTACCCTCTGACTGCTAGAAGATGGGTGTTGATCACAGGGGGTGGATCACTTAATCATTGCCTGGACTGTAATTTCCTCTGAAGCACCTTACAGTCAGGGGCGGCTCTAGGTATTTTGCCGCCCCAAGCACGGCAGGCAGGCTGCGTTCGACAGCTTGCCTGCAGGAGGTCCCTGCTCCTGCAGATTTGGCGGCATGCCTGCGGGAGGTCCACCACCAGAGCGCCCCCTAGGGCTTGCCACACCAAGCACACGTATGGCGTGCTGGTGCCTGGAGCCGCCCCTGCTTATAATGGCTTCTGTCTGAAGACTGCATTCTGGACTAGATAGACCATTGGTTTGGCACAGTATGGCTGTTCTTGTGTTCCCATTTTCCTCTTCCTCCTTTTTATAATATACAAGGAAGTTGCTACTGATTTAGGCTGATGTTCCCAATGATAAAGGTTAGCAGAAGCCTTACCCAGCTGTAATATTTTTTGTGCTTTCAAGTTTTCCAAACTTGTCAGATACTTTTCTGAGATTCTCTCTCTAGTAAGAGAGATCTGTAAGATGTTTGTCTTTGCTCCCACTTCATGTCTATGTCAGAAATGTCACACACTCCAAAAGCAAGACAAAAGGCTGACTATTTTTACATTGTTTTTTAGTGTGAAAATACATGTCCCCCTACTCTATTCTGGCAGAGTGAGTCACTGAAGTCCAAGCGTGGAGTCCTGTATGGAGTGGTCTCTTTCTTGTTTTTTTATTGTCAAGAAGCTTTACAGTTTCAATGGTTTGCTTCATGGGCAACTCTCCCACCCCCAAATTAAAAGTGTTCTTCTGTCAGTACAGAAAGGAGCTGAATTAATTGGCTGTGCTGCGAGATCGGTGCAATTGGCAGTAATGTGATAAACACAGAACCTAGAACTCTAGTCTTGGCAGCAGTAATTGTCCTGAATGGAGAGAGTGTCTCCTATTGAGCTTCTTGCATAATGAATGCCCTCCCACTGACTTCAGTCAAAACAAGATTTTAGCATGGTCTTCATTTCAGTTACATGTGCAAGTGTAGAACAGAGTACATATGGTGATCTTAGCTTCCATGTGGATTAAAGACATTCCACCCACACCAGTAAAATCATTAGTATTCTGGGTGAGTTACAGAATTCCACTGCATATTGCAGCCTCAAAAAATGATCAAGTTCTAGCTTCAGTCTTATGCAAATGTTTACTGTATTATGTCCATTAAGCTTGATGGTATGAACATGAGATGAGGTTTTCTTATAAGCAAAGGCAGCACTCTTTATTTAAAAGGATATACTAATGTTACTTCTTCCCAGCCTGTAGTCCCAAAACTGGTAAATAGAGAAACTGGCTCCAGAATGTAAAAGGGCTCTGAAAAGGGCTCTGCATGGCTCTAGCTGCTATTTTCAAGATTTATGGTTCTAAATATATGCTGGCTAATATCCCCCTTCTGAAATGGTAACTCTACAGACTGCTTGGCATGGGTACAATTCTTCACAGCTGTATGCAAGATGCCATTAAATACAGAACAGCATTTCTAGCTGCTCCCTGTATACTGTCACCAAACAATGTTCAGCTGATTCCTCTCTCTGCACAATTACGACAAATGATCAAACCAACCCAGAGAGCCAACTGCAGCTGTAAAAAGGAATAACAAAGGCAAAATGCACTGATTCATTTCAAGTAACCAGGACTGGGGGCGCATCTATAGTTCATGACTCTTTGGTACAGTACTCCAGTTCCATGTTATTCTTCTCCTCGTTTCAAGTGACTTAACAGCCCAAGAGAGACCAAAACAGAGAGCAGTCTGAGATTAGTCTAGGCTTCTTCAGTCTATCATTACATTTTTTTTCTTCTGTATTTAGTCTGTATCTATGCATTCCTCCTACCCCACTATCTCGTTCACCTGTGCAAGATAGTTCTGTATAATATATTCACCAATGATTTGTCCAGTCTAGTTTTAAATGTGTCAGGTTACAGTCTCTCATCACTTACATCTCTTTGAAAATGGGAAGTATTACAGAAGTGCTAGATATTATGATTATGCAACCCAAATTGTATTAGCTCTTTTGGCTGCCATATCACATTGTGAACTCAGATCTGATATGTCATTCCACTTATCACTCCATATGTGTCTTTCAACACTAGTGCTTTCCAAGTATCTGCCTCCCATACAAAATCTGTTTTGGATGAGAGATATGTTCAGAGAAGCATAACAAAGTGCTTTCCCAAGCCATACCTCTGAACTAGATCAGAGAAACTTTGAGAAAATCATGGTCTGTTGGAAAATGAAGTTCTGTCAACACAGAAATGCTTCATGAAAGTGGGTTCATTTCACTTGAATTTCATTTTAGAGGAAAACAAACAAAAATAAAATAGAATAAAATTCCAATACATTAGAACACCAAGTTTCAACATTTTTTAGACAGCAATATTTTAATTTTCCATTTCAAAATGACTTCTTGTTTGGTTATTTTGTAATATATATACTATATATATATATATATATATAGGCAAAATCAAAATTAAACATTTAGATTGACCCAAAATGATTTTTTTCTGGGATTTTCCTTCATTGAGAACTTTAACGTTTTAGGTTTTTTGTTCCCATTCAGAATGGAGCCACATTTCAAAAACCTGTATAAAACAGAACTTCCATTCTCCTCACAACTCTGTTCTGAACGTCCTGAAGGGTTCTCTCTCTAATTTGTGTGTATAGTCAAAGAAATGTTATGACCAACATGATGCACTGAAGTTGTTTTGGCCCTCTAAGTATGTTGCAAGTTGATAAGCAGATTGAAGACCAGGATATTACATACTTGCTGCATAATATATTATCATCTTTCTAAGAAGTGCGTATTGGGAAATATCATCAGGACAGGAACAGCAGTGAGAGAGGTGAAGTCTCATCAAAAGTATGATTATAGAAAGAGACACACAAAATAGGTGAGGCTATATCTTTGACTTCACCAACTTTGCTGGTTAGAAAGACGAGCTTCTGAGCTTACTCAGAGCTCTTCTTCAAGTCTTCCTTTGACCTGAAGAAGAGCTCTGTGTAAGCTGGAAAACTTGTCTCTCTCACCAGCAGAAGCTGGTCAATAAAAAATATTACTTCATCCACCTTGTCTTTTTAATATTTTGGGACTAACACGGCTACAAGAACACTACATTATAGATGTATTAGTCAAAAACAGGTAAAAAACCAGTTTTTTCAAAGGGAGACCTTGCCAAAAGTTGCCTTTACACAGGGAGAGGTTTTTCTGAAAAGAATATTTATCATAGAAAGTCTTGTTGTCGAAAATAACATTTTCTCTTGAAATGGAGGATATAAAGATTTCCTATCAAGAGAGTTGATTGGGGAAGAAGGAAGAAGGATATTGACAAACCAAGAGTTCTTTTTGAGAGCACTGCCTGCTAAAAATTAACAGTCCTTTTATTTTGTTCTTTCCCCGAGAGCTCGGATTGGTGAAAATATCAATCTTTTATCAAGAGCAGAGCCTGGACTGAGAATGATGTGCTAATTTTAATTTCAGTGGCACGGTTGGTAGACTTATGTTATGCTTTACTCTTGATTAAAGTGTCTCTGTCTGATTCTCAAAATATGATGCAGATTATTTAGCTGCAGCTCCTGGTGGCTTTTCTCTCTGTCCTTTGCTCTGCTTGGAGACAACAGGGGTGCCTGCCAGGGTCCCACATGATGGCTGGGTCAATTTGAACCATTCTAGGGCTTTCTGTGAAGTCATATGATTGAATCACCTCAGCTGCAAGGCCCAAGATACAGGTCATCCACTTCCCTTACTGCTTCTCATGCTCTTCTATGAGAGCTATGCAGTTCATTCCCATGGGGGATTCAGAGGAATATGTCCCAAATTGTTGTATGCTTGTGGGGAAAGTTTGTTGAATAGTGTGGAGAAGGATTTCTATTAAACAGAAGATGAAAATCTTCCAACTTGCCACAACCATGACTTAGATAGGGAGGAAATGTTTTTTTCAGAGGTTCAAGTTTTTGCCATGGAGTGAGCATGAAACAACTTATACTCCACTTCAAGAAGCACTAGAGTATGAGAAATGAATATTACATTTGCAGTTCAGTGTGACCCTGTTGGGCTGGGCACCCACAATGTGGGGACCTGCTATGTCTGTTGTGTGGCATCATTATTTAAACCAAACCTTTGCTATCCATGGGGCTGCTTAGATTGCAGAGAGTTGTCACTTTCACTATCAGTGAAGAAGTTTCTCATGAGCTAAAATTTTCCCCCCAGAGTTGTTAGTCATATTAATTATAGAACAGCTCCCATTTGAGCAATAATGTGCTATTCTATGCTAATGGAGGTCCAATGTTCAAAAAATCTCAGGGCCAAGTTTCCAAGTGCTCGGTACCCAAAACTGAGACTGGATTTTCAAAAGACCCCAGTTCCTGTTTAGGCATCTAAACACAGTACAGAATCTCAAAAGACTTCAGCAACCAAGCGGCTCCTACTGTCATTTTTCTCAGTATTTTTGAAAAACGTGCAACTTATTTTGTTGCCTAAATGGGGAATTGACCTCTTTTTAAAATCAGATTTGTGACATACAGACTCAACATTCACATAAGTACCCAGATTAATTATGTACAGCAAAATTCTAAACAATATTGTTCAGCTCGAGAGTAGATTTGGTTTAATTATACAGTGAAACTAGCTACACATACAGAATGAACCAGTGAAGTCAGTTAATGCATTAATTGCGAGTATTAAAGACTTGGAGAATTAGTGGGTTCATGGTCCACAGCTTTGCATCTTGTATAGTTATTTACATCTTGGTAGCATTTTACACCAACTTTGACCAGGCGTAAATAACTACACAAAGAATTGGTCTTTAAATCTGCATAAATTTCAGGTCACTGCAAATATTTCCCACAATTTCAATTCTCATTGGATTCACAAATTCAAATTTTGCTTTAAGTTATGTGTTTGACTGAAATGCAAAAGCCTCAGGCAAAACTGGCAACTTTCACCTTGTTTTATGTCAGTGTCATTTGAAACCAGTAAGTAGCGCAGATTCATTCCAACTTAGGCCCAGATTTGCTACAAAAGGTTCCTAAAACACAGTGAGCTATTTCCCAAACCTGGATTGCACTTTCATTGGTAAGATTTGTGTAGAGTACTTGATTCCTATAAACTCTGTGGCCTGTACTTTAAACAATGGGATAAACATCCACAATATATAATGGATACATGCTCAGGGTTTAGCTGATCACCATATTTGGGGTCGGGAAGGAATTTTCCTTCAGGGCAGATTGGCAGAGACCCTGGGGGCGCGGGGGTTGCCTTCCTCTGCAGCATGGGGCACAAATCACTTGCTGGAGGATTTTCTGCACCTTGAAGACTTTAAACCACGATTTGAGGATGTCAATAGCTCAGACATAGGTTAGGGGTTTATTACAGGCATGGGTGGGTGAGATTCTGTGGCCTGCATTGTGCCGGAGGTCAGACTAGATGATCATGATGGTCTCTTCTGACCTTAAAGTCTACGACTCTGTGACTCTCTACGACATAATTTCTTACGCACTGAATGTGTTGCATCCTCTTCCCTCCTCCATTATCTAGGTGGATCTTACTGTGCAGGTAGAAAGAAACAGGATTTTGTGACATCACTGAACATCACCATCAATGAAAGACTGTTATTTGTATTATAGCAGCAATCAGTGGCCTCAGGCAGGGTCATGCCCTAGTGTGTTATCACTATATAAGTACATACAAAGACAGAGCTCCTTCATGTACATCTTGTCATCTAAGGCAAGTGACACACCAAAGGGTGACAAAGAAAATGATAGAATAAATATATACAGTTTATGTATGCATATAACAGAAGCCAGTTTGTTAGGACTGGATATAGTATGTATGTACTATCCCATCTGCTCCCTCAGCCTATCCATCATTAATTAGCCATCTCCTTATAATGGTTACAGCCAAGGTGAAGATATGTGAAGATTTGTCAATTCTGCTGTAATTCCCAGGTGTGACTGAGGGCAGGGCTGGCTGAGAGTTTCAGCTCTGGGGCAGAAAATGTCACGGAGGTCAACAGACCATGACTTCCATGACATAATCGTAGCTTTGCCAATGGCCTACCAACTGGTGATAGTACCATTTCCGATACTAATACTCCTCTTTCTTCTGCCTCTTCCTCATCTCATCCCACAATATGTTGGCCAATTATTGTGGGTTGGGATTTTCAAAGCCACCTAAGTGACTTTAGATGAATAATTTCCATTAAGAATTGCTAACATAACCTCTTTTAAAAATCCCAGTCAGAAACCTAATGGACAAGGTGGGAGGGTTTCAAAGCCCAGGCTCCAGCCTGAGCCCTAATACCTACACTGCTGTTTTTAGTCCTGCAGCACAGCCCTGTAAGACCAAGTCAGTTGATCCAGGTTCTAAGGATATGTCTATGCTGCAATTAGACACCAGTGGCTGACCCGTGCCAGCTGGCTCAGGCTCATGGGGCTCAGGCTAAGGGGCTGTTTAACTGTGTTGTAGACATTTGGGCTTGGACTGGAATCCGGGGGTCTAGGACCCTGCGAGTTGGGAGGGTTGCAGAACATAGGCTCTAGCCCCAGCCTGAATGTCTACACCGCAATTAAATAACCCCTTAGCCTGAGCCCCATGAGCCCAAGTTAGCTGTCATGGGCCAGAAGCAGGTGTTTAACTGTTGTGTACCCTAAGCATTTTGCTATTGACTTCACTGGGAGCGGAATCAAGCCCTATATGTTTAGTCTGTCTTCATGAGGCAGCTTGTTTTTGTCCCTTTGCCAGTCAACATGACTGCTCGCTTGGCCTTTATTTTCTCTGTTGCTTGAACTTCAATCAAAAATAATGTAGTGAGTGTATTTAAGAAAAACCACACACAGCAAGGAAACAATGCAATATTCCTAAATAAAGCATAGAAAATATAAATTTAGCACTAATGTTCATTTCCACCCCCATAAATAGATGTTAAATATGAAGCGCCATTCTACAGATGGTGAAAAACATGAGAACGCCAGCCACCACAGCTGTGTGTAACATTGTTATCCAGTTCTGTGGAATACACCTTCGTGAGTAGATGCCAGTTTAATAATGCTACATTATTTTAAATTCATCTAGCATTCCCTAAAGAAACAGGCACCATATATTATCCCCTTTTAATGCTATTTCCTTACGGGAAACATCTGGAGACTACATTATTGCTCAACAACAGTATGAATGGAACACAAAACACTTTACAATAATTTCTCCCCCTTGTCTGCATCTGGAACAGCATAACACAAACTGAAATATCAAATATTCTTTGATGCAAAATCACACAGATTAAAGCAAAAAAAAACAAACAAAAAAAATTAGGACCTTCTAGATCCTACAAACTGTACATAGAAAGAAAACGTCATTGAGTTCATTATCCAAATGATGTTTAAAACAATTAGGGCCTAATCCAAAGTTCACTGAAGTCAATGGAAAGACTATCAATTATTTCAGTGGGCTTGAGATCAGGCCCCCAGTGAATCCAATGGTGTCTTTGTACAGTTCAAATAATGTTTGGTGAGGGAATGATCAGAAGTATGAAATCCTGAGAGACAGCATGACTGTTCCACCTCATGCATCATTGTGCAATTATAGAGACCATATACAGTTTAGCAATTTCCTATTGAGATCAATGATGTTACTCACATGAGTAAAGGCTTCATAAATGGCCTCACTGAGCCTGACTGTGCAGCCCTTATTCACAGCGGTGAGCACTTACTCATGCAAGTGGTCCAATTGTCTTCAGTGGGATTACTTACACATCAGTGCTCATCAATGTGAGGAAAGGCTGCGAAAGGAAAGCAAATACCTCTGAGCTCTTCGAGGCTGATCCAATGGCTATTGACTTCAATGGATCAACCCTTTAGTGAGAACTGAACAAATTTTAAAAGAAAAATGAAGTATGAATAAAAATGAGTAACTGTCTCCTTTGTTGCATAATACTCACTCAGTGTGCATAAAGAAATCCCTTTGACATCTGTCTTATTTGTTCCCAAGACATAATCAACACTTCTAGTCAGAATGTCTTTTGCCTTAGATTAAGAGAACACCACCACTAGAAGGAAAAAAAAAGTATAGTCTCTGAGAAAGAGCACACAATAAGTGTATCTCCTCTCTGACAGTCTGCACTGAATTAAATATAAAATGACTGCTAGTTTCTGTAGGCTTCTCAGAGAATTCAAGGTGTGATACACAGCAAACAAAGTCAGAACAGTTACATAGATAAACACTTGCAGTGCATATTTTGGTGTATGCAACTCCCACTGAAATTATCTGGTCAATATGTTTTTCAGTTGTTTTCAACTTTTATATGTGTGGCAAATATCGTGCACTTTATGCATTGGTATTCAGGACTTGTCTGTACTTACAGTGCTGCACCAGTGGAGCTGCGCCACAGTAGGGCTTAGTGAAGACATTACCTGTGCCAAGAGGAGAGCTTCCCCCCTTGGTGTAGGTACTCCACAACCCTGAGAGGTGGTAGCTATGTTGACAGGAGAAGCCTTCCCATTGACATAGTGCTGTCCACATTGGTGGTTAGGTTGGTATAACTATGCCACTGAGTGATATAGTTATACTGGCATAAATTGGTAGTGTAGACCAAGCCACAGAGTGTGACAGGACATGCTTTACAAACTAAAATATGCCTGTTCTCTTTTTCAGTAAAGATAGACACCAGCAGAGATCCGGAGACCCACCAATAGGGTAATATGGTATTATTTCTACCGCATATTTCATCCAAGGATCTAGAAGCACTCCATCTATTGTAGTGAATCTACCAGTGGAAGCTGTATGGGTAACTAATTGGCATGAAAATTCAGGTAAGGGTTTGAGCTTCCTTTGTAAAGGGGCAGTAAAGTGAGTGGGTGGATACTACAGTGCTGGGGCTATAGAAGGATTATTTAAAAGTGCTTGAAAATTTTCAGACAGAACAGTTTTCCATCAGAAAAGGCTGATCTGAAAAAAAAATATCAAAGAGCTTTGTTTCGATAACATGAAAATGGTTTGTTTTGTTGTGATTATTTTGACTTCTATATGATATGGTAACTAATGAAGTACTTCAACATTATGGAAATGGATTGTTTTGATAATGTTGTTTCAAGACTTCTGAGACTACTTTCTACCCCAAAGTTCATTTAATAGGAAATTATGAAAATTTTCTTCCCATTCTGGACAAAAGGAAATTTGGACATGTCAGACTTTCCTCTGGAGGGGAAATTCTGAATTTTCAACACCTCCAGTATTGTTATTTTTATTATCAGCATTGTTCGTATTTTGACATTACCTGTGGGGTCTGGTCATGGACAAGAAACCCAACATGATGGATGCTATACAAATACAGAACCAAAACATGGTCTCTGCCCCGAAGAACTTAAAATTGAAGTGTAAGACATGTAGATAGACACATAGGCAGGGAGTCCTGTGAAGCTATGAATCTCTCATCCCCTTCCTCTCAGAACTTTCCCTTTGTACACTTCCAAGTGGAACAGAGCTGTTTCCCTGTTTATCTTACCTTGGGTATCATACTGATGTTAATGGGGCATCGGACATTGAGTTCTTACATTAATTAGATTAGCCTCACAACACCCCAGAGAGGTTGGTTTAAAAAAGAGTGGAGGACTCACATGTGACTTTCTCCCTGATTTGTAAGTGTTTGTGCCTTAACGACTCACAAAAGAGTGAAAAGAATATGACTGTAGCCTCAGGAAAATTCAGACTCAGTCAAATAGCTGAGAATCAATGACTGAACTACTGTAGAACTCAAGTAGTCTCCTGTGATTCAAAATGTAACATTTTCTGGGACATTTAAGAGCCACTAATCTGTGTCTTAAGACCATCAAGCACTTCCCTAAAGAATCATAGAGCACATATAATTAACTAAGGGGAAAAGAAGTGCTGTGGCAGTGCTAGGAGAACTGTAATTCTCTCTCCGTTCCACACCAAGTGCTGTGTAGTACAGGAGCAGCCCTGTTTGCTCCAGCCAGCATTGTGTCTGATCTGTATGTGCTTTATGCCACTAACCAGAGTACCTCACATCAGATACTAAAGAGTTTACGGCTGAATTCAAACTAACTGATCTAGTTGAAGGGATAAATCAGCTAAATGAGCCAATGTCTATTGATGTCTGATTTATACAAATCCACTCTATATGTTGAAGCTGTCTAGAATTAATGTCTGATGGAGAAAGAAACAGAGATTTCAATTTAAGATAGATTTGGGGATGGAAATAGACAAGAATTCATCAGTTAAGTAAGGAAGGATGTTTCAAGCTGCATTCCATAACATGCAGCGATCCTGCCTGATGAAGGGACTAAGGGTTAAATATGTGCAAACTCAAAGTACCAAATGATGAAATATAATGGATCACCTAACCTGCTCAGTGAATAAACCTGCTTCTCATATATATATGTCAGGAATCATATAATATACCTACCATTGTTAATTTATCCCAGTAGGTGTTTCAAATACACTCAGATTATTAATATTCAGTGAAAGAATGCATGTGTTTCAGAGCAAGATTTACCATGCAGGCAGGATTTAAATGAGTTGAAATTATGCCATTGTTCACCAGGGTTGAGCTGTTCAAGAAGGAAAATTGCTACTGTGACAGTTTTGGGCATTTCCTGCAATATCCTTGTAAGCCCTTGTTGTATTAAGGGTATGTATTATTGAGAGACGGGATTGTCTGTAACCTCTCTTGGGGAGAGATGTGACAAATATTGAAACTCCATGAAGTATCTTCAGGGTCCATTGTTTTAAATGAATGAGGAGGGCTACCACAGCTCCTTCAGGAAATAAATATAGTTGATGGTGATTAAGATGAATCAGCCAGGTTGTAAACTCCCGCCCCTCAACCTCCTGAGGAGATTCATATTAAATTCTCCAAAGACTAAGTGACAAAGAACAGACTTTTCGATAGACAGAGTGAGATTAAACTGACTCTGAGCCTTCTTCTGATCCCACAAACAGATAGGACATTCTGTTCAAGGGGAGCCACCGGTCTTTGAGGAAGGGTTGGAAGGACTTGACCTACTAGGACTCCATAAGACTGATGGGTGACCTATGGTAAGATTTTTAGCATGCATGTAATTTTATTTGTAACATATTTTCTCTGGAGTGCTTTCACCGTAAGAATAAGTGTGCATGCTTATGAAAGGCTGTATGAGGGGGGACAGATAGCTCAGTGGTTTGAGCATTGGCCTGCTAAACCCAGAGTCCTGAGTTTAATCCTTGAGGGGACCATTTAGGGATCTGAGGCGAAAAACTGCCTGGAGATTGGTCCTGCTTTAAGCAGGGGGTTGGACTAAATGACTTTCTGAGATCCTTTCCAACCCTGATATTCTATGGTAACTTTGGAGAAAAAGCAAAGCACAGAGGGTAGCCTGTTTAGGCAGTCTGGCTTTCTGGGAATATTAGAGTAAGGCAGGGAACTGTGCAGCTTTTAAAGATCACCTGGTCGACAGGAAAGAGACATAGGTCTTTGCTCAAGGAGGTGAGAGCTGAGGAGTCAGGAGCCTAGAGTGGGTTTCTTCACTGGCTGCCTCAGTTGCCAGACTGTGGTGGGGCACCACTATGACCCAGAGTGTAGAAAATTGTGTCTGCTGCCGGTGCATATGTATTCTCTCCAGATGCACAGAGATGGTGGAGTGCTGTGCTGGAGGAAAGAGGACACAAGAGACATAGGCAGGAGAAAAGGTGAGAAGGAATAACAGAAAGCAGCAGGAGCTACAGAGAGAGAGGAGGAGGAGCCTCTTATGTACCTCTCTAGCACCCCCAGGAGCCTGGACTGATTAACACCAGCTTCTCAAGAGCTTCCTGTTTCCTGCTGCTTCCCTGAACCACCTTGAGGAGAACAGGCAGTCAACTGAAATAATAGGAGTCGGTTAGGCCCTTAAGTTGCTGATATATTCCCTCACTCAGGTTCTGATGCCAGCCTGTTTATTTGTCCCCTTCAACTGAGTGTTAAGAACCACTGTAGCTGCAAGAACAGCAGTCATGAGCCAAAGAAGAAAATGCCCTTCTGGGGCAGCATTCAGAAAAAGAAAGACAGCAAAGAAAGCTTTTCTAACCAGGAAGGAGCTCTCCTGAGATACATAAACACAAATGTTCACGGTGAGCCTTCTGGCCCCAGCAAGGATGTGAGTGGTGAGGAGATGCCTGATCTTCCAGTTAGTCAGAGTGCAGGTGACCTGGCAGCTACTGCAGCATCCATATCTCCATTTCAAATGGATGTAACTATGCCCATTCCTGAAGAAAAGTGTAGATCAGAGAAGAGTGTGGTGGAGGCACAAGAAACAGCTGCTGCTGAGTTTAATTCCTTAAATCTAGGTGATCCAGGACTTTGGACCCACTTGAGCAGTAGCCTGAGGGACTTCCTTGTACTGCATGGGCCAGAGCAAGGGAAAAACTCCATGTTCCTCAAAGACAATGAAAAGAGAAGTTTCCATCCAACACATTACTGGTGTGAACTCACCAACGGTGACAAAGTGGAGAGGCCATGGTTTATGTACTCAAAAACCCAGAATGCTGCATACTGTTTTTGTTGCAAACTCTTCTAGTCTAATGTTCCAGCCACACTGGGTTCTACAGGAACAAAGGACTGGAAAAATCTGGCTAGAAATCTGGCATGCCAAGAGAAAGTAGCAAATTGCCAGAGAGCATTCCATACGTGGAAAGAGCTTGAGATGAGATTTAGGTTAAAGGCCACCAAAGATGATCAGCATCAAAAGAAGATTGCATCAGAGTTTCTTTACTGGAAAAATGTTCTGAAAAGGCTCATTGTCATTGTGAGAATGCTTGCTACGCAAAACCTAGCACTGCATGGCACTTCAGATCAGCTGTATGTGCCAAACAATCTAAATGCCCTTAAAATTGTGGAGCTGATGATTAGTTTGATGCTGTACTCCAGGAGCATGTAAGAAGACTCACCACTGAAAAAATGTACACACAACTCTACCTTGGAAAAACAATTCAAAATGAGATCATACAGTTACTGATGATAAAAGTCAACAGAAAATTGTGGCAGATCTGAAGTCAGCAAGACATTACTCTGTTATTCTGGACTGCACACCTGACCTCAGCCATATGGAACAAATGACTTTAATGGTGCATTTTGTAACAACAACAGACCCTAATGAAAATGTCCCTGCAATGGTAACTGTCAGAGAGCATTTTCTAGAATTTATTGACATTGAAGATACTACAGGAGCTGGTATGACAAAGGTGCTTCTTAAAAAGCTGGAAGATATAAGAATTGCGATAGCTGACATGAGAGGTCAGGGCTATGATAATAGTGCCAACATGAGAGGAAAGAACAGAGGAGTGCAGACATGGATCCAAGAGTTAAACCCTTGAGATTTTTTTGTCCCATGCAGTTCTCATTCATTGAACTTGGTGGTCTTTGATGCAGCATCAACTTCTAGGGAGGCTGCTGAATTTTTTAATGTAATTCAAAGCATCTATGTATTATTCTCTGCATCAACTCATCAATGGCGAATTTTGAAGCAACATCTGGGAACATCCTCTCTGACACTGAAACCACTGAGTGCCACACAATGGGAAAGTCGAGTGGAGGTGATAAAGCCTATCAAACACCAAATTGGGAAGATAGATGATGCCACAGATGTCATTATGGAAGATATTGCTATGACAGGAACTGTTCATGGGAGAACAGTGGCAGCGGGAAATGGAATCACCAGAAACATACATACCTTCACATTTCTGTTGTGGCATGACATACTGTTTGAAATAAATGTTGTAAGCAAGAGACTCCAAGGTGTTGACCTTGATGTATTTGTAGCAATGGAACAATTGGACAAAGAAAAGTCATACCTATAGTCTTATCTGTTAGATGAGAGATTTCAAAATGTTCTGAAGGATGCACAGAAGTTGGCAGAGGAACTTCACACTAAAGCTATTTTCCCACCCATTCAAGAATACAAGAGTCACTGAAGAAGAAGCCATTTGATTACGAGGCACGGAATAATCCCATAAGAGAACCCAAATAGCTATTCAAAGTTGAATTATTTAACCAGGTGCTAGATTGTGCAATACAGTCAGTTGAAGAATGTTTCGTGCAGCTCAAGGAACACAGCAGTATATTTGGGATGTTTAATGATATTCCAAAACTCCTCGCTATACCTGAAGAAGACCTACACCAGCAATCCAGGTCACTAGAGACAGTGTTGACACATGATGACATATGCGATATCAATGCGAGTGATTTAGGTGATGAACTGAAAGCCCTTTAAAGATACATTTCAGCAAGATCAACTCCAAAGGCTGTTCTGGAATACATATGCACAAATAAGATGACACCCTCTTTCCAAATGCTTTTGTAGCTCTGTGCATACTTCTAATGCTCCACAATGACACAGGAGAGGCTGGTCAGCCTTGCAACCATCTCAATAGAGCACGAGCTGGCCCAGACTGTGATCCTTCAGGAAGCAGTTCAAATCCTTGCAGCCAAGAAGGCACGGAAAGCATCACTTTGATTATTCAAACAGATAAAAATGCCAATGTTCACTACGCAGACAAGAAGTTACATTTGCTGTTCAGGTGTTTGAAAGTGTTACTTACAATTTTTGAACAAGGTATTTTCAGTTGTTAGTTCTTTATTGTGGTAGGTAGCAGAGCAGTACCATGAGAGGAGTAGAAGAGGAAGAAGGAAGAATTGAGACCTTTCAAAGTTTTGGCCCAAGTGAGGGAGCATAGGGGCATCATTTGAGCTCCCCGCCTCAGGTGCCAAAATGTTGTGGGCTGGCCCTGCTCGAGGATCCACAGAGGGGCAATGCAGGTGCAGTTGCCCTGAACTGTGACATATGTTCTCTCCCCTAAAGAAGAGACTGTAACTAAGATGCTTGACCAGTATCCTAGATAACTCATATGTTTATTCCCTGGACAGCTTTTAACCATTATCTCTCACAACCAGGACACGGTCAGTTATATCTAGTGGTCAGAGCAGGAGTCAGAGCAACTCAGGTATCTGGAAGTCAGAGGAGGCCAGTGGGAAGACTGAAAATCAGACTTCAGGACCCAGGCAGTGTCAGGTTACCAGGAGATCAGGGTCAGGCACTAGGTTACAGACAGCAATTGAATAACAAAGTCAAGGACAAACTAGGGTCGGAAGACAGAGTCTATGGTCTATTGCAAGCAGGGTCTGAAGCACAGACAGGCAAGCATTCTAGGCTGTTGCTCAGACAGCACCCCTTCAGGTCTTCTTGGTTTAAGTACTGGTACTGGCTAATCAGTGAGCTGTGAGGGGATACCACTTAGGTCTTGCTGGGTGATACGTTCTGCTGAGTTCAGCCTCACAGGGTCCTCCTTACAGCTTTTGCTATAAGCCTTCTGTTGTGATGTGGTGGTGTCTATAGCCCATGGGCCCAGGTTTGGGCACTTCAGGTTCTTACATCATATTTCAATTGTACATATCATTAATATTCTCCTAGCAAGCCAGAATTCAGTCTTCAAAACACATGAGTTGTTAAACAACCCTCCCATGTAATTTATCCCACTGGAACCCGTGGAGTGAGCTGTTAGTGAAGATCTAGGTGCCCAGTGCAAAGCAAGCAGG
Organism: Gopherus flavomarginatus; assembly: GCF_025201925.1. Classification (NCBI taxonomy): domain Eukaryota; kingdom Metazoa; phylum Chordata; order Testudines; family Testudinidae; genus Gopherus; species Gopherus flavomarginatus. Next base: position 123,815,122 of record NC_066621.1, on the reverse strand, counting down.
CTTAACTCTTTCACACACCACCTCAGTACAGAGTTCTTGTTGTGCCCTGGGAAGGGGCAAAGCTGGAAAAGCATGTTGGAAAAGTAGGTTGCAATTAGGAGGCAGGTTTTTTTTAAAAAAGTTATTTCTTTATTCTCTTACACTTACTGGAATATCAGGAGCTCAAATTTAATGTATTCTGATCTTCAGAATGGTTGAAAATACTTTGGAAAAGCAATATATTACAAGTTGGCTGATTGGCAAGTAATCACTAAACAGTGCATATATACACATATATACACACACTAATTTACTAATTGCCTTCACATATTCACGCTAATATAGATCACTGACTAATTTTTGATTATTTTTGTTTTGGTTCACAAGTTGCTTTGGGAGACTCAGGCTCAAAGTAGCAGCAATAACAAGATTGACAAAAAACACAGGAAAGTAGTCAATTAATATGTTATGGGCAGAAAAAAATTCCAACTATTTCTTAGGGTTAGAATATACTACATTTTACAGTACTGACAATCGTGTGTTGTCATTCCACAGTTATCAAAAGGAATCTAACAAAAGGATCTTTCTTATGTGGAGAGTCATTAGTTCAGAGCAATGCACTGGGAACATTCAGATAATAGATTGTAAGATAATCACTTAGATTGTAAAATCTTTGGGGTTGGCACCAGCTTTTTATATATATGTGTATATGGAGTCAAGAACCAAAGGGACCCTAATTCTTGATCGGTGCCCTCAGGAATTATTGCAAATATATTCATCATAATCTTCTTCCAAAATAGTTGGATGGATGGATGGTTCAACCATATAAGTTTAAAATTACCTATTGCAGAACTACAACAGCAGCTGAGGTCTGTGTCACACTCCTATTTTTAAAAGTGTCTGTGGTGTAAGATAAGTATGGAAGAGGGTCTGGTACTGAATATTTACATGATTCAGCACAGTGCTCCTAATTTTCATGATTTTGTCACAGATTTCCTGATATTTGCTGTTGTTCTTGCAGCCCTAGCTTCTGGAATCAGATTATTACCTCAGAAAATGTTGACTCCTTGTGTTTTCAAAGGAAAGCTTGAGAATGTGAATCCTAAAAGCCACAACAGCAGAAAGCAAGTAAAAAGAATCCAATTATTTATTATTTTGAAATCTCATGATTTGTAAGATGCTCTCATGATTTTTGAATGCTTGGGGCTGTCAGCACTGCATGCAAAGAGTTCCCATGAGCAGTACTAAACATGCCCATCATGACCACCCATATTTTTGCCTCCATCTCCAATCTGTGCACAGACCTGCTCGCTGCCTGTTCAGTTTCATCTTTGCTGCTGCTATTCCATGTAAACACCATTTTGCACACCCTAGGAAAAAGCATGTATGTGAGCTCTGCTAGAGAGCTGCATGAGAGTGATGTCACCATGATAGTGCATGAGACAGGACATGCAAATGACAGAAGAGTGAAGCTGGTGATGCACAAAGTGATTCAAAAAACTCAAGCAAACTGAAAAGACAAAGGAAGGTATATTTTTCTCAATTTCTCACAGTTAAAATAACCTTAAGGGTTACACTTGCAACAATAAGTATAAAAGGTCCATATAAAATTGTTTCCAAGCTATCCCTTTATCTAATTAACCCTTCCAACCCCATTGATATAAGTAAGGACTAAACAGTATAGGAATCACATTGGCCATCACTGTAATTAAACCACCTCTGAAGCAATGAAGTGCCATTTGATCTATCTTAACATTGAAACCTGATATCAAAGCAGAAAAAAGCATCTATTAGCAACCTAGGTCAGGAGCTCTATGTAAAAGAGTTTGCAATCTGTCCTCTCAGTGTAGGTTACTACCAGCACCGGTAATTTAACTCCCCAAACTTATTTGGAGAAATTTAGCTCTTTCTCTAATCATTTCTCACCTTCACAGGATTTTACAGATTTTAATTGTATTTTTCGTGCCTATCACATACAATCTGCAAATACTGATGATCATGTTTCTGTGATTAATAAACTCTCATCTCATGTTAGAAGAAGAGTTACATTAAGGAGAGTTCAGCACACAACCAAACTCTCATATTTTTGTTATTCTCACCTTTGAGGTACATATAATGATGAAGTGCTCACCCAGCTTTAATTGCCAGATAGATCAACCACTCTGAACTTGGATCTCTACCACATTTCTTGAGATCTTCTACTGCTTTTCTGTTCAGAGTCCTGAACCAAGACAGATATCAAAACCAATGCATAGGACAAGCTGGTATTGGCCTTACTGGATGCCCTCATTTATTATCACAGTAAGATTTGCAGATTTAAGATTAAGAAAGCCTATTTTGTGTCTCAGGTTCTGAAGTTTAGAATAGTTGAATATATTCATATGAAACAGACATTATTAGGCACTGTCATTGTTTTCTGCTAATGGATGGGGCTGGAATTTTCTTCTGTTTAGTTCACAGGTCCAGTAACATGCTGCTATCTAGAGGGGATTCCTACTCCAAACATACCTGGTTTTTTTGCACCAGCTCAGGCTGGAGTGTCCCCACACTCATGATTTAATGGAAAGGGGAAATGTGGCTATTTTTAAGCCTTATTTGCCAGCTGGGCTTTTTTTGGCTGTTCCACTTTGTTTTTAACAGTGTTACCGGGTTCTAGTCTTTAGTTTTCATTACACATACTGGGGTGTAACATGCAGGATTTGATTCCTGAACAATGTTCCTGGGACGTCACTCATGTAATATGTCACAATTTGGATCAGGTCCTTCTCTGTCCAGGTTTCTTACAATGAGAGTGACCCGAATCTATCTACCCCTGGATCCAATCCAAGTTACATACAGAACTCACAGTCCTCTAAGAACACAAGTTGCCATGTTAAATGCATTTGTTGCCTGTATACTTTGGCCTGTAAATGAGTGAACAACTAACTCTGCTCCTAATGCTGCATTGATATTGTAGTTCCTGCCCAAAATCACCTTTTTTTCTGAGATGTGTCTGTTCTTAATTCAAAAAATAAATAAGACTACTTTAAAACATATACCTTATTTGTAAACTCCTTCCCAAGTCCTTAGGGTCTCAACAATTTTAAGTGCTGACATTTTAGTCAAACGCTTCGAAGGACTACTATGTGATGTTCCACAAACCAGTGGAACCCAGTAGTTAAGGAGTAGGTGTTGCTTTGCTACTGATCAGCATGGTACTTTCTGTAATGGTTACCAAGTACAGTTTAACTTAAAGATGTGTATGTACACCCCTTCTTCTGCTAGCTGGAACCATAACTGCTCAGCTCTGTGCCACGGGCCATCTACTGCAACAGCTAAGGCAGATTATCCTATAGCTCAAGTGGTAGAGGCCTATGCTTTAGAAGAAGGTGGATTTGCATTCTACCTCTATTGTCATTTTTGAAATTCTCAGTGGCCATGACATGCAGCTTAGTGATAACAGTTAACCTCCAAGGTGACCACAGATTTGTTATATTACGTATTTAATCTTTATTATTACATTTGGTTTGGTACACAGACTTCCCAAAACAATCCAAGAGAATGATTCAAAGAAAGAGCAGAAAGAAAAAAGAATACCAGTGTTTGTAGAACTCTGGTTTCATATGCAGCAATCCTAGGAAATCCTCCATCAGCCCTTAGTCTCTGAACTAAACTAACCCGCCTCCAGTCATCCTTGAAGAAGTAATTGTGGAGGAGGATCAAAGAACATGTTGTAGGTGTACATTTTTGGAGCCTTGAAAATACAACCCAACATGCAGTTTCTTTATTTATCTCAATATCCATGGCCCGTATTCAAATGAATCCCAGTTTCCCAGGCAGGATTACAGGTGTCTAAGGCTCACAGACATCACCAAAAGCCAAAAATTAAAAATGGTCAGTGATGAGTGAACCTCAGGTTTAGTTTCAGATAAGAATCTACATCTTTGGGTACTTATGTGAAGCTCTTGACCTTAAAAAATCTGAACAAGCTTTCTTGTGAGATTTTCAGTATGTCCAAACCCTGGTCAGTTTGGGAATGTCCCAAGACAGCCTTTCCCATAGTATTTTGTCTCTTTGAGTTCTCTCTCAGCACAAGAAATTCAGAGACATGGATTAAAAAATGAATTAAAAAAATTGGAGAAAATTAAGTTACCTGAAATTTTTCAGATTGCAAAACAGATTCTGGTTGGGGCAAAGCTCAGTTTATTGTTGTTTTATTCAAACCTCTCTATCCTGATAACAAGAAGAAAACCACAGGTTAAGAGTGATGAAGACAATTTGGAAAAACAATACAGTGACTAGTTCTGCAAACGAGTGCTTGCATTTCCATATGACAGGAAGAGAATCATTGCTACAGAAATATGACTCATTACAGTAGCAGGAGTGGTGTCTAGTGCTTGGATCAAGAAATTAGCATTGAGGGATCCTGGTTTCTAGTCTTGGCTCTGTCATTAAAACCCTGAGCAAGCCACTCACAGACAGAATTTCAAAAACGGCCATTGATTTTGGGTACTTTCATTTCTGAATGATCTAGTGTCTCACCTTCAAATTCTAGGTGACACAGACTCATGTTGGGCACTCAAAAATGAGGTACCCCAAATCAGTGGTCTCTTCAGAAAATGTTGACCATAATTTCCTTTGGTTTCACTTTAGCCAGCTGTAAAATGGGTAGAACTTAGCTACTGCATAGAAGTGTAGCAAAATGTTATTGTTTGTTGAGCACTTCCAGATCCTCAGATGAATGGTGCTACGTGCAATGTAATGTCATTAGTATTTCTGCTCACTTGGCTCTCTACCGCCCCTGCCTTGTACTGAAACTTTAGGGCATTATTGGCAGTAATTTTAACATGCTGGAAAGGGCAGTAGCAACTTCACTGACTGCTGCATGGCTGGCTTAGAATGAGTATCATTAATATTTAGCATTTATATAGCCCTTTACTACTTCAGAGTGCTGTACCAATATTAACTAACTCATTTTCTATGTTTATTTAAAAATACAACATGAGAACAATGTGGCCTTGACTGTCTAAGAAAGGAAAGTGGATTCTCTAGTTTCTTCTCCTGAAGGATCATTGATGCTGTTTTTAATGTATATATTCAGGCTCTGATACTGCAGCTTTGGGCATCTCAGAAGTGTATAAAATAATAAGGCCTAAATTGAGACAAATGGCTTCCCTCAGCCACAGTGGGAGGACATGTAAAAGCTGTGATCTGGTGATATCTAACTTTGAACACCCTCAAACACTTATGTGTGAAAGCTTGTTTCTAATGCAAATGTTGCAGTTCATATTCTGGTTTCTCAGACTCTCAGCCTGGGAGAAGAACAAAGATAAAAAAATAAAAGGAAAAAATAAGTGCAGGGAATGTATCATAGTTGCTGTTATTTAGAGTTTAAGGCTCTTTAGGGAGGAACCTCATCTTTCTGTGGTCTGTTCCACACCATAAGCCTTCAGTAGACACTCATAATATAGAGACCAAATGTGGGCAACATAATTCTTGAGGGGAACATTCTTCTCTTCCTACTAGATAGAGCCAAATCATCCCTAACTAGAAAAACATGTTAAAAGAAAAACAAATAACCCGGATGGAATCACCCTGAGAGGATGCATTTCAATCACAGGGAGACTATCTGTAAATTCATAGGTGTTGCACTTCCCTGACAAGATAAGACAAAACAAAATTCAGCCAGACAATGTTAGCTTTGGAAATCATGAATACAAGAAGAGTCATCATCACCTTCCAATACCCATCTTTTGCTTCCATTTCAGACCCTGCTGTATTAAAGCCTTCATATGTTAATAAAACCTGGTGCCAATCAGGCCTGTTAGCATTCCTACAGGGGACGCCTGCAGGTCCACTCATCCCTATTAGCCAAGTTGATTGTTTGGAGAAAGAATTTACCCCATCACTGCCAGCTCCTCTGTGAGATCCTTCATATCACTACAGAAACAGAGAGGTGTCTTTGTTTTGTGATGTGAAGTCTCATTTCTCTGATGGCTTTCCTTATGCTGTAGCATTATACTTGCTCTCTTCTAAATCCCCTGCTCATTGTCCTTTTAACTCAGATTTCCTTGCACATGTCCCTGCCCACCACCTTTCTCCTCTCCTACACAAAAATATCACTCATCTAAAAACATAAAAGTTGAAAATCTCTAGTTAAAAATATAGAAAATATGAAATAGAAAAAAATCCATAAAAGACAAGCTGCTTGGTTTTCTTTTCAATAAAAAGACTGTGCTGTCTTATTCATGTTGAGGATAAGATAAAGGGACAGGGCTTGCTTCCTGGCATAAGGATAGGAGTCAAACAGAAGAACAACTAATGTTAATGCCTGAGGATCTGAGCCTGGTGGTAGGATCCACAGAGGTAATTAGGTGTGTAAGTCCCTTCTTAAGGCACTACTGTGATGCACAAAGCCCTTGCTCGGCTGCCACCAAACCCTATTGGCACCTAAACTCACTCAGCACCTAAGTTTTTCAGTAAAGGTTCCCTAGATGCCTATGTTTCTGCCTCTGAGCATGTACTCTGCTGCATCTCAGCAAGTGTCCAGACACCTGTCTCCCACCGACACCCCAGTGTGACTCATGAACCATGGGAAGATAGGTGTTTGGGGCCTGAATCAGTAGGCATGCTCAGAGGCTTCCTAACGCAACACAAAATGGGAAAGAGGAGGAAGTCCTTCCTTATAACTGTTTTCCCAGTGGTTAGAGTGTTTGCTTGGCAGATCTCTGTTTAAATCCCTTCGCCTCATCAGGAGGAGGGAGGACTTGTGTCATAAACAGATAGCTAAGGGTTAATGTCTCTTTCACCTGAAAAAAAAAAGTATCCTGAAGCACCTGACCAGAGGACCAATCAGGAAACCAGACTTTTTTCAACTCTGGGTGGAGGGAAGTTTGTGTCGGAGTTCTTTGTCTTCTGCCTGAATCTCTCTCAGCTAGGGAAGGATTTTTCTATTTCCTGCTTTTCTAATCTTCTGTTTCCCAGTTGTGAGTACAAAGAGATCAAATAGTGATTTATATGGTTTTTTTTCTTTTGTATTTACATGTCTATAGTTGCTGGAGTGCTTTAAATTGTATTCTTTTGAATAAGGCTGTTTATTCATATTTCTTTTAAGCAATTGACCCTGTATTTGTCACCTTAATACAGAGAGACCATTTGTATGTATTTTTCTTTCTTTTTTATATAAAGCTTTCTTTTAAGACCTGTTGGAGTTTTTCTTTAGTGAGGAACTCCAGGGAATTGGGTCTGCAGCTCACCAGGGAATTGGTGGGAGGAAGAAGTCAGGGGAAAACCTGTGTGTGTTAGATGTACTAGCCTGACTTTGCATTCACTCTGGGTGAGGGGGGAAGAGAGATTGACTCTCGGTAATTCTGTTCTCCAGGCTGGGAAGGGGGAGGGTGGAATCCCTCTGTTTAGATTCACGGAGGTTGCTTCTGTGTATGTCTCCAGGAACACCTGGAGGGGGGGGAAGGGAAAAGGTTTATTTCCCTTTGTTGTGAGACTCAAGGGATTTGGGTCTTGGGGTCCCCAGGGAAGGTTTTTGGGGGGACCAGAGTGCCCCAAAACGCTCGAATTTTTTGGGTGGTGGCAACAGTACCAGGTCCAAGCTGGTAACTAAGCTTGGAGGTTTTTCATGCTAACCCTCATATTTTGGACGCTAAGGTCCAAATCTGGGACTAGGTTACTGATAACTTGAACCAGGGATCTCCCATAGCCCAGGTGCTAAAGCTTATCAAGGAAGACTTCTTCCCTCCCAAGTCTTTTGTGTGGGCAGCCTCCAAGCACACCCACCAAATTGGGCTCTGCATATGATATAGGCAGCCAAACAGCTATCTTTCCTAAGTTTGTGAATGACAAGCAGAGATAGGTGTCTTCCTGCAGCCCAGACTTAGGCGCTCAACTTCAAAAGACATGTGGCACTTAAGGCACATTCCTACCATCAGCATCTTCCATTGGCTAGTTTAGGCAGCACCCTGCCTACTGTGCTGGCTGAGTGGAGCTTATCTACACTATCACTTAAGTCGATCCACCTGACGTCACTGAGGGGTGTGCCCCCTGTGACGGGTTGGATCACAGAAACACCCCTGGGAGCTGCCAACTGATGTGCCAAGACTACTTCTATCCCAGTTTTCCCTGCAGTTCGGGATCCCAGCACCCTGTCTTGCTGAGCCAGACACACCCATCTGCTCCAACAAAGACCCAGGGTCTGAATTTCTTGCCCCAAAGCTGCAGGTTTACCTGAAAGCAGCCAAGAGAAGTGTTCCTGTCTTTAATACTCAGATGTCCTACTCCCAATGGGGTCCAAACCCAAATAAATCCGTTTTACCCTGTATAAAGCTTATACAGGGTAAACTCATAAATTGTTCGCTCTCTATAACACTAATAGAGAGATATGCACAGCTGTTTGCTCCCCACCCCCCAGGTATTAATACATACTCTGAGTTAATTAATAAGTAAAAAGTGATTTTATTAAATACAGAAAGTAGGATTTAAGTGGTTCCAAGTAGTAACAGACAGAACAAAGTAAGTTACCAAGCAAAATAAAATAAAATGCGCAAATCTATGTCTAATCAAACTAAATACAGATAGGATCCTCACCAGTTCCAGAATGCTCCCTTTTACAGGCTAATCTCCTTTTAGCCTGGGTCCAGCAATCACTCACACCCCCTGTAGTTACTGTTCTTTGTTCCAATTTCCTTTAAGTATCCTGAGGGGGTGGAGAGGCTCCTTCTTTAGCCAACCGAAGACAAAATGGAGGGGTCTCCCAGGGGTTTAAATATATTCTCTCTTGTGGGTGGAGACCCCTTCCTCATCCTGTGTAGAATCCAGTCACAAAATGGAGATTTGGAATCATATGGGCAAGTCACATGCCAATGCATGACTCAGGACTTGCAGGCAGCAGTCAATACCCACATGCTACCTTGAATGTCCTCAGGTAGACTTCTTATATGGATTGGAGTTTTTCAAGCTCTTTTGTCTATTAAATGCTTCTTGACTGAGCACATGCCTTTCCCAAGAAGTGACTAAATGTTCTAAGTAAGGCTACTTAGAAATCAAGCAATTATACAGCCAATGTTCATACCTTTGAACACACAAATGGTGCCTGCATGCAACTAGGATGAACATAACCAGTAGATCATAACCTTTACATAGATATGTTACATGGCATATGTAGCAAAACTGTATTCCAGTTATATCATATATATATTTATAAGCACCTCCACCCCATAAAGCCTTATGGGGTACACTGTCACCCTCCCCCCCTGCCAAAGCAACATAATTTACATTGACTTACAGCTATGTCTGCACTGTGCTATGTTGCGGGGAGATGCTTCTGCCTCTCATTGAGTTGGAGTAATTATGTTGACAGGAGAGCGATTTCCTGTTGAAAAAGTGTGTCTTTGCCACATGCGCTCCATTGGCACTGCTGCATTGATGCAGCAGTGCCAATGTAGCATGGTAGTGAAGACAAGGCCTAAGATGCCTACCATTCCTATTGATTGTAGTGGGAGCCTGGGTACTTAACTCAGTCTTTGTGGATCACAGTGTTGTTCCTGTGATTTTCTAGGCACCTAAGTCCTTAGCATGGAAACAGGCCTAGGAGTCTATGAACTACATTTTCCTCAAACCCATTTGATCTGGATATTCATGCACTGAATAAAAGTGCTGTGTTATGCAACCTTCTCTCACCATGAGTAAATTGACACTTCAGTGCTTTGCACTTCAAATAGTCATTTACACCACTGCAAATAGGGTGTAAAAACACTACCCTCAGAAGGGTAGCATTTGACATCTGTTTAGCACAGGTGTAAATGATGACACAAGGTGCAAAGCAGTGGAGAATCAGGCCCTGCTGACTGCTTTTTACCTCAGAACATGGTCCAGACTGGTTCTGCAGCATTGCACCTCTGCTTTCCCATCTCCCCCATGTTCCTTTATTCAGATCAGTGATGCAGCTCCCCATTTTCCTCCCTTGTAGTCTGAGCACTAAATAAAAGCAACATGGTCTATGAAACTCACCAGAAAAAGGCTGTGCGGAACTGTTGAAAAAAAAAGCTTTGACATCTTTTGTTAGTAAGATCCAAACCTTTGAGGTTTAAAGGCAAACTGGGTGTGGGGAGGAAGCTTTAAATATCCTGTGACATTCCTGCTGTCCAGATGAATAGAAGCAAACAGGACTTCCTTTCACCATTATCTCACTGAATCAAATTGAACTGAATCTAAAGAAAAATTATTTCACCAGAAAGATTCTTTGGTTAAATAATCAGATGGATTAACAAAATCCAGACTGGAAAAAAAAAAATCTCATGAAAATATTTCTACTGCTATTTCTTTCCATTAAGGGAAAACATTGTTTTAAAGTAACTGCAAGTTAAAGTTACAACAATTTGACTGGGGAGAGGAAGGAGTCTTTGTAGTTTGCTAATAAAGGCAGGGCCGGCTCTAGCCATTTCGCCACCCCAAGCACGGCGGCGCGCCGTGGGGGGCGCTTTGCTGCTCGCCGGTCCCGCGGTTCTTGTGGATCTCCTGCAGACGTGGCTGCGGAGGGTCCGCTGGTCCCGTGGCTCCGGTGGACCTTCCGCAGGCGTGCCTGCAGATGCTCCACTGGAGCTGCAGGACCAATGGACCCTCTGCAGGCACGCCAGCTGGAGGTCCACCGGAGCCGCCTGCCGCCCTCCCGGCAACCGGCAGAGCGCCCCCTGCAGCATGCTGCCCCAAACACGCGCTTGGCGTGCTGGGGCCTGGAGCCGGCCCTGAATAGAGGGATAGAAGAAAACATTCTTGCATGATCAGTGTTGTCAGATGATGGCTGCATGTGTGTCTTCTTTCATATGATGTCCCAGCTCTGCACAGATAGCAGACACAGCAGATCTTGGTCAAACTGTCCACAAAGACTACAAGATTAGATTTTTAGTGAGGGCACCCGGACAAGTTTATTGCTGATGAAGTATCATGCTCAATGGTTACAGGACCACTCACACATGTATGCCCATGACACTGGACCAGCTCAGTGAATGGTGGGACTTTCCATTCCCCCCTAGCCTAGACAAAGACACTCCTTGAGAAACCCCTCTTTATACACTGATACAAATAAGTTATGTATTGTCCCTCTGATATGGTTAGTCATCACCCTTTACCTTGTACATGTTGGTTTGAGCAAAACATCTCTCTCCACCATACCATCATCCTGACCTTATCTTTACAAAGGAGTTAGTGTGTCCTTGTATCATCTTTGGGAAGTGTGTTGGTACCATACTTGGCATAGGGGTATTCTGGTACCAACTTTCTGGAATGTATTTGCATGAGTGTCCTGTGTGTAGCACTTCTCAGGAATGCATGTGTTCTTGCCAGATTCTGTAAGTCTGCACGCAGGCATGTGCCACGATTTGAGGACTTCAATAGCTCTGACATAGGTGAGGGGTTTGTTACAGGAGTGGGTGGGTGAGATTCTGTGGCCTGCATTGTGCAGGAGGTCAGACTAGATGATCATAATGGTCTTTTCTGACCTTAAAGTCTATGAGTCTATGTTTTATAAAGGGCCTGGCTTCTGCTCATAGCCTGTCTCTTGCTAACTTTATATTAGCAACGCTTGACCCCTACTTCAGTTCAGATGTCAGGCCTCACATCAGGTCTCTCAGACAGGATCTCTGGGTTGCTTTCTATTACAACCAACTCGCTCCTTCATTTTCGATATAAAGATGGAGAATGAGAATGGCATATGTCAATCCTATGTAAGATTTTATTGCACCGTAAGATTTCTGTGTGCATTTAAATAAATGTGTCTTACAAAGAGATGTCACTTAGAAGCAGGCTCAACATAAACTGCCTGGCTAAAATAAAATATGTAAAACCTCATTCTATTCACAAATATCCTACGTTACTATGCAACAATATAAATATCTTACATATGTATGTTTATTACATGCAAAAAACTAGGTGAAATAGTCAAGCATTTGAAAGTTAGAAAATGCCAGATTAATGGTTGTTCCTGTAATTTTATTTCTGTTCCCTTTTGCAGCTATCCTGTACACTGACTGAGGCAGGAATCCTGTGGAAAGAATAGTACACAAGTTTGGAATTAAAGAGTATATTATGATGCGTACACATAGAAAGAGGACAGAATTAAAGTGGCAGCACAAGCAATCATTAATCTAGTGTTTCTTAACTTCTGCCTGTTTGAGTTTGCAGTCTAAATAATGTTCTTTCAACATATTTTTGATTGTATACAAAGACAAAGTATAAAATAAAATCTATTATATACAACTGCAACAAGCCCTCTATCATGCATCAATAGTGGAATTTGAACACTGAACCTTCAGTACAGTCTGAGGAGTGGGAATGGGGGTCCTGCCCCAGAGGTGGGGATGGACTGTTGGAGCTGTATGCTGGGTTTGGAAAGGTGTATACTCAAGGTGAAGTGAGCCTGGCCCGGCTCCCCCTTTCCTTTTCTATAAGAGGTTGCTCCCAGCACACAGTGTGTGCTGCTGCTGTTGCTTTGACAGTTACATGGGCCCAGACCTTTAGAATGTTTCCAGTCAAATATTATTGTGGCCTGCTGCCAAATTTTTGCTGACAATGCAAGTGACAGAAACAAGGATTTCTAACACTTTATAATTCAGCCAAACCAGAACAGAATTCCATGGGAAAAGCAAAATCAAGTATCTAGCCCCAGCCTTTCTTCCTTCCAAATTTCAAAGGCCTGCTGCAAAGGAGAGGAGAGAAACTCCCCAAGAAGTCACAAAATAATATAGCAAAGAGTCCTGTGGCACTTTATAGACTAACGGATGTATTGGAGCATAAGCTTTCGTGGGTGAAACTCATTTCATCGGATGCATGCACAATATAAAGTGTTAGTTCATTTAAATACAGATGTTGCCACTAGATCCCCCTATAATTAATTAATCTTTCTGCTTAGGTCCAAATTCTGCAATGAGCTCCATGCCTGGAGTAGTTTGCAGGATCAAAGCCTTTGATTGTTAAGCCCCAGCGTTATCTCTACGGCATGTTGCATATTCTGAGAACTGAATGAATAAAACATATAATGAATGAATGAACGAACGAATAAATGCATATAGCACCCTTTAGAGAAAATGATTCCAAAAATATTGAGGCCCTGATTGTGCAAAGTGCTATGCATGTGGTAACTTGTATAAAGCTAAGCATGCACATAAGTCTTTACAAGATCAGGGCCTTACAAGACTAATAAACCTGAGCCAAAGTTTTCAAACCTGAGCCCTTAAATCTTAAAATATTTGAACAAGTTGCATGATTTTCATGGGTGATGAGCCCCGACAACTCACTTTCATGTGATTATTGAGTGCTCATCACTTTGAAAATCAGGCCATTTATTTAGATGCCTACACATGGATTTAGTTGCCTAAATTTTGGTAGATACATTTGAAAATGTTGGCCTATTTTTTGAAATCCACGCTCCCTTTTGTCAATTTGCACTTGCTAATAATTGCGAGTTGAGTATTGGCCAGCAAAAATGAGTATGTGCTTGCACCCACAAATCAGGTAGTTAGACTTCCACATGCGGTCCTTACTGGAAGGTACAAATGAAGCACCCAGTATCAGATCCCTTTAAAATTAAGATCTTGTGATGTGCCTGTGACATCTTTCATCCACCCACCCAGATACATCAGCCACTTCAGTGCAGCCACCTTTAAGGTGACAGAGCAACTCTGAACAGCAGTGTAGAGTAAGCAGTGAAGAATAACATCCAACTGAAACTTCAGGTGAAATTTAGGGAGGCAGAATATAATTATCCAAATTGGAATCTGCTCAGGATACTTGGATTAACATCACAACGCTAACCTGAATCTCTGATGATCACAATCAGCAGGATCACAACCTTAGGCAGTGTGTCTGTGTTTAAACACCTGTATTTTGTACACACTTATTAAACTCATTTATATGTCTTTTGTGCTAGGTAGGCCCTACATTCTTCCCAGTGTTGGTAGATCTTGCACTTATTCCAACCTAAGAAAGCCATATTTCTGACAGGGCAGTTATTAACTCTACACATTAAAGAAACATAATTCCCATTGAACTGCACAGTAGGGTTTACATAATCTATTTCCTTTTGTGGAGTCCAAATCTCATCCATGCTGCCATTTAATCCCCGTGTTAAATCCTATTTGAATATTTGAAGCAACCATCCTGGGATCTAGGAACTGTGAGTATTCTGGGATTCCCTGCGGGAGTCACCTAGGTAGTTCACCAACGGAGTCTGTTTTAATCAGTCTTTAAAGACCGTTTTAATAGAAACAATTGGGTCATATTCCAGTTCTTATGTTCCTAAAGCTGGATGGATAGATTTGGACAACAGCTTATCAAATGGGCACTTATTCTACCCTCCCCTTCTTTGGTAGGAAAGCAGATGGTAATTATTGATGCCAGGCAAGACTAATAATCTAGCTTTTCACAGGACATATACAGCACAGTAAATACACCCACTTCCCCAATCACATGCCTTAACCATCCCCTGAAGGGACACACTCGAACTGTGAGTGGGATTTCCACCTCAGAGTCCACTCAACCCTTGGTCTTTCTGCTGAGACTGCCAACAAGTTTGCCAGTTGTGTTAGATTTTGTGATGTGCACACCTGTTCACTGGGACTGAGACCCACCAAATGGGCACCCTATGGGACCATACCACCTGTGCTGGATTTTCAAACATCAAAGGCAGGAACTGGCCTATGGTTGTATTAATAAACTCATTTTTGGTACTCAGAATGTTTGCGGTAAACATGTAGGTTCAAGGTATTCAAAACCAAAGGAGTGGTGCCGAATTGGAAGTTAATGCAGAGAATGATCTTCCACCTTGTGCATGTTTCACAGCTGTGCCACTGTAATGAGGTCAAGTGGCCTCCCTCTAAACTTGAGAGTGAGGGAACACTACCCTCCCCTTGGTAGGACCTGCCTGCCCCCCCTTGCCAGAAATACCAGGGCAGGACAAGAAATATAAAGGGGGATGGGAGCGGGGCTACAGCTCAGTTGAGCGAGAGCCACAGAAGGAGACAGACCTCTCTAATCTGCAGCTGACCGCTGCAGCTAAGCCCACGCTCCCCAGTACCCTGCCTCCAGAGGAGACTGAGCCTGGAGAAGAGTTGCCGAGACTGCCATCCACAGTGTACCCTGAGGAGACAGAAGACTCTTGGACCATAGAATCCCCTCTCCAGACTATGGTAGGGAGTAGCCCAGGAAAACCAGACTTGAGTCTAGTTATTTTGCTAGAGCAGACGTCAATGTGTTGCAGCTGGATTCCCCGCTGACCCAGTGGGAGAACACTCTGCCACTGTTAGGGCTCTGGGATGAGACTTAGTGGAGTCGGGTGGGCCCGGGTCTCCCTACTTCCCCCTGCTTCCAACTCACTCCTGGGGTGGGAGCAGCCTTTGCACCCGTAGGCCAGAAGGCCTGTGCTTGGCTTGTGGCTTGCCCCCATCAGGAGATGGTAAGCCTTAGACTGAGTGTTTGCTGGCTGCCTTAGCCAGAAAGCTTAGGCTAAAGCAGAGATCGGCAACCTTTGGCACACGGCTCGCCAGGGTAAGCACCCTGGTGGGCCGGGCCGGTTTGTTTACCTGCCGTGTCCTTAGGTTTGGCTGATCGTGCCTCCCACTGGCTGTGGTTCACCGCTCCAGGCCAATGGGGGTGGTGGGAAGCAGTAGCCAGCACATCCCTCTGCTCGCGCCGCTTCCTGCCGCTCCCATTGGCCTGGAGCGGTGAACCACAGCCAGTGGGAGCTGTGATCAGCTGAATGTGTGGACGTGGCAGGTAAACAAACCAGCCCGGCCCGCCAAGGTGCTTACCCTGGAGAGCTGTGTGCCAAAGGTTGCCAATCCTTGGATTAAAGCCTGCTGCCTGCTCTGCTCCATCCAAAGGACCAGAGCCTTACACTATTAATTACTGCCATCCCCAGACAGGAGACTGTGGGCTAAAGACTGCTCACTGCTCTGCACCACCCGAGGGGGTTAGAGCACCAAACTTACTGGCTGTTTGTCTCTGCAAGGCAACTACAGAGATATAGACTTCTTACTGCTTGGCCCCACTAGTGGGAGAAAAGCCTGAGTGCTGATGCCTGACACAGTGAGGTGGAGTTGCCTTCCTCCCCACTTGAGAGTGAGGGACCACTACAGCCACTGATTAACAAATCTACCAAGAAAATGAATGTCCATGGTGCTGTTTGTGGGTGTATCCAATACTTTCCTGTATTAACAGCATGAACAAAAACTCAAACAAATAACAACAAGAAATGTCTGGTGACATTTTATTCAGCAAGTTAGCACTGAGTGCAATGAGTGTATTTTTCCTAAAGACTTCCTCACTGATCGTTGATATTATGGCTGATTCCAGTGCTACTTAATAAGTCACCCTAAAACAATATTCTCCAGTGTGAAATTCAGCCTGTAGAGGTCCTGCCCATGAACTCTGCACTGCTTAAACCCTCAAATTACCCTTAAGTGGAATGCATTAAGTGACTCTGCGATTGACCATTGGCACAAGGATGAATTTCCCCCTATAGGAAAAAATTCCAAATTATAATAAACAAAACAAAAAAGCTGGATCCTGAGATTTTCTTTCTTAATTTTCATGAGAATTTGCCTGAGTAAAAATCTCAGGATTTGACCTCAGAAGTACAAGAGATAGTTTCATACTGCATACAATCTTGTTGTTACCCAGGCAGTTTAACTTGTGGCTTTATTCAACTACCTCAAACCCCAAAACCTATAGAATGGATCTAAAAATAAATCAGCTCTGTGTACATGTGTGTGTGTGTGCACGCGCGCATGCATGTGTGTATGTACATGTGTCGATGCCTATTAATCTTCATTCTGCTTAAAGTTATTTGTTGTCACTAATCATATTCTAGCAAACTACAGGATGGAAATTTACCAGAGTTGATGTACAGTGTATAGAAGACCTATAAAAACATACTAGTGATTTCAGAAAATAAAATGAGCCAAACTCTTATCTGCAGTGGAAAGTTCCAACCCATTAGACCTCACATCTGAGAGAGAGTGGGGGACCTGTTTGATGCACTTGTGCTGGAGGGCATCAGGTTTGCATTCTTTGCTGCCCACTCCAAGTGGATTTGCAGGATCAAGGCCACAAAGTATGCAGAAATCATTTCCCACCCAATATTCCTGGGTCAGCATTTGGTGTTTTATCTGTGAGAATTTTGGTATAATTATTGTTTATGAGATGGGCTGTAGCAGTGAGATGGCCTGTGCTGCTGACAAGTCTTGAAAATACCTAAATCCTCATAAACTTGGGTATTCTGCTATGAAGAAATAAAGTACCTTAACTTTTTGCAGTTAGTTCTGTTTTTCTGGCAGGAGGTCAAGGAAAATGTCTGTTTAACATCCTACAGCTTGATCAATCTGCGTTAAGGAAAAACATGGCAACAGAATGATGGGGTATGGAGAATTGCGTGACTGTAGCTCAAAAGAGGATGGCAGAAAGCACTATTGTTGGAATTCCTGTACTTGCAAATTGAAGCCAGCTGCTACATGCTATTCTGTACATTGTTACAAAATCTTGAAAGTGACTTATAGAGAAACAATGTGTTGTTGACTATTTTTACTGAGTGTGACGTTCAGTATTGCAAAGGGATTTCAAAATTATGCTTACTGTAGAACTGTTGGGTCAGATTTTCAATCTAAACATTCCTAGATCTCTAGTTTTGTGCCCACAAAATTCCATATGCAAATAATTTTAGATACTGTTTTGCATTCATAATTATTTGCAGGTGTAATCAAAAACACATCAACTTGTAAGTGCCTCATTTTGAGATGGAGTTGGGATCCAAGACAAATAAATGACAAACTGTACCCACCACTTTCTGTGCCTGCAATTTGACCTACTATTAGTGATACAGCATCATTGTCGTACAAGACACTGCACCAGAACAACAGTGCAAAACATGTATCAGGTCTTTGCTCCAAGGAACATATAGCTGCAGGTATACTAGGCCTCATCCTCAGCTGGTGCATGAGCATAGCTCTATCGGGCCCCATCATATGCACAGAACAATTCAAGATAAAGCCAGATGTTCTGATACAATACAAACACAGCATACCAGGTGTCATTACATCCAGAACACTTCACAGACAGGATACACATTCAGGAGTCTCTAGGAGGAGGAGGAAAGTTGAGGCTTAGTGAAAATTAATTGGAAGGCTGATCTAAGTATCCAGAGTGTCATGGAAGAAGGTGAAAAGTCAGAAATGAGTGAAAGCAACAAATGAAGCAATCAGAAATGATGGAGTACAAGGAGTGGTTGGACACAGAATGAGATGATGGCTGAGGTATGTATATTAAACCTCTAGAGTCTCAATGTATATTGGATATTCCCTCATTTATCTAGAGGAGTTGCAATTCCCATTCTAAATAATAGAAAGCTCCCTTTGGCACAGCAGCAAAAGTGCTTCAATCACTGGCTTAAAAAAGTGCTGAACATTTGAGGTGATAAGTTTACCAACTGCTGTGCATATAGACACCTCAGAAGGGGCTAGCAATGTGAAATCAATGATCTAATGTGTGGAGAAGTAAAACGGGAGTCTGTAAAAAACACCAGCTGTCTCTATGAGCTATATCACCATAATTCAAACTCTCACTAAACGGTGCTGATGTTGGAGTCTGGATTTGCACCCTGGCATATATACCTTTTATCCAAGAGCAGTGACAATGTCTTCCCATATGGTCAAACGACGACAGTAAGTATGTCACTCTTGAATTATCATGGTAGTATTAAGTCAAAATTGAAAAGGGAGAAGAGCACAGCGCAATAATAAATGTTGCCATTGTTAATATGAGTTCCCTCACTTCACCAAAACTGTCATCATAAAGATTATAAAGAGAGCACTGGATTTGTCCTCCTTCCAGAGAGAGAGCAAGTTTGGAAATACGTGTGTGGGTTAGCATTTGCTGAGGTTCCCCTTCTTGTGACTGGCAGCAAAGCAGTGGTTGCTAGGACCTCCCTGATAAAATGGCAGGAGGTGGCTAGTTGAGATTCCACTGAAAAAAGTAAGTACAATCCAAGTAGCTGATAAAATAATAATAGTGGATAATTAATAACTAATTAGGAAAACATATCAACAATAATAAAATAAGTTTTTAAAAAAATCCCAACCATCTATATGTAGGGTTGCTCTATGGTCTATGAATGAAGTAAAGCAAAGCAGGGTTAAACTAGTCCCTCATCATTCCAAGGAGCATGAACTGAGTTGCTGAAGTTTGCACAGTGGAATTTTTATATTAGACCTTAAAATCCCATTGTCCTGTTTGCTTCTTATGAATACTGATGAGGAGGAGGGATAGCTCAGTGGTTTGTGCATTAGTCTGCTAAATTCAGGGTTCTGAGCTCCATCCTTGAGGGGGCCACTTAGGGAGCTGGGGCAAAAATCAGTACTTGGTCCTGCTAGTGAAGGCAGGGGGCTGGACTCAATGACCTTTCAAGGTCCCTTCCAGTTCTAGGAGATGGGTATATGTATAAATGATGACATACTGGAAGGCTTCAGAAGAGTAGGGATTGTTCTAAATTCCTCCTTCTCCCCCAGAGGTTTTCAGTATTCAATGAAAACAGTTGATCCACAAATAGAGCACTTTTGGGAAGCTTGCAAATTAAGTGCAAGTAGATTATGATTGTCACTAATTTGTACATTAAACAATTTTAATATTTTCTCAAACACACCTATTATTATTTATATTGCAGTAGCATCTAAAGGCTTCCACCAAGATCAAGCGCCCATTGAATCAGTTGCTGCACATAGACATATAAAGACACAGTTCCTGCCCTAATGAATTTACAGTCTAAATAGGGATGACAAAGGATGGTGGAAAGGAAATGTTATTATTTCAATTTTACAGGAACTATAGCATAGAAAGATTAAGTGTTTTTGGGCAGAGATGGAAATAAAACCCAGATCTCCTGAACAGTGTTTTGACCACAAGAGCTTCCTTAGTCTTCAATCTCAGATTACTTCATGAACTGCTCATAGTAAACATTAATTTTCTTACTCAATGTTCAAGATGTGTGACTGGAGCACTAACATCACATGGTATTATTTCTATTCTCTAACTGGATCCCCAAACGTTTATAAACAGGAAAGTACCCAAACAAATCACTGGGCAGCTGTGCTTGGGTGATCAACCATTTGTTTTAATGTTTGACCACACTTCAGACACCCAGATACAAATTGGGGTTGGAACATGGAACAAAATATCTCCAGGCAAGAGACTTTTCTGCTCCTTGGGCATCTCCACGCCCATGCAGGCAGCTACTTGTGAACAAGCATATTAGTATAGATAGTCACGATTATTTCAGAGATGAATCATAAATAAAATAAGGAGCTAAATTTGTCATATAATTAATTTGGAAAGATTAATTTTAGCAGCTCTTCTTAGATCTGATGGTACATTTTTTTGTTTTATTTTGTTATCACAATGTTGTCTCAAAAATTATATATACAGGGTAGTTTTTTTTAACCAGCCTCCTAGCAAAAGGATGCTTTTAGGTTGTCTGAGTTTCTCCCACATAAACACATTAAATTCTGAATAAAAGTATTTGATTGGGGGAGGAAGCGGGGGGATAATAAAGTAGTTTTAACTCTCACTCTGCTTGCATTTATTATTAACATGAAAAGGAGCTTTGCAAATTTATGGGACGGCCTGATGTTAAAAGTACCAGGAAATATATTCTTTTCAACTACAGATTATAGAATAGGCAGCCAAATGGAGTAAGCCTCTCAACTTCCATTTCATACAATTCATTTTCCAACCTCAATTTCTGTGAAACCCATTGCTGAACTCCAGAAAATAATGATTGGACTCTTGAAACCTACAATGCAGTGGAGGTCTCTTAAAAAATAAATCTAATGAACGCTTTCTGATTGGGTATTGTTGATTTCTTGTTAGGACATTGGACCACAAAGCAGATAGTGTAACAAGCTTGGTAATGTATCTGAGACTGTTTTCTAGCCTTTCCCCATAGAGGTTGCTGGATCCTTTCAATATAGCTGTATAAAATATAAATGAAGTCATTTATGAACTGCTGTAACTCAAACCCTGTTCCAGGCCACTACTGGAAATGATATCTGCAGTCTCTGTGCGTTCTCATGTTGGGGGGAATAAATGCAATTACTTTCTGGTACATAGACAAAAGAATACTAAATCCTGAACATGCACACACACACACACACACACACATACACACACAATTTGTTATGGTTGGGTTAATGTAGAAAATCATCCTGAATGCCTCTTGGTGTACACAGCCCATGGCACTTTACAGTAACAACATAATACATAAGTGCAAATTGTGCTCTTTTGAAGAGAATAACCAGAACAAACAGATTATATTTAAGATGAAATATAAAGGGCTCTATTGACATTGGATTTTGAACCTTGTTCAGAGGGATTTCTACATTCATGGCAGAAGGCAAATAGAGATGGCTCCAAACTAAAACTCCTCCAAAATTTGGGGGTTCACAATCTGAACTCAAAGCTGGGCGTGAACTTCTCAGTTGGTGCTTATCTCTATGACATGGGGGAAATTTTAATTCCCAAACCTCCATGGTGCATGGAAAAAGAGGATGAGGGGGGACAGAGGGGAAGAGTGGGGGCTTAACATTCAGCTCCCAGTTTTGCAGTTTGAATCTATATCTAAACAGTAACTAAAGGAACGAGATCCCTGGAGCTTCAGCCTACATTAAGAAGACCCACCTGTTCCCTGAATCATTACAAGTACAATACAACCAAATCATGTGTTTGCTGTGTGTTGCACTGAATTTTATTTGCTGTGCCCTTAGATAATAAATTTACCAGGACAGAGAGCTGTGAATTTTTTGGCATACTAGACCTATAGCAACATGTACATTGATGGTGCATTATAAAAATACATACGATGAACAATCAATACTGCTAATAATTAACTTTCTGGAATAGCCAGAATAGGCTGAGGGCTCTTTGTGTCTGTCCTGTACTTGTGTACAAAGGGGTAAAAGATGTGGAAATCCTCCCGCCCCACTTGCATCACTTTAAAGAGACTGAGAATAATTATAATCCTTGCAAACTAGAGTGTCTGAGGGATTTAGAAGGGAATAGAGCAGTGTCACACTCCACTTTATTATGAGATGTCACAGTGGCTGAAATCTGTCTGTACTCCTGGAGGTCTGCCCAAGGCTACTGCCTCCAACAGCTCTCACTGGGGCAGTGTGACTCTATATTACCCCTTACTGTGAGCTGTATATTAAAGGAACAACGCAGCCATTTGAATTTTGCTTGTAAATCTGTCAGGACCTATTCATTCCAAACCTGCAGAGTACCATAGATAATAGCAGTGATAATATTTAGCCCATATAATCTTCATACTCCTTCACATATATAAATTAATGCTCATAATACATCTGTGAATAGTCTCCACGCTACCTTAGAGATGGAAAAAACTGAAGCACAGAGTGGTTGTCACCTCCCCAAGGCCACAGAAGTTATCAGCATCTGAACTGGAACCGAAAAAAGCAAGAGGTCCTTGCTCTCAGTCTTGTGTCCAGACTACTAGAACAGGTCTATCTTGTCTCAATTATATATTCTCTATATCAGGAATTCACAACTGTTTTTGTACCATTACCTCACACTCACTTGCCCACCACCAGTTCCTCTTCATATGCACCCCAGCATACTAAATCTGAGTTCCCAAGTGTTTCAGAGCAAGGGCTGTGAGAAATTGCCTACTAATTTATGAGGAGTTCTGCCTATCTGACAAGTTCTCTTCTTAATTCATAAAGCAGATTCTCCACCACCTGAACTTTAGCACTAATCCAAAAGAGTCATATTGATAAGTATACTGCATGTAAATCTGATGAATGTAATAATGGTTTGCGCCAGGCAGGGAGCTTAGAGCCAGTGAACATAGTGGTCTGGTGTACTGGCACTTATCTCAAACTGCTATCTTGTTCTACAGAATCTCCGTTTTCCTTGAAAAGCAAAAGTAGGTCTCTAGCTGTTATAATTGTGAAGAAAACTTCAAAAATGTGAATCATACATAACTAATCCAGACTGGAGTCTGCAGAGAGCCTGGAACAGAGTGTGAACTGCCTCATTCCTCTCCGCAACATATTAACTCAGACATGCAATGATGGCCATTTAAACATCAACAGTAGCTCATGTGAAGAAGAGGAGAGAGGATCTGAGATCAGCACCATTTACGGTGAGTTACATCCCATTTTGGTGCCTCACATGGGTGGTGTTTGGGAGACAGCACTGTTTCCCCCCATTTAAGAAGGAGCCAAACCAAGCAGCCTATACAGGTCATGGGTACTGGGAGGGGAAAGGGGGAGGAAGAAAGCCAAGCTTAAGAAGACCAATAGATTCAAGAGAGCATGCACGCTCATATTTTAACCAACACACACAACATACTGTGAGTGATGTCGCATTCTGGCAACTCACGTGGAAAGAGATTTGGTTTTTTTTTCTGTGGGCAAGGTTTGGAAGAGTATCACCACCTTTTTCCCCCAATTTGACCTCTGACCAGCCATAACGGAGACAAGTATTATGCAAATTTATTTGCTAATTTACATCAATCCTGAGTACAACAGTCCTTGTCATTCCAGTCCTGGCTCCCTTGCCCTAGAGCAGGGGTTCCCAAACTTGGTTTGCGGCTCAGGGTAAGTGCCCTGGGTTGTGAGATGCTTTGTTTACCTGAGCGTCCGCAGGCACGGCCACTCACAGCCCCCGGTGGCCACAGTTTGCCATTCCCAGCCACTGGGAGCTGCGGGAAGTGGTGACCTGGCTTGCACTGCTTCCCGCAGTTCCCATTGGCCAGGAATGGGGAACTGCGGCCACTGCAAGCTGTGAGTGGCCGTACCTGCAGACACTCAGGTAAACAAAGGATCTAGTGGCCCGCCAGGGGCTTACCCTGAACAAGCCATGAACCAAGTTTGGGAACCCCTGTCCTAGAGAAATAGTCCCTCCAAATACAGTAGAGGTACATTGCCGCTACCTGTGCTGTACCCATTCTGTGAATAAAGGGAGGACTTGAGCCTTCAAAGTTGTCAAGGCAGCACTTTTTATTAGCACTAAATTATTCTCACTTCCAACAAAAACCTTAAAAAATAATCCAGCAAAATGGGAAGCTTTAAGTAAGTGAAAGGAATATTCAGTCAGACAACGAACAAATTAAAATATGTCCTTGCTTTGGTCTTTGCTGAAAACAAGCCTGCCTAAACATACTCTACAAAACAGAGAGAACCATTTAGCATATGATAGTATCAGGCCTCCTCTTTCTATGTCTGTCTGTCTATCCACTTGGCTTTCAAAAGAAAATGCATGGACATATTTAAAGCAAACCAGCAACATGATTAATAAGGACACCACACTGAGACACATAAAACTGCCCTGTCTCCTTCATCTGTTCTCCTGGTGCAGTGATTAACCTTTGAGTTTATGAGTATTTTTGCACTTGCTTCAGATAAAATATTTTATGAGTTCTTACCTCCCAGGCAACTTGGATTAAACTTATCAGGTCAGGAAGATAGTGGGCCATAATGTCTGTTCCCTCGGAAATCATATCTGCCTCTTCACTACATTATTGGAATATTCTTTGCACAAAACAGATGGAAACATGAAGGCAAGAGACAAGACAACTTGTTAAGGTCACATTCCACTCTCCTATACATCAATCATGCTTAATTGATTCCTAGCCCCACCTAAAGACAGATTGCAATACATTATAAGGGCCGAGAGTATGAAAAGATCATTTTCATTTCCCGATTAATTCCCATTTGGAAGGGCTCCTGCCTCTGCAAAAGTTTCTTTGGCAGTATGCTTGCTAATGACTGATCACTGCCTTTCAACCCAGAAACAGGGCACAAGTAGGCAGATTTATTTTTCGTGAAATGTCTCCCTTTCTGACACAGCATTTCAGGTATCCTGCTCTTAGCATTATCCTAAACAAACAAAAAAAACAAACAAACAAGGAGACTGAAAGGAAGTGACTGAACTAAGCCCTGGAGATTTTGCAGGTGCATAGTTTAAAAGGGTATCTTTTTTGTACACTTAGTAATGCTGTTTAGTTTCCTCCTCACACCCATCTGACAGCACATCTCCTTCCACACTGTACATAGAGGGACTCAATCATTCTGATGCTTTGCCCAAGCTTTGTCTTTTGAACACAGTGGATGAATAATTGGGTGTCAAATCTGAACCTGCCTTACTTCTCCTAATCATTTAGGGACATTGAAATAACATGAACGCAGGGCTGTAAATACTTTTAGAAATCTTACTGGCTCTGCAGAATGTGCTTTATATTTTATGAATGAGAATGTAATGCTCGTGAAAAGGGACAGATTGACATTAGAAACTCTGTTCATAAAATAGTTATCATAGAAGCACAGGAATAGCCATATCAGATCAGACTAAGTTCCATCTACTTTTATTATTTTATTAGAACTGGTTGGGATTTTTTTTTGATGAAATGTTTCTTCATCAGAAAACACTGATTCCATCAAAAACAAGATATATCAAGACATTTGTTGGAAAGGTTTGGTCAAAACCAGACAGAACAAGCTCCTAGAATAGCAAATAGTCCAGTAATTAAGTCACTCACTAGAATGTGGAAAAACTCAGTTTCAAGTCCCTGCTATACCTGACTTGAACCTGGGTCTTCTACATCCCAGGTGAATTTCCTGACCACCTGTGTCTCTCCCCACTAACATGTGTATTTGAGTTCAAGTTTTCTAAAGGGTCCATTTTCATTCCAATGATGAACAAAAAACAAGTTTTTGGGAAAAAATGTGAAATACAATTAGTGTTTTTCTGTTAGCCCTAATCATAGACCAGGACCCCATTGTGCTAGGTGCTGTACAAACACAGAAGACAAAAATGATCCCTGCCCCAAAAAACTTACAATCTAAGTGTCTAGCTCACAATCCTCCCTCCAACAGTGTCCTGTACCAACTGCTTCAGAGGTACGTGCAAATTCAATATAAAGACTGTCATGCAGTAATGCCCAGAGGGGACATTTTGTTCCAAACCCAATCAGTGACAGTAAAAGTTTCCTTTACATGTGTCCCATCAAAGAACTTTACTTCCGATATGGAGGGACTGACCAATAGGAGGGAAAGCAGGTAATTCAGCAGGTAGATTATTCAATCCTCTACTCAGGTAGCTTACAAATGGGGTCGGGGGTGGAAAGGAAACCACTCTCACTTGTGATTGGATTCACATGGACACAGCCATACACTAGGTAACAGACTGAACCTGGCAGCTCATTGCACATACTGTTGGCCACTGAGAAGCTGTCAGTATATAACAACTTTCAGTTCTGATGACTTCACTGGGCTAGATTTAAACAGGTGATCTAGATGTGAAAGTCTTTGCAGTCCATTGCCCAATAGTTAGTGTCATCCAAGTCCCACTGAATACACTTTGGATTGCTGGAGCTTGGAATGAAAGTGACATTCAGAGCTCTTTAGTTTAGTATCCGTATGTTCTCTGCTTGTACCATAGATGTTTAGGTCAGACTATAAGGATACAGCAAAGATTATGCCAAAACTTTCTCGTCTGAGCTAAAGTTATGGCACGAGGGCCACTGGCTACATTATATGTTCACCCTTTAAAAAATATGAACCAGATGTTCAGTGGTGGTGTAACTTGGAAGTAAAAGCTTGTATCTTTTGTTTGCAACTGCTACTAACACCTGCCTCATTTCCTTCAGCATTCCCCAGAACATTTCATTTGTGCTGAAACAAAGGGGGGTTGGGGGGAGGATTACTGTGTCTTTCTGTTTGATCTACTTCAGAAACTGGCTCCAGAGTCCAGTTTGCTGTACAGAGCAGCGGCACCTCTGAAGTATTGTCTGCAGTAGAAATATATATATATATATACACACTGTAGAAATCTTTTTTCAGAACTCAGTCATTTAGATGTAAACTGTCACAGCTTCATTGCAAAATACTGTCAGGTCAGGAGAGGAGAAAAAATGAAACATGAATTTCCTTTGCAGTTTCCCATTGGGATAACTGCTGAAATGCCAGACCAGCTCTACTGGTTTCTGCATCAACAGATGGTAGACGACATTCCTTGTGTTTATTTCCCATTCGGTAAATCGCAGGTCACATCTGGTCCAGACTCTCTTTGTTTTGAACAGATGGAAATTCACGTTCTTTATCAGCTGTCATGAAAAAAGTAAAAGGAAGGGAGAAAGGGAGGTGGGATGGAGTGAAAAGAGGAAACCAGAGAGAATGCCTTAAGATGACAGAAAACTTCACAGCTGATGAGGTCTGAAGATACTAGGGTGGCAATTGTGATAGATAGATAGATAGATAGATAGATAGATAGATAGATAGATACTTAAAACACTATTTTTATCGTTCATTTACAAGAAAGTAAATAAGTGCAAGGGCTTCAAGACTCACTTTGTGTCCCATCTAGATTTGACAGTTAAGGAAGGAAGACTCCCAAAATTATTCCCGCTGCTCCTCCTAACAGGGCAACAGAGAATAGGTAGGAACACCCCAAACTAATACACATTTTTCATCTATTTGCCATCATGGTGTTTGTTTTAGATAGAGATGGTTGAAAAATGCCATATAAAAAGTTGGCACATTTTTCGTGTGTGTGTGTGAGTGAGAGAGAGACAGAGAGAGAGAGAGAGAGAGATGTGCTAAAATTTATTTGGCATTTTTGATCATCTCTATTTTTAAAAAAGTTAATACAATTTAATATGAGCATATGTCTTTTCATATCTTTGTGAAATTTTGGAATTTTGGTGACATTTACATTGCATCTTAAAGTTCAAAAGTGGTAGGCAAAATACAGATATTCAGACGCAAAAAAAGGTAACTATTTTGTTGATTTTTTGGTTGGAATTTGAAATTTGAATTTAAAAGGTGATAAAAGATTCAAGTTTTTGAAATGTCAACCAAGTCATTTAACGTGTTAGTGCACGTTACACATGTTACACAGCATGTATAGATGCACATTCTAAACACAAACTTTGCACACACACACATCCATACCACACACAAATACAAATATACAGAAGATTATGTATTAATTATATTGATTACTTAAGTAAGTAAGTAAGTACATAATGTACCTCTGCACTTCTGTATACTTACACCATCCCTTGTAGAACAACCTGAAATATTAGCCATCGTCTTCCTCATCACCATTACCTTCCCCATCATCACCACTGGCCATCATTGTGGCATCTCCCAAGGACTCACTCTCTCTCTATCCTACCACCCTTAGGCTGGGATGCCTCTTTTATAATACGTTACGATGATGCCGCTATGTTCGATGCATATTCAGTAGGGGATTTTTTCCCTTTTCCTTATTTGTATTGCTTCACCTTACTAATGTGGTTGTGTCTTTTTCCTATAGGTTAGTATATCAGTGATCTCAACTTATTATCATATATGTCCATTCATTACCATGGCCCTTTTGTGGTTAGGTATCACATTTGTTATTTCTGTCTTAACTGGTTATTTCAGTTCTTTCCAAGTTCCAAGTTGTGGTGTACCTGTGAAGTTTAAAAGGGTATGAACTTAGGAAAGCCCCTATGCCAACCTGCTTTAAGATATCATGTATGTTAGAGGTTGCAGCCGTATATGGACCTTATGCTTTTTAGCTCATCACCTTCTATCTAGGTGAAAGGTCCCAAACATATGTATGCTAACTTTGTCTTAGCTCAACATACAGGATGTGGCCTGAAGGTCTCTTGTTTTACAGCCAAAATATATTGTAATATAAACCTATAAACCTTTTATAAATAAACAAATAATCAAACCCATAAGAAAATAAGAAACGCACAAGAAAAGATATATAGGCAAGCAAGCAAGCAGGCTATGTACTGAGCACATGCAGGAGCCATGCTGGGAGAGAATATATGAACAGACACAATGAGGTCACCACGTGTCTGCACTGGAGCCTCTGTGGCAAGTCCCATGGGTGGTGGGTAAACCACAGGCGTGAGGAGGCTAGCCGTCAGCCCAGCCCACCCCTTCCGCCTGAGGCCCAACCCCTCCTCCCCCTCCTTCTCCTGTGGAAAACCAGATCCCCTCTTCCTCCCACAGCCACCAGCCCCCACCCCAGGGCACTTCCAGCCCCAGAGCACTCAGCAGGCAGTGCATGCCCCACCCCCAGCCTGGATGGGCAGTGCACAGCTCTCTTTCTCCCACAGCCCGAGTGCTAGGTTGTGTGGCCCCAGTGCTGGGGACCCCTCAGCACTGGGCATCCTCAGCCACACCAAGTCCCATTCCCAGCAGGCTTCCCAGAAGAGAAGCAACCTGCCTGGGCTCGGGCCAACTAGTGTCAAGCAAGAGGGGACCTTAGGATGGAGCATGGGAGGGGCCATGTCGGGCTCTTTGGGGAGGCACAACCTTCCCCTGCCTATCCTTGTGGTGTTATGACCACCGAAATGAAAGCATTCTAGAGAATGAAAAAGCTAAGGTATCATGGGATCTGGCAATTGTCACAGATCAAACAGTGCTGGAACACAGGCTGAACATAGTTGTTGTAGAAAAGAAGACAAACAAGATGATGTTAATTGATATTGCCATACCAGCAGAGATAAATATAAAAAAGAAACAAGAAGAGAAAATGGTGAAATATGAAGAACCCTGCTATGAAATGGAATGATTATGGAAAGCCAGAACAAAGATGATCTCAAGTGGAGCACTTGGAAAAATCCCAGAAGACTGTGGTTTTAGCCACTAAGTGAATTTTAAGGAAAGTCAAGGGTGAACTAGTGGCTCTGAACATCTAAAATGCAAGATTTTTGTGGAGGGTTTAACAAGACTCCTGACTACCCAAATCTATGGAGTCAGTTCATAGTCAGGAATTATTAATTGCTCATAAGGATACATTTTAGACAATAGCTTTCCCCTTAAAGAGCATGTGATACTGAGGGATAATAATTATAATAATAATAACAATAATAATAATAATAACTTGCTCAGAAACAACCTGTTCAACAATTTTCTAGAAAAAAAAATTACCACTTTTTTTGCCTTTGTCTTTCAAATGGGCATGTTATCCTTCAGCTCAAATAAAGCACTCCCTGGGTGTTGCTTTATGATGGGTTATGCTATTAACCACACTTGAAAAGACTGAGAACAGTTCGAGCTAAAGCAGTATATAAAAGAGTTGCAGGCAGATTTTTCTCTCTTTTTGTTCCACACAGGCATGAAAGTCAGCATGGAGGCCTGTACTTAGCCATTATCTTAGCAGCTATTCTGGAGGAGGAGGAACTTTTTATAACCCCATGATACAAATAACATATCTGATACATGCTGGCTATCTCACTCTAGTATTTCCTACTCTTGAACAACCACCAATGAAAGAATTCTTCTTAAGGGAGTGAAAAAAAGTACACTGCTCTCCTAGTAACCTGAGAATCTTGTTTTAGTTCCTTTGTTTGTTTTTAAAACCAAAACACATATGTGCACTAATTTAAGTGCACTTTGTGCACCAATCCTCATACTCTTAAAAGTCCATTCCTATTTCACCAAATCACTTAAAGCACCTGGTTAGGTCCTGGTGACCTCAATGCTAAAATGACTTTGCTGAATCTGGGCCTAAAGTAGTCCTTGTTCTGAGTAAGAGACTTTAGTTTTAAAGGATTTTTTTTTTGAATGCCTCATCAGCACTTACACATTTTCAGTGATTTGGGATGACTCACCTTTTGGGCAAAAGAGCTAAGCACCAACAGATCCAGGTGAAACCAACAACAGCTGCAAGTTCATATCTGAACACTAGGCACCAGATGTCTCAAGTTAGGCAAGAAGATGGAGAAAACAATGGTGGGAGCAGAAGAGGGTAACCATAAGCAATAGTGCTGGCAGGACAAAGGGGGTGAGGTAAGTAAGTGACAAAAGCAGAGATGCATATGGAGAGTGACATGAAACCTGGAAGAAAAGGACCATATAATGATTGCAATAGGTGAGGGGGAGCCAAGAGCCAAGTTGAAGAATGGAGTGATGTGGTCCAAAGAGATTGCAGGAAAGGAGATAATATATAGATCTGGAGTCAGCAACCTTTGGCAAGCAGTTTGCCAGGGTAAGCACCCTGGTGGGCTGGGGTGGTTTGATTACCTGCTGCGTCTGCAGGTTCGGCCGATCACGGCTCCCACTGGCCACTATTTACCCTCCCAGGCCAATGGGGGCTTGTCATAACATATTCCCAGATTTGGACCTTAGCGTCCAAAATATGGGGGTTAGCATGAAAACCTCCAAGCTTAGTTACCAGCTTGGACCTGGTAAAGCTGCCACCACCCAAAAAATTAGAGTGTTTTGGGGCACTCTAGTCCCCCCAAAAACCTTCCCTGTGGACCCCAAGACCCGAATTCCTTGAGTCTCACAACAAAGGGGAATAAACCATTTCCCTTACCCCTCTTCCTTTACAGGTGTTTCCTCCCTGGGTTTCTGGAGAGATACACAGAAGCAAGCTCCGTGAATCTAAACAGAGGGATTCCACCCTCCCTATTTCCAGTCCTGGAAATACAAGTACGGAGAGAGAGAGCCAAGCTCCCCTCCCGCACCTCCCTCTTTCACCCAGAGGGTATGCAAAGTCAGGCTAGTAAATCTAACACACACAGATTTCCCCCTGACTTCTTCCTCCCACCAATTCCCTGGTGAGCTACAGATTCAATTCCCTGGAGTTCCCCACTAAAGAAAAACTCCAACAGGTCTTAAAAAGAAAGCTTTATGTAAAAAGAAAGAAAAATACATAAAAATGGTCTTTCTGTATTAAGGTGACAAATACAGGGTCAATTGCTTAAAAGAAATATGAATAAACAGCCTTATTCAAAAGAACACAATTCAAAACACTTCAGCAACTATACACATGTAAATACAAAAGAAAAAAAACAATAACCCCTATTCTTTTATGATCTTTGTACTCACAACTTGGAAACAGAAGATTTGAAAGCAGGAGACAGAAAAATCCTTCCCATAGCCGAGAGGGACAGACACAAGACAAGAACAAAGGACTCACACACAAACTTCCCTCCACCCAGATTTGAAAAAGTCTTGTTTTCTGATTGGTCCTCTGGTCAGGTGTTTCTGGTTACTCCTTTCCAGGTGAAAGAGACATTAACCCTTAGCTATCTGTTTATGACAGGGCTGCGGGAAGCGGCGTGGGCCAAGGAATGTGCTGGCCACCGCTTTCCACCATCCCCATTGGCATGGCTGTTCCCGATCCCCCAGCATGGACAAGGATTGGCCCAGAAAAGTACCCGCTGCTGTTTACCCCAAAGAGCCAGAAGAGGCCTGGAGACCACAGGTACCAAACTCTGGGGAGGCAGGAAGTAGCCCAGGGACAGCCACGGAGCAGCCAGCTGCAGAGTCCAGCGTGTCTCAGTCAGCTTGTTGTGGCTGGATCCCCGCTGACACAAGGGCAGCCAATCCTGCCTCTGCCAGGGTCCTGGGCTGGGACGTGGTGGAGTAGGGTGGGCCCGTGTCCCCCTGCTACCCCAGCCTGGGTGGCAGACCCCATACCCGGTGCAAGGAG
Organism: Gopherus flavomarginatus; assembly: GCF_025201925.1. NCBI lineage: Eukaryota > Metazoa > Chordata > Testudines > Testudinidae > Gopherus > Gopherus flavomarginatus. The sequence continues at coordinate 123,782,650 of NC_066621.1, read as the reverse complement.
GATCTAGCCCAGAATAGGAGCTCCTTCACCACTCATCTTAGAGACTGTTTGATTGCTGGCTGCCTGAACTCCACTCAGGCTAAAACCAGCCCCTGAAAGATTGTTTGCTTGGCAGCTGCCTGAGCTCTGCCTAGGCCAAGCCAGCCCTGATAGACTGTAGGTAAGGGCTGACCACCTGAGGTGACCCAGTCCAGGTTAAAGCCTGGTATTAACTATTTGCCTGTCTTACAGATTCTGGTCCTGACCCCATAGGACTAGCCTGAGTGGCCTACCTCCAACCGGGAGGAGGAGGGAGCATTACAGTAATACATTTCAGATCCACTGTGTTATCCAGTCCCCTTTGGTAAACACTAATAGACTATTCTTAGAGAAGGACATTGCTTGGCTCATCAAGTTATACTAAAACTCAGAGGTGGCATTGTGTTTTGAGTTCTGTTTAAGAAAACAATATATCTCTAATTCCCAAATAAAACTTTTCAGTTGAATAAACAGTTTACTGTTGTAGACTTAGAACTATTAGCATATAAATATTTACATTTAATAATTGGGCCACACCATTTGCAGTGCATACACTCAACTTCATCCTTTTCTCCTGTTTTTGCTTTTTAAACTTTTAAATACTTCCTTGTGTTGTGAAACGTATTCTGATACAGATTTTTTGTTTTCTTCCCGCTTTAGTGTGTCAAATCTTTAAACCATTATCAGCTAACAATAGCTTGAAATGTCTATGTGGTGGGTCTGAGATTCATTAGTACATTCAGATGTGCACACACTTCAGAGCTTGCATGAGTGCCTGTTTGTTGATTGTGTGTATTTTCTAGACTAATACATAGCTGTACTTCAACAGGCAGCTTTGCATATACACACAGACTAATGTATTATCATAATACATATATCTCACGCAATTCATTTTATTTTTGTAATAAAACAAGTTGTTTTTATATATTTGAATGATACAAAAGTAGTGTGAAAATCAGAAAAAAAGGACTAAATCAATTTTTATCGAAAAATTCCTGGGTTTTACAAAAAGTATTAAACTGAAAACAAAGGAGCTTCTTGATGTGCACTGCTCTCATTCTCATTACAGGTTAGATCAGCCAGAGGGCTGCTCTAATTTCTGCCAGCTGGCTACAATTCCTAAGGAATCAAACACTAGCTGAACACAGCTGGAATGCAACTCCTTCTGGTCCACACCAACTGACCTTGGCATACTCCTATGTGATGGATGTGGGGCTGCTCTGTGATAATTTCTTAATACTGTACATGACCTGGCTATTGGGATGTTGGTTGAGCATAATAGCAGGCTGTAAGGGAAAGCAAGAAGAAAGAATGAAGAATAGCTCAATATAAATCATCCTCCAGTTAACACATCAGGGTTGTTAAGAGACCATGCCAGAGCAAGTAGCATTGAAGATTCTACCACAAATTTTAGCCAAGTTTGTGGAGTGAATGCTGCAAGTCAGAAGAGCAGAGCACAAGGACTGTTAACCTCTTTCCAAAGGTCAGGCAGTTGTGGGAACTTTTCTTTCTCATACCCAGAACTTGGGGGGGTGTTTGAAAAGGTTAGGTTTGCCTGGCCCACCATCACTGAATGGTAAGGCTTTACATAAGATGGACATCCTTGAAGATGGTCTATTGTTTTAAAGTCCTTATCTCTAAATGCTTTGTTCCTACCATTAAGATTAAACAACACTTTGGTTTAAGAAGCTGTCTGGTCATTACTGGTCATAGACTTCCACAGGGAAGAAACATAGGTGCCGAACCCAAGGAGACCTGCTAAGCAAGCATGGTTTATACACAAGGTACTGTAGCCCATGGCCTAGTTTAAGAGTGGGAGAATTCTTCCCCAGGAAAGGTAAAGGCACAAGGCCTGACACCTCGAGAGGTGCACTCAGAGAGACCAGGAAGGGGGCAGAGGTACAGCTAGCTCTGTAATTGAGACACCCTGCGTGAGGATCAAGTGGAGAAGGTGGTTGCACAGAGGATGGCTATGCCAACTCTGCAACAGCTGAGAGTGCCCTCATGCAAGGGAAATTCTCTCCTAGCCAGAACTGACATTAACTACCAACAACAAAACCCTGTGAATTTTATAGAAATCAGGAGACTTATCCTACATTCTCTTCTCCAGTTTTCTCTCAGCTCATCAGTCACACTTCACAGTCTCCTGCTGTTTTGTGCATAAGTTTGATACTGATGTTCTATTAGGCTGCAGATCGAAGATCCCATGACTGAAGAAACAACTGCCTGCTGTCCAAAGATTAATGTAACTGGATGCAGAAAATACTGGGAATTGGACAAGACTGTTCTTGAGATTTCAGCCTATTTTTGTATGCTTATGAGATTCTGGTAAGCTTTGAAAAAAATTCTAAACATTTGGGTGCTATCTCAGAACCTTTTAACCTTTTTTATGGGGTGTGTCCATCATTGTAAAAACTGTGAACTGGCATTACTTGGGAATCAAAAGTAATTCTTCCTCTGTCAATGTACAGACACATTGTAATTAACTGGCATAGGGAGTACATATGCAACTTCCCTTTGTTGAATGGAATCAATACTGTTCAGTGGAGTATCATTGAATCTATACTATTGGTGGTTCCTGAAAAGCCTAATTTAGCTCAACTGCAGGGGTCTGTTTTTTTAGAGCACAAGGTTCTTAGTTTTCTCCCTGCTGTCACCATGGATTTTCATGTGAACGTAACATATTGATGACCTTGAATCCCTACTGGACCACAGTTCTATTGGAACGTATACTCAGATACATACCAGGAAGTGACACTGGCATCTCACTAAATGGAGGCATTTTTAATCCATATTTAAAAAAAAATTGCCTGAAAACATCAATACATAAGCAATTTAATTATGCTTTCTGTTTTCCTCATATAGGATGATTGTATTCCAGACTTATGTTATGGCTTCTACATCTCAGACAAATGGATGCAATTGTGCTTCTCCTGGAGCCTTGGAATTGGTTAAAACCCATTCATGAACTGTGCCTGTTCTTAATAAAATCTATCAATCTAATCTTTAAAATAAAATGGGCTTCTTGTCACTGTCCTAATCAGATCTTCCTTGTGTTTTGAGAGTGGTTTTATTTTGTTTTCCTCCATCATTCCCAAAGTTCAAAATTATTCCTGCTAATATAGGAGATCATATAAGGGATAAACCTCCTATTTTCACTCTGTTGTGAGAGTGGAGATTTATCAAAGCTGTGCTTGAATAATGTGTCCCTCTTGTGTAGCAATGATAAAAAGCAAAATGATCTGAACATACTGTGATCATGTCTTTGAGGTGCATTACATTTATTATATGACATTCTAATTTAATATTTACCAGGGGTACCTGATCTGGAGAGATGTCAACTCTGATATTCATTAAAGTAAAAAGGAATAAGTCCCATAAAAATAGTTGCTTAAAAAACAAATGTAAAAACAGAATCAATGCCAAGGTCAGATCAGCCCATAAAAGGAGTTTGAGCATTGCTGGTTCAGACATTGCCATGGTTTTTGATTCCTGGCAGAAACAACTCCTTACTGCTTACTAAATACTAGTTCACATACATCACTCAAAATTGTACATGAACACTCAAGAACATCTTGCACATTGTTAACTCTTAGGTGATAAGAATTAGTTTGATCTTTAGATAAATCACAACGCAGATACCTGGGAGCCAATTCTCTAATGCCCTACTCTTGTATATTCATTAGCACCAGTTTAAACACTACCAGATCATAAAGGTTGTATTTTAAACCTATTTTGCATAGATTCCTGAATACAGATGCTTTCCTTAAAATGTAAATTCAAGTTCTTCAGGGAAGAAACTGTGTCTTATCAAGTGTTAGCACAACACCTAATACAATGGATCTCTGGTGGAGTGAAAAGTCATAAGAATTTTTTAACATGAGCAAAACAATGTATTTTCCCCAAGCCTTGTTTTCAGAAATGATGTGATCATTTTGCCTGAAATTTTCCAAAATCCTTCAGCATACAGCAGACAGCCAGCAAGGAAAATTTTAACCAGAACAGTTACATTTGGTACAATTATAAGCAACTGAAGACACACACTTATAATGGGAAGTTTATTGGACAACCTTAATAACAGGGTTGTGCTATCAGTTCCACGTAAAATAATAATGGATTGTACATCCATGCTGCAACCATGTAGATAGAGATCTGGATTTTCCAGTCATATACATCTTCCTGAAGATTCTGACTCCATTACTACCCCAAAGCAGTAACAATACAGTGAGCAGTTCTTCAGCTGGTGTATATTGGCATAGCTCCATGGACACACACTAATTAACCATCAAATGAAAATGTTCTGATTAGGAAGCCCAATTCTGACTGGTCTGAAATGAACAACAGTTTGCCATAGCAGAGCACATCAGTGTCCCTTGCCTATAGCTGTTTTCAGAACTTGAAGGGTAATGGGAAAGAGAACATAAAGTAGTTTGCATTTGGTAAATTGTGCAGCATTAGTGGGGAGAAAAAAGTTCTCGCTAGTCCCTAGTGCTGTTCAGTTCATACTCTGAAACTTGAAGTTCACTTTCAGACACATTGAAACTAAACAGACAAAAACCTTTTGTTCATTCTGCCTTCCTAAAGCAGGGCTCTTCCCTGCAGTATATTGTGATGTTTTGTTTTGTACTGTCTTAGATAGCTAAAGCAACGGGGCTTCCACCACATTCCTTAGGATACTATTTGAAAACAAAAAGATACTTAGTTTAAAAGATTGTCCTGATATCAGCCTCAATTTTCCTTTTCCAGATTTCATCCTATTTTATACTCTTAGTTAAAAAGATTCCTCTCTGAACAGCTTTATAGGCTTTTGCTCTCTCACATTGAGAAGATATAGGTAAGATTACTATCCTGTTTCTTGTAATTATTGTTAACTAATAAGAAGTTTTAATAATTTTACACTGTCTGCAGTACATAACCATCTCTTTAAAATCCCAGTCAGCTACCTGACTTGATTTGATATAGAAGTGAATCCATGCATTAATTATACGGTAGGTTATTTCTTTTTTTGTCAGCTCTAAAAAAATCCCACCTATTTTTAAACTTAAATCACAACACAAATCATGTCAGAATTTGTTTTTAATATTATACATGATTAATATTTCACTTCCATATTAAAAAATGTCTTTAAGTAACTAATAAACCTATCTAGAATATACTGCTAGCTGCGCTCAGCGAAAAGACATGTTGAAAGCAAATGTATCTGCATAAATATAATCTAGCTAGTTTATGGATGGGGACTAGTGCTTGGATTCACCATAGTACTTACTTAGACACCTGAACTCCAGATTTACGCTCCTAGGTACTAGTTTTATCCACCACTATGATCCACACAATCCCCGCTTGGCTGCCACCCAATCCTATAGGCACCTAAACTCATTTGGTGCCTAAATTTTTACTGTAAAAATTCCCTAGGCACCTAAATTACTGCCTTTGGGCATGAGGATTGCAGCCTCACTCTAGACAGTCAGACGCCTAACTCCTGCATAAGCCTCAGTGTGAGCCACAAACCAAGGGAAGATAGCCTCTGAGCATACTTAGTGGAACAGGCCTTGCAAGTGAGTTGAGCAGAAGAGTGCCTGTTGAAGCTGTTCCACTGTGGATAAGTAATTAAAAAGCCATTAGAGAAGGGGGACTGGATCTTCCAGGTAGATGCCCTAACCTCCAGGTTATACAGTCATTCTCACGCTCTCTTGTCCCACGCCCCTAATTATTTGTAGATAGTGGAAGAGCTTGCATAGGAGAGACTGAGGGAGCCTCACATCAGAATACTCAATAGCTCCGTGGTTAGGGCCCCCTCCTGAGAGTTGGAAGACCCCTCTTCAAATCCTCTCTCTCCATCAAGCAGAGGGGGAAATTGAACCTGAGTCTCCCACATCTCAAATTGAACTTTGATCTCTTACCCACTGGGCTAAAATTTATAAGGTGGGCATCAACCCCACCACTTCTTCTTCATGTGGCTATTTTGTATGAAGCAAGGCAAGCACCTAACTCATTCTCATGAGGAATGACTTAAGCCACCTCACTCCAGGAGAGAAATTTCATGGCTGTGGATCACAAGCAGAGATAGGAACCTCTGTAGCTCAGACTTAAGAGCTTATCTCTGTGAGGGGGCAGGGCTTAGGATGGACATCTCTTCTCAGCATCTCCCATTGACTGACTTAGGTGTCTCCTATGTCGCTGCTGGCTTTTGTGGATCTCATGTTTAGGTGTCTATCTCTCCCTGTCTCTATCTCTTAGCCTAGCCACCTAACTCAGGGTTTGTGGATCCCAATTTTCTAGGCAATGGGGCATTGTGTATAATAAATAGAAAATGTGCAAGCCAGCTAATTTAAAGATGATTAAAAATATGATAAAATCGCCTAGAAAATCCTGATACAATAGGGTCTAACCAGGATGATTTCTGCAAAAGAAAATTGTGGCTCAGTCTATTAGAACTCTTTGACTGTGTCAACAAAGTAGTGGCTAAAGAAGAACCAGTTAACATAATTTATTTGGATTTTCAAATAGCCTTTGAAAAAGTTCCTAACAAGTATCTAATAAAGGAATTAAACAGTCATGAGGAGAGAGGCAGAGTTTTGATTTTGTACCTCAGTTTCCTTATTTACAGAATGAGGATAACAACACCAGGACCGGCTTCAGCAAGTGTGGGGCCCAATTCATACTCACCCGGCGTTGCTCTGGGTCTTCGGCAGCACTCAAGGACCTGCAGCCGAAATGCTGCGGTAGACTCGGAGCGACTGTAGGGCCTGCTGCCAAAATGCCGCCAAAGACCCCCTGGAGCGCTGCCAGGTGAGTAAAAATTAAAAAGGGGCAGGTGCAGGGCCCTCTTAAGCACGGGGCCAGATTCCAGGGAATCTGGCAAATCGGCCTTAAGCCAGCCCTGAACAACATTATCCTAACTCAAAGATTTAAATGATGTTTCCAGACTGCTCTTGGATCCTCAGATGGCAGGCGATACTAAAAACACAGAATTATCCTTGCAGTATGATTGATTTTGTAGGGGGTGGCTTTTTGAAAAACAATGTTTTTCTCTCCTTCATATACAATTTAAATAATCTCCATCTCTTGCAGAAAGTAATGTCTGAGGCTAAACAAATGATCACTCTAAAAATCCATCACAAGCTTGGAATGGTACTGCAAAGTGTTCAAGCTGTGAACTTTTTTTTATGATATAATTACAAGAGTCTTCCTTCTGTCCCTCCCCCACAGCTAATTTCTAATCATATTGTTTTATATACCAGTTATAAGTTAGCAATTCTGGCTTGTTTAGATTTCATTTTCTGCCTGAGATGCTACAGGCAGCTGCAACAGCTCCAGGTAATGATGCACTTAGCCTAGGTTTACATTTCCTGCATGTTTCCTGACTTAAAACAGCTCTTAATTCTAAAGTAATCCCAAATCTAGCTAAATTGCCTCCAGAAAACTGCTGCACACATGGCTCACTGCCCACACCTGTGCTTGCACATGTCTAGTGCTGCTGAGTGCTGTTTCTTTTCAGTGCCAGAATATATTCCATCCCAGATTTTTACATGGGATTTAGTGTTAAGGGGGCTATGTGCTAAATTCAACATGTCAGACTCTTGTGCTTCTTTCTAATTCACTCATTAAAAAAATACTGAAGTATAATGCCAAACATCTAAGATAGTTTCTCTTTTCTCTTCATAGGAAGAGGAATACATATGAAAAAGCATGAATATTAATACAGCTGCGTCTGATATCTTATCTATCCCTGTGTGAATAAATAGCTGATGCATCTTAACCTCTAATTACTGTACAAAGATTCTATTTATATACTATTGTAATGTCCTATTTGGCATGAGGTAGGTAGAGTTTGAGACTCTGGAATGGGTTGTTTACTCTGTCAGGAGAGAAATTAGTCAGCCAGCAACACACTACTGGTAGAGACGTCTTGTATGGTATTCTCCATTCAGAGAACGGGCCAGATCCTCAGCCCGTGTGGATTCTCATAGTTTTATTGATTTCACTAGATCTATATCAATTTAGACATCTGAAAATCTGGCCCAGAGAGCGCTCACACCTACCCAACTACCTGGGAGCGCCTGCATCCCATTCTGATCCTATGTATCAGATTACTATGTGAATAAAATATCAATCTGACCTTCCTGTCATGTTCCCCATAAAAATACATACCACGGTTTATGATCAGATTATACTAGTCCAGAGACTGGTAACCTTTGGCATGCAGCCCATCAGGGAAATCCACTGG